>NC_089846.1:56940069-57540069 GCF_035609145.1 Eleutherodactylus coqui | reverse complement strand
TGTTGGTCTAGGCTAGAGGATAGGTTAATGCCAGCTTTTCTGATAGTCTGTGGTAGACAAGTAGTTAATAGCAATATTCCATATTGGCTAAGCATAGCAGAGGGGTTTATTGCCTGATTTCCTTGTGATCTAGTGTAGTAGTTAATGCCACTATCCCTGATGGTCTAGGCTAGTGGAGGGGTTACTACTAGCTTTCTGTTGCAGAATAGTTCTTAATGTTGGCTTTCCATGGTGGTCTGGGATAGTAGAGGGGGGGTTAATGTCTGCTTTCCTTATAGTTTAGTATACAAATGGTATTAATGGCACCATCCATGATGGTCTAAGCTAGTGGAGGGGTTAACGCAAGATTCCCCAATGGTCTATAGTAAAGCAGTAGCTAATATCAGATTCCATGGTAGTCTATGGTAGTAGACAGTGTTGGTGCTTGCTTTTCTTGTGGCTCAGTGTATAGGAGAGGTTATTGTCATCATCCCTGTGGTCTAGGCTAGTGGAGGGATTAATAACAGCATTTCCAATGGTCTGTGGTAGAGAAGCCATTCATGTCAGCTTTCCTGATGATCTAGAGAAGTGGAAAGGGTTAATGCTATGATGTAGGATGCTCATTGTGTTCAGCTTCCTCTTCCTACAGATCGGTGCTGGGCATGGAGAGAGGATTGTCTTCTGTCAGCACATTATTCTCTTTTATTGTGTAGAGCGATGTGTTCATGGAGGGGAGCTGATGTTGATGCTCCATATGGCTTATAAAGTCCAAAAACTTTGCAATTTAAATAAATCAGTGAATTAAAAAAACAACGTGGATATTAAAAAATTTTTTTATTGCAAAGCTGAATAATACACATGAAATGCCGAGCAGGTTCACAATTTCCTATATGTAGCACCTCTCTAATCTTTTGCTACATAAATTATTAATTCCATGAAAAGCAGGCTTGGAAGGGGCTCCTTAAGCTGGTGACTGCTCATACATAAGAGTTCTTTACAGTAACAGAATATAAACACTGGATTGTCTACATAAAAAGATTCCATACTGTAAGAGTTGTTAATATGGTGACTGCTCATACATAGGGACTCTTTACAGTAAGCAGTTAATCTGGAAATTCATAGGTAGGGGTTCTTTGCTGTAGGAGCAGCTAATAGGAAAGGATTCTGTACTGCAAGTGGTTAATCAGGTGAATTTTCATATAAAGGGCTTTTTCTTAAGGTAAAAGCAGTTACAGAATAACTGTATTTTATTTTTTCACTAAAATGTACAAAATTGGTGATTCTTTGCATTTTTGCCATAGGTTTTATCAGCCTATTCTGTACATTTTTCTTAGAAAACCCCTCTTCAGCTAGGCGAAGACAGTGCTGAGAACTCCGTCTTCAGCTAACTAACTGCATAGCTTAACGGGGTGCTCAACTGTGTCTGCTCTGTTCTCTCTAGTGCAGACACAGCTGTTTCCATATAACAATATGTATATAAAAGCCTGCTTTATATTTTACTGATTTTCCACCATGTTTGCTCATGTACCCCCTTTGTCTTTTATTAGTCTTCTGCCTCCGATTATCTGTCGCTCGCTGCTATGTAAGGAGAAGCCCTTGTGTGTTGCAGACAGCTTGTCCTGTTCAGCTATGCAGTTAGCTAGGTAAAGAAGGATTTCTTAGCACCGTTTTCCAGCTGCATAGCTGACGAGGGTTTTCTATGAAAACTGTACAGGATAGGCTGATAAAACCTGTTTTTTACATTTTAGGGGGAAAAAATTAGGTTAATTTACTTTTTCAAACTCCATTGTCTTAAGATAGTGATTCTATAAAAGAAGAGCAGGTAATCTAGAAAATTCATAGGTAGGGGTTCTTTGTGGTAAGAGCAACTAAAAAGTGGATTGTCTATAGGAAGGATTCCTGTAGAGTAAAAGTGATTTATTTTGGTGAATTTTAATGTAAAGGGTTTTTTTCTCTACAGCCACAGCAGTTAAACTGAATTGTATGCAGAAAGTGATTCTTTTCTGTAACAGCGATGAATTTGGTGTCTGTTTATAGGTAGGGGTTCTCTACAGTGAGAGCAGTTAAACTGTGGATTATCTGTGGAAAGGGATTCTTTACAGTAAGTCAGTCTGTGGAATGCCCTACTGAAAAAGGTTGTAAAGACAAAATCATCTAATATGCGTAAGAACAAAATTAGGAAGGTAATGGACTCATGAGAATTTATCTGAACTTCAAAAATATTTTTTCTGAACCTGATGGACATTTGTTGTCTTTTTTTCAATATGTGTAACTTTCTGTTTTTCTCAGTTTTTTTTTTCACTAAAGTACATCTTACATGAGGCATATGCACCTTGGACATTGGAAATTTGTTCTTTGAAGGTTAATATAGTGCAAAGAAGACACTTATGGCAGTTCTTGGCAAATGTGTCAGTCTTCTCTGTAGCTCTGGCATCCCATTCAGAAGGCTGGGAGAACATAATGGAAATTCTAAGACAAATCCACATAAGTAGCATGTGTAAGTAATGTTACATTAAGGTGGGCTACCTGGAATAGCTCATTTGATAACACTGGATGTCACTTTTGTAGCCTGAAAACAAAGAAGCCACTTAATACAGCACATCACCTCCGTCATGTGAGGTGGCCACCATTTGCCCAGAGGTCAGGTCTGTGTATTGTGTCATGTAGGACAGACGACCTCATTGTAGTCCTTTATGCCTGGTTGAAACTCTATTTCTTCTTTAAGGTTTTTGTGAAGCCAGGGCAGGACCTCCAGAACGTTTACATAAAAATCCCGAGCATAACTTGGAAAAGAGGTTTGCCTTTGAGGTGTATGGCAGGGGTTAAAAGTACCAAAACTGAGGATCCCGACCTAAGAGAAGCAAAAACAGTATGAGAAATCATCTTCATGGACTTCTAGGGCTGCTGATGGTCCTGTAGGTAAGAGAAGTGCCCACACACCCTAATGAGTATCTGCACTGTCCTATTTTGCCCCCCATTATTGCACACTGAAGGGCATTTGGTTGAAACAATTACAACACCTTGTATAGCCCTATGATGATGTCTGGGGGGGCTCTTCTACTGGCAGATTATCTTGTTTGTTCCTTTATATCTCACCTGAAAGAATCTGCTCCTATCCCGGGTATTCACAAAGAGAGAGCCTCCGGATTCACCTGTAAGAGAAGAAGATGCCATCCATCATCAGCAACAGTCCTTCCCAAATCAGGCTCTAGATATCTGACTTATGGCACACCCAGCGGTTCCCCTCCTACCCCTACCAGTTACATCCAATGGCACCCTCTCCGGTGCAGCGGACGCTGCAGAATCTTCTATGCTGTCAGCATCATCTGTGGGGTGCACACAGCTTTTCCATCCTCAACCAATCCCAATGGTCCCTAGGTAATTTATGGCACCCTCCTCCACTGTATGTTCCATTAGGTTCTGTTATGGTGCTATTAGTTTTGATTGACTTCTGGCTTTGAGCTATCCCTGTATACCCAGCTTTCCCAACTTCTTCTGTCCTGATCTCAACTGTCCTGATCTCAACTTCTGTCCTGATCTTGCTTGACTGATTGCCGCCACCTACCCTGACCTTTTTGCTTGTCTCTCAATTTTGCAAGAATTCCTCTTGTCCTGACCTTGGGCTGTTAAATCAGCTATGTCTCTGCCTGTTGCTCTAGTACTGTACTACAGTGCTTCTAACCTGTCCATATGAGCTGCCACTGCACCAAGACAACTCTTGGGGTAATGGCCTGAAGACCAATGCAGCTAAGACCAGATCCCACTTGGAGGGGTTAAAGGGTGAACACCAGGGGACCCTAGATTCTGCCTCGAGAGTACACAAAGCCAAATTGACATTTTTCTAGCAGTGACAATTGCTATAAACAGATGAACATGAAAGGGTTTAAATGACCTCCTGGAGAATTATGAGTTAAGAGAAGGGAGTACAAGACCCCCCTCAATAAGCCATAGCGGAGAGTGACTGTGAAAAACACCTCTTGCTTTGGGCATTACACAGACAAACCATTCATTTTTAATGAGCACAATGTAATTCTTCATTTTTTCTGCAGGGGGCTTCAACATTTGCTGCTGGGTTCCCCCAAAGTGTACGTCTGTTAGCTGGGGGTGCTGAGACTTCTTGTATCACTGGAGGACACACTTACCCTTACAAGACATTTGTCCCTGTACACAGAGGTGGCGCGGAGATATCATCTCATGGGGGGTGATGTTTTTATACTTCTCAGAGTTTTGAATACCCAATATGCAGGCTTCTCTCTGGATGATAAAATAAAAGTCATTTGCAGTGACAGGCCAGCTGCTGCAGAACCTCTTTTTGAGAATAAAATGGCAGGTAATTGTCGATCACATGTTTAAATAAAAGCATGCATGTACAACAGCCATGGGGTGACATAAAGGTAGTGCCAACATGTATTACATTGCCGATGCTGTTTTGATCGTTTTAGCCCAAACTATTTTTTCTTCTTAAATCCCTTTGGGGCAGATATATTGGAGACACACACGTCCTTCCTCTATTATCTGTATAGGCAGTATTGGAGGTTGTGTGTATTTAATGGCAGCCATCAGCAATCCAGCGATGATTTTTATGCTGGTTAAAAGTGAGCGACAAACAAAAAGCAAATGAATAGTAAACTATGGCTTTGCATTTAGACATAACAATTATTGCGCATTTTCCTTCATTTGAACAAATTTTGTGCGATAATTGTGTAAGTAGTCCTTTACTACTATGTCTTATCTAGGCCTCCAGCAGTACCATAACGCTATAATTAACTAACCAACACTCTAATGATAATTAGATGACTCTGCTCATTTGTCCTAGTCCACACAGCAAAGCTGACAAGTGAATTATGGAAAATAGTGTCAGCCTATTGTCTGTTCTAATGGGCAGTGTGAAATTATTGAATAGTAACAAAAAATAAAATTTAAAAAACTGCATGAACATATTTTTTTAACAAAAATAACCTGATGATAAATTCCCTTTTAAGTAATGTTAAACAAAATGAATCTATGCAGCCCCTTCATTCATGTTCTGAGAGGTTTAGGGATGGTCATGATGTTGTACCGCCTGACTCTATGGTCTCTCTGAGACTCTACTTATACATTGAACTGAGTAGTAACACAGTGAGGGCCATCTAGTGGTGGCTGCAGGTAGCCAGAAAGTTAGATTTAAATTCTATGTCTATGTCCCCTGATGGCTGGTGGGACGGTTCTTCATAAGTTCTGTTTCATTGACCTCAGGACTCACCAGATTGTTGTTCTTTATGTCCACATGCAGCTCTTTCAGCTCATTCCTCTGTTGCCCCTCTCTGGAAAGATATCTGGCCGGCACCTCACTGCTGCTCAGTAAGAAGGTACCTGAGATGAGGGAGAGGCCATTATGTGGGCAGGTAACATATACAACCTATAACTTCTTTACTTTTCCATCATCCCGTGTAAGGGACTATTTTTGCGGAGTGAGCTGTAGCTTTGCGGAAAGTCTGCACAGAAATTCCTCTGCATTTCTGCCCCATGTGAACCCAGCCTTGAGGGGCTTTTACACCTAACAATTTATCGCTCGCTCGAGCCAACAATGTCAGAGTACACTTAGGCAGCCTGTTTATACATTGTTGGCTCGTTCACTCGTTAAAATGTTCAGTTATTCACATTTACTGTACAAGTGACTGAACGATCGCTATTTAAACCGAACAATCAGCAAACGAGCCAATGATTTTTATGCCTGCATAAAATGAATAAGTATAGGAGTTCTCGTTCATTAGTTGATCATTGGCTGCGTTTACACTGAACGATTATCGTTTATTTTCACTTGTTTAAACAATTTTTTGAATGATAATCTTTCCATATACAGTATAAGGTCCTTTAATTATATACGTGACCCTTCAGGTAGCCATGGCAACTAGAATGACAATATCTATTGTCTATATCACACTGGCGTTCCCCCTTTAAAGGTCCACTCCAGCTAAACCTTTTGGGTTTTTTTTCCAGGGTGCAGTTGGCATAAAGGTCATATTAGGGGATATAACATATCTACACTAATCCCTTTATTGATGAGAAAACCAGTCCGGTCCCCCAGCGCCACAAGTGACCCGCGCTGTAATGAGCTGGATCCTCCAGCATACCAGAAGTCACGGTCTCTATTCTTTTCTATGAGACTGACGTGTTGACTCTCATAGGAATGAATAGAGAAAGTCTCTTCCAGTCCACACAGCAGACACTGGGGGATTCAGCTAGTTACAGTGGAGGTTACATGGGACGTTGGAGGACTACTTTGGGTGATAATCGTCCCGTGTACACACGACTGCTGACGACTGGTATGCCTCCGTTCACTTGAATGACTATTGCTCTTTTTAAGCATGGGAGCAATAGTCAGGCGGTAGTTCTTGGGTCAGCTGTTGACCATTTATACACCTGACAGTTAACCCATGTAAAGGAACTTTTAAGTATGTTATATCCCCAAATATATACTGTATGTTAATTGCACCCCTGGGGAGTAATAAAAAGTTTTTTCAGAGTGGCCCTTTAAATGTACTAGCTGGTATGTAGGTACATTGTCTTCTATTGTGCTAGATGGACACAGATGAGACATTACGGTGTTCTTCGCAGCTTGCACTTTTCTTCTGTTTCATGGCTCTGTTGGCAGGCTCCGTACAAGGAAGACAGATGGGCCTGTAATGCAAAAAAAACCCCACAAATTCACTATTCATTTCCATTCATCAGATTGTCTGGTGGAGAAACCCCTTATGTATGAGCTCCATCAATTAGCCGGAGCAGACAGCAGTAATAAAGAATGTGGCGTTAGAGGTCCCAGAACATCCGGATACTACACAGACACATCATTGATTCCCATAGGTACCATGTAATGCTCCATTTCACCAGTGGAGGTGCTGCAGAACAGTTGATCACTTGTTGCCTAGAGTCGCTGCAGGTTACAGATGATTGCTGGTGTTACCAGCTGAATAACTTGTGTTTAGATTATTTTTGGAGGATCCTTCTGATGAAAGGGGATTATAGTACTATGGACAACTCTTTTATAGGGACTTCCAGGAATTCAACAAAGTGCAATTTGTGGAAGCCCATCCTAGGACGGGCTGAATGCATCTGTAGATCAGAGAGGGAACAAGGCCGAGCCAAGGGTGGAGCTTGACCCCACACTATTTGGACCTGTTAGGCTGAATGGTAAACCTGCAGGAACAAACCATGTGGCACTAGGCTCCATTCCCCGATCCCTTCCCCTTCCAGTCTTGAGATACATTTAACATATCCTAGGATGGGTTTCCATGGGCTGACGTTTTGTTGAATTCCTGTACAACCCTGTTAAGGCTGTCTATTTAGCACATTTGCTGTTTAGGACACTAGCTCTCTTAGTATCCTTAAAAGAGTTCTCATCAGTAGACAACCCCTTTAAGAATTCAGGACCCTGGGTGATCAGCTGATCATTTTGGGTCACGCTCACAGCTTACCCTCCCCCCCAACAAACAGCTGATATTGATTGAGAAAGCCAGAGCAAGCCAGGCACTTCCTCTGCAGGAAAAATGTAGATGAATGCATCACAAGGATGGCTAGTACGGAGCAGCCCTCTGTTCTGGCTGATAGAGGGAGTCCATTAGTGATGGCTATATAAACCTGTATGCAGGGAGCTTCTCTTAGAGATATCGGTATATATCTGTATACAGTGAGCTCCCTCTAGTGGCGGCTGTAAGTAGCCTCTAGTGTAAGATTTAGCAGTTAATGGCTGGGTCCCATAGCAGTCTCATGCCCAGTATAAGTACAACACTGGCCATATTGGTTGCCGCCTTTGCTTAAACACATACAACTGAGAAACAACTCTTGACTGCAGAGGGCGACTCAAGGACTTGCATGTACAGGAAACCACTAAACTGTCCTACCTGGCGCTCTTGGAGAATGTCACTTTCTTGCTTAGTTTTACGAGAGCCACATCGTAGTCGTAATCCTGAATAATCCCTTTACCCACTTTACGGGTAAGGTTGTAGCAGTCGTGAATGAAAATCTTTTGTCCTTTGTATGTTTCTTCACCTATAAAACATGAAACAACATTATAAGCTGTGTACCTTCAGTGTCTGAGGCTCAGTGCACACTGCATCTGACCTCTACCATTATCGTATATGTCATGACAAGCTCCTCGCATATATGTAAACCTATCCATGTGCCCTCATTCAGCCAACGGAGGCCAAAAGATTGTCGTTTTAGTCTCTGTCTGGCCAGTATGCATCTGGGTACGTTGTTTCCAAGTCCATAGGAAAGTACAGCAGACTGTGATTTCCTATACAGATGAACATCGCAAAAAACATATATCATGCGGTATAAATTTTTTTCACAATGGGACCCTATAGACAATGTATGCCACTGGATGCTTATATAGTGGGATAAGTCTGGACCGCATCACATCAAACGTAGGCTCAAAAGCTGTGTACACAGATCCTAAAGGGCCTTTTACACAGCCTGACGATCAGAAAAGAACATTCCTAGGAACTTTTCTTTGCCCCATCATCGGGCGATGTGAAGGTGCCATCAATCACCCATAATCACATCTTCTATGCAGCACAAAAAAATGATCCTTATGATGAGACTAGCTGAAATACCCGGCTTCGCCCGAGTTAATTTGGTACTGGTGTTTATCTGGTGTTCACATGGAAAATCTTATGAAGTCGTGGTTACTTTTGAGATACCGGGAAAAAAATATGTTCACCATTTTGCATGGTTCTTTGCGTTACCCAGGAAACACCACGTGGAGGTAACCATGTGACGTTTCCTTTATATAAAATGACATCAGGAAGTGAGAGAATTAGATTTCGTATGTAAAATTTGGACGCTAATTCTTTTTTGCTTAGGATTGAAAAATCGAGTTGGGACCCACTAGCTTTTCATATTTATGACACAATCAATGGCCGTGCCAAATTTCAAGTTTCTATGACATCGGGAAGTTAGGACCCATTAACTTTTCCTATTTATGACATAATTAATGCTCGTGCCAAATTTAATGTTTCTATGACATCGGGAAGTGAGAGAATTAGATTACGTACATAAAGTTTAGACGCTAATTCTTTTGTGCTCAAATTGAATAATCGATTTGGCACCCCTTTACTTTTCCTATTTTGGGCAGGATTTATGCTTATGCCAAATTTCATGTTTTTACGACATCGGGAAGTTGGAGAATTAGTGGCGAGTCAGTCAGTAAGTCAGTCAGTGAGGGCTTTCATCTTAATGTATATAGATCAATGCCCGTGCCAAATTTCAAATTTCTATGACATCGGGAAGTGAGAGAATTAGATTACGTACGTAAAATTTGGACGTTAATTCTTTTGCGCTTAGAATTGAATAATCGAGTTGGGACCCATTAACTTTTCCTATTTATAACATAATCAATACTCGTGCGAAATGTCACGTTTCTATGACACCAGGAAGTGAGAGAATTAGATTACGTACGTAAAATTTGGATGCTAATTCTTTTGCCCTTAGAATTAAATAATCGAGTTGGGACCAATTAACTTTTCCTATTTATGACATAATCAATGCCCATGCGAAATTTCAAATTTCTATGACATCGGGAAGTGAGAGAATTAGATTACGTACGTAAAATTTGAATGCTATTTCTTTTGCACTTAGAATTGAATAATCGACTTAAATAAACGACATTAACTTTTTCTATTTATGACATAATAAATGCCCGTGCCAAATTTTAAATTTCTATGAATTCGCAAAGTGAGAGAATTAGATTACATACGTAAAATTTTGACACTATTTCTTTTGGGCTTAGAATTAAATAATCGAGTTGGGACCCATTAACTTTTCCTATTTATGACATAATCAATGCCCGTGCCAAATTTCAAGTGAGAGAATTAGATTACGTACGTAAAATTTGGACGCTCATTCTTTTGCGCTTATAATTCAATAATCGAGTTAGGACCCATTTACTTTTCCTATTTATGACATAATCAATGCCCGTGCCAAATTTCAAGTTTCTATGACACCGGGAAGTGAGAGAATTAGATTACGTGTGTAAAATGTCAACACTAATTTTTTTGCGCTAGAATTGAATAATCGAGTTGGCACCCATTAGCTTTTCCTATTTATGACATAATCAATGCCCGTGCCAAATTTCATGTTTCTATGACATCGGGAAGTGAGAGAATTAGATTACGTACGTAAAATTTGGACGCTCATTCTTTTGCGCTTATAATTCAATAATCGAGTTAGGACCCATTTACTTTTCCTATTTAAGACATAATCAATGCCCGTGCCAAATTTCAAGTTTCTATGACACCGGGAAGTGAGAGAATTAGATTACGTGTGTAAAATTTCAATGCTAATTCTTTTGCACTAGAATTGAATAATCAAGTTGGCACCCATTAGCTTTTCCTATTTATGACATAATCAATGCCCGTGCCAAATTTCATGTTTCTATGACATTGGGAAGTTAGAGAATTACTGGCGAGTCAGTGAGTGAGTCAGTGAGGGCTTTCGTCTTTATATATATAGATAGATAATGTGCTGTTGACAATGATGAAGCGTCTATGTGAGACGATCATATGAACAATCGTTCAACCTCCAATGGAACCTAAATCAAGTCATGTGAAGACCTGGTAGAAAAGTGCCGATCTCATTGATCAGAGCTTCTAATTGGTACTTTATCTTTCTATGTAAAAGGACCGGTAAGGTCCTTTTACAAGCTTGATTATTGGGTGCGAACTTGGGTGTTCTTTTGCCCAATCATCGGGCCAAGTGAAAGGTAAAGCAATCGGCCAACAAGCAAGTGAATGCTCTTTCGTCAGCGGATTGTTGCTTTTCAGCAAGCTTAAAAATGTTCACTGGTTGGCTGTACATCTGGTGTGACTAGAGAGATGTACAGCCAACTATATGGGGTGAACAATCATAGTTAGGATCATTCGTCCCCCTAACCAGTAATTCTCAGCTAATGTAAAAGAGAAGTAAACAAGTGATGCTCAACATGCTTTGACGATCGGCACTTATTATGTCAGGCCGAGAGTCAGCCTATGTAAAAGGACTCTTGGGTTAGATGAAGGAAGGAAGCAGGCCTAGCTGATTGCTGTACCGATATCCATCCTGCTGAGCGGGATTATAGGGGAGTCACATACATATACAGTATGTCAGGATGCAGGAGGGAGGCTGACTAAACTCTGTACTAAATTGTGCTAATTTACTTCTGTACTGAGATATGATCACTTACAGGCCAGTGCCTGAGGCTGCACTACTGAGACATCACATGGATACTGTAGATTTTGAAGCTAAAGTATTTACTTACCAATTTCAAATAAGTATTTTTCTGGTGTATCAAAGTCCATGAAACAGTGTGCTGCAGAAAGAACCCAACTGCTGGAAATAAGAGACCCAAAGCATGGGCTTGTAGACTGCGTCTAGGAAAAAAATAGTTATGTACAGCTGAAGCGCCATTGCTATTGTATTCAGTGATTTGCTGGATGCGGTTCTTGACAGGAAATCTTGAGGGAAGTCTCAGCTGGTGGAACCCATTTTATTACTTACTTATGGCTCTATTACGGCATTGGAGAAGGAACCAGAACAGGGTGCACTAAGGGCTCCTGCACAGTTGCGGTTTTCTTGCGCGTTTTTTTCACGTGATATCGCTGCGATTTTTTTTTCACGGGTTTGTCAATGGGACTTTCTAATGTTAAAAACGCATCGCAAGTTAGTGCTTTCAATTTTTGTGCGAGGCATTTTTAACATTAGAAAGTCCCATTGAGAATTGCGTGAAAAAAACGCAGCTATAGGCCGCCTGCAGACGGGCGGAAATTCCGCGGCGGGATTTCCGCCGCTGGAAGCCTGCATAGGATTGCATTAACAAACGCAATCCTATGCAGACGGCTGCAGTTTGGCCGCACAAAATCTCGCGTGGCAAACAAACTGCGGCATGTTCTATTTCTTTGCAGGGCTCGCAGAGCCCCGCACAGAAGCGTCACTCACCCGGCCGCCGACTCCGGTCTGCGCATGCGCTGGCAGCCGGCACATGAAAGATTCGGAGCTGCGGGGCGCGGGTAAGTACGCGCTGCTCTCTGCAGGCGCTCGGGTCGGGTCCCGCGGTGAGAATTCTCGCTGCCGGGTCCGACCCGGCCGTCTGCAGGCGGCCATATCGCGTAAAAAAACGCGCAAAAAAACGCGAGTGTGCAAGAGCCCAAAGTGGGTCAGGAAGATACCTTGCCATATTTGCTGCTCCTCTCTGTGAGTACGGTTAGCTAATCAACAGGGTCAAGATTGGTCTTATGGTACTTTCCATGCGGATACAAAGATAAGGACCTACAGAAATTGGAAATGTTCTCTTTTCCACTCACTTTAATCCTCACGTTCCAAGGATAATGAAAACTCTTCTCATCTTCCGTAGTCTCGTCGTTCAGGCCACACATTTCTCCATAATCGCTAATATCTGTAGATACAGAAGATGTAAAGGAGTTCTCTGGGCTGTAGATGTCTTTTAAATTGGCTTTACTATTCATTAAAAGGATTACCCTACCAAAAAAAGTTATCCATTGTCCATAGGATAGGCTATAACTTGCAGATCGGTGGACGTTCTGATCGCTGGGACCCCACTGATCCTGAGAATGGGGGTCACAAAGGTTCCTGAATGAATGGAGTGGTGCTTGAGCATGTACCCTGCAGCTCTATTCATTTCAGTGGGACCGCTGGAGATAGCGGAGCTCAAGTTCTTGACTTTCTCTGGCGATCCCGTTGAGGTGAATGGAGTGACAGGGCACATGTGCGACCGCTGCTGCCCACACTGCTGGACCGGTTCTTAAGATCAGTGGGGGTCTCTGTGATCAGACCCCCAGCAATCTGCCAGTTATCCCCTACGCAGAACCCCTTTAAGCCTTTTTGATTAATCAGTGAAAGTCATGCAAAAGATAATGACACATTGATGATAGACAGACAGGCACATATTGTATAGCTTTATGCCTGTGAGGGGTTAATTCACGTTTATGCCTTATTGACTACAGCGACTCCATTTTGTATTCTTTACCTTTGCTAAATACATGTGTAAGGGGTTAATTCTAGACTTTCTTCCCCTTTTAATGAAAATAAGAAAATACATTTAATTTCTTCTTCTTAACAAGCTCACTCCTTATCTGTTCTGTTCCCGCTATATGACCCTGAACTTTTATTAACCATCCTCCCATATATGTTATCCTGTTTTCTTGTTCCTGTTCCGAGAAGCGCGTCCAAGGACATTATGTTCTGATACAGTTGTCACCGGACATTGATATAAGAAATGTCTTTGAAAGATATATTGTTCAATTAAAAATCTGCAGATGTTATGTAGCCTTGAGCATGCCTGGGGCATGCGCAGTAATCAAATCATACGTCAGCAAACTTTTCCCTATAACTTCTGTAATACTCTGAATAAACACACTTCACTCTGACAACTCATCCAGCATGTGGTTGTCCATTTGTGTCGTCTATGGGTACCCATATCTCAAGACTAATCTGGAGGCAGACAGCATCCGCTCTACGGTCAAGACTTGATTGACCCCCTACAATGCCGCACAGTAAAGAAGACAATATGCGAGAGAGATGAGATTTACGTATGATTTTCTGGAAAGTCGTCTTCATGTCTTCTGCAGTGTTCAAGACAAAAACATGTTTTTCATTCTCCTTCTGAGAGGCCAATTCACTGAGCTCAGTCTTATCTGTGTCTTCCCCAACACCAAATGAGTAAACGTCTGTCAAAAGAGGGGAAATGTGGAGCCACAATGGAGTGAATATCAGCGTTACATTGCATATACAGTATGTATGTGTATATATATATATACATTTCCTGATTTTTCCTACAGCTGCAAAGAAACAAGATACAGCCAGAAAGAGACAGGTTAGTATGCTCCAATAAAGGCAGGACCAAGACACATTGTATTACTCTTTTCTCTAGGTGTATCACTCAGGTTTCTCCATTTTGGACCTAATTTGCCTCCCAGGATGTATAGGGGGGTTCCCCATCCCTCGCCCTGACCTTAGATTGTCAGGGTATCAGTTCCCTTTGTATTTATAGAGCCCCTCAGTTTCCACAAGCCGCTGCTTATGCCCCTTTTTGCTCACTGGCGGACGAGGGAACCTGCCCTTTGCATGTTGTTGGCGTGCGGTAGCTGGCAGGATTGGTGTAAACTGCTATACTTGCAGATCTGATACTTTGTATCCTGATACCTCTGTGTTTACACAAGGCTGCAGAGCTCTTTCATCAACCTGAAATGCTTTCCCCTCTGATATTTGCACAGATTGCACTTTACCCAGAGGTTGCTTCTCATCACAATGAGGCCTCATTCACACAAGCGTTTTTACGCGACTGTGTATATATGTCGGATGAAAATCGCAACCACCTGAAGCATTGGCTTCCAATGTATTCATTCAGATGAGCGATTTTTAGCACGAAAACGACAACCAACTTTATACGCAGCCAGAAAAGATAGGTCTTGGCCTGTCCTTTAGCTGATATACGCTCTTAGGGGAGCTGCAAAAAAATTGAGGGCGGCTTAGTTTAGCAGCGTTCAATGCTGCAAAAACATGATAGCTGCCACTATTTAACTATCAGAAGTAATTTCGAGGATTTATGCCGACCGAGGGCTTTCTGGAAGGCCACGTATATACGCTGCAGCCGCTCATGTGAGTGGGCATAAATGATGGACGATGAGCTGATCGTTAATCGTACAGTGTAAATAGCAGCTGTTCAGTACTGAACGGCCGCTATGTTAAGTTAACGGGGGCGGGGAAAAGCGAGGAGAAAAATTTCCAGTCTACCCGCTGGGGGCCAGCGATACTAGTTCCTGTGCAGCAGCAAGGCAGCGAGTATGCGCGGGGACGAGTGTCGGGCATTGTTTGTGTTATGTCAATGGAGAGGAGCGAGAAATCTCCTGCAGCCTCCCCCCCCCCCCCTGCTAGCTACTCTGTGTGTGAGCCAGCGCACCTAGCTCCCGTGCAACAGCACAGAAGCCAGTATGTGCGGGGACAAGTGTCGGGCATCGTTTGCCCAACATTCGTCCCATCTAGATGGGCCTTAAGAAACAGACCTAATAAAAGGGGAGGAGGTATTGCGTTGTATGTTAGGAAAGCATACACCTCCACAGAGATTCAAGCTTCACAGCATGGGGGTTCTGTAGAAACTGTTTTGGTAAGAATACAAGGAGAGAACAACAGAAAGGACATCATTGTGGGCATTTACTATAGGCCACCTGGACAAGCAGAAGATATGGATGAACTCTTTCTACATCAGATGGCCAAGCTCTCAAAAAAGCATGACATAGTGATCATGGGAGATTTTACCTATCCAGGCATTTTTTGGGAATCTCTTTCACGCAAAAGTAATGAATCCAACAGATTCTTATCCGCTCATACTGACCACTTTATCTTCCAGAAGTAGAATAGAAAAAAGGGGATCTGCTATCTTGGACCTAATTCTTACCAATAGGGAGGGAATGGTTGAGGAAGTAAAGGTGGCTGGGACCTTAGGAGGCAGTGATCGTGCTATCCTTGAATTTTGGATAACAAGGAGAGGAAGATCTGAGAAGACTCAGACTTTAACCCCTTTGTGACTGCCCTATAGTGTTTTTACGTCCTGCAGATGCAGTACATGTATGAAGGGCATTCGCGCGGTGACCTTCCTTCATGCATCCCGGGTGTCGACTGTTTCTTACAGCTGACACCCGGCAGCAACAGCTGCGATGAGCCACGTGACTCATTGGGGCTGTTAACCCTCTAAATCCTGCTGTCAATTCTGAGAGCAGCCTTTAAATTAGATTGCAGGGAGACGTGGGGGTGTCATGGCAGCCGGGGGCCTTCTGAAAGGCCCCGGGGCTGTCATGGCAGAATGCCTATCAAGCCATCCCCATGGGGTGGCTTGAGAGACTGCCTGCCCGATTGCAGTATGATGTAATGCTATGGCATTACATCATCCTGCAGGAGCAATCAAATCATTTCAAGTTGTGGTCCCCTAGGGGGACTAAATAAAATGTAAAAACAAGATCAATAAAGTTTTATTAATTGCAAAAAAAAGTAATAAAAGTTTAAATCACCACCCCTTTTGCCATATTTATAATAAAAGATTCTAAATCATAAAACAAAAATACATATTTGGTATTGCAGCATCCGTAAAAGTCCAATCTATCAAAATAACACATTTGCCCTGCACGATGAGTGTATACATATATAAATAATTCCTCTATTGTGCTGCTTGTATGTAAGAGATAGATAGATCTCACCAAGATGATCTTCCCTGTTCTCTGTGATTCTCAGGTGATTTCTGATCATCCTTATCATCTCCACAGGTCGACCACCCATATTGGCTTTTCCTAAAATGAACAGTAATGTGTTTGTTGTTATTTCTGCTGTTATATCTCCCATGCTCTATAGAATGAACCTCCTTATTTAGCTAGAACTCAGGCGCAACTTGCATTGGTCAGCATACAGAGTCTGTGGGTTGTCTGATATATATGGACACCACACATCCATATGTATTGGCATGTCCTATTTATGGTGTGTGAAATTTTTCATACAGACAATAGGTTCATGTGCATAGCCTCATAGAAATGGAATTATATGGCCAGCACATAGCCCCAAAACACGGTAGTGTGCTGGAGGCCTTTGTCTGAGCCAGTCATAGTGTCCAGCATTTGGTCTCATAGATATCTGGCTGGATTTTTTATTCAGATCGTCATGTCCCATATGGAGAGACCAGTGGTCCTACAAGATTTTGTAGGCTTCTGTGATGGCAACCTTTACTGAAGATTAAAATGGAGCTCTGACACCTTTAATGGACCACAATTATCCCCATTTTCAAACTCAATATCTTCCCTGGGTAAAGATCCTCAAATGTGGAAGATGTAATGGCAGCCAAATAGGGAGGAGGCACAAAACTAGCCCTCTGGAAGTTTGAACCCTCCTTTTGTCATAGAGCTGTTTTTTTATGGAATAACCTGTATGGCAAGTTCCCTGCCAATTAGTGTAAGAAAACCATTAAGTTCACATAAGTATCAGACCTAATGCAGTTAATCAATCATATGTTGGATGTTGGATCATTTGTACAGACTAAACTGGCAGATCAAAAGGGTACTCTAAAAAAAAAAAAAACAAGACAGTTGTCTTCAGCTAAGTGAGAAATGATCTGTCATATTCAACAGACCATGCCATACATTTGTATTTTCAGCTGAACCTTAAAAACCCAATGTGACACATCACATTTACGATAGTCAGCTTAAACAGTCAAAATCAGCCATTTCGTCTAGGGGCCATTTACACGGAGCAATGATTGCTCAAAAATCGCTAAAAAGCGATCGCTTGAGCAATAATCGTTGCGTCTAAACACGCGGCCATCGTGCACTTTTCGGGCACTGCTAGTTGATCGTTAAATTCAGTCCAACCTAAAAATCGTCCTTCAGCCTTATCAGCAGTTCTCCATGGGGAGTGCTGATAGCATTGTTTGCCTCTGGAGAACAAAAGAACTGAAAGCTGATAAGACCCTGAATGCAGTTAATAAGGGCTATTAACTGCATTCAACTAAGCCTTCATTTGCACACTTAATTGCTCTTAAGTAGTTGAGTAGCTACTTAATAGTTTATGCAAAATGATCGCTCAAAGCTGTCACTCAAACTGTCGTTTGAGTGAACTTTGAGCGATCATCGCTTTGTGTAAATGGGCATTTATATATATGAGTAGCTTAACATAAGTGCAATGCAGTTCATTCTTTATATCACTCACCATCAGTTAGTAGTACAATGACATGATGAATAGAATTCCACACCGTTGGGTCCTTATACTTCTGCTCTTGAAACGATATCATCTTATGCACTTCTTTTAGAGCAGAGTAGGTATTGGTCCCTGATTTGTCCCTGTGATCTAAAGTCAAGGTGAAGAAAGAAACGGAATTGCCAAAATCCCACTTATAAATGTTTGTCACTACACGTGCACGCTGCAGGACTCACTGCTGTATTTCACTTCATTTTCGATAAGCTCCATTACTTCATCGGCGTCGTCACTGTTAGCAATGTTGACAATAACTTTAGGCTCTGTGGCGAAAGAGATCATTCCAAACTCAATCTTCATATCCAATCCCCCGAGCTAGCGGGACAAAACAAATGAGACAGAGTTGCCATAGATCTATAAGGTGTCTTTCTCATCATTGGATTTTGCAGTGTTAAAGGGGTTATCTTGGACTTTAAGTGTTTTTTTTTTTTTACTATTGATGACCCTTCCTCCGGATAGGTCACTCATGAATAGTTGATTACCAGAGGTCTGCCACTTGGGATCCCTACCGATCAGCTGATTCCCAGTGCCACTTCCACATCTGGCAGGAAATAACTTCCCAGTCCTCAACTGGCTTTGATCCCCTTTTCTCCTGCACCTTCCTCTAGTTCACTATCAGCATTTGACCCAATAAGAGAAGTCTCGAGGCTCCTCTTTACTTCTTGCCGTACATCCTACATTAATGACCGTATTCCCTCTCACCTCCTTAAGTCCCTCTCCCCGCTTGTCATCAGTCACCTCATAACAATATTCAATCTGTCTGTCTTTCGGTACCTTTCCTCCTCCTTCAAACATGCTGTCATATCTCCATTGCTAAAGAAACTTTTGACCCGTTCTGTGCTACCTGCTGCTGATCCGTCTCTTATCTCCCCTTCACCTCCAAACTTCTGGAATGTCTGGTCTACACTAACCTAATAAGTTATCTCTCAGATAACTCTCTTCTTGACTCCTTACAGTCTGTTTTCTCTCTCTACATCCTACAGAAAATGGTCTTATTAAAGTGTCAAATGATCTCATGACAGCTATATTGAATTACGACAACTCTCCACTGATTCTTCTGGATCTCTCTGCAGCGTTTGACAGTGTAGATCACCAACTCCTCCTCAATATGGTCTGTGCTATCAGCCTTAAAGTTACTGCACTCTCTTGGTTTTCTTCCTACCTCTGTTTCCATTCATTTATTGTCTTGTTTGCTGACTCTACTTTTCCTCTTTCCCTTGCTGTTGGGGTTTCTCAGGGTTCTACCTTGTCCCTCTCTTCTTTTTCATCTACATGGCCCTCATTAGACAAATGATCAGTAGATTTGGGTTTCAATACCATCTGTATGCTGACAACACCCAATTATTTACTTCTTCCCATGACATCACACCCTTCCTACTACAAAACATGTAGTGACTGTCTGTCTGCTGTCTCTAAAACCATGTAATCTCTCTATCTAAAACTTAACCTCTCAAAAACGGAACTTCTTGTGTTTCCGTCATCTACTGACTGAGCTAAACATGTTATCTCCATCTCAGTCTGTGGTACCACCATAACTCCTCGGCAGCATGCCCACTGTCTTGGGGTCATACTTGATTCCGACCTTTCCTTCCCTCCCCATATTCAGTCACTTGCTTGTTTATGTCACCTGCACTTCAAAGACATCTCCCAATCCCGCCCTTTGCTTACTGTGGAGATATCAAAAACTGATGCCTTTATCCATTCTTGGCTTGATTATTGCAACTCGCTACTGATCAGGCTTCCCCTCTCTAAACTCTCTTCTCCCCAATCCATCCTGAATGCATCTGCCAGACTTCTCTTCTTGTCGAGCTGCTACATTTATGCTTCTACCTGTGCCAGCCACTTCACTAATGCCTCCACCCTGTGCCAGTCACTACACTGATGCTTCAATTCTGTGCCAGTCACTACTCTGATGCCCCCACCCGGTGCCAGTTACTACACCGATATCTATACCCTGTACCAATCACTACACTGATTCCTCCACCCTGTACCAGTCACTACACTGATGCCTCCACCGTGTGCCAGTCACTACACTGATGCTTCAGTTCTGTGCCAGTCACCACTCTGATGCCTCCACCCGGTGCCAGTTACTACACCGATGTCTATACCCAGTACCAGTCACTACACTGATGCCTTCACCCTGTTCCAGTCACTTCACTGATGCCTCCACCCTGTGCCAGTCACTAAACTGATGCTTCAATTCAGTGCCAGTCACTACTCTGATGCCTCCACCCGGTGCCAGTTACTACACCGATGTCTATACCCAGTACCAGTCACTACACTGATGCCTCCACCCTGTACCAGTCACTACACTAATGCCTCCACCGTGTGTCAGTCACTACACTGATGATTCCACACTGTGTCAGTCACTACACTGACGCCTCCACCCTGTGGCGGTTACTACACTGATGCCTCCACCCTGTGCCAGTCACTGCACTGATATCACCACCTTCTGTCAGTCACTACACTGATGCCTCTACCGTGTGCCAGTCACTGCACTAATATCACCACTTTGTGTCAGTCACTACACTGATGCCTCCACCTGGTGCCAGTTACTTCACCGATGGCTCTACCCAGTACCAGTCACTACATCGATGCCTCCACCCTGCACCAGTCACTACACTGATGCCTCCACCGTGTGCCAGTCACTACACTGATGCTTTCACACTGTGCCAGTCACGATACTGACACCTCCACCCTGTGTCGGTTACTTCGCTGACCCTTTGCCAGTCACTAGACTGGTGCACCCAGCCTGTGCCAGTCACTGCACTGATATCACCACCTTGCGTCAGTCACTACACTGATGCCTCCACCCTTTGCAAGTCCCTGCACTGATATTACCACCCTGTGTCAATCACTGCATTGTCTGCCTGTGAAATAAAAAATACAATTTAAACTCATTATTCTCATCCATAAGGCCCTCTGCAGTTTTTTACTACCCTATATCACCTCCCTTATCTCTGTCTACCCCCCTACCCATGCTCTCCGCTTTGTTAATGACCCTAGACTAAATTCCTTGCTAATCCGGACCTACCACTTCTGCGTCCAAGATTTTTCCCGAGCTGCACCAGTTCTCTGGAATGCACTACCATGGACAATCAGGTTAATTACCAATGTCCACAAATTTAAGCGAACTCTAAAAACATATCTTTTTAGGGAGGCCTACCATCTTCCTAATCTAAGTTCTATTGCATCTACCTTGCTTCTACACCTGTCTTGTCAACCTGACCCCCTTCTTCCCACTACATCCCCTACACACTGCACCACTATTTACAAACATGGCTGGTGATCTACTCGCACCCCATGTGTGTACTGCTTTATAGTCCTGTGAGTTCTTGTGAACAAGATCCTCACCCCTATTGTTCAAGATTCACATCAGTTAAATTTTGGCTACATCCACGCGGGCTACAAAATCATCACTACAAAACACATGTAGGTGAGGCTCATGGTTCCCAATAGGTTCTTTCAGGCTACATGTGGATGAACCCATTGGAAATCATGGGCTTCACATACATGTGTTTTGTTGTGAGATTTTGCAGCCCGTGTGAAACACGCCTAAGGACTAGTACAGATATAGGACAATACAAATATAGGACCCATACTCATACAGGACCAGGACAGATACAGAACTAGGAAATATACAGAACCAGGACCAGTATAGATATAGGACAATACAGATATATAACTCATACAGAATCAGGACAGATATAGAACCCATACAGATACGGGAACAGTACAGATATAGGACCATGATAGATATGGGACTAGTACAGATATAAGACCAGGATTATAGAACCAGTACATACACAGAACCAGGATAGACATGGGACCAGTACAAATATAAGTACTGAACAGATATAGGACAATCACAAACCTTGCTGACAAGAATCTCTGCACATTCTTTGAAGATCTCAAAGTTGTCTTCACCGACACTATTAGAAGCATCCAATAGAATATAAACATGAAGAATCCCATCCTTCTTTATCTTCACTGTTCTCCCCACGCTTCCTGCAAACAGATGATGCATCAAAGAGGTTGTTTTATGGTTTCACAAGAAACATCAGAAATACAGAGTTTCCCTTTTTCCAATGTTCTTATTGTCTGGTTGTTAGTTATGCTGGTCTCCTTATTAGTAAGACTTGCTGTTTTTATGTTATAAGATTGGTTCTGGTATTGTATCCATGTACTGAGGTTGGCTTGTCCTGCATTTGTGCTATGAGTTTGTTTCTAGTGTTGTATTTATGTTAAGAGCTTGGTTATTGTGTTATATCTATGTACGGGGCTTGGTTCTGGTACAGTATTTGTTCACTGAGATGTTCTGTTGCGGGTATGCTGCTATCCTGCTGCCTTCTGCGCCAGTCTTAGGCCCATATAGGTCATAGGACTTTTGGAGTTACTAGTCGGTGTTGAACTTCATTGCCATGCCTGGCTATTCTGTCAGAACACATGTACATCATTAGGTACCTATATGTTCATTTAAGGATCCCACCTGAGGCAACAGAATAAAAGAGGGGGGGGGGGGTAATAGCAAAAACGGTTGTCTGTAACCTCATTCCACATGGTAACGCCATTGTTGGCCCTCATGTTACTGGGATTTATGTTCCTTGCTGTTATGACCCATTGAGCAGTTTAACCCTGTACAAACCGCCCCCTCCTGATGGCAGTCCAAGGACTGTTCAAAGACCACATTGCATGAAGGTAACCTGGTTAGAAAGTCAAATAATAACAACAAACTATAATGATAGAGGGGAGGGGCATTATTTGCTTCAGAAATAGACCACCAACCCTCAGTGTCAGTGGCACAGACGTCTCTGCCTGGTGCAAAGTCACCATTGTTTGTTAGTAGACAACTTACCACTCTTTTTTTCAGAAGTTTTCAGGATTCCAGAAAGTGACCCCGCAAAGTACTCTCCAGCTTCTTCTGGAAGGTCAAACGTATAAGAAACTGGAAAAATGAGAGAAGGCCATCTATTGTAAGCAGCTAGAGGAGATATGGTGTATAGAGATATATACTGAATGGCCACTTTATTAGAGACCCCCATGTAGTGGCAAGTTGGACCTCTTTTGGCCTTCAGAAGTACAGAAATTGCTTGTGGTGTAGATTCCACTGGGTGCTAAAGTCATTCTGCAGGAATATTGGCCCCTGCGGACAGGAAGCTTATTGTAGTTACTGCAAATCAAATGGAGGGGTTGACATATACTAATCAGCTGACAGGAAGGGTTCATCAATGTGTGCTGCTTGTGCCAAATTCTGACCTTGCCATCAGCATGGTGCAACAGAATCTGGGTTCATCTAACCAGAAGATGATTTAACACTGCTCAGGGATCCACTTTTCGCATTATTTTGCCCACTGGAGTCTGGTCTTTCTGGTTCTCTTAAACAATAATGGCTCTGGAACAGGTCATCTACTGTTATAGCCCATCCATGCTAAGGAACGGCGAGTTGTACATTTGTACGTTAGTTGGAGCACCAGCGTTGTATTTGGCTGCAATTTCTTGACTGTTTGCTGAATGATTCCTGACATCCTCCTCTGACCCCTTTCAGTGATGAGTTGTTTCCGTCCACAGGATCCCCTTTCGCTGGATTTTTTTCTTGGATCACACCCTTCTTGGTATACTCTTTACACTACTGCAAGAGAGCCCCACAAGGTTGGTAATAAAATCCCTGGCTAGTCTAGCACTGATGACCAGGCCTCGTTGAAAATCACTCAGATGGCTGGAATTTTTCCATCTAATGTGGAATTAAACTGAAACTGATCCACAGAAAACTTGTCACATGATTTTATGCCGCACTCCGGTGGTCACAGGGATAATTTCCATACAGTGAAGATTCAATACTGAAAGGCCTGAGTGCTCTAATACAGGGCCGTTCAGTGTATATATGATGTATTTTTTGAGTGAAAGAAATGTCCCAAATAGAACAGAGAAGGACATAATAGGTGGGCAAAAGTGAATGCAAAAGGGGCTCTATTATTTGGACTTATGTGTCAGCTCTTGTGCCCAGTACTCACACTGACAAGTGGCCTCAGTCCCACTCCATCGCCTGCTCTCTAAACAGGTTCTTTTTGATGATCCAATCAGAGTAAGGCCAGTGCTACATTTATATGAGACAGTTTCATCCATGTTATATCGAACACCTGTTTTCAGTGCACCCGGGGGTAAACCTGGATCAGGACAGTGGCCGGCTGTAGGGCAGAACACATACAATAGTGACAGGTAATGCAAATACCATTAACAACCAACAATCACCTTTAATCCCCTTAATAACTCTTGTTATTATACTATTATATCACTCCTAGCAGATCAACTAAACTCTTCTTACTGCTCACATATACATCATGCCCGTCCCATGTATTTGCATTCATATACTATGTTCCTTAATTATACTGCTTTATGAAGTCTTCTGGACAATCCCAAACATCCTCATGTATTCCAAAATTCCCAATGATTTAAAGTGATTGTCCAGCATTAGAAAAAAAGTTTTTTTTTCCCATAAACAATGCCATTCTAGTCCCCAGGCTGTGGTCGTTACTTCAACTCAGCCCTATTCACTTAAACGGAAATGATGAAGCTACTGGACTAGTGTGGTTCTATTTTTGGAAGAATTGCAGACCCCTTTTTTCTACTCATGGGTAACCCATTTAATCTTCCCTTTCTATAAATGTTTTGCATTAGTTTATCCATGTATCATGCCAGCCTATGATATCCATGCACTCACCTCCATTATCACAGATTGCTGTCTCTCCACTCCATTTTCCATTTGTCTTACATGTTCTTACCATAGAGCCCCTGGGAATGTAACCATCATTACATATAAAGGTAATATTTGAGTCTACAAAGAAAGGCCCTCTTGGGTGAAATTCTCCATTTTCAAATATAATGGGGTCTGGGCATCTAATTTCTGAAAATAGAAGAAAAGACTACAGGTAGAAGGGACATTTGTATCAATATGCAGGTTGCTATAATAAACTAATTCCCATTACTCATGATGTCCATTTATGCAAGTGGCATTCATGGACTTAGGTTGGTACCCACAGCAGTCCCTGAGAATCAGTCATAGCTTTTCATCACAATTCTATATTATCCTATCTGATAACATGGTTGTACTATTTTCACTTTGTGTCCAATGCCACCACTATGAAAAGGTGATCAGAAACTATGTAGGCATCCCTTTTTGACTTCAGTAAATGTTTAGCATCATTGTCTGTGCCCATTACCATCCCATGCATCATCTATAGTAAAATGCCAATAGAGTTCTCTGCCCATTACTACTCCATGCAGCTGCTTATGACAATCTCTTGAATATATACTATGCACTTTGGCAATTCTTCAATGACAAGTCAAGGGAGCATCTTCAACTACCACTACTCACTATGACATTTTTCATACTTATTAATACTGTAGGTAGAAAGGATGTTTGTATCAATATGCAGGTAACTATAATAAACGAATCACCATTACTTATTAGATCCATTTATATAAGCGTCATTCATGCACTTAGGTAGGTACCCATAGCAGTCCCTGTGACTTGTTTATAACTTTCCTTCACAATTCTATATTATCCTATCTCATAAAGTATAGGTACCAACTTAACTTTGTGACCCATGCCACGACTATGAAATGGTGATCAGAAAGCATGTATGCATCCCTTTTTGCCTCCAGAAGTGTTTAACATCATTGTTTGTGCCCATTACCATCCCATATACCATCCATAGTAAAAGTCAATTACATTATTAAGTGCCAACAGAGTCCTCTGCCCATTACTCTTCCCAGCAACTGCTTACAACAATTAACCCTTTGCAATCCAATTTTGGATTCAGGGTTTCCTAGGGGGTTTTCTCTTTCTGCCATTATACAATGGCGCCATCTGCTGGCTAGAGCCTGTATTGCGGTATGTGACATGCTGGAGAGGCCCCAGACAACAGAGTGGCCAGTAATCTACAGTAAGAATACCCTGCCGGACGTCTTCCAACATCGGAGCTGTACAGCCTTCAATCAGAATGTCTTTAGACGTCAGACAGTGGATTGGAAAGGGTTAATTAAATATAGAATAAGTTCTTTAGCGGTTCCTCATTGGCAATTCAATCTTCCACCACCACAGAGCTAAGACATCTTTCCTTCTTATTAGTACGCACGTTTACATGATATTTCTTTCATCTTCCTCCCAGCGGTATTCTTTATGTCTGTCCATTTGCCATTTGCTTGGCATGTGCGGCTGCTTTGTGGCCAGGGATATTGTCCTGAGGGGCACAGGAATTTGGCGTTGCTTCCCACTTTCAGTCCATTTGTAAAGGCAACAGTAGCAGTCCGGTTGCCAAGATCTTGGGGGCACTGAACCTCAGTTTCACATGCTGTTTACAACAATGGAGATATGAGATTAGAAGAAAATACAGCATCCTATGGTAAAGACGTTTCAAGCATCACAGAGTACCAACATGCAAAATACAATATACAGCACTAGTGCCCATACATGGAGTTGTTCTATTCAACTTGGTAACAACCCATATGGCTGCCATTACATTTCAAAGGTTGTTTGGAGAATACAATGGCGGAGAACCCATTTTGGTACTTGGTGGACGGGCCCTAAATGTATAGTGAACCCGTAAGTGCAACGAGGAGGTCAGAGAATGTTGGAAGCTGCTGCCAGCCGAGAAATAAGAAGGTGAGGATGACATAAGCTAAGATGCAGAACAGGATAAAAACAGGGGTTATGGTGCAATCTTTTGGAATAAGCACAGAGTCAGAAATTATCCTCACTTCTCTTTTATTAAAATAGGTGCCAGCACAGTATAGATACGTTTCACCGCAACAAGACTCTTCCTTAGTGGTGCTGAGGATGCAAGGCTGTGGAGGTATCAGTAGTGTAAGGGGTTACCCTGAGAGGGTTAAATTGCTGCCATGATGATGGTCTACGAGATGCACTAAAAAGTGGGCCAAAATACCATGTGCGTGAGAAATTGCGCCAAATTGTGGCGCTTGAGTGTGCCTTAAGGACTGTTACTGATAGGTTGAGACCCCTGGTACAAAAAGGAAGTTCTTGTTGTGCCAAACGGAGAGTGCATGGACTGTCACAGTCAGTAGAGGTGCTGATGTGACCGCTATCAGGAGAAGTGCAATAGTCTGCAGGACAGCTGCTGCTGAACTGGCTGTGCGCCCTAAGGCCCAATGTCCACGGGCGGATTTAATTTGCGGAATTCGCACAGGTGACCCGTGCGGAAGATCCACAATTCAAAGTGCCTGTAGGGAAGCATTGGCATCTGCCACTGAATTTAAGCATGCCGATTTGATTTGCGAACCATTTGGTGTGGAAAACAAATCGCAGCATGCTCCATTTCAGTGTCGATCCCATGAGGATGGGCTCAATAGAAGTCAATGGGTGTGGACGATTCGCAGTGCATCCACAAATACAATTGCAGATGCACCGCGGATTTGAAGGCTAAAATCAATTAGGGAGGTGGGGGAAAGGCTGGGAGGTGAGGTTGCAGATTTTTTTTCTGCACGGATTATCCGCAGTGCATCCGCGTACATCTGTGCGGAAAAAACATTACATCCGTGATCTCCCACAAATGGTTTCTGCAGATCTCTCACTGCGGAAATCCGTATGCGGAGTCCCTTCCACCCGTGGACATGAGGCCTTATATGGACATAACACCAGTAGTTATCCAGCAAGCCTGCTCTAACTAGGGAGAGAGACCGTAGTGAGACTTCAAATGGCTGGACTTGAACACTGGAGAGTAGACTAAGGCCACTTGCACGCATGGATTCCACTGCTGAATTCCGCAGTGGTGTCTGTATGTGCCCGCGGACATGGAGAGGAAAAGACATTTTCTTACCTCTCCGGATCCAGCGCGGGTCTCCTCAGTGGCGGCCGGATCTTCTTTCTTCAGCATGGCCAACGCACCCAGCGCATGCGCAGTGCTGTTTTTTGGGGTTTTTTTTCAAATATCCTGCTTTCCGTGGATCCGTGGCCTGTCCACAGTGACAGCTACGTCAATGGAAATCAATGGCAGCCGTCAGCGCAGGATCCGCAGTAAAATGGAGCATGCTGTCATTTCTTCCCGCACGTGCGATCCGCACGCTGGGAAAAAATTACATCCGCATGCTTTTTACTGTCCTGTGGATGGTAATGCATCCCCATTGGCGGCTTGAATCCCGAATCTCCTGTGCGGGTACCGCAAATCAAATCCGCCTGTGGCCATTGGGCCTAAGACAGCTAACAGTTGAGCCTGAAAGCACAGAGATGCTGATAACAGAGTTTCATTTCAATGTGATAGACATACTGAATATTATGTTACGTAATTTATATCTTTGGATTAACGGGACTGATTTAGGCCGGGTTCACACGCGGGTAAGCATAAAATGCGTGAGTCACACAGTGCTTTACCGCCAGTGACCCAGTTTACCGCCACTTATGGCAGTGAAATTGTACTGCGCCTGAAGCGTATCTCACGCATGCTGTCATGCGCAGTACAGGGTTTTTTTTCCCTTTACATTTCTCACGCCGTCGCTTCGCAATGGCACACATACACGCCGTCTATAAGCTATTACATTGTGTGTCTATAGAGAACAGTGGGCTCTCACGTGCGTACATATGTGGCAAAATAGAACATGCTGCATTTTTGCACTCACGTATTACACAACTCCAACATGCAAATGTGATTGGATCTGTGTAAGACAATGTAATTAATTGCCTGCGAATTACCGCGTATCACGCGGATGTACAGCGCATGAGTAATACGCAGTAATTATACGCCCATGTCCTGTGGGACACAAACACAAACCAATAAAAATGGATAATTCATCTAATGAGCTCCACGTGTTCTTTTTTAGCGCAATTATGCAGTGTTTCACGCATCTCCTTGCATATCATGCACGGATTTGCACACGCTCCATTGACTTCTTATGGGGGACCTCTGGTGCACAAAAAAATAGAGCATGTTCTATCTTTTTTTTGCGCATTCAAAACGTACGTGCCAAAATATGAAAATGTGACCGAACCCAATGACATCAATGGGATCTATTCTCTGCGTTGCACACGCAAATACATCTGTGTGACGCCGGCTTAAAAACAGGTGTTTGGGAGAAGGTAATCATATAAAGGGAATCAATGGTTGGGGCACTTATGGTGGTACAGCAGTATTAGGACACTTACGGAAGAACGCTTGTGGTTGGCACACACTGTTTTGAAACTTTTTGAGTTTACTTTAAGGAACTTTGAGCCTTAGAAAAAAATAAATCTAAAAATTGTGCACAAATGGAAATAACAAGTAAAACGTTTGAGAATTCTACGTACCTGCGACAAATATTGACCCTAGGAAGAGCACGACCCGAAGGAGGCGACCCAGTGAGAGGTTTTCTGCCTGCACTCTGTGCCCCATTGCAGTCTCCACCGCTCCTGAGCTCTGCTGCTTTGGTACAGAGGAGTGAGAAGCGTTCAGCCCAGAATACACTCCCGGGGAGGAGGGAACCACAGGGACTCAGGAAGAAGAGGTGCTGGGTTAAACTGTAACAGGACAGATAAAGATGACTTACATTGGCCCCATAGGGAATTATCTCTAGTTACGGTCTACAGAAATCCTCTGCCGAGTCATGGGGGCTACAGGGTCAAGGAGTCAAAGATAAATTATCTTTAACCTGTAACCTATTTTGTGGTGACCTTCTCCATATTACAAGCAGCACAGGGACATTAAAAAGAAATCTTTCAGTCCCAGGACAATATTTTTCCCGGGACTGCGTGGGGGAAAGTATGTTTCTTGTTCATCCTCTTTCTGGGTTGGCCAATGATCCACCTGATCTTAGGGTCGTTCTTTGTACATCCAAATTGGCTTCAGAAAATCTTAAAACACACAAGGCATACTGATCACCAGTGGTGCATCAGTAGTCTAGGACACCGCACACTGCTACGATTGGTCAGTACTAATAACGTGAGCAGCGCTGGCTAATCAGGAAGCAGCATGTACCATCTGACTACTAATACACAGAAACAGGAGGGCCACGGACATGTTGGAGGAATGAACAAGCAGATCAGCAGCGGAACAGAGAAAAGGACGGCATCGGGTAATATAACTCCCCCTATGGTCCGTGGACACAATTTTTCCCAGGACTGGAGGGTTACTTTAAATGGTTGTAGCACAATTGACTATCTACAGGATAGGTGATAAAAGTCTGATTGGGGGTGATTTCACCAACTGATTCCAAGAACAGAGGTCCCATGTTACCCTCTTCTCGTCATGGCAGGCTCAATGCACCCACCTGCAGTGACGTGGAGATTAAATGGAGAAATGGTCATATATGTGTGGTGCTGGTGGATTCATTTCAATGGGGGTTGATGGAAATAGCCAAGTACAAGCGCTTGACAGTAATCTATTAAAGATGAATGGAGCAGAGCCGCACATGGCTGACTGCTGCAACATTTATTCTCCTCCACACTATGGGGAGGACAGAGAGCCTACAATGAGGAGGAGAGGGATTACAGGACCCCCATTCTCAGGATCAGTGAGGGTTTCAGCAGTGAGACTCCCACTGATCAGACTTTTTATTACCTATCCTATGGAGAGGCGATAAAAGTCAGTTTTGGTGCAAAAACCCTTTCAATGGAACTCAGCACCCCACCAAAGAACTCCTCATATGTTAGCTTCCTGGACCCCGTAAGTGTAACATCAGGGGGAGACAAACAGGCAATAAAGTGACTCCTGACCGCACTCCTGTCAACTGTCAGTCTTTTGCTATAGTGGACGTGCCTTTACATACTAGAACAAAAGACCAACATGATAGGACCGACACAATATTTGGAAGCACATACTTAAAGATCCTCCGTAAAGTCCCCTTCAAAGCAGGCCAGCGGCCATTTTTCCAAATGGGGCACCAATATTTGTTACCAGCCCTTCACCTGTAATGTGAGTGGCTTCGGGTCTCCACAGGGTTGTTACCAGCCTCCTACAGTGTTACTGAGCGACAATAAAGTTGTAGTATTGAATCCCTAATGAATAAATACGATGGGAAATTATGTCTTATTTTACTGGAGTTCCCCTTTAAATGCCTTTTTTTTATTTTTACTGGAAATTTGTAGTGTCTGTTACTCTCACTTTCATTTCGCTTTTTTCTCTTCATCTGTTTACGATTAGCTGGCAATTTCTCAGTCACCACTGGCTGATAAGTTGGATTTCACAAGAATTGCTTATGTAGGGGGATAACTAGAGGTTAAAGGTATCTGCTGTTTTATGTCACTTAGGCAAATATAAGAGACTGGGCTCGGAGACTAGTGCCCCCTGATGGCTATATCACAATGAAGCTTAAGATACGCTGCGGGATATCGCAACGTCCGTGGACAGGCAGCCCACGAACGTTGCGATATTCCGCTGCGGATCTTCGCCACGGGAGCCGCCACCGGGGAGCAGGAGCCAGCTGACGGATCTCTGTGGTGAGCCTATCTGACAGATAAGCTGACCGCGGAGAATTGCGGCAATTTGCAGCATGCATCATAGTGATTGTCCGCTCATGGACAGTGGGACTGTGCTTTCCATAGCAACGCTATGGAAAGCGTTCACTGCATTCCCCGCGGCCGGATTATAGCCGCGGAAAGGGCAGTGAAAATTCGCCCGTGGACAGGAGCCCTTATCCCAAGAACACAAGACAAAACAGAAGAAGAAGCAAGAACTACTTAAGGGGTATACCATAAATAACCAGCATATACTCACCTCTCCCCGCTCCCACTGTATCCCATGTCACCACTTTCGATCTCCCCTTTGATGTCACATCTACAGATGGGATGTCACAGGCTCTGCAGCCAATGACAGAATTCATTGCTCGATCGCTGTCTGTCATTGGCTCACTGGCGTAACTATAGGGGATGCAGAGGATGCGTTGGCACACAGGCCCAAGAGCCTTAGGGGACCCATAAGGCCTCTCCTCTTCATATAAGGAGCCCAGTACTTTAAACAAAGCATTATATTTGGGGGCCCTGTTACAGATTTTGCATTGGGGCCCAGGAGCTTCAAGTTATGCCTCTGGTTAAGAGAAGTTGGGAGGCCCCAAGATAAACTTTTGCACCCGGGCCCGTGAGCCTTTAGCTACGCCCCATTGGCTGCAACACCTGTGATGTCCCGTAAACTGTGAGAGACTGCAGCCTCTAAACATACAAAGGAACGGAGCACCGAGCTGTTGTACTTAAAAAATACAACTTGGACAACCACTTTAATCAAACTTAAAGGGTATTCTAGTTGGAATACGTTATTCCCTATCCATAAACACAGCAATCTCTAGTGCTGTCGCTGAAAAGAAGGAGAATAGTGAGTGCAGCTCTGTAGTATAATAAAGGGTATAACTCAAAATCAGTATAGGATAAGTAATGTGTGTACACAGTGACTCCACCAGCAGAATAGCGAGTGCAGCTCTGGAGTATAATACAGGATGTAACTCAGGATCAGTACAGGATAAGTAATGTATGTACACAGTGACTCCACCAGCAGAATAGCGAGTGCAGCTCAGGAGTATAATACACAATGTAACTCAGGATCAGTACAGGATAAGTTATGTAATGTATGTACATAGTGACTCCACTAGCAGAACAGTGAGCTCAGCTCTGCAGTATAATTCTATATATAAACTTAACTATGCATTCTATAAGGTCGGCATTATCCTCTCCTTATTTACTAACTAACAACATTCGGGCATTGACACGGACCATGACTGTCAGGCAGTTGGCACGTGTATCTGTTGCATAACTTCTTGCAAGTGCAAATAATTCAGCACTTCTTGCAAAATCTTTTAAGAAAAAATTCTCAGATATTATTACTCTATGCAATGAAAGAGGAACAAGTAAAATACACTGAGTGGCAACTTTATTAGAGCGCCCGGCCCTTTCACGATTGGAGCTTCCCTGTATGGAAATTAGAGCCGTGACCCTGGAGTGCAGCATAAAATCATGTGACAAGTTTTTCATGGATCACTTTCAGTGGGAAAATCCAGCGATCTGAGTGACTTCCAACGAGGCCGGGTCATCTGTGCTGGACTAGCCGGGGCCAGGATTTCAAAGCCAACCTTGTGGGATTTTCTTGTGCAGCAGTGTGGAGAGTATACAGAGAATAACATGATCGAGGAAAGCATCCAGTGAAATGGGATCCTGTGGATGGACACAACTAGTTGATGAAAGGGGTCAGAGGAGGATGTCAAGAATTACTCAGACCAACAGTCGGTACACAGTCAAGCAAATTGTAGCTATATATAATGCTGGTGCTCCATGTTAAGCGTTCAAATGCACAGCTCTTTGTTGCTTAGCAGGGATGGACTATAACCACAGACAACCAGTTCCAGCGCCTTTGCTGTCTAAGAGAAACAGAATGATGAGACTCTAGCTGGCAAAAGAGCACAAAAATTGTATCACTAAACAACAGAAAAACATCATCGCCTGGTCAGATGAATCTAGGTTTTTGTTGCACCATGCTGATGGAAGGTCAGAATTTGGCACAAGCAGCATGAATCAATGAACCCTTCCTGTCTGGTGTCAACATTTCAAGCTGCAGTTCTGAAGGCCAAAGGATAGCCAACGAGCTACTAGATGGATGTCTCTAATAAAGTAACCATTGAGTGCTGCATGAGGGAGGATGCTTCTCATACCATTTAGTATCTATAGCTGCAATCAAAATGATTCACCTCAAAACCTAATTTGCCAAGGGGGTTGAATAAGTTTCATTGCAACCGTATCTATGAATATACAGCCATAGTGTCATTCCAGTTCCTAGTGCAGTACAGTATAAGGAACAATAGTGCCCACCTAAAGCTAAACTGTGCCCACACAGAGCTACACAATGCAGACATAGGACCCAACAAAACAGAGAGTCTAAATAGTGTACTTTTGTGCCCACATAACCATCTAGAGCCCTCATAGAGCCATGGTCTGCTGAGATAAATAGTACATCCAGTGTCCATTTGCCTCTGATAGCATCTAGCGACAGTCTCAATAACAGAGCAGCACCAGTTATAACCCTGGATCTAGCTTCCAGAATGTGTCGCAGCCATATGGCTATAGCCTCATTGGAAGAAAAACATTTGCTAAGATGCATCTAAGCTTAGAATGTTTTGGATGATTCATTCTTGCTGTAACTCTATTCATCAGGCATAGTTTGAGGAGACGATATCTCTAAGATATAACACATCTTGAGTAATATGATAAGACCTCCCTATTAAACATGTCTGGTTGTCAGACTGTCCATGCATGCTATTCTCAGCTGCTGATGTAAAGTTACTCTTGGTACAAATTTAGCTGAAAATATGACGGCTTATTTGCATTTGAATAGTCATCCTATGTCACAGTTTATCTATATTGGTGCATCTAAACACGGATCATAAGTCAAGAAAACGAGAAATCCCTATATAAAGGTACAGAACTGGGCAGCTTTACTAAGCAAACTCCCCTGCCCCACAGGGATTACCGCCTCAGAGGTTCTGTTGTAACATTGTCATCTAATAATAATATTTCTCCAGCCTTCTATGTTATTGTATACCAATTCCACCAACACTCAATATTTAACTTTGGGTGGAGTTTATTACCAGCAGAAAATGTAAAGTTTTCACTGAGTGATGATTCCAGTGGACTCTCTGAAAGACTTTATGGGTACTTACAGTCACTACTGATATTAATACTGAGAGAGCAGAAAACTGCTGCCCCATGTGCAAGAAAATAACTACTATAATACTGCTCCCTATGTACAAGAATATAACTACTATAATACTGCCCCCTATGTACAAGAATATAACTACTATAATACTGTCCCCTATGTACAAGAATATAACTACTATAATACTGCCCCCTATGTACTAGAATATAACTAATATAATACTGCTCCCTATGCACAAGAATATAACTACTATAATACTGCTCCTATGTACAAAAATATACCTACTATAATACTGCTCTCTATGTAAAAGAATATAACTACTATAACACTGCCCCCTATGTACAAGAATATAACCACTATAATACTGTTCCCTGTGCACAAGAATATAACTACTATAATACTGCCCCCTATGTACAAGAATATAACCACTATAATACTGTTCCCTGTGCACAAGAATATAACTACTTTAATACTGCCCCCTATGTACAAGAATATAACTGCTTTAACACTGCCCCCTATGTACAAGAATATAACTACTATAATACTGCCCCCTATGTGCAAGAATATAACTACTATAATACTGCCCCCTATGTACAAGAATATAACTACTAAAACACTGCCCCTATGTACAAGAACAAAACTAATATAATACTGCCCCCTATGTACAAGCATATAACTACTATAATACTGCCCACTATGTACAAGAATGTAACTACTATAATACTGCCCCCTATGTACAAGAATGTAACTACTATAATACTGCCCCCTATGTACAAGAATAAAACAACTATAATACTGCCTACTATGTACAAGAATATAACTACTATAATACTGCTCTCTATATAAAAGAAAATAAATACTATAATACTGCCTCCTATGCACAAGAATACAACTACTATAATACTGCCTCCTATGTACAAGAATATAACTACTATAATACTGCCCCCATGTACAAGAATATAACTACTATAATGCTGCCCCCTATGTACAAGAATATAACTACTATAATCCTGTCCCCATGTACAAGAATATTACTACTATAATACTGCTCTCTATATAAAAGAATATAACTACTATAATACTGCCCCCTATGTACAAGAATACAACTACTATAATACTGCCCCCTATATAAAAGAATACAACTATTATAATACTGCCCCCTATGTACCATAATATAATTACTATAATACGGCCTCCTATGTACAAGAATATAACTACTATAATACTGCCTCCTATGTACAAGAATATAACTACTATAATACTGCCCCCATGTACAAGAATATAACTACTATAATGCTGCCCCCTATGTACAAGAATATAACTACTATAATCCTGTCCCCATGTACAAGAATATACCTACTATAATACTGCTCTCTATGTACAAGAATATAACTACTATAATACTGCCCTCTATGTACAAGAATATAACTACTATAATACTACCCTCTATGTACAAGAATATAACTACTATAATACTGCCCACTATGTACAAGAATATAACTACTATAATACTGTCTCCTATGTACAAGAAGATAACTACTATAATACTGCCTCCTATGTACAAGAGTATAACTACTATAATACTGCCCCCTATGTACAAGAATATAACTACTATAATGCTGCCCCCTATGTACAAGAATATAACTACTATAATCCTGTTCCATGTACAAGAAAATTACTACAATAATACTGCTCTCTATATAAAAGAATATAACTACTATAATACTGCCCCCTATGTACAAGAATACAACTACTATAATACTGCCCCCTATGTACCATAATATAATTACTATAATACGGCCTCCTATGTGCAAGAATATAACTACTATAATATTACCCCATGTACAAGAATATAACTACTATAATACTGCCCCCTATGTACAAGAATATAACTACTATAACACTGCCCCTATGTACAAGAACAAAACTAATATAATACTGTCCCCTATGTACAAGCATATAACTACTATAATACTGCCCACTATGTACAAGAATGTAACTACTATAATACTGCCCCCTATGTACAAGAATGTAACTACTATAATACTGCCCCCTATGTACAAGAATAAAACAACTATAATACTGCCTACTATGTACAAGAATATAACTACTATAATACTGCTCTCTATATAAAAGAAAATAAATACTATAATACTGCCTCCTATGCACAAGAATACAACTACTATAATACTGCCTCCTATGTACAAGAATATAACTACTATAATACTGCCCCCATGTACAAGAATATAACTACTATAATGCTGCCCCCTATGTACAAGAATATAACTACTATAATCCTGTCCCCATGTACAAGAATATTACTACTATAATACTGCTCTCTGTATAAAAGAATATAACTACTATAATACTGCCCCCTATGTACAAGAATACAACTACTATAATACTGCCCCCTATATAAAAGAATACAACTATTATAATACTGCCCGCTATGTACCATAATATAATTACTATAATACGGCCTCCTATGTACAAGAATATAACTACTATAATACTGCCTCCTATGTACAAGAATATAACTACTATAATACTGCCCCCATGTACAAGAATATAACTACTATAATGCTGCCCCCTATGTACAAGAATATAACTACTATAATCCTGTCCCCATGTACAAGAATATACCTACTATAATACTGCTCTCTATGTACAAGAATATAACTACTATAATACTGCCCTCTATGTACAAGAATATAACTACTATAATACTACCCTCTATGTACAAGAATATAACTACTATAATACTGCCCACTATGTACAAGAATATAACTACTATAATACTGTCTCCTATGTACAAGAATATAACTACTATAATACTGCCTCCTATGTACAAGAGTATAACTACTATAATACTGCCCCCTATGTACAAGAATATAACTACTATAATGCTGCCCCCTACGTACAAGAATATAACTACTATAATCCTGTCCCCATGTACAAGAAAATTACTACTATAATACTGCTCTCTATATAAAAGAATATAACTACTATAATACTGCCCCCTATGTACAAGAATACAACTACTATAATACTGCCCCCTATGTACCATAATATAATTACTATAATACGGCCTCCTATGTGCAAGAATATAACTACTATAATATTACCCCATGTACAAGAATATAACTACTATAATGCTGCCCCCTATGTACAAGAAGATAACTACTATAATATTGCCTCCTATGTACAAGAATATAACTACTATAATACTGCTCCTATGTACAAGAATATAACTATTATAATACTGTCTCCTATGTACAAGAGGATAACTACTATAATACTGCTCCTATGTACAAGAATATAACTATTATAATACTGCCTCCTATGCACAAGAATATAACTACTATAATACTGCCTCCTATGTACAAGAATATAACTACTATAATACTGCCCCTATGTACAAGAATATAACTTCTATAATACTGTCTCCTATGTACAAGAAGATAACTACTATAATACTGCCTCCAATGTACAAGAATATAACTACTATAATACTGCTCCTATGTACAAGAATATAACTACTATAATACTGCTCCTATGTACAAGAATATAACTACTATAATACTGCCCCTATGTACAAGAATATAACTACTATAATACTGCTGCTATGTACAAGAATATAACTATTATAATACTGCCTCCTATGTACAAGAATATAACTACTAGAATACTGCTCCTATGTACAAGAATATAACTATTATAATACTGCCTCCTATGCACAAGAATATAACTACTATAGTACTGCCTCCTATGTACAAGAATATAACTACTATAATACTGCCCCTATGTACAAGAATATAACTTCTATAATACTGCCCCTATGTACAAGAATATAACTACTATAATACTGCTCCCTATGTACAAGAATATTATTACTATAATACTGCTCTCTATATAAAAGAATATAACTACTAATACTGCCCCCTATGTACAAGAATACAACTACTATAATACTGCCCCCTATATAAAAGAATACAACTACTATAATACAGCCCCCTATGTAGCAGAATATAATTACTATAATACGGCCTCCTATGTACAAGAATATAACTACTATATTACTGCCCCCATGTACAAGAATATAACTACTATAATGCTGCCCCCTATGTACAAGAATATAACTACTATAATACTGCCCTCTGTGTACAAGAATAAAACTACTATAATACTGCCTCCTATGTACAAGAATATAACTACTATAATACTGCCCCAGTGTACAAGAATATAACTACTATAATACTGCCCCTATGTACAAGAATATAACTACTATAATACTGCTCCCTATGTACAGGAATATTACTACTATAATACTGCTCTCTATATAAAAGAATATAACTACTATAATACTGCCCCCTATGTACAAGAATACAACTACTATAATACTGCCCCCTATGTACCATAATATAATTACTATAATACGGGCTCCTATGTACAAGAATATAACTACTATAATACTGCACCCTATATACAAGAATATAACTACTATAATACAGCCTCTTATGCACAAGAATATAACTACTATAATACTGCCTCTTATGTACAAGAATATAACTACTATAATACTGCCCCCTTATGTACAAGAATATAACTACTATAATACTGCCCCCTTATGTACAAGAATATAACTACTATAATACTGCCTCCTATGTACAAGAATATAACTACTATAATACTACCCCCTATGTACAAGAATATAACTACTATAATACTGCACCCTATATACAAGAATATAACTACTATAATACAGCCCTCTATGTACAAGAATATAACTACTATAATACTGTTCCCCATGTACAAGAATATGACTACTATAATACCGCCTCTTATGTACAAGAATATAACTACTATAATACTGCACACTATATACAAGAATATAACTACTATAATACTGCCTCTTATGTACAAGAATATAACTACTATAATCCTGTCCCTATGTACCAGAATATAACTACTATAATACTGCCTCCTATGTACAAGAATATAACCACTATAATACTGCCCCTATGTTCAAGAATATAACTACTATAATACTGCCCCCTATGTACAAGAATATAACTACTATAATACTGCCCCCTATGTACAAGAATATAACTACTATAATACTGCCCCTATGTACAAGAATATAACCACTATAATACTGCCCCTATGTTCAAGAATATAACTACTATAATACTGCTCCCTATGTACAAGAAAATAACTACTATAATACTGCCCCCTATGTACAAGAATATAACTACTATAATACTGCCTCCTATGTACAAGAATATAACTACTATAATACTGCCTCCTATGTACAAGAATATAACTACTATAATACTGCCCCTATGTACAAGAATATAACTACTATAACACTGCTCCCTATGTACAAGAATATAACTACTATAATACTGCCCCTATGTACAAGAATATAACTACTATAATACTGCCCACAATGTACAAGAATATAACTACTATAATACTGCACCTATGTACAAGAATATAACTACTATAATACTGCCTCCTATGTACAAGAATATAACTACTATAATACTGCCCCCTATGTACAAGAATATAACTACTATAATACTGCCCCCTATGTTCCAGAATATAACTACTATAATACTGCCCCTATGTACAAGAATATAACTACTATAATACTGCTCCCTATGTACAAGAATATTACTACTATAATACTGCCCCCCATGTACAAGACTATAACTACTAATACGGTACTTCCCCCACACGCAATGTTATATAAGGGTGTCATGTCCTTGACTGTCCTCTGATTTGATCATGTTGTGGTGATGGATGATTTCTTTGCAAGCGGCTGGTTATTTGTAAAGGGCCTATGCTGTGTTTGCTTGCATTTATGTCTCTAAGGTGTGTGATGAGTGATCCCATGTACTCCCCTTCTGTCCTCCATGTAGAAGCAGGACAGGTTTCACCAGCTTTCCACATGGTGACTGTAACTTTATTTACCATAAACAATGGATGGCATGGGGGACTGCTGATATCAATGGGGCTTTGTCCAAATAAATATAAACATTGTGGCTTTCTATCATCTCTGTGTTAATTCCCCAATGTGGGTTCTGCGCAGATTCCACACAGAATCTGCATTAAAAATTGACGGGTCATAAAGATAGTAAAAAAAAAATGGGAAAGAAAAAAAATAGGAAAAAGTGAAGGAAGTGGAAAGGAAAGAGGGAGCGAAAGAGGAGGGGTAACAGGATATATCTCCGGGTAACTCTGCTTTGAGCTCCAGATTCAAAAATTGTACGGGAGATCTGTTGAAATGAAGAAGTATTTAAATTTACAAATAAAGAATTTATACAAAAAAAATAAAAAATTGACGGGTCAATTATTTTTTTCTTCTAAGATGGATTTTATATCCAGATGCAGAGAAATCCATATGAACTGCAGTGCGGATTCCCATTGTACATGCTAAGTCGATGCGGATTCTGGTGCAGAATTCCTGAAAGGTTCGTACACATTCAACAACTGTTGGACGGCCGATCATTCATCCAATGGCTGTTTCTCCCGACAAACAATACTGTGATGGAATCCCAGAACATTCACTGTCATTAGTCAAACGAGGTCCATTTGACAAAGGTTCTGGTCATTTTCGCTGTATTTGGAGTATACAATAATGTATTGCATACTCCACTGATGTTTTCGGCACCTGAGACAAGACCCCGGACAGAACTCCACAGAGCGTACAAATATACTGTGTGAACGATGCCTTAGGGTACCTTTACAACTATCGCTTAACTAGACGCTCCGAAGTTGTTTGAAAGCCATTACATTTGGTCTCATGGCTCGCATTACATCTACGGCCTTTGACACCCACCAACCATCGCCTCTGTTTGTAGTGGTGTTCTGAATATCAAAACTGGACTGCTACAGAGTGGAACAGGGTTGTCTTCAGCGACAAATCCTAATTTAGTTTGGGTGCTGACGATGGCCATGTTCATGACTGGAGACCTCAGGGTGAGTGCTTCAATCCTGCCTTTTCTCTGCAGTAGCACACTAACCCCACTGCTGGTCGCTCTGTGACGTAATCGGACCCCCGCAATGTAATTTTGCAATTTTGCCTCACAAAAAATGCAATAAAAGTGATCAAAAAAGCAATATGTACCCCAAATTGGTACCAATATAAACTACAGCTCATCACACAAAAACAAGCCCTCCCAGAGCTCCGTCCATGGAAAAATAAAAATCTTATAGAACTTTGAATTAAGCGATGTAGAAAAAAAAAATAATTTTAAAAAAGGGGTGTTATTGTTGAAAAGTTAAAAAAACTAAAAAAAAAAATAAGAATTTTGGTATCATCATAATCACACCGAGCCGCAGAAAAAATGTATCATGTTGCTTATGCTGCACAATTAACACAGTAAAAAAAAACAAAAAACTATGGCAGCATTGATGTGTTTTCTCTCCCTGCAATCAAAAAAAATTATAAAAATTTAACAATACAGTATATTTACCCAAAAATGGCACCAATAAAAACTACAGTTCGCCACGCAAAAAACAAGCCCTCATATGGCCGTGTCGACGGAAAAATAAAAAAGTTGTGGCTTTTGAATAAGTGGAGATAAAACTCCCCAAACAATCGTTGTGTCCTTCTTATGCCCAAAATAGGCCATGTCATTAAAGGGTTAATGGCTATCAGAGTCATTATATATAATCCTTATATTAGCATGGTGCCCTCATGCCACCCTGGATCTGTAGATCTTTAGATAGTCTTCTATGCATACACTCATTGCTGCTTCTGCACTGCCCCCTTCTGGTACATGGCAGTAATGCAGCAAAGCCGCTGTGCGTTCTGGCAGCAGTGCCCCTTTAAATACCAAGCACAGGACCGGGAGGGGTGGCAGGGAAGAAAGAAGAGGAAGAGGAAGAGGAGGGCAGAGAGCCGGGCAGGCCGCAGGGTGGGCAGGTAATGTGCCTTTAAATGAAAGTGGGGGACAGCTGAGGGCGAGTGCTGGGGTGCAGGGGGGAGGGGGGATCGTTCAACTTTATCATTTGCATACGATCGTCCTATTATTTCATGCACCAATCAGAGGTCACCCAGCCTTCTTAACCCCTTCAGTGCTGCTCCTCAGGACATCCTAGCTGCCTGGTGCAACACCCTGCACATCGAGCAGCTCCTTATATAGTATTTGGGTAACTTCAGTGGGGCTCCCTGGCAGCTTGGCATATGCCACGTTGAACCCCTTTTGCATCCAATGTGGGCAACTTGATGAGATTGTGCCACCACATTGCGCCAAAGTTGCAACCAATAAACTTTAGTGTATTGCGGCAGCACCGCGAGGAAAAACGTACATGTCAGGTATTAACTAATTGTATCAGAGCGCAGCTCTAGGGGAGAATAGTGGGACGACTTGAATCTTACCTCGTGCATTTTTGATCTTAGGGGGAAAAAATCACAGATATGCCCGATTCCTGGTCACTGCCAACAGTTACGTACGCCCGATCCTTTTTGGGGCTCGTTGTCATCAGTGTTTTGTTTTATGTTTTTAACGAATCCTTTTTTTTTTTTTAATGAAACGAATACTAAAATGTATTTAAAACGGATCCAAACAGAAACCATAGTTTTTCCTTTTTTTAATAGTTTCTATAGCTAACACGCGTATTTCCGTGCGCAAAATTTTTACGTACAATACGTAGAGATTACAACTCATTGATTTTAATGGGTTCATTCACAGGCGCATTTCGGTCAAGCAAAGTAAAAACCCCGCAGCATGCTCTATTTTCCTGCGCATTTGCTCACCAAAGGTCCCCAAAAAAGTCAATAGGGGGGAGGTGCACAAATGCACGCACAATGAATGAGGAGATGCGCATACGCTCGCGTGAAGGAGCCCTAACATTTTTCACGGATCTGTTTTGTATTATTATTTCTTCTTCCCTTCTGCACATGCTCATTTATTAAGCGGAACAAAAAAAAAAGAGTACAGAAACTTGTCCGTTCAGCTCCGTCACCCATTGACTATAATGTTAAAAAAAAATGGAAACGTCTTTTTCATTTGTTTCCGATTTATTTTTAGGGGAAGCAAAAAAAAAGATATTTAAAAAAAACAGCAAATGGAGCAGAACCAAACTGAGCGCAACTAACGCTAGGTGATAAAAGTCTGATCGTGGGGGGCTCGTGACGGAGACTCCACTAATCCCAAGGAGAGGGGTACCAGATACCTGCAGTGAGGAGGAGCTGGAATGGAGCGTTGGTCAAGCACATGTGATTGGGCTCCATTCATCTTCAGTGGGCCTGCCGGAGATAGCTGAGCACTTGTACTCGGCTAGCTAAGTCAGCCTCATTGAAATGTATGGACTGGCACTGCGCATGCTCAGCTGCTGCCCCATTCAATTTCCATGTCATTGCTGGGGATGCAGTGAGCTCACACTGAGAAAAAGAGCGGGACATGGGACCCTCATTCTCAGGATGGGTGGTGGTCTCAGCTGTGAGACCTTCACCAATCAGACTTTTAACACCTACCCTATCGATGGGTGATAAAAGTCAGTCTTGGGATAACCCCTTTAATATTGATTATATTTGATTGGTGGCACTACCAACTCCCGGGAACACTGCCAATCAACGGAATGAAGAGTTGCCTTCATAGTTTAAACAGCAGGGTACAAGTGTTGTGGCTGGGCCTGGTACTGCAGGTCTTCAGCTGGCACCATGGCCCTTCATTCTGCCAATCAGTGAGTTCCCAAGAGTTGGACCATCAGTGATCAAATATTGATGGCCTAAAGATAAGTCATTACTATTCCCAGAAACTCATTTACACCCCATAGGATATTTTTCACCGGAATCCTGTGTTAAGGTCATGGCAAAAACTTTAGAATCTTCTTTGAAGATGTATCTATCACTGTCCATTACAGCCACAGATGTCTCCTGCTTGGAGACTCCAGGTTTTGTTTTACTGTCCATGACTAATCCACCCTATGTCATTTGTTTCAGAACTTCACAGCATTTTTACAATTTCCTAACAAGTTGTTTCATTTTATTGTTGAGATTGATTCTCACTTTTCTTGTCTGCAGGGAAAGCTGATTGCTGATATGTTCGATCCAGAGGAAGGAGATCAGTAGACCATATCGGGCAACTAAGAGAAGATCTACTGTTCACATGTGTCCTTCTAATTTCTTAGCTTTTCTCATATTTTGCATTTGGACAACCTAAAAAAAGAAACGAAAACAATCTTGAGATTAAAAGGTCTCAAATAAAAAAGAGCAACGGCATCCAGAGCTTTTAATTTTTATATTTTCATTGTTCTTATCAAAGATGACGTCTCCCTACGATGTCCTTCGCTTCCAGCTTCCCGGCCATGAAGCAGCCACATTGAGGAGCATGAACCAGCTGAGGACGGAGGAACGCTTCTGTGATGTAACTGTTCTTGCCGATGGACTCAAGTTCAGAGGGCACCGTGTGGTACTTGCTGCCTGCTCTCCTTTCCTTAGAGACCAGTTTCTTCTAAATCCTGGCTCTGAACTCCAAGTTTCCCTCATGCATGGACCAAGGGTTGTATCGGACCTTCTACTGTCTTGTTACACTGGACTACTGGAATTCACAGTCAGGGATATTGTAAACTACCTAACCGCCGCCAGTTATCTGCAGATGGAACACATTGTTGAAAAGTGCCGCCAAGCTCTCACGCAGTTTATTGATCCACAGATAGGCCTGAGGGAGCCAAAAAGCATGCCGTCTCGTGGTGCCACGTCAACAACCACCACAAGTACAATGCGCCCCATTCGTCCTGCTGAAACCTCCAAGCCTATGAAAGCGGATGAGAGTGAAGAGGAGATGTTGATGATGGCAGAAGAGGAAGAAGATGAGGAGGAGGAGGAATCATCTTCGAATATTTGTATAGTGAAAGTGGAAGCTGGTATGAGTGGTGGAGCCGGAGGAAAAGGAGGTCGATCTTGGAGGAAAGGAAAAGAGGAGCATAATTTAGTAGCACAACCAGAAGAAGCTCTGGTAAATTCTACAGTAGAGGGAGAGACTGGGGATGGAGCTGTCCAACAAGGAGTCATGAAGGCCATCTACAGTGATGAAGTGGAAGGTGGTGAAGGTGTGCTGATCATACCCAGTAGCTATCATGAAGAAGAGGAAGAGGTGCTGGATGGAGGAATTGGTGGGTGCCAAAGTAGCGTTGTGATGGATGGAAATGCTAAAAGTTCTATCGGTGGACCAGGAGGCTCATTCCTTGGCACAATGGTTATCGGTGATGCCAGGTTTGGCAACAGACGATTATTAAGATGCACTAAATGTGAAGAAACTTTCCAAGGTGTGGAGAAACTTGTCTTTCATATGCGGGCGCAACACTTTGTCTTCATGTGTCCACGTTGCGGCAAGCAGTTCAATCACAGCAGTAACCTTAACCGACACATGAACGTACACAGGGGCGTAAAGTCCCACACCTGCAATATATGCGGTAAATGCTTTACACAAAAATCTACTCTTCATGACCACTTAAACCTGCACAGCGGTGAGAGGCCGTACCGCTGTTCTTACTGTGATGTGCGATTTGCCCACAAGCCGGCCATAAGACGTCACCTCAAGGAACAGCATGGGAAGACCACTGCACAGAATGTCTTAGAGGCCGGTGTGGTGGAGATGAATATTTCTGCACACAATGCCCTGGAATCTGGGGTACCTGATATAAATATAATGATGGGGTAGACTCAAGAACCTGACAAAATCAGATCTTTTTGGAGCTTTACATTTGTTTTTGGCTAATTTGCACTAATACACGGCCGGTTGTACTTCCTTTTTATAGACGTTGTGACTTGGTTTTTTAGCTTTGTTGACTACTGTAGTTTATAGACTTCACTTTAGCAAGTAATGTGCGCCCTAGACCTGAAGATTTCAAGGCAATGAAGATTTGGACTGGAGCATGTTTTCTCATCCAACCAACAACTTTCTCGTCCGTGTCTTCTCCATGGTTTCTTCTGTAGCAATACTGAATTTTTTTTAAAAAAACATTACCTGTTCATTAAGGGTTTGTCCTCGTCTTTCTGACCCTCTTTTTATTGTTGTAGAATGAAAATACTGTTAGGTGTTTTCAATGAAACAGAACATGGCATTGTGGACATTACCGGGTTAGATTAAACACTATGTGCTGCTGTTAATAATCTGATTAATTGAAGGCTGTTATAGTTTAGGCTGTTACAGGTGTGTGTGGCCCCTTAGGCAACAGAGTCACAATGGGCCCCTGCTGAACCCCACCTAAGGATTGCTCTAGTCCACTGCTCTCCGACTCCGGTGGACCATTGGCATTTGCCAGGGTTTTCTGGTGCTGACTTTCCATCTTTCTTTTGGACCCCCACCTATAAGGAGGCCCAGGTCTTCTGACCCCTATAATCTCAGGCAAGACGGTGGATGACTGAATGGCATGGTGGCAGCAGCATGCTCCAATGTACAGATAATTCCCTACTTATGACCAGGTTCTGCTCCAAGAAGCTGTTCGTAAGTGCATTTTTTTGTATGTCCGAACAAATGCTTGTATGGTGGGAGATCGTGGGTGGATCCCGCTCCACACAACGTTGAGTGCCAGCTGTTTCTCTCAGCCTGCACCTACCTGCAACACCTCCGATAAGCTGCGCCACTCATCGGAGCTGTTAGCTGTTTAAATACCGCTGTTGACAGAACCTTGTTGTAAGTAGAGGATTATCTGTGCACTGGGGCATGCTGCTGCCACCACTCCATTCAGTCATCCACAGTCTTGCCTAAGAATACACGGGTCAGAGGACTCTGGGCCTACTTATGGGGGTGGGGGTGGGGGGTCCAAAAGTAAGATGGACAGGCTTGTTCATATCTAGCCAAGTTCATAACTCAAACGTTCACAAGTAGAGGACTTACTGTATATTAGAAAGTTGCAGAACTGACTAAAGTAACTGCTGCTCTGACTGGACAGTGATTCTGGATCCTGCATACAATCATATAAACAATAGTGGGTATTTCAAATCCATGTCCTTTGTTTTCTGATGCCATATCTGACTGAAGGGCATGGGCAGAGGTTGGTAAGTGATGTCACTAACTATGCCTAACACTCTATTCACTAGACTGACTGTTTAAAGGGATCCTGTCACCTGCCTAAAGCACCATAAACTAACTTATGGAGCTGTTAGGGGAGGTAACAGGGAGCCGGGTGATGTATTTTTCATACTTGCACGCTTCCTGGATGCTGCGGTGCTAGCCTGTAAAGTCTGTGCACTGGCCGAAAATCGGACTCTTTTCAGAGTCACGTGTGAGTGCTCACCTATACAAGTCTGTAAGCGAGCGCACGCACGGGACTCTGAAAAGAGTCAGATTTTCTGACGGTTTGTGGACTTCATAGGCTGGCACCACAGGATCCAAGAAGCGGGTATGAAAAATACAGCACCTGGCTCCCTGTCACCACACCTAACGGCACCATAAGGGCTCTTCCACACTTGCATTTTTCTTGTGCATTTTTTACATGTGAATGTCAGTGGGACTTTCTAATGTTAAAAACGCATCACACAAAAATCCAGAGCACAAACTTGTAATTTTTGTGCGATGTATTTTTAACATTAGAAAGTCCCACTGACATTCGCAATTAAAAAAAGCAGCAATATCACGTGAAAAAAAACACAAGTGTGGAAGAGCCCTAAGTTAGTTTATGGTGCTTTAGGCAGGTGATAGGTTCCATTTAAGCCATGTGCACCTGAGAGACTTGGGCACAATTCACATCGGACAGCACGTGGACACCAATCCATGTGCTGTCCGATATACATGGACACTGCAGTAGATTAACATGCACTTCATGTCCTATTTTGCCCGCCTGCACATGGCACGTCTGGATTCCGTGTGCGGATTTCCACCACAGAAGACTTGCAATTCATCGTGGAAATGTATACTTACCTATGGCGGATTTTAACAGTGAATCTTCCACGCGGGTGCCGATTGTGGATTCTGCTATTCACAATCTGTCCGTGTGCAGGGGGCCTTCTTGTTGATGAAACGGACAGGAATAGGGTGGGCTGTGAATTTTTTCACGTGGACCATCGGTTTATTTAAAAAAAACATCCATGTATATAATCTCCACGGCTTCAACAAGGCCGTGTGCCATTCATGGCAATACGCTGACGTGCCCAACAAGGCCATGTGCCATTCATGGAAATTCGCTGACGTGCCCAACAAGGCCGTGTGCCATTCATGGAAATTCACTAACGTGTCCAACAAGGCCGTGTGCCATTCATGGAAATACACTGACGTGCCCAACAAGGCCATGTGCCATTCATGGAAATACGCTGACGTGCCAAGAGGCCTTAGATGACCACTTCCCTCTACAGCGCGAATGGGAAGAAGTGGTGGTCACCAGACTGAGATCTCAACCTCCTCCCACCCAACCATAGGACCACAACTCAGAGGGGTTTGAATGAAGCAGCGGTCGAGCATCTGCCCTGTAACTGCGTTCATAGCCTATTGCACCGATAAACATGGCCAAGCCCAGTTGTGTTCATCAGTGCCGTAGACTTCGAATGGAGCGACATGGTGTATACTTGACCACCACTCCTTTTCAGTTCCTTCTAGCCGTGGCCTTTTGGCTGGGGTGAACAGGAGATCATGGTCCACTGTCATGGTGGTCGGTGGAGGTCCCAGCGTTCCGACCCCCACTAATCTTGCTGTGGATGTGATAGTTTTTGCAGGCCGGAAAACCCCCTTAATTCATTGTCAGTCAGAAGGGATGACAGTAACTGGTACCGAGGCAGTTACTGGGGTACGAAAGCTGAAAACATTTGCGCCAGTATTACATGCGATATGTACAAACTACAATATTGTATGCACCAGAGAAAATAATAGGTGCCGTTAGATGGGTACATACAGAGCAACATACTTGGTAACGCTATATACCATTACTGGCAAAACAGGCAAATGGCAGACACGGACATAGACGCGTCACACAAAAGGTGGTCTTATGGCATTTGTAAAGATGGCGGTAAACAGGCCAAAATCAGATGTGACCTTGGAAGCCATGGCATATCCGTTATGACCCATTTTGGATCCCATTACCTTCGGCAGTCAGTCAGGTTAGGGTTTGTTCGCATCAGCAGGTTTGTTTTCTATTGTGCGGTTCCGTCAAACAAAAATCGCCAGTTTGTTCTTTACGATTTTTGTGCGATGCGTATTTAACATTAGAAAGTCCCATTGACATTTGCATTAAAAAAAGGCACCGATATCGCGATCGCAAGTGTGAAGGCACCCTAAGGTTTCATTCACATGAGCGTAGGCGTTTTTACGTTTGCCCGCCGGCACCGTAAAACCACATGAATGGGCATTTTAGCAAAAACATACGCCGCACCCCAGAAAATCTTCGCTCTGCAAAAATCTTCAGGATGCCTTCCAATGCCTACATAGAGGCACCTGTAAGCTTTTCGCAGCGTTGGACGCTGCAAAAATGCCTCCCCCTACCTTTGTTTCCCTCTGCCATATATTGGCCGGCGACGTATATTGGATAAAAGATAGTTCCAGAACTATCTTTTTGGCCCCCGTATATACGCCGGGCATATTTTGGTCGCATATGTTCTATTTTCAGTGGGTGTTTTCACGCACCGTATATTCGCCTGTGTGAACGAATGCATTGGAAACGAATGCCTCAGATGGACCCGTATATAAAAACATGGCATATATGTTCTCGTGTGAATAAGCCCTTAAAGGCGGTTTCACACAGACGAGAAAACCGCCCGATGCGAGAATCAGTAAAGAAGCTGATTATGAAGCCAATGATTTATAATGGTTTCCTTCCCATCTGTGATGTGTGCACTGATGCGAGGTTGAGAAAACAAAAAATCGCGGCATGCTCTATTTTTCTGCGATGTGCGATTTTTAAATCTCCCATGTTCCCTATGGAGCCTCCTTTTATCTCATCGCAACGCGATCTTAACATTAGAAAGTCCTATTGACTTCGGTGATAAAAAAAATTGCACGTTTTTATCATGCGATAATCATGCAATATATATGATGCGAGATTATTCTAAAAAAAAAAGCATTGCTGATGCCCATAAATCGCGTGATTTATGGGCATCAGCGCCCGTGTGAAACTAGCCTCACACTTGCGATAAAAATTGTGCGATTTTTGTGCGATGCGAGAGTGAGTGATAGCACAGAATTATGAAACCAATGTTTTTTAATGGTTTCCTTCACATTTGCGATGTTTTCACTCATGCGATGCGGAGTGAAAATAAATCGCGGCACGCTCTATCTTTCTGCGATGTGCATTTTTGTTATCTCCAATGTTTCCCTGTGGAGCCTCCTTTTTATTGCATCACAAAGCACAAAGTTTTTCGTGCGATGCAATGCGTTTTTAACATTTGAAACTCCTATTTTCTATTGCGATAAAAAAAACCTTACGAGAAAATCACAAGTGGCAGCCATGTTTTTGCAAGAAAAAGCATCGCTGACGCTCAGACATCTGATGAGCAAAATTGCGATTTTGCCTCGATTTTCTAGTGGCAAAATCGCGATCGCCAGTGTGAAGGAGCCCTAAGGCTAACTTTACACTGGTGAGTGCGATATGGCGCCATGAGTCTCGCCCTCATATTGTGCTCCCCACAGTGTGAATTCCCTGAGGATGTGAGGCGTTTTCATGTCAAAACAGCTTCACATCACTTTGGGGAAGTAGCAATCATCCAGCGCAGCGGCGGCGGATCGCAAAGTTTCTCCGATTGTTTTCGATGGGAGTCAATAGAAGGAAAGTAAATGACCCCCCTCAATGGAGGAGGTGGGATTTCCGCTGCTATAAATGACATGTATGCACATTTGCGCACCTCCTATAAACTTCGATGGGGACCCTTGAAGCACAAATGCGGACAAAAAAAAGGGCAGGCTGCGTTTTTTTCCGTGAACGCAAAAAAAGGACAAGTACAATCCCACTGAAATCAATGGGTTCAATTGTGTGCGCACAAATACACCCATGTGACGCCATCATTATAGAAGTGTGAATGCACACAGAAAGCGGTTACACACGGATGTATTTGTGTGCGCAATACACAGAGAGAAGAACCCATTGATTTCAATTGGTACCTCTGCATTTGCTTTTTCGACACATTTCGCGCGCGCAAAAAAAAAAAAAGGACCTGCACTATCTTTCTGCATATTTGTGCATAGAAGTCTATGTGAGGTGCGCAAACGTGCAATTCCATGACAAAGTGAACACATCTGGACATCGTTAGGCGAAATAGCTTTTTCAATCATGGTGGGGGAAGGGTCATGCGCCCATGTGAACATGCCCTGCGTGTGCATAAAAGTGCGGTAAAATGTGCAAAAGCGCTTTGTTCGCAGCTAAATTTTTGCAGGCAAGCAATTGCACTTGTGAGATGCCGCCCTCACTGGTCTGCTTTTAAATGAGCAAGCGCAGAGAGGTTAAAAGTTTTAAAAGTTCAATTAAAAAAAAAACAAACTGCGTTTGTTTCCTTCCGTTTTAATTCCATTTTGCTGTTTCATTTTTAAAAAGTGAAATGGAAAAAAAAGGCTGATACGAACAAGCCCTATTACTTTTTAACATTTCGCCTGCAAAAAACAATAAACTATTTAAATCCCCTGATAACAAAAAAAAGTACAAAAAATAAACGGTTGGCAATTAGCGAATGGTGATAAAAACAAATATGGCGGAATTGTTAATCATTTCTAGAGTGGAAATTAAAAAGTGCTGAAAACAAAGTTCCACACTGCAATATTGGTAGAAAAACACAAGACTGATGTAGAGGAGCAAAAAACTTATTTCAGTCCTTAAGGGGTGTCGATGGCAGCCTCAGCGGCATTGCCGTTTTAAGAATCCGTCCGACAGCGAGGCTTGGATACATTCTAACCAATGAGCTGAGGTCATGTGATCGTTGACACGCAAAATGTTTACAATGGGACGCGTTGTCCAATCGGAGAACAGCTGAGAGAACGTATTTCTCCATGGCAACGGAAGAGCCAATCAAAGACAGGATAGCTTTGTAGTATTTGGAGCCATCCCCCAGAATCTTAGCCGTCCAATCAGGTGAGAGAAGCGGCGGAAGTGAGGTCAGCGGGCAGACAGGAAGTGGTGTGTGCTGAGGAGCGATGGAGACGGCGGGAGAGAGAGTGAGATAAAAAAAAGGGGGGAACAGAAAGGGAACCGGTCTGGATGATATGAGGGCAGCTAGCGCCGGAGCCCGGCAGTGCGGGCGACGGGTGGGAATAGGAATGGGCGAGGGGAGAGTTTAAGACAAAGAGAGGTGAGGGAGGAGGGAGCAACAGGTGAGCCTGGGGGCAATAATGACCGGAGAATGTGGCGGCCGCGGGGACACAGCGCTGGCAGTGACCATGTGATCTGAAGTCGCTTTGGAACTACAGCTCCCAGCAGGCCTTGCAATGGCTTCCTGGGACTTGTAGTCCTCCAGCAGCTGTCAGGACAGATCAGGGACCTCCTTATTATTGGAGATCTTACGTGTACAAACATAGGCAGCCAGCATTCCTGAGGCCGGCGCCCACGGGCGTAAGATTGCCGCGTATTATATGGGCGCCATACGTGCGTGTGATACGCAGGCAATCAAATACATTCCCGTCCTAACAGCCCATCTTCATGGAAGTAAATAGAATTTTACTGAAACTCTGCTTGCTGTCAGTGAACGGTAACCTCCAGAGATTCATTACTGGAGACTTGCTACAATCATCTTTGGGCTGCAGCTGCTTGGATATCTTTCCTGTTCTGATTCTCTGCTACAGTGTGTCAGTGCAGAATGTGCTCGTTCACTGACAGCAAGCAGAAATCTTCTAAATGGTGAAGAAGTGAATTAGAAAATTCCTAAAAAAGCTGCCAATCCCCTCTAATGAGGCCCTCCAGCGAGCTGAGATGTGATCCACACGGAGGAGACTGAATGTGATCTTAGACTGCGCAGAAGTGTACAAGACCCTCCATGGAGAGCCGCCCCAGACAGCTGAGTGTGCCGTTGCCCGAGGGGCTACAAGCCCTTTTACATGGCCCAGTTACCGGGCACCAACAGTTGGACCCTGTAGAAGAGCCAACGATCAGCTGCTGAGCGCGTGAACACCATTCGTCAACTGGTCGCTGATTTTCAGCAAGCATTAAAATGCTGGCTGATGTTTCCCTGTGAGCAGCGTGATGGACAGTAGATCCACGGGGACTAATAGTCCTTTATCCTCAGAGCCGCGATTCTGAGCCTGTATAGACAAGAGCAAACGAGCGCCGACCAACTCGCTTGTTGATCAGCATTCACTTACATTGGGTTAAGAATCGGCGCATTTAAAAGGGCTTTAAGGCTTCACAGTCCTGGTAAAATCATGGAAGTACCATGAAGCCTTGGGGTACTTATATGGGCCGATAATTACGGGCGACTGCCTGTGTAAACGCAGGGTGAGGGAGCGAGAATCCCTCACTTGTTGTTGTTGCTCAGTCTATGAACGACCGCCTGTTTACTGTGAATGGAGGAGGGCGGCCGGGAGAGATCTCTGGTGTATCCACCTCCATTCAGTGAGCGATAATCACTCCTTTGTGGAAGCACAGGAGCGATGACCGCTGGTGGGCCCTAAAAGGGATATGCAGGCAGTGGCTGCTGGTACACATCGGGGTGAGAGCTGAAGTGTTGTTCCGACCCCTGTGTAGTTGCCGGAGCTCGTAATCGCGGTCATAGCCTTAATTGAAATCAATGGGAGTCACGTTTGTAATTGCAGGCGCAGTTGCCATTGATTTCAAAAAGGGCTGTGCTTACAATTTAAAAGCGCTGTCTGCTGCATCGGGGTCGGAGCAGTGCCTTACCTCCAACCCTGATGTGTCCCGCGGCCGCTGCCTGGATAACCCCTTTTAGGGTGAGAAAATGTAGCATGCAACCAACTTGCCATTCATGGTCATGTGCGACTAACTCTCCCCCTCAATAGAGCATTCTGAGGTTGCATTACAGTACCCCCATGACTTTGTAGTGATTCTTGCACACGATCAAGCCTTTGTGTTACTTTAACATACGTTGGAGGTTTGGGGTTCACTTACTATTTCTTGCTACTTTATACCTTGGCTCATACTTCTGAGTAGCGAGGAGCAGTAGACTTGTATTTGATCTTTGCCCTGACAGCTGTTGTTCTCTCTTCCATTCAGGCTCTGTCCACAAGGGAATCTGAGAGGGACACCCCGCATGAGAAGGATGCCATGGGACTGTCTAGCAGCCGGGGTAAGGGGAAGAGACGGACGATGGGCTGGTGATTCCTCACTGTATATCTGATCTGCCAGGATTAACGATAGAACAGATATGTGTCTGGATAAGGTCTGGCTTCTGACATTGCTGGGGTACGGTGCAGTACCCTAATCAGGGAGCTTGTGGTGTTGTGCCACCCCTATACATGCCATACATAGCTGCACTCTAGTCCTCCAGTGCAAGATTTACTCCCTTTCTTAGCTTTTGTGTCTGAACATAGCCTATGTCAGAAATCAGTGTGCAGATTTTTGCCTTGGATCCATATTGAAAGTTCCTGCGGATCCGCATGTAGATTGGCATCATTTAGTGGGGCTAACTCGCATTCTGAGGCAGATGCCACCTAATAAGTGAGATGTAGCTCTCTTCAGGTAGCCGGCTCAAGGTTGACTCAGCCAACCATCCTTCCGAAGTCTGTAAAATGAGTACCCAGCTTGTGGGGGGGTAAAGAGGACTGGCGAAGGCAATGGCAAACCAACCAGCAAAAACAGTCTGCCAAGAAAACGTCACAATGTAGGAGTCGGTCACGACTGTACTTTTTACCTATTGATGACTTATCATTAGCAGTTGATTGGTGGAGGCCCGCTGCTAAGCAACCCCAGCGATTAGCTGATCTCAGCCCCTGGGCTCATTGCAGCAGGGCTGGATATTTGCATTGGGGTCAGAGCCAGTAGTGCAATAGAAAGTGTAGCTCCCAATGATTCTCAGACACCTGATGATCCACTTGAATGACCTATCCTTAGGGTAGGTAATCAGTACTGCAAGGGGTTGAATGTCCAGAATAACTCTTTAATCATTCTGACAAGTTTTTCAATCTATTTTGTTTCCATTAGTGACCTTTTTTACTATCTCTGCTTGCTGCCAGGGAATGCTGCTGTTTTCTGTTGTAAAAACTTAAGTAGCACAAATCTTTCTTCGGCTCCAATGGTGTATTACAATGTCTCAGTCTAGGTAAAATGACAGAGGACTGGATATAATTGTATCAGTCAGTTGGGAAAAGTATAAAGTTTATTCAGCGTTTTAAGTCTCTGGATGTAAACGAGAATGTTTCCATTCACTGTCAGCTATCAGAGATCTTTGAAATGGTGAGGAGTTGAAGAGCAAAATATATTTTGAAATGTGCAGATTTTTAGTTGGATAACAAAGTGGCCCTGGGCAAACCAAGATGGCCACACCGCTTCTCCGACTACCAAAGCACACTGCTTTGACTGGTTAGCACTGATCATGTGAGCAATGCTGGCTCGCCAGCAAGTAGTGTCTAATGGCCCATTTACATGCAACGATTATCACTCAAAATTCGTTCAAACAAACAAATTTGAGCAATAATTGTGTAGTGTAAATGTAAAAGAATTCACGCCGTATTAATTCGTGAGTCGCTATCACTAACTTTCAGTCAGCATAAAAACTATCGCTGGATCGCTGGCTTCTCGTTCCAAGTAAGTGCTTCGCGCTCAAAAGGTGAAGCGCTTACCGAAAAGCCAGTGAGAACCCAACGATCCAGCAGCGAAGTCTGTCTAAACGCTCTTCACGAGTGCCAACGACCTTAGCGGTGACGCCAGCGCTCGTACAGTCATTTAGCCGACTGTCGTCCCGGGTAAAAGGGCCATTACACACTGTGCATTAGTATGCATCGTTAGTCTATCAGGTAGTCAGAGAGCGGTGCAGCCATCTTTGTTTGTTTGTCTAGGACTGGAGGGTCGCTTTAAGGTTTAGTTGCATAATAATGGATAAGCACCTTTACATTACGGCTTCATGAGCTGCTGGGAAAATCTACCTGAGGTCTATGTAGGTGATGCATGAGGACTTGAGCTGGTTCATGCAGTAATTTGTGTTTAGGTGATGCTGATGCTGAAGGGATCCAGGATGCGTCCTTGGGCAGTCTGACAGCTAAGGAGGACACAAGAGAGACTGAGAAGGAGAACCTCAAATTTTCACCACCTGCTCGAGGTCTGTCAGGTAATACAGTTTAACCTCTGTGGCCTGATTATTATAGATGGTATGACCGCACATAGAATTGGTTATAATTGTACATTCTTCTCCCTGGCAGGTCATGCATCCAAGTCCTTCCCAACACCTCCATCTTTGTCCTCTTCACCTGTTTCCAGCCGAGCAAAGATGTCTCTTACTGGGGCTGGAAAGATGCCCCACACCACGCAAACCCTGGCTATGCGATTGCTGAATATTAATCGGGATGGAGTGGACAAAGTGCACCGTGCAAGAAAGACCATCCCTCGGGTTGGCAGTGTAAGTGTCTTTCAGGGAAGGACCCTGTTTTGTTTTTTTTTTGTTGTGGATTTATGGTTCTTGAATTCAATGTTCTGGAGACACTGTGTATGTGATCTGTTCACTAATGGGTTCTAGGTACCAGGAGATGGAATGTTCATTATCGATGGAGAGAAGCAGAGTATGAGAAAAGACATCGAGATGGGGAACAGAAACAGTCCAGGTACAGTATAGCTGGAACTACGGGGGAGAACAGCCTAACATTACCAGGCTGCCCCGTTCTCACATCTTCCTAACTGAATAATAACAGGGCAGTTCTGAAGACGGATGCATCCATGTGTCTGTCCTCAGCTGGCGAGCAGCAAGGGTTCCCGCTTCCGACAGCGGGTTTTAGCACGCCCCATCATTGATGAGGTGCGCTAAACGCAGAAAATAGAGCAGACAGCGCCTTTGAAAATCAGAGCTGGAAACCGCCGCATTCGAGCACATGTCTGCTAGGCTCCATTGAAATCAATGGGAGCGTTATACCACAGCTTTCAAAACGCCGTGGTAATCGTAAAAAAATGGATTCATGTGAGAATGGCCTTAGACTTTTTTTTTTTTAAGTTTTTCAGTACATTATATGTTTACACTGAAAAATGCAACTTGTCCCATGAAAAACAAGCTCTCAGGTAGCTATGTTGATGGATAAATAAGAGTTGGGATTTTTTTTTTAAAGTGGGGAGGAAAAAATGAAAAAGGGGGGTATCTTTACAAGGTTAGATGCTGAGGCCTTTGTTAGGCACATCGTGTAAGGGATTAAGTGGCTAGGATTGAAGTTGCCTCCAATCCTGGCCATTGCAAGCAGTTGTCAGCTGTGAAGCACAGTCGACAGCTCAGCTCCTATACCCTCCCCATACACTTCTTTGCGTGATGTGACATATATGTTGAGAAGGAGCTAAAAGGGGTATTCATAGGTTTACATGCTACAAACCGAGTATCTTCAGTGGGTATACCATGCATGGAATGCAAAATACTGGCAAGACATCTAGCTTTGGAGCTGAGTGATCTTGGTCTCATCAAGTCTACTTTTTCAGATTCTACACAGAAAAGAACTAGTGCCTTGCATGAAGCTCATATGCTTGCTGCCATGTCAAAGGACTCTGAGGTAAGTGAACTAATAGTACAGGACCTTTGTGCATTAGGTGAGAAATAACAAGATTTTTGGTATAACTTCCCGTTAAATCTCTTTTTCGTCCTCTTCATTTGGGGACACAGCGGGACCTTGGGTATAGCTTCTGCCACTAGGAGGCGACACTAAGCATAAAGTGTGTTATTTTTCGTCTGTATCATTGAGGGACACAACAAAACCTTGGGACATTCCAGAGCAGTACCCAAGGGGGTGGAAAAATATAAAAAGCCGTAGGAGTAAAGGATCATAAACAGCCAATCGGGCCACCACAAGGCCGGTATGCAATGCAGAATGGCTGGGTCGAACGCATTCCAGCCGCCGGCCAACAAGTCTGTATGGAGGCCTACAGCCACGAATAACCTCCGCATGTCGGCGAAGCAGGTCACACAGTGGCAATATACACGGCCTATGGCGGCCATGATCCCAGGCTAAGAAATATAGATAAAGGACTGTTAGAAAAAAATGTCCCTGCGCTTCACGGTACTTTGGTGTGAGAATACGTTTATCCAAAGAGTGAAAGAAATGGCAGAGGAACAACACTTACTAAACAGGAGGGGGATATGATGCTCAGAAGCCCCCTCCTTGAAGTATAGACTCCAACGTCAAAGGGAAATACACTCGGGTCCGTGGAGATGTAATCTGGAATTTTAATGTAACAGGAAACGCGTTTCGGTGCTTACACATTAGCACCTTTTTCAAGCCAACATATAAAAACACATACATACGTTTATATTTATATAAAATAGGTAATACATTACATTCCATCCTGTACGGCGCCATATTGGAGGCGGAGCTGGTGACACCGGTGTACTGCGTCATCATAGAGGCGGAGCGAATAACGCCGCCATGCCACATCATCCTAGGAGTCACATGATGTGCAGCAGCTGCGTCATCAAAAAGGATCACATGACGCGTGGTGGTTACGTCATCGCGGGATCACGTGGGCATGCCATGCTCTTGTCAGACTATCAATTGGGTATACCATAGTTTCTTAATGGAGTCCATAATGTGTTCCACTGACCGTAAACGGGTTTGGTACATGCCCATATAAGGCGTGCCCCTGCATAATACTTAGTGTGGGCTACCATATATAATGATCAGTATTGTAAAAGCTTTAATGATTAAAATACAGTACAATGAAACAATAGGACAATCCTCTCACACTTGAGAAAAAACCTCCAGGGGATAGATAATACATTGCTCATTCATGTATGGCGTATAGTTCGAGCTGTCATGCATAAAAAAGACATTATAATTAGAATATAATACAAAGACCATTAGTAAAACGCATGTATTTAAATGACAATATCTAAAATCATAGTAAGAGATAGATTTCTTTAAATTTTTTTTCTAAAACCTCCTTTAAACCGTATGGGACCATTATCTTCATTTTATAAATCCAAAGCATCTCTTCTTTTAAGAAGGGATAACTGGCCTGATATGATTTTCTCCAATGGCGTAACTTTTAACCCTTTCCAATCCACTGTCTGACGTCTAAAGACATTCTGATTGAAGGCTGTACAGCTCCGATGTCAGAAAACATCCGGCAGGGTATTCTTACTGTAGATTACTGTCCGCTCTGTTGTTGGGGGCCTCTCCAGCATGTCACATACTGCAGTACTGGCTTTAGCCAGCAGATGGCGCCATTGTGTAATGGCAGAAAGAGAAAGCTCCCTAGGAAACCCTGAATCCAAAATTAGATTGAAACAGGTTAAGCCTGTAAAGTCTTTATCGTCTATCTGGAGGAAATGGCGGGAGACACTATTGTTTATGAATCCTTTTGCTATGTTGTTGCGGTGTTTATTTATACGGATCCGTAGTGGGTTAATGGCACGGCCGATGTAGCCTAGTCCACAGGGACATTCTAAAAAATAAATAACGTACTTAGTATTGCAATTCAGCATGGTTTTAATATAATGTATCTTATCCAGAGGGACTTGGATCTCTTTTTATCGTGGGCTGTAAGTGCACAGCACCTACATCTAGGTTTCCCACACTTATAAGATCCTCTTACTGTGGTTAGCAGGGTATTATTTCTAGTGATCCTATCTCTCTTTGTTCGGAATATTTTTATGGGGGCATGATGGTGCTACTTACTATCTCTCTCATCGTTTTGTTTTTCCGGAATGTTATTGTAGGTTTATTGACTAGGGAGTTCTGTAAGAAAGGATCTTCTTTTAAGATGTTCCAGTGAGTTTGAAGGATCTTCCGAGTTTTAGCATGTTGGGTGTTATACTTTGTTATAAACCTCGTTTGTTTCTCGTGGAGTCATTGCTCTTTCTGGCTGTTTTCATCTTTTTTTATTTTTGTTTTTGTGGTTATTCCTTCGCCTTTTCGTTTCAAGGCCTTTTCATAAGCTCATTCCACTAACTGATCCCAGGCTGTACTGCAGCGTGCTACGCAAGCTGTCCAACCGCGAATTACACAGAAAAACACCTGGTGGCAAAACACACAGTTCACCATAACCACCTGCCTTACGGTAACGTACACGGGACGCACATCCCAGACGACGCTGCAGAGGAAGATGCTGACTGCAAAGCGTCTAAAAAAAACAGTGGTCGCATGGTGGTTTTGACACATAGCCATGCGCCGGCAAAATGAAATGGTCGCTAGGCTGCAAAATCAACAACCGTGCAGCTAAGTTATATGACCACATGGCAAATCACATGGCCGTGCGGCAGAAAAAGGCACATGACTGCACTGCGACACGTGGCCGTGGCAAAAACAATGTCCGTGTGATGACACAGGTGCAATATAATGGCAGCGTGTCGATTCAAGGCAATAAGCCACGTGGCGAGGAGACCACCCACACATAAGCACTATGTGGTGGGAAGTTACATAGCCGCCCGGAGCCAAAATCAAATGAACATCTCAAAATAAATAAATGGCCACGTGGCACCGATGCCCCAATGTTTGCTACACAACGGTCGCTGCAGCCACGCGGCAGGACCATCTCCCAAGCACGGCGGCGATAACGTGCACCGGTATAAACACGTGACGGACACAGCTAGACAGGAGGCGGCTCCTGTTACAAGTTACCTAACTACTTACCTACTCTGCTGGTATGATGATCCTGGAAGATTCTCTCTCATTTCCAGCAGTGAAAACCTCATTTGCTCGCCGTCCTTTAGAGAGGATGGGAGTGCTGCGGGATGGGGACGCTTTGGCTGGCGGGTCACTATCAAGCTTTTTTTTTTTTTTTATAAAGTAGATGTGCCTCTTTTTTTCTTCTTGGAGGAGGGCAGACACTTGCCGTCTGCCCTCCTTGTGGGGAATATGGAGAGTCCTGCCTGCCCTGTGCCCACTTTCATGTGCTCCTGAAGGCCTTGACTGAAGAGGTCTGCCTCCTACAGACACTAAGCAAAAAACTGAGATGGCTGGATGCCGGCAGGAGGGGTATGGCTAGTAGGAGGACTTAAATGCACTTCATGCTTAGTGCCGCCTCCTAGTGGCAGAAGCTATACCCAAGATCTTGCGGTGTCCCCCAATAATACAGAAGAGAAAATTACATTTTGCCATCACCATGGTTTTCCCTAAAATGTAAATATCACACATGATCTAAGTTTGTCTAACCTTCTGTGCTGATTAATGTAATAGGGTCAGATCTTCATGACCTCTCCAAAGTGTTGCTTTTTTCTTGCTCACTTCATTGGAGAACACAGAGCATGGATATAGACGCTAAGAACAAAAAAAAGGTTAGCTCCTCATATGAAGGCTATACCTACAGGCACTGAGCTAATCCGTTTCAGCTTAGTGTCGGTAAGAAGCAGACATGGATCTAATATGAAGTTCAGTTTTAGCTTTTTTTTTTTTTTTTTTTTCTTCTCCTTTCTCCCCTTTTAGGTTGGGAAAGAGAAAGGCCTTTCTGTCTTCCCAACTAAATCATGTCAGACCCCAAAGAAGAGTGCTCACACCAAGGCTGGTACTTCAGGTTATTCATTTTGCCTGTACCATTTGCTATCGCACGTTTCCCTCAGGCCATGCTGGGGTCTAGTTGTTCCTCCTGCACCCAACACTCACTTCGCTACCTGCCTAAGAACTCCCTCTCTGGCCGGGGCAGTTGCACTCCTCCTCCTCCTGAATGGACCGTTGCCCTGTCCCACTTGGTAGCGGAGCTCACCAGGATGTCTGTCCATGGTAACAGGCGCGGAACTCCTTGCCTCACAGCTAACCTCCACTGGTCCTCTGTCCACCTCCCAGGGTGAGTCTGAGTGACTGTGAGAAAGTTCTCAATGTGGCGGAGCCCACAAGCGTCCTCTGGAGCATTTTCTTCCCACCCCTCCCCCGTCTCTTATCAGAGTTCTTAATGGTGCTGCCTACCACACAGGATCCCGCCTCTGATCACTTCCTGTCCCCAGACCACCAGCTCTCTTCGGGGGTGAACTGTCCCACTCTGAGTCCATTAATTCCGATTCTGACCCAGACAAGTCCACCAGAAACTAGGATATGGTCGACAGTCTTGAGGAGTCTCAGGATCACTAGAGAGATGCTCTCTTGGTTCAGTTGGATAACAACAAACCAAAGTCATGTCTCATTCCCTCGCAGCTCATATTTTTTAAAGAATGATGATCAACACATTATTTTCTCAAATCATTCTTCCAGAGGACACCTCGTCCACTGTCTCTGGACCTCCCCATCCACCTTTCCACTCAGGTGAGTCAAGCCCTTCTTTGATGGCTTTACTCTCCCTGATTCTTAAGGGTCGTTCCTTCCTCCCAGTCCACTGGCTGGTCATCGCCACGAATACCAGCCTTCTAGGCTGGGAGGAGTGTTACTGCATCATATGGTTCAAGGCCTCTGGACTCCTTTGGATTGCCGGCTACCAGCAATCAATTTTCTGAAGCTCAGGGCAATTTTTTTTAATCTTTCGACTCCTTCGCAGGTCATCCAGTTGGGGTCAGGACAGCTGAGGCTTACATTAATCTTCAGAGTGGCACATATGCAGCAAGGCAGTCATGCAAAAAGCACCTCAGATTCTCTCCTGGGCAGAATACAGTGTCCCGGCCATATCCGTAATCTCAGCCTTATCTATTCTTTTCCAAAAACCCTTGGCATCTAAATACCAAGCCAAGACGTTTTTGCAGGGACTGGCACATACTGCTCCTCCATACAGATCCCCGGCTTCACTGTGGGATCTTAACCTAGTTTTGAATTCTTCTCCTATAGAGCTGTTAAAGGGATGTGTCTTTGTGCCTCTCTTTCTGAAACGTTGCTTTTCTCATAGCCTTGACTTCCATCAGGAGTGTTGGAATTGTCGGCTCTTTTGCCGTTCCCCTTCATTGATCCTTCAACAAGACAGATGGTTCTGCCGAAGATGGTTTCAGCTTTTCACCTCAACAAAGAGATTGTGTTGGCATCGTTCTGTCCATCCCCTACACATTACAGGGGAAAGGCCCTTCCCAAACTGGATGTGGTGAGGGCCATTTGCTTTTACATCTCGGACACGTCTTCCTTTAGGCACTCAGATTCTCTCTTCGTCCTCCCGGAGGGAAGCTGGCCTCTAAGGCGACTATTTCTTGGTGGACCCATTCAGCTATCCTTGAGGCGTATTACATCAAGGGACAGGACACCTCATTTGGAGGCATGGCACACTCCACTCGTTCAGTGGATGCTTCCCGGGCCAAGCCACACCGAGCTCCCATCATGCAACTCTAGAAGGCCGCCACGTGGTCTTCTATCCACACTTTTTCCAGGTTTTACAAAGTGCACGTTTGTATCAGCAGATGTTGGTCTTGGTCGCAAGGCGCTACAAGCCGCAGTGGCGCAGCCCTCCGACTAACATGTTTTCCGTTTTTCCCCACACTTGGGGTCTGCTTTAGTACGTCCCATGGTCTCCATTGTTCTCCAATAAAGCCACCAAGAAAAGAAGATTTTTGTACTTGCCGTAAAATCTTTCTCATAGCCTTTATTGGGGGGACACGGCACCTGCCCTTTCCGAGTACCATGTTGGGTTTTTTTCTGTTCCCTCTTTGGCGGTTTCCAGATTCTGAGTTCACAGTTCTCTCATATTCTGACATCCGTTTACCTTTGCCAAGCTTTTCCTACTGCTGAGGCACAAACTGATATGCTCAGTGCCTGTAGGCAGGTATTGCCTGCATAGGAGGAGCTGACTTTTTTTGTTCTTAGTGTCACTCTTCCTCCTAGTGTCAGCAGCCTATAACCATGGTTTTCTGTGTCCCCTCCCCCAATGAAGGGTACCAATAAGAGAGATTTTATGGAAAGTACAAAAATGTATTTTTTAACACAAGCATGAAGTTAAAGGGCTTGTACCAAGATAACAACTTATCCCCTATCCACAGGATAGGAGATAACTTGTTGATCGGCGGGGGTCTCCTCTGAGATCCTGTGAATAGGAGAATAACTTGTGATCTTGGTACAACCCCTTTAAATGACAATTCTGACTGCTTCAAGCTGCCACTAGAGGGAGCTGACTGCTTACACATATATTTTGTTTAATGGGGTTATTTGGGACTTTTGCTACTGATGACCTATCTGCAGGTTAGATCATCAATAGTTGCTCAGCAGTGGCTATCAGCGCAGATAGCGCTGTCCATATTACAACAGCCTGAGTTGGTACTGTAGGTACAGTTCACAATAAATTAAATGGGAGCTGTGCCTACAGTACTAAATTGTTGGGCCTGCTATATTGGCGGTGCTATCTGCTTCCTGCACTGACTGCAAGCCTGGGGATCAGCTGATTGGTGGTTATCCTGAGCAGCGGACCCCTGCCAATCAACTGTTGATGACTTATCATGATGGGAGCTACTGGTGCCTTTAGGCAATCAGTTTTATTATTTAGTCTTCTTTCACATACATGCAACATTGCTACAAAAAGCATATATGTGAAGCCCATGGTTTCCAATGGGTTCTTTCACATGAGAAATGTTTTGTAGCCTGCAAGAACCCATTGGAAACCATGAGCTTCACATACATGCATTTTGTAGCGATGTCGCAGTCACCTAACATTTTTGTAGCCCATGTGAAAGAGGCCTTAAAGGGGTTTTCCCGCTAAAGCCGATTAGCTCCTATCCTGTGGACCCACATAGATGAATTTTAAAAAAGCCAGGTAAAGTTTGAATATGACATTTGCTTCCCTTTCAGGACCCTTCAGTACCCTTCTCCCCTGCTCCAGGGTCTTCCCGGGATCCTGACTGCATGGAGGGTGAGGACTGGGAGCCAGATGTTGGCACAGATTTCAGCCTTTTCTATGACAGCATGTCTGTGGAAGACCAAGGAGACAGCGACAGCAAGGTAAATGGAGTCATGGTAAAATCTTATAAGAAGCAGCAGATATCTAGAAACTGACTCTGTTGTATAACGACAGGAGGAAGATGATGAGGAAGAGGAAGAAGGATCTGGAAACCAGTCAGAAAGGGTAAGTAGATGCAATCGCTGCACAGAGATGTTATATGTCTGCTCTCCACGTATCCAGCAATTAATTTGGCGCTGTCCTTCTAGAGTTCCAGCAGCCTTAAAAAGAAAGGAAAAAAGAAATGGAAGATGGACAAAGCCTGGCTAAAACCGACAAGGAAAAGGAAGAGACGAGAAAGAGAGAAGCCAGGAACAGGTGAGAGGATCTTGGGCGGGTTGAATTTTATCATAGTAGCCATAGATCTGTCACCTTACCTTATACCCTCCTCTTGTAGCTGCTAGTACTGTAGGGGGATCACAAAGTGAGTACACAGAGGTGCCTCTAGGATCCCTGGATCTGCCTAGTGAGGGGGCTCTGTCTCCTAATCACACAGGTAATTTGTCACCCAGTATGTTACCAGTGTCTCCTCTGCATGCTGGCATCATGCCCTCTCCCTATACTTTACACAATCTTTTTAGTCCTTGTGCTCTTTCTCCCTAAAGATCCCGTGGCTGTTTTTTTTTCTGCCCCTCATGCTTGGCTATATGACTGTATATATGCTGCTCAAATAAATTAAGGGAACACTTATATCACATATTGGATCACTTTCACATGTCTGTCACGTGCTGCTAAGTGTGAGCCTGCACTCATCTCTGAAGAGAACGGGATGGCCGTGGCAGACTTGCCAATTCTGGTGTTCTCTACCAAATGCCAGACAAGCGGTACATTGCTTGGCTGTGAGCACAGGTCCCACTACAGGATGTCTGGCCTCATAGGGTCTACTTCTGATACGTTGGCTATAAACATGCAGACCGGTAGCCCGCTGATGTTTGTAGGGCTCTGGCAGAGCTTCTCCTGTTCCTCCAGTCCTTATGTTGGGTTGATGCCCTTCTACATCCCTGTCCAGCTCACCTCGTGTAACGACCCCTGTTCTGGTATCTTACCCATGGTCTTGAGACTGTTGGGAGATGGGCAAACCTTTTTGCGATGGCATATATGGATGTGCCATCCTGGAGAAGCAGGATTACCTGTACAACCTCAGTGGACTGCAAATGTCACTACTGGTAAAAGGTGAGGCGCTAAGGACACTAGCAAAGCTCAAAACTAGAGAAGAATCAGTCAGGGAGGATAATGTCTCCATTCCCTTTTTGCTGTTGCCTCTCCGGCGCTCCTGTTGTCACTTTCATTTGCACCAAAGCAGGTGAAATTGATCCCTGAAATGTAAGTGAATTGGGTGTTGTGCTGTGATGTTTGTGTTCCCTTCATTTTTTGAGCAGTGTATTTCTATATTTACTTCCTTACTTTGTTGACATTCTGCTTCTTTTCAGGTGTGTGCAATGAATCTAGCTCCATGGACACTGAGCGCTTTGAAGAACTTCCCCTGTGCAGCTGTCGTATGGAGGCTCCAAGTGTGGAGAGAGTCTGCGAGCAAGCAAACAATATGTGTATGGCCACTGAGAGTGTAGATGGAGAGGTGAGAGAAACGGTAGTGGAGCATGGGTACAATAGGCTTGAAGAATAAGGGCCCTTTTACATGAAATGACCTGTCGGGCGCAGATACCCCAACTGGTCATCCCAGCGATGATTGCTTCTATGCTCTTACATGGATCCAATCCGCTCGCCTCAATTCACATGTTCCAAGGGCCGATTGTCCAGGTTTTATGTATGCATAACCTGAACGAGGAACATTAAGAGAGTGAATTGTCGTTCAGTCCTTTAGAATGAATGGTGATCGCTCAGAGTCTCGCTGGTTGCGGGAGTCTGAACGATTTATTGGCCCTTGTAAAAGGGCCCTAACACTAGAATGCTGATCTGATAGGTCTGACCACAAGCAGTGCAGTTGTCAGACCTATCTGAAGTAAAGACCTGTTGATGAGTGAGCGCATGCTCTATTAGCTAGCAGTCTATATGGCCATTGAGTGTTCAGCCTGCAAGCCAGCCAATCCTCTATGTTATAGACATTGAAGCTTTAAGTTATTGTTGAGGGAAAATTTGACAATTTGATTTCAGGAAGTGAATTCTTGTTTATGCTTATGACATTAATTCTGTCGTTTTTCATTTTAGTTGAGTGGATGTAATGCTCCCATCACCAAGCGAGAGACCATGCGTCCTTCCAGCAGAGTACCTCTCATGGTCCTTTGTGAGAGTCACCGTGCCAGAATGGTCAAACATCACTGCTGCCCCGGCTGTGGATATTTCTGCACTAGCGTACGTACCCATCATAAACCTGGTACAGTTTGAGTCTATCCATATAGAGTGAAAACGAAATGTTCAACGCATGCTCCTTGAAAGTTCAAGAGTTTGTGGCTGAAAGTGTTCTTTGGTATAGGAAAAATAATAGTATACTTTTTTTCCCCCCTTTCTGTGCTTTGTGATTCAGTAGGCCACCACAAAAGAAAAAAAGTATACCATGCGGTGTACTTAATCTTTTGAGCCACTGTTGACAATAACTAAAGTATGCCACAGTGGTGCTGAGAATAATCCCAACGTATAACAATTGTGAACAGTCTTGTTTGTTTCCTTCTCCTGAAAACAGTGTTACTCCTATCTTTTGCTTTGTGTTTGGTATTGCAGCCATGGATATATTATAGGGGCTGCCGAGATTGTGGTCACCCTCTGGCCTTGGAGCCTGAGCGGACACAAAAGGTCCCTCTGCCCCATATGGTGGGTGGGTGCTGTAAGGGGGGGGGGGGGTTTACAAATTTTGCTTTGAGCTTCAGCTTACACCTCTTGTTCCGACCCATTCACTTGAATCAAGATTAGCTACAATACCAAACATGGCCCACTTGTGTGATTATTAATTAGATCTGCATAAAACCCTTTAAATGAACACTGATATAAAGTTCTTCTCCATTCATAAAATACGGGCTAACTAATTCTCTGAGAGGCTAAACAAATTCCCCTTTGATGCAGTGAATTCGGCCCTTCAGCCTGTTTTCGCTTTTACCTAGATCAGTATGGCTACTACTGAATGGGCCAAACAGATACGCTGCGGCATTCTCTCCAGTGCCCCTCTGTAAGAGATAGACATTGCACAATAGATCGTCCACGCAGGGAAATGCATCTGGGATGCCTCCTTGGGTGCCGCTAGGCTTTTGGATCGGGCCTCGACAGCTTTGAACACTAATTCAGCAATGATTTATTTGAATGCACAAAAGGTGTAAAAATGCCCTCATTTTGTCTCTTATCCCCGATCTGCAGGGAACCTTCTTGGAGTGCCATCCAGACTTCAGGATTAATCATCGCTTTCACAAGGCCTGTGTCTCTGCTATAAATGGCATCATTTTCTGTCCTCACTGTGGAGAAGATGCATCAGAAGCAGAACAGATAACTATAGCAAAAGCAGATACCCCCGTGCCTGTTCCTGCCCCACCTCCGCATGATGGCAGCGGCCCAGGAAGAGCAGATACCACACAGCCTAGGTGAGTTCAGTATCTCTCCTTTCTTTGCTTGTGCATTGCGTCAGATTGTTGTGTTTCATCTTTATCACATCTGTTTTTACGGTTAGTGCACGGATGAGCGGTGTTGGTGACGGCAAACGTTCCCTTCTTGATGATTCAGCTCTTAACGGAGGCATTGAAGGTCCTTCGGTTCTCCTTCCTTCTGGGATGGCTCTCAGTGCTGCTGGTCTGCCACTTGGTCCTGCCCGGGATGCCCTTCAGAAAGCCTTGTTGTCGCAAGAAACTGACAAGTATGTGAATTGTCCTTTTTGTTTGTTTTTATCTCTTTCTGCCTGACTTTACTGACTGCACTGAGTAATGAATGGTCTTGTCTGTATAGTTTAAACCAGCAAAAGAGAGAAGGAAGAAGCAGAAAGAAGATTCGCTACAACTCTAGGCAGCTGTATCTGAGTGTCAAGGCTGGGGAACTGCAGAAAGTCCTGCTGATGTTAAGTGAGTGCCCTCCTTTTTTTTTTCTTTTTCTTTCTTTAAAGGAACGTTTATTTAGCCAAAATAGACAAATGTACAAAAATAACAGGCACCAAAAAAAATGCACACCGTACAGAAAAAACAAAAGAGAAAAACAAGCATTTCTTGCATACTTGTGTGCATTTCTCATAAAACGTAATATTTGGCTGTTCATTTTTCACTTTTGTTTTATCAATTACCCATAATAGAGCAAACCAGAGAGGGCTGCTAGTCTTGGAGTCCAAAAATGGGGAAAAAGGGGGGCAAAAGGACAGAGAATAGGAAGAACGCCAACCCCCCTCCCACCCCCAAACAACAGCCCAGCGCGACTCAAAGAAAAATTAGGCTAAATAGTAGATCGGTTCAAGCGGGTATCTCTCGACATATCCATTCCTAGTACCTAGACGGGTATTTCCATTGTCATTTGCAGGACAGTTTCTCCCTTCACACCTTAATACTTCTATTGTGTCTTTGATAATCCCCAGAAAAAAAAGTTTATCCTGTTAGCCAGTTGGAAGAAGAGTTATTCCAACGAAGTGTGGCTTTACATGGAACAGCTATCATGAATGTAAGCGTTATTGGTCCATGTAAACACTGCTCTCGTCAAGGTGATGAGCAATAATATGTTCACTAATCTCCAAAAATAGTCACTGGTTGATTAACTATTGTCTGGCATAAACAGGTAATCGTTTGTCTTCCATTGACTATCCAATTAAGTTTGCGTGGAGGTGTGCGCTTCAGGGAACATGAACAACAGCCAACACTCTGTAAAAGCACAGGAACAACAGTCATTCGTACGCTAACCACTCGCTGTAATGACTATTTCCAGGAACTGTTTGAACGATGGTTATCCAATGTAAACCTGCCCTACGGATGCCCTTACATGGAGCATTCATACACTGCAAAATGCAGGCTGAACTGTGCTGATTGCTGGCCGGTCGACAAAGCTCCACTTGTGTTTTAAGGCAAGGAAATGCTTCATGTACTGATACTCTAAAGGTTTGCAATCATTGTGCAATCTCGGCACATTTCACTTGCCAGTCAGCAAAAATGTACTCCTTTGTCTTTGATTGAATCTTTTATAATATAGTATTTTATGCTGAATGAAGACAATGTCCATCTACTTCAGCCTGTTTCAACCCTTCTCATCCTCCTCTGTTGATCCAGAGAAAGGCAAAAAAACCCAATGAGGCAGACCATTTATAAACTGGTGTCTGTTACTAGCAAATGGGACAAGAGGTTTGGAAGTGTTGACCAGGCGTGGTTATTAAAAGGAGTACAGCCCATGAGCTGCTTTACTAGTGATCAATGAACACCTGGAAATGCGGTACTACAGGGACCTAGTGGAGCACACGTTGCAGTAGGTGGTGCAAAAGGGCCTTTTCACAAGTCTTTCTCCTTAAACACTTGTTCGTTCGCAATTATCTGTATGTGAATGCTCAAAGGAATAGGATCACGCAAGCAGAGTACCAAAAAAAGCCCACGTGATTTTTGTTATACATATCTTTCGAACGTTAACGACTTGCTATATCGTCAATCGCCACTTATTTTTATCTTTGCACTAAAAAGGTCCTTTTACATGTAGTCTGTTAGTTCCCTTGTTATGTTACCCATTATTTGTAGCAGTAGATCAGGCACTTTAACACTCGTTCTTTATTTTGTATTAGTGGATAACCAAGACTCCAATTTCCTAAATGATCAGCAGCTGAAGAGAAGTCCCCTCCATGCTGCTGCACAGCGAGGAAGCCTGGAGCTGTGTCATATCCTCATACAGGTATCGTACTGCTGCTTGCACTTAGTCCTGTTTATACTTGGCTTTTTTCAGTTTCTCTTTACATTGTCATGTTCTCCCTCCCAGGCGGGTGCCAACTTCAATGCCACTGACAAGGTCCTTCGTACCCCTCTTCTAGAAGCTATTGTCAACAATCATTTGGATGTTGCCAAATATTTGGTTCAGTGCGGAGCGTGTGTGTACCACCAGGTAACGCCACACATTTATCCTTTAAATGTAGACACAGCATATATGTATTGCAATATTCTTATTTTTAAAAGGGTTTGACATTGTGTGCTGGGACTTCTGAGGCAGATAAGAACAAAGCCTTGGCATGTTTAGCAGGAAAACGAAAATCGAAATAAGTTTTAGGCAAAATCATCCAGCCCTAGTGAGCTCTTACGGATGGTGTATGGTTTGGACTTGGGAGCAGAGACTGCTCTATACCTGGTAAGTGATGCGGTTTTTGACAACAAACACCATCCTGCAATGGCTGCAATTACAGCTAGCTTTGATCGCAGCAATTTAGAAGGGTCCTCCGGCACCCTATTATAACACGATAGCGGGGTACTGATGAGTTCACATGGTAGCCCAGAGCCTAGTAAAGGTAATTGCAGGCACAACTGCCACTAATTTCAATGCAATACCTACCTAAGCTGCTGCAATGTGGACAGAGCTGATGGCTTCCGGCTCCATCTCCACCTACAGCTGGCCTGATTATAAACTAATCACTTGGGGTTACAAAGGATAGACATCACCAAACAACTATTGATGACCTATCCTATCTTACTTCTGTATCCTCTTCTGGTGGGGGTGGGTACTTCCTTTTTGGACACAGCCCGGCCAAGGGTGGAACCGTAATGGCTATGTGGCTGTGTTTGGTCATACCATCACCTCCTTTAGTGGGCAGGACTTCTGGAATCTGTTACTCTCTTCCCGCTCTTGCAGAGGTTTTGAATTGGCTATTCTCTGCCCTCTGACTACTTCTTGCCTCTGACACACTTGGATGCCATCCTCTTCTCCAGGGGTACTCGAGAGAGAGGGGAAGCGGGAGCTTGGGTGAGAACAGTCTTGTGCAGCTTGTCAGTCTATCCCTCCTGGGACTAGCACGCAGCAGCAGTCTCCTTCGCATATTATCATTGCACTGGTAATCCATGTACAACTACCATTTTAGACTTCGGTGGTGAAGCCCCTAAACAGGGGACGACCATTTTTACATATTTTGCATGCTTTCGCTGCAAAACAAAATTCCCCTGCAGTAAGTACGACCCACTCTGCGCTAGCTGCCTGTTACCCGGGCCTGCTTCTGATCCTGTCCCTAGGCCATCCATCACTGATTCCTCACATGTTCTTGAGCCTGAATGGGCATGTTCATTCTCTCTGGCGGTTTGACTCTAAACGTCAATATGTCATGAAAAAAAGAACAAACTTTCTTTCTGCTCGACACTCCAGTCTGTGTTCAGTAGATTCAAGGCAATTTTCACAGGAGGAAAAAAAGAGACCCTCCTTCAAAGGGTGTCCTTCCTCCTGCTCCAAGCTTGCTTCAGCCAAATCGCCTACTGCATGAAGGGCACTCCCCACCCTTGTCGTCCAGAGTGGGGGGTGAGTCTCCTAGTGTTTTGAAACATTTTGGCTCGCTCACATGGTGGATGCTTGGGTATGCAAAGTAATTTCCCAGTTACGCTATTTTCCTCCCCCCCCCTAATCATTTCTTCCGTTCCATGCCCCCTGCCACCCCTTCAAGGGCCAACAAAGTTTTGGTGGGGCACTTCAGACCTTGTTCGATCAAGGCATTGACGTTCTGGTGCTTCCTGATGAGCACTTTACAGGTTTTTATTTAAACCTGTTTATAGTCCCCAGAAAGGATGGGTCCGTGCGTTCATGCCTCGACCTGAAACTCCTAAATCATTTTGTCACGATCTGACAGTTTCGCATGCAGTCAATCTTGGCTGTCATTGCATCCATGGACAAGAGCGAGGTTCTGTTGTCCATAGACATCAATGTTGCATGCCAATATGCCTGTCTCCTCAACTCTTTCTGCGTTTTGCGATCCACTCTCACCACCTCCAGTTTGCGATCTTTCCCTTTGGGCTGACAACAGCCCTTCAGGTCTTTACAAAGGTCCTTTCTGTAGTGGTAGCGATCTTATATTTGAGGGGCAGTACTATACCTGGACGATTTTCCTATTAAAGCCCCGGAAGAGCCACCCTGGAGAGTCTATGTATTGCACTGGACACCCTTTAGATGCTTTGGCTGGATCCTCAACTTCCCCAAGTCCTCCTTACCTCCATACCATCAGATAATTTTTTTCGGTCTGTCCTTCAACACCATCCAGGCAAGAATCCGTCTTCCAGAAGACAAACTCGAGGTCCTAGGGCACTAAATCTATCTACTATGACTCATATCACGCCTTTTAATTCACATCTAAATATTTTACCAATGTGGACACTAGATGGCACTAGTTTTGTGTTTTTATTTTCCATACTCTACAGTGCTGGAAGATTAAGTATTTATAAATGTGGACTATTGGAGTTAAAGGGGTGGTCTCGCGAAACCAAGTGGGGTTATACACTTCCGTATGGCCATATTAATGCACTTTGTAATGTACATTGTGCATTAAATATGAGCCATACAGAAGTTATTCCACTTACCTGCTCCGTTGCTAGCGTCCTCGTCTCCATGGTTCCGTCTAAATTCGCTGGCAGCTTGCTTTTTTAGACGCGCTTGCGCAGTCCGGTCTTCTCCATTCAGCACGAGCCGCTTCAGTGTGCTCCCCGCTACAGCTCTTCTGCGCATGCGCAGACGAGCTGTCACTGCTCGGGAGCGCGCTACAGCGGCCATTCTGTACCTTCCTCTGTTAGAGGAAGGTGCAGAAACTGGAGCTGCCCAGCGGAGAAGCCCAGCCCAGCAGCCCCGAGAAGCGTCCCAGGTAAGTGATTTGTGGGGGGGGGGGGGGGCTGCCGCTGCGCCGGGCTGCGCCGGGGGGGGGCTGTCGCTGTGCCGGGGGGGGGCTGCCGCTGCGCCGGGCTGCCGCTGCGCCGGGGGGGCTGTCGCTGCGCCGGGGGGGGCTGCCGCTGTGATGGGGGAACTAGCGCTAGGCCGGGGGGGCTGCCGCTGCGATGGGGGGGCTGTCGCTAGGCCGGGGGGGCTGCTGCTGCGATGGGGGGGCTGTCGCTAGGCCGGGGGGGGGCTGTCGCTGCGATGGGGGGGCTGTCGCTAGGCCGGGGGGGGGCTGCCGCTGCGATGGGGGGGCTGTCGCTAGGCCGGGGGGGCTGCCGCTAGGCCGGGGGAACTAGCGCTGGGCTCCGGAACCTAGCGCTGGGCTCCGGGGCCTTCACCTGGGCTGAGGGTCTAGCGCTGGGGAGCCGGGGGCTAGCGCCGGTTACCTGCTGCCTGGCGGTGGGCGTCTGGTCGGCGGCTGCGATGCGTCCGGTTGCCATGGAGACACAGCTGGCGGCGTCTCGGGAGCGCGCACGTCGGGCTGCAGCGAGCGACGGGGAAAGAGCCGGCGGCCATCTTGAGGAAACTTTTATAAGTTGCTGAAACGCTGGAACGGTAAGTACGAACCAGCTAGAAATGTCATTTACAGGGGGGCTTAGTAATGTGTACTTAATGGGGGGGACTGGGCAAAAAAAAAATTTAACTGCTTCCTCGAGACATCTCCTTTAAGATAGTCTCACTTCGTGTTGATATTTCTGTTGAGCTTATCTCAGAGGTTTTCTCATTTCTCAGGAGGAAGATGGTTCTACCTGCCTTCACCACGCAGCCAAAAGTGGAAACCTTGAGATGCTCTCTTTCCTTCTTTCAACAGGCCAGGTCAATGTGAATGCCCAGGTGAGTATCCTTCTTTTATATAGCTGCTTACAGCTGAATATGATATGACTTTGGTTTTAAATGGTTTGGCCGAACCTTTTAATTATTCTTACCTATCATCAGGATAGGTCATCGGCGGGGATCCACAGCTGATTGCTGAGCCCTCTGTCAGTGCAGACAATGCTGGGAATGGATAGCGCCATCCGTATTGCAGCTGCCTGCTTTGGTAGTGCACGCACAGCTCCCATTGAATTCAGTGGGAGTTGTCTGTAAAACCAAACCGGGCCACTGCAATGTTGACAGGACTGGAAGTAGATAGAGCTGTCTGCACTGACAGCTGGCCTGGTGAGTTCAACATTTTTATAAATGATCTAGATGAGGGAATTAACAGTGGAGAAGAGAGAGACAGAGTATTCCAAAAGATCTGGACAAACTTGAACAGTGGGCGGCAACTAACTGAATAGTATTTAACAGGGTGAACTGCTTAGTTATACATCTGGGCAAGAAAAAATGGGGAAAAAGCACATACAGAATAGGAGGAATTGAGATAAGCAGCAGCACATGTGAAAAAGACTTGGGTATACTAATAGATGATAGACTGAACATGAGTCAACAATGTGATGCAGCAGCCAAAAAGGCAAATGCAATTCTGGGATGTATTAAGAGAAGCATAGAGTCTAGATTACATGAGGTAATTATCCCCCTCTACTCTTCCTTAGTCAGACCTCATCTGGAATACTGTGTCCAGTTCTGGGCACCCTACTTTAAAAATGACATAGACAAACTGGAGCAAGTTCAGAGAAGAGTAACCAAGATGGTGAGCGGTCTGCAAATCATGTCCTATGAGGAACGGTTAAAGGATCTGGGAATGTTTAGCTTGTAAAAAATAAGGCTGAGAGGAGACCTAATAGCTGTCTACAAATATCCGAAGGGATGTCACAGTGCAGAGGGATCAGCCCTATTCTCATCTACACAAGGAAAGACTAGAAGCAATGGGATGAAACTGAAAGGGAGGAGACACAAATTAGATATTATAGACAACTTTCTGACAGTGAGGGTGATCAATGAGTGGAACAGGTTGCCAAAGAAAGAAGTGAGTTCTTCAGTGGAGGTTTTCAAATAGAGGCTGGATAGACATCCGTCTGGGATGATCTAGTGAATTCTGCGTTGAGCAGGGGGTTGGCTCGATGACCCTGGAGATCCCTTCCAACTCTATGATTTAGTTGATCAACTAGGAGCCTGAGTGGCGGATCCCCGCCAATAAACTATTGATGATCCACCCTCAGGATAGGTCCTCAATAGTAAAAAAAAAAAAAAAATCCTGGACAACACCTTTTTAAAGGATACAAAAAAACATGACTGCTTTCTTCCAGAATCCGCGTCAATCTTTCCTCTGGTTGTATCCGCTATTGCAGCTCGGCTTCATGTAAATTAATGAGACTGACCTGCAATACCACATGCAACCTGTGAACAGGGGTGACTCTGTTCTTGGATGAAAGAAGCCATGTTTTTCTAATTCTGGACAACCTCTTTGATGTTTTTCTTAGGATAATGGTGGCTGGACACCCATCATCTGGGCTGCAGAGCACAAACACATTGATGTCATTCGTACATTGCTGACAAGGGGAGCAGATGTTACTTTGCAGGACAATGTGAGTACCCAACACTTGTTCCTCCTCTGAATTAGGATCTGTCAGTTTTTGTAAATTTAACTTTTTGTTCCCATCAAAGGAGAAAAACATCTGCTTACATTGGGCATCCTTCACCGGCAGTGCTGAGATTGCTGAGATTTTGCTTAACGCACAGTGTGATCTGCATGCAGTAAACTTTCATGGGGATACGCCACTGCACATATCTGCTCGTGAAGGCTACATCCTCTGCGTAAAGTAAGAGCCATCTGTCTTCTGCGCAGTAACTGTTTATATGTATACACGTTACAGTCCCATTTAAAGTCTGTGAATGTTTTGTCAGCATTAGCTTGGATCTCCTAGCTAAAGACTGAAAAGTGCATCAGGACCTGTTTGGGTTCAGGACCTCCGACTCATAACACACACTTTTTTTCCTGTTAACTGGAGCAGAGCACTGCTGGAACGAGCCACTCCCATTCTGGAGGACTCTGTGCAACTCTGTGCCACATGATCTCCCATTTATTTGAATGGGTGCCACATAAAACGTTCCCCTTCAGCACCCATTCATGGCTTTGTGCTATCAGCAGACTGCCAGCGCAGTTTTGCTGCAGTAGTGATTTGCTGAATACCAGCGGCATCCAGCTAGGTCTGCGTGTACTGAATGGGTTGTCCTGGTAGAAGATAAATTGCATGTAAAATATAGAATGACATATCACTAAAAGTTTACAATAATCTAAAAGTATAGAGTTTTGTTTTTAAGCTGCCTATTTATATATATCGTGTTGCTCTTCAGCCTGTTCCTGTCTCGTGGGGCTGACACCGAGATTCGGAACAATGAAGGTGACACACCATGTGATTTAACCGTGGAGCACACAGACGTCTGGTATGCTTTACAGCTCAATCGTAAGATCCGGCAAGGTATCCACAACAGAGCAGTTCGCACAGAGAGGATCATCTGCAGGTGAGGGTGTGGATTGTGGACAGGCACGTGAAAAAGGAGGATATTGATGATAATCATAAGGAGCAGAAGGCTAGAAATTGCAATAATGAAGTTTAATAGCAGGGACAGGGCACATGTACTGTAGCAACTTCCCAGTACTAGTCCCGTTAATGTCCGCAGATGTTTGATAAGGTCTGGGCGTACTGGCTTAAGGTCCCTGCTTCTGCTGTAGGGGCAGGTGATTAGAGGTTTGGGGATTTTGGAGGGGAGGTAGGCTGCTGTGCATAGCCTATATTATGGCTCCACAAGCAATACCCATGTGAACAATCATATATACATAACTCTTTACCTTTAGTGTGCTAATTGTTCACTCTACATTATATTAACCTTTACTTGATAGTAAGATGTAAGGGCCATTTAAACGGGACGAATATCGCTCAAAATTCGTTTAACCGAACAAAACTGAGCGATAATCGTGGCGTCTAAATGCAAAAAAATGTTTACTATTCGTTCACTTCTCCTTATCTGACTTTCATAAAAAACATTGCTGGATCGCGGGAATCTAGCTGAGTGTAAACACTCCCCGCTTTTATTTAAAGCGCTGAGCGAGAAGCCTGCGATTCAGTGATGAACTCCACCTGTCTAAATGCTCTGCATGAGCATTAATGACCTAAGCAGTGACTACTGTCATCCTGTCTAAATGGGACATTACTGCCTTGGTTGTGCTTCACTATGGAGCCTTTTGGTGGTGGTGGAGGTTTATCTTGCAAAATGGGGGGAAAAAATGCACCTCCAATTATATAAAACAAGGACTATGTGTACAATCATCGTTTATCTAAATGCACTGCCTAACAGAATCTGCTTCTAGATGGCAGCACGGACCGCTCATATCTCTGCACTAGGAGACAAAGCATCCTCTGTGTCTTGTATGCAGGGGGGGAGTGGGTTCAGTAGAATCGCGTTACATCCTACAGCGCTGGCGCTCCTACTGGATACAGGCGCCGAGGAGAGCAGTACGCTTTCTATTGCACAGCTATAAGCAGCCTGCAGCTCGGACTGCAGCTGGATCTTGCCGCTATTTAGAAGCCAAATCTGCAATACAAGTTATTTAGACGAGGATTATTGTGCATGCTCCTCATTACAATCGTTAGTGTATAATTGGAGACATACTTTGTTTCACTCCCCAGAACTTATTTTTTGCATTGCTGTAGCAAGATATGGGATTGTTTACATGCAACGCTCCCATATAAGCTGTATGGTTCGCCAATACAGGCTGGTGGACAGCATACAGCCATAGTTTTCTACAGATAAATCACAGGCGTCTCATCCACAAAGCAGACTGTATGGCTGAGCCAAAAGTAAACCTATTTCCCTCAGCTTTTGTTGACCCCGTGATCAGAGGACTGAATGCTCCCCACCTATACATGGGTGTGTTCATCCGGGTATACATGTATTCTCCAAAGGGAAGCAAAAGTAAGCCGGTGCCGGAAGCTTTTGGTGTAGGCTTGGCTTCCTTGAGAACAAAGCATCAGGCACGTTACACTGTAACACGCCTGTTCCTTGGTTCCCCAACATATGCCATCCTGGCAAATTCAGGACACCCGCAGACACATTAGATGGTTGGCTTGTCACGTCGAAATCGGACAATGTTCATCTAATGTGTATGGCCACACACAGCATAGGGAAAGATTCTGCAGCTGTATCCCTCTTTCCTCCTCCATGTTTTCTATTTGCTGTATTACACTAGATGGATTTTTTGCTGACTGAGGAGGTTTCTGACCATTTACAGAGAGCCTGCAGGCAGGGAAAGAGGAAATACAAGCTGCTGGAAGGTGAGGAAGATGCCACTTTACCCTAATGAGATGTTTCACGTGTGTTCACATGAATGCACATTCTAACTGGGTACACAGTCAGTTATGGAGAACACATATTATTTGTGATGTAGTATCCAGCATTGTCCTGATCAATGTCACTGCAGGTCTGACCCTTTTCTCTGATTTTAGGGACATTGCACATGGTTATGAAAACGTCCCTATTCCATGTGTTAATGGAGTGGATGAAGAACTTACCCCGGACGACTATAAGTATGTGTCTGAGAACTGTGAAACCTCTGCCATGAGTATCGACCGCAATATAACTCACCTGCAGGTACAGATCTCATCACTGTTCTGTCTCATCTGCTGCCCTGTTCTCTATTTCTGCTGCTTTATCACTTTTCCTTGGTTGGACAGAATTGCAGCTGCCAGGATGACTGTTCGTCTAGTAATTGCCTCTGTGGACAGCTAAGTATCCGCTGCTGGTATGATAAGGTGAGCCTTTATACAGAAGTTCTCATATCTCTTTCACCTTCTCTTGCTTTCAACCTTCCTCATCTTACATGTCCTCTCATTTTCTTTATGTCTGCAGGATGGTCGTCTTCTACAGGAATTTAACAAGATTGAGCCTCCGCTTATCTTTGAATGTAACCAAGCCTGTGCATGCTGGCAGACGTGCAAGAACAGAGTAGTGCAGAGTGGCATTAAGTAAGTGTTAGATTGACGGCAGGACTTTATGTATGTACTAATACAAATACAGAGATATTAAAAAGGGGTTTTCAGGGATAAAAACTTAAAAGGCAAGGAATGATGTAAAATAAGGCATAACCCCCACCCTGTCCAGTGCCTGGCACCAGCTACTCCGATCCCTGGCGAAGCGATGGCGGTCATGTGTGCCATTCATTGCACATGTGACTGTTCAGCCAATCACGGACTTTGGCGGTCTTGTGCTGTGCATGGCTAAATCACTGCAAAAGCCTGTGATTGGCAGGGTGGTCATGTGCATAATGAACAGCGCTTGACCACTGCGGTGAACACTGGGGCACCTGCACTGGACAGGGATGGGGTGTGTAATTGGGTGAAGATGAGTATGCCTTGCTTTGTTATTTTACATGATTCACTGCCACAAATTTTTCTTAGTCAAGAAAACACTTTTAAAGGGGGATGTCCATAAATTTAACAAAATGGTGGCTATCCCTGCAGCCTGTGGAATACCATCATTGCTGACATTTTCAGTAAGGCACCATGTTTTTTCATACTCGCAACAAGCCCTCCTGAGTTGAAGCTAACCTTTCCAGGGGTTCGCTGTTTGGATAGGCCTATAGAAGTCTTGTTACATATTATCATTTGTGTGTAGAAATCAATGTGGCAGTAAAAAAACCTACCTAAATTCTGTTTCAGGGTCCGCCTGCAGTTGTACCGTACAGCGAAGATGGGCTGGGGCGTAAGAGCTCTGCAGGCCATTCCCCAGGGATCCTTTATCTGCGAGTAAGTGACCAATGCAATAATTGTTGACCCAGAGTCCTGAATGGTGAATCTGCCTTGTCATTCTGCTTATATCCGGCTACATGACTGAAGGCAGATTTGTTGTTTAGGACACTAGGAAACGTGGGTAAAAACCCCTGTGGATGATGTAATGTGCCAATATTGGATGCTACACACATTCTCTGGAAATGGCTAAAACTGATGAAAAGCTCATTAGAATTTTTGGTTGCTTCTGGACACAACGTTCAGTAGATCTCTAATTTGACCATGCTCAGTACCCATTGCCTTTAGGCCCCCCTCTCATTAGCGTATTTGGGCCCGTGTATGGTCCCTGATAATCCACAGACAGCACACGGCCCCATTATAGGACTATGATAACAGGCACATTAACATTTTTCCATATGAATCAATGGTTCATGTGGAAAAATTAATCGCGTGTTCTATTTCTGCCCATATCACGGGTGAAAAGTAGAACATATAAATGCTTGTCCATGTAAATCGGACAGGACATGAACTGGTGTCTATGTGCTGTCCGATGCGAATTCGCTTGGGTACAACTTGCATTCATGGCTAATGTGCACCTATCGCTTACTCCTATGTAACTGTTCTGTGTCTGCCTTCAGCATACATGGTGCGTATGTGCATAGCAGGCCGTGTCTCTGCTCTCTCTGCCCTGCATTCAGTAAGCACAACTCGGCTCCCTCCTCCCTGGACAAAAGGTTAACCATTTCATATGCACATGTACAGTTGCATGGGTCTTATCAGGGCTGCGGGAGATACATTTTACAGAGCTCACTCCCCTCCTCACAGTGTATAGATATTGGCTCCTGCTCTTTAGAGGCTGGACAAAGGGTTAATCTGCTCGAATGAACCCTTTCAGTGTACAGGCAGAGTAGTGTTGCTGGCACTAGCAGGGTTCTTCTGGGAACTGTAGTTAGAAATACTGGTCACCTGGGTTGAGCAGTAGGATCGTCCTGTTTACTAAGTGATGAAACCTTCACCAGAGGTAGTAATGCAGTTTAAATACCTATAAGGACAATACGGAGTGATTTAACTTGGGCATGTGGCATCTATTTCAACATTAGGAAGATACCAGGCTTTTGAAAGAGGCTTTGGACTACAGGATAGCTTTTCTTTGTTTGTTTATAAAGGCTTTAGTAAGAGAATTAATAGAAACAAAGCGGTCAGCTCATCCTCTATCGGCATAACAGCACACAAACATAATTATAGTTGAAGGCAGAATTGCGAAATTGGATGGATAGTGTAAACCGGATCAACAGTAAACAGCCTAGGTAGAAATATGAGTCATAGGCAAATTTATGGAAACCCGTCCCTGAAAGCCAGGGGTAGTAATGACAAAGGAGACAACCGACCAACGTTCACGCATGCTCACACCATTATCACACATACCTGGCCCCTACCACAGAATCCCCTATTGTACCTGTTAGAAGGAAAGAAGGACGGCCGATCTCGGGAATTAATATTCCATTACCAATATATGACCCTGTCTTATGATGTGGTAGTATTCAAGGCCACCTGATGAGACCAGACTTTCTTGAACTTGTATGGGTACTTCTTATTAAGGGACAACATTTTGTATAATAGAATGTACTTATTCACTAACTGGAGCCAGCGTACAACTGAAGGGCATCTGTGGGTTTCCGAGCCATAATAATTTCCTGGCACAGAAGAGTAAGAAAAATGTTCATAGTTCCCCTGAACTTTTGGTGTCCTTAAGATCCAAGAGACACACCTGAGGGCTCAGCACAGCTGGAAAGTGAAACTTGGAGTGTAGAAAGTCCATGACATGACCGCACCGAATGTATAAAAGTACGGTCTGCAGCCTGGCACCGGAAACCAAGATCTGACATGGCAGCTCCAATCTTTTTAAGCTTAACCGGAGTATAATAAATTCTGTTACACTTGTATAAGGAGGTCACGAGTGCCAGCAGGATAATAGGAGTTCACTTCTTTCCAATCCTTGGATGTCAAATCAGGAGTAGCTTTATAAGCACTGTCAGAAGGCTTTTCCCCAACGGGTTGGAGAAGACTATGTAACTATGTCAAAGGTTGGAAAAGGTGCGGATTGCTAACAAGTTTTACAACATCGGAGAAGGCAACCACCAGTTTAAAGGATTCGAGCTGAACCCAAAAGGTGTGTCTGAGCTGGAGAAAGAAACGGAAACTAAATGGCCATTTACATGGGATGATCATCGTGCAAAATTCGCTCAAACGAATGGAGATGTGCGATAATTGTTGCGTCTAAATGCAGAAACATCGTTTTACAATTCATTTACTTTTCGCTATCGCTCACTTTCAACCAGCATAAAAATCATCATTGGATCGCTAACTTCTCGCTGCGTGTAAACGCTCCCCGCTCAGCCCTTCACATAGCATGTGAAGCACTAAGCGAGAAGTCAGCGGAGTTGTCTGTCTAAATGCTCTGCATGAGCGCTGACAACCTTAGCGGTGACGTCACTCGCTCATGTAGTCGGTTAGCCAACAGTTATCCCGTGTAAACCCAGCTTTAGGGCCCTTCTATGCTGAATGGTTGTCGTTCAGATTCTTGCTGGATTGTGGGGATCTGAATGATAGTCATTCAGTGTAATGCCTAAATAATTGATAATTCTTTCATCATTTGGATAGTGCAGGCATAAAAAAACCCCAAAACAACGATCTGCCTGTGTAAACAGGCAGTTGGTTATAAATGAACAACTGCCTATTCACTGTGAATGGAGGTGGGCCTGAACAATGCTTGGTGGCCCTCGCCCCACTTCACTGAGTGATGATCGCTGCTGTGTAAAAACAAGGGAGCGAATAAGGAAGATGGAATAATACCTCTGCAGCGCCACCTATTGGATGACAGCATTCTTTCAAATCAATGCACAACTTTTTAACAAGTTTGTAAAAAAAAAAAAAAACAATGATTGGGAATAGGAAGCAAAGCCAGAATTCATACACAGACAGCTGTTTTGGGGTGTTTGCCCCTCATCAATGTGCAGTATGTTTCTGGCTTGGCTGGTGAGCACAGGAGCGATCATGGCTGGGGCGACATTATGCACCTCTGCGACCAACATAGATCCTGTGTAAAAGTGTCCTAGGTTGAATATATCTCTAAATTCTGCCTTTTACAGAATTATTTGAAAGAACATGAAAAAAATATTTGGCTCCTATTTTTGCCCAATAGGCTTTACATGGGAAGGAAAACAAGTGATAAAGGTGCGGATTCATCCATAAAGGGGTTCTAGGAGAATATGTGGAAAGCATAGACCTTTTAAACATCCCCTGCGTCAACTGCCAGACACTAGTGACAGTCTGGAGTAATGCGGAGTGTGGAGGGCTGAATCTATATAATAAGTTGGGTAAACCTCCATAGGACTCCATAAAGGCCCCATTACTAAAATCAGTATCCATCCACCAATGCACATAGATCAGCTGGGAGGCCAATGGTTGTATAGGTTAGGGGCCTGCAATATGCGGAGACAGTCTGGGCATCCTTCTGCCAGTAAAAGGACCACGGCAAACCATCCAGTTTTTGAAAATGTTTCTTTGGGGACATCACTGGTGACACATGAAAGACAGAAACATTAAGTAAGGAAGATCTATCACTTTAAAGAGGTTGATGCGTCCTATCAATGACAGGGGAGCTTGCTGCCAGAAATGCAGGTGACTCTCAGTAGTGTCAATAAGAGGTGCTATGGTCAGAATGGTGAACTTTCTGACATAAGAGGCCCTCACTCCCAACTATTTAAATTTATCAACTATTCGTATAGATACCAGTAGCATTGACGCGGGGCAGTAGTTGGGGTCAAGGGGAACATAACGGATTTCGACCAATTAACCTGCAGGCAAGAAAAGGTCCTATGACTTCAGTCAGATTAAGGAGAGAAGCCAGGGAAGGACCATTGTCTGTCAAATAGACAAGGGTGTTGTCTGCATTTAATGTAATTTTGGGGTAACCTCCTCTTGGCTTTAAAGCAACCCTCTGGGCCTGGAGAAACAAAGATGGCCGCACGACTTCTCTGACTAGTTGCACACTGCGTTAGTATGCATTGGTAGTCTAAGTCACTACATGGTGATGTGATTGGACAATGCTTCTCATATGGGCAGCATTAGTCTATCTAGGGTGTAGAGGCTTAGACTACCAATGCAGTGTGCAACGGGTAGTCAGAGAAGCGGTGCAGCCATCTTGTTTCTCTAGGCCTGGACAGTCGCTTTAAATGCACTGGGAACGTCTGATTAATGGAAAGCTTGGTGATCCATTTTACATTTTATTGTGAATTCACATAAGCAGCCGAGTAAATTTGTAAAATACACCTACATTTCTTAGACTAGAGCTGCACTCACAATTCATCAGGGTTCACAAATAAAATCTCCCAGCATCCCTTGCCAATTTGTTGTGGGAATTGTAATCTGCATGCCACACGTTGTACAGTAATCTTCCATAAAGAAAAATGAACAGCTGTCACCAGCAGAATTGTGAATGCAGCTCTGGAGTTCAATACAGGCTATAACTCAATATTTGTGCAAGTTAAGTAGTACAATGTTTTCATGAATTTACTCATCTGTTAACATATATATATATATATATATATATATATATATATATATAGGAAAGATGACATCCCATAAGTTATTGCTGTTCTGTGACCTCCCGGTCTTTTCATCCATCTGCAGGTATGTGGGCGAGCTGATTTCTGATGCAGAAGCTGATGTGAGAGAAGACGATTCCTATCTCTTTGACCTGGATAACAAGGTTAAATCGCAGACTGTATGTACAATGTCCCATTTATCCGTAACAGTTGTCACGCAAAATTCGTTAAAAACAAACGAAAATGCGCAATAATCGTTACGTCTAAACGCAAAGCCATGGCGCACTGTTGGTTTGTTGTTTAGTTTCGACCTGCATAAAAAATCAATCACTGATTCGCTCACTTCTCATTGTGTCTAAATGTTCCCTGCTCAATGCTTCACGTAGAATGGGAAGCAATGAGCTAGCAGTCAGTAAGACGTTAGCGAATCTCAGCGATGATCTGCCTGTCTAAATAGTCTGCACGAGCGAGAACAACTAGTGGTGACGTCTCCCGTTTGTGAGCTCGTTTGGACGACATTCATGCCGTGTAAATGCGGCATAACGCACAACTATCTATCAGTAATTGCTTAGGTCTTACCTAAAGGGGTTCTGCAGGACTTTTACTATTTATGACCTGTCTTCAGGCTAAGTCATCAATAGGTGATCAGCAGGGGTCCACTGCTTGGGATTTCTGGCAATCAGCTGATTCCCAGCACCCCTGCCAATACGGACAGTGCTGGAAGCAGACGGTGCTGTCTGTAATGAAGCAGCCTGGTTTGGGTTCTGCCGTAACAGAAACTCACCATAGCACTTATACACATATGTGAATAAAATGGCACAACTGTTGTTTATACTAGCCACATAAAAATGCAAGGTTCTTGGTTCCTATTTTGATCAAAACATGTGGGCCTATCTACCACGCCTAGGCAAACACCCAGGGTTACTAAACTCTAAAAGACACCTTTCTCTGTGCCAAAAGCCTCCAAATGAACTCAGGAAAGCAAAGTACCTGTTTGGTACTGCAGGCGCAGCTCCCATTGAATTCAATGCAGTGCCAAACTGGGCTGCTGCAATGTTCACGGTGCTATCTGCTTCCAGCTGTATCGACATTGACAGCAGGTCTGGCAATCAACTGATTCTGAGTGGCAACTCCGGCCAATCAATTATCAATGACTTATCCTGAAGATAGTAAAAGTCCAGAAAAACTCCTTTCATCCGGCTTCCTGTATATATGAAAATACCCTAAGAATCCTCATTGTGGTTCCACATAGCAAATTGCCATTTAGACAGAAGGACGTGCTCACACAATGAGGGATCATGGGACATAGGGTCACTGTGTGCCCTAATAAACTCTACAACAAAAGGATTTTACTGTGGATATAGTGAACAAAAAAAGCTGGAGCGGAATATGGCTGGATGTACGTACCCTAAAATACGTTCTAAGGAGTGACGTTCATTTGTCACTAGACTGGGATACACTATGACTGTTCCTATCTCTATAGGTTCGCTATATAAAGGATGCCCTCACCCCACTAATGCTCTCCTTCTCTCTCAGGATGGGGAAGTATACTGCATAGACGCCCGATACTATGGAAACGTCAGCCGCTTTATTAATCACCTCTGTGAACCCAACCTCATTCCTGTTCGAGTCTTCATGTCACACCAGGATCTACGCTTTCCCCGCATTGCCTTCTTCAGTGGAAGGGACATCAAGGCAGGAGAGGAACTTGGGTAAGTGGGAACTGACACATTTAAGGGATTGTCTTGGACTAGGCTGTTGATGACTAGAGATGAGCAAGCACGCTCTGATAAGTCAATTACTCGAGTGAGCCTCGCACTTCTTGAGTAACTGCATTCTTGTTTGAGCATGCTCGGGGGGTGGCGGGGTAGAGAGTGAGATCTCTCACACACACCCCCCCCCCCCCCGAGCACGCTCGGACAAGAAGAGTAACTTATCTGAGCGTGCTCGCTCATCTCTACTGAAAAACAGAGCTTTGAGCGATTATTTTGCATTAGTTACTAATGATGTTAATTAGCTGCTAATGTCCATTAGCAGCTAGTTAACATCATTTGCATATCAATCAGCTGCCAGGAAATGTATTTACAAAACAGCAGGTGGTCTGTTCTTTAATTTCATGTGCCTTTTTTTGCCACAGGGCTTGCTATGTTATCTCTGCCCTTGGAGAACATGGCATGTGGTCCCTCTTATCAGGGACAACTGTTTTATGCTGAGTTGAACTCAGTGATGGATGAAGAGTGCACGATGGGCACGCGTTTACACACAAACATGATCGCTCAAAAGCCGTTTGTCCAGGTTTTGAGCGATAATTGTTGTCTGTAAATTAGCCTTTTAGTCTTAAGGCCCATTTAGACCAACGATTATCGCTCAAAAGCCTTCTTTTGAGCGATAATCGTTGTGTCTAAATGGCCCATCTTTCAATTTTCTGCCGAACAACTGTTTTCAGTTCTGCTTGAAAACCATGGTTCTGCAGAACAGCTGATAAGCAGGACCAAAGGCTGTATCTGCTGTTCATGGTGCCCAGTTCTCCATGGGGAGCTACAGATTACATTGTTTTCTCTTAGCAGCCAGTAACTAAACAATGGAGCTAATTACAGAGGTCAGACCTCCTACTGAGTTTTGCAACAGCTCCCAGAAGCTCATTTGCATGCAAATTAAGATGATTAATTACCAATAGCAATTAGTGCCTATTAGTACTTTATGCAAAATGATCGCTGATCTTTCAACCTTTTGAAAGATTATCTGCGTGTGTAAATTGACCTTTAGAATAATCTGTCAATGTTTGTTTGGTGAGGATCCAACCCCAAGGATCCCTACTGATCGGCCGAACAAAGAGGCCATGCTTACCCGCACCAGTCGTCACATGTACACACAGCCACAGACAAGGCACTAAGAGAAATCTCTCAGTAGTCGTTAGTCGCTTTATTACAGCTCACTGAAATTAAGCGCCTTCTCACTCAGTGTAAACGGGAGTCGTTCAGTTTTTGAACAACTGCCTGTTTTACTGTGATTGTAGGTAGACGGCTGGAAAAGATCTCCAGAGCACTCCATCTCCATTCACTAAACGATTATCGCTCCTGTGTGAAAGTCGTCCTGTGTAAAGTTAACTTTAGACCTCAGACACACTGGAATTTTTTTCTTTCTTTTTTAAATGTGTCCGACGTGAACAAAACGGATGACACGTGGCCAGCGTTCGGATCCTAAAATATTCAATGAGGCAGCACACATTACCAAGTTTCTTTTCATGTAGATGGAGTATGTGAGAAAACTCGTTCCATGTCCTATTGTCCATAGCACAGATAACAATTAGAACATGCAAATGTATTGGACAACACGTGGACGGTGTCTGATAAAACGTGCGCCCAAGGGATTCAGGTGGAACTCGCACACACAGCAAGTGTGCACAGGCCTTAGGGTTGACCTTTTCTTTGCAAAGGAGATAAGCTACCACCAGAGGTGTCTGATAGCTATTCTCCCCATTGTAAATCTATGCATGCTTGGCTGAGCTAAACATGCATGTGTGTGGCAGGATCAGAAGGAATAGTTGGCCTGAGCGGAGTGTGCATTGTATGGGGCGTGTGGAATAATAGCTCTGGACCAAACAAGCGTTCAGTTGACAGCTATTGGGTGTGTATGGCCACCCTCCGTGATTGAACATCCCATATCTAAAGAGATCTGATGCCATGAAGTTTCCTCTTTAAATCTCCATTCCTTTCTCTTTATAATAACCCTGCCCTCTCTGCACTTGTTCCCTCCAGGTTTGATTATGGTGACCGTTTCTGGGACATCAAGAGCAAATACTTCACTTGTCAGTGTGGATCAGAGAGGTGCAAGCACTCGGCGGAAGCCATCGCCCTGGAGCAGAGCCGCCTCGCTCGGCTTGAGGTTCCCGATTCAGTGCCGGTATCTGCTGCTGCTCCTCCTCAGACTGTCTGATAGGATTGACTCTTATATCAGAGCATAGTTCAGAGGAACCCTGCAGAGCGTCTCTCCTTCAGTCTGGGATCCTGCAGAGCATCTCACCGTTCACCAATGTCCTGCCAAAGGACAAAGTAGTGATCTTGCATAGCATTGCTCTGTTCACAGTTTTCCTGCCTGATTATTGTCTTGTAAATCGTCCAGTCCCATGAGTAAAATAAAAGGTCATGATTTTTTTGTATATATGTTCTATGTATGTAATGCTTCTTTGTGATTGAGTAAATAGCAGTCACAGACTGATGGGGCGGCGAGGTTGTGTGCAGAGCGCTCTGTGAAATCGTCCACTTCTGTCATCCTTGATCCGGTTCAGTTGTAAGAAGCGGACGGTAAATTAGAAGGAAATGTTTCTTTCAGCAGTAATTAGTGTATCCTCTACATTCAGGGTGGGGCATGTCTGCTCTGTATTTTGCATGATTACACAGGTCTGTCTACACAGAAATGTCAGGACTCTTTGGGTTCCCTTTTAAATAGTTTATTTTAGTTAACTCTTCCTGCACCGTGACATGAATTCTCATCATAGTGATTGTGCCTGCACTTTTTACTGGTCACATGATCAGGAAAGGAGCAATATATGTAATACAAAGTCACAATCTGACATTGGGGATCAGAGTTTTTTCTAATCTCTTGTATTTCACCATCAAAGCTGATAGTGACATAAAAGCAGACTGGTGGGGAGGACTGGACAGTTGCAGGAATCGGGGCAAAACATGAGCAAAGGGACCAGGGTCCACTGATGGACGCAGTGATGTCTGAGTATTGTGATTCCTCTTTAAAGGGGTGTTCCCCTCTCTGACTTTCATAGCATATCCACAGGCTATGCCATCAGTCTGATAAATGCAGGTCCCTATCTCTAGTTATGGCCCCTGGCTTGGTTGAATAGTGGTCGGAGTAACAAAAACAACTAGTTGGCCTTGGCTATGCTGTTTCTGTAACTCCCATAGAAGCCAATGGGAGTTATGCAAACAGTGTAGCAGAGGAAGCTACAGGTGTTTCCCTTACTCAGGAGCTGCGGAAACAGTATAGCTCATGGTACTGTGCGGTTTTTGTAACTCCCATTGACTTATTGGGAGTTTCGGAAACTGCATAGTAAAGTCCGCTTGGTTGTTTCTGTTAGTCCTGACCTCCGCATACAGCCAGGCTGGAGGCAGTGCAGCCAAAACTACGGATGGTTGTGCGAGCCCCGCACAGAAATAGAGCATGCCGCGATTTGTTTGCCGCGCGAGATTTCGTGCAGCCAAATCGCGGCTGTCTGCATAGGATTGCGTTTGTTAACGCAATCCTATGGCAGCTTCCAGGGGCGGAAATCCCGCGGAATCTCCGCCCGTCTGCAGGCGGCCTTAAGGTCCATTTAGCTGATCGGTGGGGATCCCGAACTGAAGATAGGTCATCAACAGTCAAAGTCTAAGACAAGCCCTTTAAGCATTCAGCAATCACATGATAGGAGTTGGAAGTGCAGTGAGGCCACCTTGTACAATATAGCAGCATTACAGCAGTGCAAAACAACTCAGCATATTCAGACATTAAACATAATAAATACTAGCTTACCCGTCGCGCGTTGCTGTGAGGACAGACATACTTACATACATACATTTGTTTTTATGTATCTAGGTAACAACCAATCACAGCGCAGCTTTCAAGTTACCTCAGCGGTATAATATATAACAACCAATCACAGCGCATCTTTCATGTTACCTCAGCAGTATAAGAAATAGCAACCAATCACAGCACAGCTTTCATTTTACCTCAGCATTCTCAATATGCAGCAATTGTCTTGCGAAACGTTCGGCAGATGCATCATTTTGTAGTTGAACACGTATCCCGTTGCTCGTAATGCCTTTTGCTTTCGTGCTTGAGATGGAAATCAAACGATCTTTGTCTGGGGGGCATAACTGTCGACGATGCTCGCACGCACGCCACCTATCGTAGGATAGTTGTACTATGTGAGTAATCTTCCCAGGAGTGTACTCAACAGGTCCGGGTGCCGCCGGGGGGCGGGGAGATGCGCGGGCGGCAGTAGCGGGGAACAGGGGGGAGCCCTCTCTCTCTCCCTCTCCCCCCCACTCCCCGCCGCACCCCCCCGCGCTGCCACGGCGGCCCCCGAACTTTTTTCGCCCGAACACTGAAGTGTTCGCAAAGTTCGGTGTTCGGGCGAAAAAGGGGCGGGGCCGAACGTGTTCGCTCATCTCTAATTATGACATAAATAGGAAAAGTTAATGGGTCCCAACTCGATTATTCAATTCTATGCGCAAAAGAATTAGCGTCCAAATTTTACGTGCGGAATGTAATTTTTTCACTTTCCGGTGTCATTGAAACGTGAAATTTGGCACGAGCATTGATTATGTCATACACAGGAAAAGCTAATGGGTCCCAACTCCATTATTAAATTCTAGCGCAAAAGAATTGGCGTCGAAATTTTATGTGCGGAATGTAATTTTCTCACTTTCCGGTGTCATAGAAACGTGAAATTTGGCACGGGCATTGATTATATCATAAATAGGAAAAGCGAATGGGTCCCAACTCGATTATTCAATTCTAGCGCAAAAGAATTAGCGTCCAAATTTTACGTACGGAATGTAATTTTTTCACTTTCCGGTGTCATAGAAACGTGAAATTTGGCACGAGCATTGATTATGTCATACATAGGAAACGCTAATGGGTCCCAACTCCATTATTCAATTCTAGCGCAAAAGAATTGGCGTCAAAATTTTACGTGTGGAATGTAATTTTTTCACTTTCCGGTGTCATAGAAATGGGAAATTTGGCAGGAGCATTGATTATGTCATAAATAGGAAAAGTTAATAGGTCCCAACTCGATTATTCAATTCTATGCGCAAAAGAATTAGCGTCCAAATTTTACGTATGGAATCTAATTCTCTCACTTCCTGATGTCATTTTATATAAAGGAAACGTTGCATGGTTGCCTCCCCGTGGTGTTTCCTGGGTAACGCAGAGAACTACGCAAAATGGTGAACATATTTTTTTCCTCAGTATCTCTAAAGTAACCACGACTGCATAAGCTTTTCCGTGTGAACACCAGATAAACACCAGTACCAAATTAACTCGGGCGAAGCCGGGTATATCAGCTAGTTTTTATATATAAAGATGACATCGGGAAGTGAGAATTAGATTCCGTACGTAAAATTTGGACGCTAATTCTTTTGCGCTTAGAATTGAATAATCGAGTTGGGACCCATTAGGTTTTCCTATTTTTGACATAATCAATGCTTGTGCCAAATTTCAGGTTTTTATGACATAAACTGTCGACGCGCGCGCCAATTATCATAGGATAGATGTACTATGCCTATAATCTTCCCAGGAGTGTACTCAACAACTTCCCATAGTTTCATGGCGATCGGATGAATGGTGTAGTAGCGCATAAAGGACAGACAGACAGACACACATTTATTTTTATATATATAGATAATAGTGCACTCTTTAGGTACATGACAACTTCCTGGGTACCACAAATGCCGATGACCATGGCTTACACCTTGCAAAACTGACTGTTTGCAAGGAGCCACATTTTTTTGGTCTCTGATAAAGGTAATTTTAATTCTAATATTGGACATTATGCACATTTTTGTACTTGAAACAAATTCCTTTTCTAGACTAGAAAAGCCAGTGCAGAATCTTTTATATCTCTTAAGATGGCGCTGTTCTTGTTTTTAGAATTGTTTTTGACAGAATCAATAAGGCGGCCTCCCCCTTAATATGCAAATTTTGTTAAAGTGACAACAGCCTCCAGATTATCGTACAAGTAGTTGTCTCATCATGAAGTGTCTGGACTGTGTGTTTCCATAATTCTGGCTTCCTCTTTTTTGTCTGTGACTTCTGCAAAAGGCAGGTTTGGCTCAGGAGACCCCTGATCTAGAGATAGATGCAAGTCCCTGTGGTTATACCATAATTGTCAAAACCGACAATACCCCTTTATTAGGAGGGGTTGTCTCATCTTGATTATGGCACATGGACATTATAGAGGGATCCTTCTCTTGTCCCCGCACCGTTCTATAGGATATTTACATAGTATCCTATTGATGTGAATTGGCACCATATAACATTACAGGGGAATGCATACAAGCTTATATGGCTGGGGGAGGGGTGGCAAGATGGAACAACTCTTAAGACAGGAACAACCTACTGTGTTTAACAAGTCACAATCGCTGCTGGTCTTCGGTGGCGCTGCGGCAGTCTGCAGTGTCCTCCCCGCTGAGATATCATCTCTTCTTTCTGGTAATAGGGCTTTGAATACCCTGTCTCCAGCAAAGTGAGTGCTGTGATTGGATTTTGGATTAAACGCCAGCCAATCACAGCCATTCAGTGATGTCATTCACTGAATGGCTGTGAATGATCGAGCTCCGGCTCTGATTGGCTGGCGCTCGATCCAATCACAGCGTTCGCTTTGCTGGAGACGGGGTATTCAAAGCCCTATTACCAGAAAGAAGAGGATATCTCAGTGCGGAGGACACGGCAGCTTGCTGCATCGGTGGGGACCATTGTGAGGAACTCGTATGCCGCGGGCCAGATGAGTATTGATGTGTGGTTTTTTTTGTTTCTTTTTCATGTACTTTAGCTAGGGCTTACAGTATATTTTAAGCCTCCCCCAAAAATGGGGTAGGGCTTACTTTCGGGGGAAAACAGTAATATCCAGATCCCATGATTACTATAATCAATGAGCTCATCAACTGGATGAAGCAGGGCCGCTTGCGGACATTTCCAGGTCCTTGCATACAATGTGCAGAATAAATAGCCTGATGCTGTAGCGGGCACTTGGTTGATAGGAGACCCACCTTTGTCTTGGTATAACATTTTCCCAAAATGCTGAGAGACTCCTGAGCCAAGTGTTTTTTGGTGTTTGCCCAGGTTTCCCAGGTGCTGAGGCCGGGCCGGTGAGGAGGGCTGGCGGAGCGCGCAGTTCCTTGTTAATGTTTCACAATCCTCTCTTTAGACACAAGCTGCTCCTTTTATGTGTAATAGTTTACTTATGGTCAAAGATTTGTAACTGTCCCTTTGTCCGACTCGCCGGCTGCAAGGTGCATATCTCATCACAGCAGAAAGTATTTGTACATGTGTAGAGCTGCTTGTCACTAAACACAAGCTGTGCAGAAATCACTATATGGGGTAGTGGTACTTATATGGAGTGCAGGAATATTGCACAGTGATGTCACAGTACAGAGATAATTAACAGTGATGTCACAGTACAGGGATAATTAACAGTGATGTCACAGTACAGGGATAATTAACAGTGATGTCACAGTACAGGGATAATTAAAGGGGTTGTCTCACGAAAGCAAGTGGGTCTATGCACTTCTGTATGGCCATATTAATGCACTTTGTAATATACATCGTGCATTAAATATGAGCCATACAGAAGTTATTCACTTACCTGCTCCGTTGCTAGCGTCCCCGTTGCCATGGTTCCGTCTAACTTCGGTGTCTTCTTGCTTTTTTAGACACGCTTGCGCAGATGGATCTTCTCCCTTCGGCTGGTCTTGGAAGCATCGGCGTTTTGGCTCCGCCCCCTTGTACGCGTCATCGCGTAGCTCCGCCCCATGACGTGTGCCGGTTCCAGCCTCCTGATTGGCTGGAATCGGCACGTGATGGGGGCGGAGCTACGCGATGACGCGTACAAGGGGGCGGAGCCAAAACGCCGATGCTTCCAAGACCAGCCGAAGGGAGAAGATCCATCTGCGCAAGCGTGTCTAAAAAAGCAAGAAGACACCGAAGTTAGACGGAACCATGGCAACGAGGACGCTAGCAACGGAGCAGGTAAGTGAATAACTTCTGTATGGCTCATATTTAATGCACGATGTATATTACAAAGTGCATTAATATGGCCATACAGAAGTGTATAGACCCACTTGCTTTCGTGAGACAACCCCTTTAACAGTAATGTCACAGTACAGGGATAATTAAAGGAGATGTCCCGCGCCGAAACGGGTTTTTTTTTTTTTTAACCCCCCCCCCCCCCCCCCGTTCGGCGCGAGACAACCCCGATGCAGGGGTTAAAAAACCCACCCGCACAGCGCTTACCTGAATCCCGGCGGTCCGGCGTCTTCATACTCACCTGCTGAAGATGGCCGCCGGGATCCTCTGTCTTCGTGGACCGCAGCTCTTCTGTGCGGTCCACTGCCGATTCCAGCCTCCTGATTGGCTGGAATCGGCACGTGACGGGGCGGAGCTACACGGAGCCGCTCTCTGGCACGAGCGGCTCCATAGAAGACTACAGAAGACCCGGACTGCGCAAGCGCGGCTAATTTGGCCATCGGAGGCCGAAAATTAGTCGGCACCATGGAGACGAGGACGCTAGCAACGGAGCAGGTAAGTATAAAACTTTTTATAACTTCTGTATGGCTCATAATTAATGCACAATGTATATTACAAAGTGCATTATTATGGCCATACAGAAGTGTATAACCCCACTTGCTGCCTCGGGACATCTCCTTTAACAGTGATGTCACAGTACAGGGATAATTAACAGTGATGTCACAGTACAGGGATAATTAACAGTGATGTCACAGTACAGGGATAATTAACAGTGATGTCACAGTACAGGGATAATTAACAGTGATGTCACAGTACAGGGATAATTAACAGTGATGTCACAGTACAGGGATAATTAACAGTGATGTCACAGTACAGGGATAATTAACAGTGATGTCACAGTACAGGGATAATTAACAGTGATGTCACAGTACAGGGATAATTAACAGTGATGTCACAGTACAGGGATAATTAACAGTGATGTCACAGTACAGGGATAATTAACAGTGATGTCACAGTACAGGGATAATTAACAGTGATGTCACAGTACAGGGATAATTAACAGTGATGTCACAGTACAGGGATAATTACACAGTTATGTCTGGCTCTACCTGTGTGGTACATGTTTATTACACTGGTTGTTTTCCCTCTGTTTTAGAGTAAATTCTGATATGTCCAAAACCCCACCGATTTGGGCAACCACTGACCACACAATTCTGTTGACATTATTGACAAGATTGTACGGCTATCAGCCACTGCAGGTGGGCAAGGTTTCATCTGAATTGCATTTGCCATGCAGCAAGAGGTTCTAGGTGTGGTAGTTGCCCAATAATTGATCAGCTGAAGGCTACAGATCACATGCTGCTTAGTGACAGGTATGTAACTCTAGTGGGTGCAGAGGAGCAGTCACACCGGGCTCTGGAACTTTAGGGGGTCCATGAGGTCTCTTTTCCCTATATGAGGAGACCAGTGCTATAAATGATGCATATAGTTGGGGGGCCTGTTGCAGATTTTGCACTGGGGCCCAGCATATCAATCTTTTGTGACTGTTGGATTCTTCCAGCCCAAGTTGCCAGTTCCCCTTTGCTGTATTGTTAATGATTTGGTGGCGCCCTCTGTTGGCTGTGGTGTGTTCATACATTCTTATGAGTCAGGAGTTCACTTCTTGGTACTGACCGATTATATCATGTATATGTATAATTATAGCCCAAATCAGATAATTCAGTCCAGGTCGTTATGGGTCATGAAAAGTCACCATAAACCAAACCAGTTGTTGGCAGCAACTAATCAGGTCACTTCCTGCAACCCTGCAGGCTTTACTGCAACATCATCTCAGGTGTGGGAAACCACTGCAAAAAGTCTGACTTGGGCAAATGTTGCTGTGCATTTAGCCTGATTCTTAAAAGGGGTTGTATGAAAGTAGAAAAACATGGCTGCTTTCTTCTTCTGCATATAACTTATGTCTAACTTTATATTAAAGGGACCGTCCAGTCCAAGACAAACAAAGATGGCCACATTGCGTGTATTAGTATGCATCAGTAGTCTGGTGAGTAGAGATGAGCGAACCTACTCGGCCACGCCCCTTTTTCGCCCGAGCACCGCGATTTTCGAGTACTTCCGTACTCGGGCGAAAAGATTCGGTGGGCGCCGTGGGTGAGTGGGGGGTTGCAGCGGGGAGTGAAGGGGAGAGGGAGAGAGAGAGGGCTCCCCCCTGTTCCCCGCTGCTATCCCCCGCTCCGCCATGCCTCCCCCCGCCCACCGAATCTTTTCACCCGAGTACGGAAGTACTCGAAAATCGCAGTGCTCGATCGAGTAATTACTCGAAACGAGTATACTCGCTCATCTCTACTGGTGAGTCAAACCGGCATGTAGTGTCTTAATGTCACGTGTGGTGGGATATCGATATAAGGTTCAGGATATGATGCAGCAGATGGAGTAACCAAGGTGTACAATGTTTACTGGATACAAAAAAAAAATGAACATTGATAAGATAACGAGAATGATTTAACAATTTGATTTTTTATGTTTAAAAACATGACACTAGCGACGGCTAACTAAATCCTAGGACATCACACTGTGCACAGTACAGAATATGGGCGGAAGAACAGTATTATAATGCCGTACAAAGATCAGTCCTGCTGAATAGAAATACAGATCATGCAACGTAACAGTTCATCCTTAAAGGGTTAACACTCTACTATTCTCTATACAGTATTATGGAAACACAGTGCTGAAACTCCACTCTATTATGTAGACTCGCGCCCCTGTACCATTGTCCCAATCTGTAACCGTAAACAATAGAAATTTGGCAAATAGTCTAAGTCTTTAGGCATCGTGCTGTCCTGTGTAACAGGGCTATTGTCCCTTAGCTGCGCCCCTAACAGTGTGCACACCTAATATTTAAATTTTGGCCAGCCTCACTTACGGTTCTGTGGTGTTGAAGTCATCGTTACTACCGACCTAAGCTTGTCTGTGGTGAGGAGCCGGACTCTATCACTGGACTGATCTGTGTCACACTCCAGTGGCTTTTACCAGGTTGGAGCTGTAGCGCGGCCAGTCTTTCTCCTTCTGTTGGTTGCAGGAAGACTCCACTTCTCCAGTCCAACACCCGCTGTCCTCCCCAAGCTGGCTCTTCTCTCTCAGTCTCTGGACTCTGCTTCTGCTCCTGTCTATCTCACATGCAGCAGCTCCTCTGCAGACTACTGCACCCCTCTTTGGTAGGTCTCCAGCAGAGCCTCCAGCTCCCTTTACATCCCCCTGTGCTCTCCTATTGGTGCAGCATAAATTGCCTCTTATATGGAAGAGCCTCTGCCAATACAAAGTGCCCTTTGAGCATGCTCAGTTCTATAGTGCCTAAATTTAGTGCAAATTTTGGCACATCTCACAGTCCATCACCATAGAACAGTTTAATGCTTTTGGAATAAGGCTAACGTCACACGGGCGAACGTGATATGGGGCCGGGAATCCCACTCCCATAACGCACTCGCCATCAATGTGAAAGCCCCGTGGATGTGAAGCATTTTCATGTCAAAACAGCCTGGCATCACTGCGAGGATGAAGGGATCCTCCGGCGCAGCCGTCACCGCCGTGGCAGAGGATTGCAGAGTTTTCCCATGGCTTTCAATGAGGCTAGCGCTGCTGCCACCGGCCCCACTGGACACAATTCATCTACGATGTGAGATCACGCAGCTAGACAGGGCACGCTGCATTGTGGTGCCATGCAGGAAAAACATCACTCATGTATATAACCCCATTCAAAACAATTGGGTTCATATTTGTGTGTCTCGCAATGCAGAAATCTCCTGCGATTGTCTCGGCCGTGTGAAGACTTGTAGGGTTGCTGTCTGGCTGGAGATTCACTATGGGACACTATTACGGTACTACCGGGCCAACTAATAGGGTGACTAGTATCACTGAGACCACTAATGCGGTTATTTTTATTACTGGCACCATTAAGAGGACAACTATCACTACTGGGACCACGAAAAGGGTCACTATTACTACTGGGGCCAATAACAGGGTCAATATTACTAAGGGGGCCATTAAGGGGGTTATTATTACTACTGGGACCACGAAAAGGGTCACTATTATTACTGAGACCACTAATGCAGTCACTATTATTACTGGCGCCATTAAGAGGACAACTATTACTACTGGGACCACGAACGGGGTCACTATTATTACTGGGGCCACTAACGGGGTTACTATTACCATAAGCAGGGTTACTATTACTACTGGGGCCACTAATGGGGTTATGATTACTACTGGGGCTTTTAAGGGGGTCACTTACTATTGGGATCACTACGGGGCACTAGTGCGCTGTAACTTCAGGAAAGTCTCGGTGGTTTGGTGCGCTGGGTATCCTTGCTTGCAATGCCTGTAAAATGTGTATTTGTTTCTTTTGGGAGGGGGGGATTTCACACTTTGCCTCAGACATCATAAAAGCTTGGGGCGCCCCTGGATGATGCAGCAGGTCGCCGGCTCAGCCACCCGTGTTCCTCCAGGATCGCAGAGGCGCTTTAATTTCTGCTATTGCTATTTGCCCTGATAAATGCCCGGGAGGAGAACAACATGCTGGGCGGCTGTAAGGGGGAGCCTCAGCCCACCAGGGACGGGGAACACGCGTGCTGGATCGGGTACACTGCATGCACTACTGCGTACAGCACTATCTCTATACCGCTGCACTCGGCTCTGGGACACCGGCAATGGGCGTGGTCGGCGGCGACGGGCGGGGCTAGCCGCAGGTGTGAGGAGTGGGCGGGGCCAGGTGACCACACGGAGTCACGAGCGGAGAAACTACCGTACAACGGCGGGAGAGCGGAGAGGATGGCGGTGGAGGAGGAGTACGGTGAGTGATGCCTGCCCTCATATATCCTGCATACAGTCACCCAGAATAACCTGTGTGTCCCCTGCCTTATACAGAAGCAGGGGACGTATAGGGTATTACTGATCTATAGGTGACATATAGAGTATTACTGACCTATACGGGCAGGCAACTGTTACTATTCAATATAAGGTATTACTGACCTGTAGGGGAGGTATAGAGTATCCTTGATCTATAGGAGCCAGCGATATAGAAGGCATTACAGTTCTATAGGCGCAAGCGATGTAGAAGGGATTGCTGACCTGTAGGTGATGTAGAAGCTAATATTATAGAAGTAAGTGACGTATCAGTAATCACTTGTAGATCTGCTGCTCCTATAGATCGCTACATATTTTATATGTCGCCTCCCCCTACAGACTGGTGATAAACATCACTAGCTTCTATATACCTGCACTATAATGCCTTATTACATGACTACTTGTTGTGATGCCACATCCTGTAACGCCCGCTCTGGCTAGCTGTTGTGCCCGCCACGTAAACATTTCCCATAACATCATTAGTGACATTGTACTTTCCATCTTTCTCTCGTGTTTGCACTTGGTGTTGCCCGTGTAACTGAGATTAATACATTTCCTGGTTGGCTACTGTGCCCTCGATGCCCTGGCATGTCCAGGATCTCTGGAGATTAGGGTGATAACCACTAGGTTCAAGGGATTTCCTCCTACTGATCTGGGATGTTGGCGCAGGTTTCCTGAAGTCCATTAGTGACCTGATGCTATCAGAGGGTCTAAGACCCCAAGCTACTTCCTCGGGGTGCACTAACTTCTTGGGATAGAGTAAGGTTTCTGGCTATCTCCTTTGTGGTACCACAGACGATGGAAGTTTATCATGGACCCTTCAGACAAAGTGTTTGTGTGTCCAAGACCCCCGTCATCTTCTGCCATGAGGCTCTGACAGATGTCTGACTCTGGCCACATTAAGGAGTGTCAGAACTTTCTTCTCGGACTAACATGTCCCCGTTCTTAGGACTGGCTGGTATTGTGTATGAAGCAACTCTAGGACTGCGCTGCGCATTGGGGCATTCTGTGGCTTCCCTGTACCTTTTTATCACGTCTACAGTCAGTGCAGAAGCAATGCCCACCATGAATAAGGACCTATTCAGACATATGTGATTCTTGTCCATGTGCGCAACTGACTGTATACGGATAGCACACAGACTGTTCAGGCATACTTTTTTTTTTCTCAACACCGACCAATCGTCTATGTAGAAAATTTTTTTTAAAAACACAGCATGTCCTACTTGGGATCGATCTCTCGGATATCAGTCATCCATCCAACTAAATGGAAATCAAAAAAGCAAACCCGGATTGACGCGATCCATTTGCGCTCTGATTTCCATGGATTGTTGGTAAGAGGCGCTAAAAGAAAAAATTGGCCTCCTTCCATTTTTTTTCTTGCACAGCAAAAAAACACAAAGCACGCACAACACCTACAGATGATACACGGACATACACACGGACCGTCCGTTTCTTGCAGACTAAAATCAGACACGCTCCTCTGAATAAGGCCTAGTACCTGTACTCTGTACCCCTGCATAGCCAGAACCTCCTCATTCTATCCCCGTTCTACAGGAGTCTCTGCCCCGCTCTCCTCCCGAGCATTGGGATTCGTGTAACCAGCGACCTGCTTTCCTGATATCATTCAACAGTAGGATGCCATGCAGCTGCTGGACCCCCAGATGCCTCATACTGACTGCGGAGACCTCTATGAGAGCTGCCCCTTCATTTATGGTCCCTTTAAGGCTATGCATTTCTTTGGTTGAAGGACCACCAGAGCTGAAGTGTCACATGATGCTTGCAACATTTGGGTTCTTGGACCCATAGTATAGTAAGTAGTCTGAAACTTCTGCAAAACTAGAACTCGCATTGGGCAGGGTCTTGTAGTTTTACAACTAACCTGCTTAATGAGCTGAGAAGTGTTGCGCCAGCTGAATGGGCAGTGCCCAGGGTTACATTCCAGTGAGTTCTCTACCACAGTAACATTAGAAGTGCTTTCTCTACTACTTCCTGGTCCTGAGGTTATGGAAATTTGAGAAATGTATTCAAATCTCTTAGGTTAGAAAATAAACACCATTAACCCTTTCTCTGACAGTTGCATTTTGCTATCTTGCATCACTTTTGTGCTTCGTCCCTTCATGCATGTCCGCAGAGATGCAAGGAGTCCCGTTGCAAATTCTAGATGTGAACTCAATCTGGGGCATCTGAATCTGATCCGGGGCGACTCATGCAGTCGTTATATGCAAACCAAGAGGCCACGGTCAGGACCTCAAACGGTGACACAAAATGGTTCAGAATCCGGAAAGATGTACGCCAAAGCTGCATCTTTAATTCTGCATTGTTCGACCGGTATGCAGAGGCGATCTTGAGGCAATGCAATTTAGACGAATCCAACATCGGAGTCAAGATCGGTGAAAGAAACCTCAACCATCCCAGTTATGAAGATGATACAACCTTGCTGGCAGAAAGTCAGGAGGATCTGGAACAACTGATACTAAAAGTTAAAGAAGGAAGTGAATAAAGCCATCCGATACTTGAAAAGAAATATCAAGAAAATTAATATCATGACAACCGCCGGTAACGGTACAGGAAAAACCAAAAAGAACAATGAAGAAATTGAAGTAGTTCAAGACTTCATCTTTCTCGGATGAAAAATCGACCTCAATGGAGAATCAGGACCTGAAATTCTACGAATCGTACTAGGGTCACAGCGCAATGTTAAGTATGTATACGATCTGGAAAAACAAAGACACAAGCATTGCAGCGAAATGCCAGATAGTCAACGCAGTCCTCTTCCCAGTCACAGCTTATGGCTGAGAAAGTTGGCCACTGAAAAAAACGGAGGAGAGGAAGATTGATGCCTTTGAACTTTGATGCTGGAGGAAACTCCTACGAATTCTTTGGATCGCCAAGATCACGAACAAAACAGTCCCAGATCGCATCCAACCAAAGTTTTCATTGGAGGGCAAAACTATGAAACTCTCATACTTCAGCCACTTAATGTGAGCTATGAGTAATTCATTAGAAACACTGATAAGGTTTGGAGTGGTCGGTGGCAAAAGAAGACCTGGCGGCAAAGGATGCGCTGGCTTGATACTATCAAAGCCGACACCAACATGCAAATGGTCGAACTGAAAGAAGCTATACAAAACAGAACCGCAAGGAGAGGGCTGATCCATAAAGTGTCCGAGAGTCAACCTTGACTAAACGGATGAAGATAGATCTGAACCCACCAGCCAAGCAACAATGATGGCGGTCTATATTAGACTGAGTGATCAGGAAGTCAGACAGTCGAGGTGACCTATGGGTCCCGTTTCTTCCCCATAAAGATAGACCTTTGGTGGTCCGCTATCTGAAGTTGTCCATCAGAACTCCCTGATATGGTCTCTGGTCTATGCCTGACCCCGTCCTCCAGTAGATTGCACTGAGAATCTACTTGATCAGATCACCTTGGTGCCCTTGCATAGTTTCGATGTCTGTGGATCCAACAAACTGTTCTAAATTCGCCCTCCACTCATCTTTCTCTGTCAGCACAAGGTGAACTAATATGGTGTGTAATGCATCAACCATTTTTACGAGGCCGTTTTGCAATAAAGTGACAGTTCTGGCTTAATGTCTAACTGCGCACAACACCCATAATGACCCCGATCGTCATATTCTCAGTCAATAGATTTCCTTTAAGAGCAGAGATTTCTGTTTGACTCCGATGCCTATAAGTAACGGATAAATATCTTGGGAAGCCTTGTTTTTTCCCGTTCTACATCTCTCAGACTGCGTTCACACGTAGCTCGTTTGCTGTGGATCTTGGTGCAGATCTACAGAACATTTCACTCCTTCAGTTTGAATTGAAAGGGTAAAATCTACTACGAATCTGCACCAAAATCTGGACAAGATCATGTATGTGTGAGCACACCCCAAGGTCGGATTCACACGGACGTATGCATGTTGTGTCGGAGAAACATGGGCACAACTCGCAGCGGTCAGCAGACGGAGGGGCTCTCCGTAGACCCCGCACATGGCCTGGCCTCATCTCATATGTGAAAATGGACTTGAATAGAACATGCAGCAATTTTTTTTCCCCCACACAGATCTTCAGTCTGCATGAAAAATTGGTCATGCGAATAGCCTCATGGGCTATAATGGGGTGTGTGCTACATGGACAACACACGGCCTGAATATATGGCCCTTACAGTCATAGCAATCTTGCTTAAGGCCACCAGACACAGGCGTGGTGTCAAATTTGGACAGAATTTTCTATGGCATTGCTAAAATAACAATTGCCCCATACAATTTTAGGGCTTATTTAGACGACTGTATATCGGCTCGGTTTTCATGCTGAGCCGACATACGGTGTCCTTGTCTGCAGGGGGGGGGGGATGGAAGAGCCAGGAGCAGAACTCAGCTCCCGCCCCCTCTCCGCCCCTTGCCACTATTTGCAATAGGACGGGGCGAGACGGGGACGGAGCTAAGAGTGTCACTTAGCTCCGCCCCCGACCCTCCCATTGCAAATAGTGGTGAGGGGCGGGGAAGGGGCAGGAGCTCAGTTCCTGCTCCTGGCTCTTCCACCCCCCCCCCCAAGCCCCCCTGCAGACAAGGACACCGTATATCGGCTTGGCGTGAAAACCAAGCCGATATACAGTCGTCTAAATAAGCCCTTAGAAACAGGCTTGTTCCCATGAAATGTAGCTGTAACAGGAGATCAAGCAAGAGAAATACCTCCTAATAACAAGATGAGGAGTTGCTGTTTAAAGCGGTTGTAAGCCTATTGATGGTCTAGCTGTAAATTAGGCTATCGATAGTAGATTTGAGGGGGTCCTCTGATCAACTGTTCACTGCGTCAGTGTGCTTGTGCACGAAGCTGAATTCTGCAGGAAGCAGACAGCTCCGTTCTCACTGCAGTGTTCAGGCTTGGTATTGCAAGCCCATCTTGCATTAGGGTGAATAAGAACTTGGCCTGCAATACCAAGCCTGACCACTGCAGTGAGAACAGTGCTGTCTATTTCCTGCAGAAATCCGATCATTGCATGAAGACACCAACCCAGCAAACAGCTGATTAGTAGGTGGCAGACCCCCAATGATCAATTATAATTTGCGAATAGGCCATGTGTAATTTACAACTGAACAACGCCTTTAAGAAATTCTCCGCAATATTCTGTATATGAGATGTATACCCATCTACATGACTGAATCGCTATATGTAGTCCTTGCTAATTCTCTGGAATAGTTATGTAGAGGAACTGTCACATTATTGGCAACCGTATATTGTGAATGAGCAGGACCACATTAAGCAGAATCTAAATGGCCTCCCTTTCTGGTGTTGGTTCAGACCACCTGCGCTTGGCCATAGAAGCCAATCAAATTCCAGCTCCCATTTTTCAGAAGCCCTTCTGACCATGTAATAAGCGATGTGGTTGCTGTGCGATTGTCTATATGAACAGTACCCGGCATTGATGAGTGTGGATTGCTGATGCTGCCGGCGAAGTGGAAGGAGGGTGCAGTGTGCCAAACAAGAACTATATTGTGCATGGGTCATGGGAAATAAGCTGTTTTGCACATCGAAGTCCATTTGCAAAGTTTCCCGGCTACTTGATATTTGTTTTCTAGGAAGATCAGACAGAATCTATTGCATAGGTGGAATTGGAAACCGACTCCATTGTGGTCAGAAGCCGGTGTGCTGGCAGCTCTGTGTCTTGTATGTACAGAGAGGAGCCGAGATCAGAGCACTGTCTGTTGTGATGGGAGCTGCGGGCATCGCCAGGCCCTGGGGAGTGGCATTGCCATGGTGCGGCTTGTTATTCTTAATTACTGATTAGCTTCCAGGAATGACGATGGAGATGACATGTTGCTAATAGTTCCTACTGTGCGCTAATTATTAGGTCCGTGTCTTATATGTATAGTATATTGTATTACGTTTGCGCAAACAATACACAGCACACTCTATTTTTCAGTGGATTTGTGCAGGGAAAGGGCACATATTTGGACTAATTAACTTAATTGCCCATTTCAATAAATGGGAACATGGTTGCATGTGCAAAAAGTATAGTAAAACAGGCACCTGCACAAATACATAGTGCAAATGTGCGCTGAAATATGCTTACGCCCGCGTGACGCCAGCCTTATAATTCAGATAAAAATTCAAGTGTGACAGCAAAGTACCACCCTATCCCACCCCCTAATGTTAAGTCCATAAGAGCCAGAAATTAAGGTATCAGAAGTTGTCTGATGGGGTCCTCCTGCTGGAGAGCTGCTTTGGTTCTATGGAGCAACTCTATGCTTAATTCCCTGCAGCTCCCCCACAGGTGAAATGAAGCATTACACAGGTCCCATTAGTTTTCCCACAGCAATTTCTGTATATTGGCTCATGCTCGATTACGGGTCTCGAACCTCAGTGAATGTTTGTTCGGCCAAGTATCATTACACACAGAGAGTGACGTTGGAACCGCAGTCATACAAGAAAATGTTGTGGGTAGTTTCCATAGGCTATATGTATGCATCAAGCTGAGGGCAAGTTGCGCATCATACCAGCTTCTTTCCAAGAAATGCTTCTTTCCCATTTTAGGATGGGGGCCTATAATAATTTTTTGCAATGAGGCTCCATTGAGAAAGTGATAGGCAAATTCAGGGACGGTAGATAACGATATTATGGTATACTTTGCACCGCAAATGGACATTAAAACCAGAAATATTGTTTATTACAGAAATTGTTGAAAGATTGAGGCAGATTTTCTGCACACTCGCTTTACAGTATTGGCAGAGTGCAGGATTTCGGCCTAGAGGTGGGCGTTTGGGATCGGGGCTGTGCTGTCCATCAACACAAGATGGCATGCTTTACGCCTCCTGGGCCGACACTAGGCTACACAGCTAATTTTAATATTAGGTTCGAAATGAATAACCATGATTGCGTTGCGATCCAGAGGGGTAAGAAGACCAGGGTAGAAGATTTTGGATCAATGTGGCACCTCCATTGAGGAGGGGAGTACAACTAACTACCCAAAAAATTGATGACCGCTTCCCTTACTACTGATACTTTGGTGTAGGGAGACCTTCTTTTAAAGTGAGAGGTGTAAGAGTAAGGGTCCTTTTACAGGGGACGACCTTTTTGGTGCAGATGCTCATGGTTTCCAATGGGTTGCTTCACATCAGCGCTGTTTTCTCTGATGCCATCTTGCTAGGAAAAATAATCATGGCATGCTCTATATTGCCGCAATTTGCAATAAAAAATTTTTAAGCCCATGTTTCCCTATGGAGCCTTTTTTTTTGCAACGCATGAAATCATAGTTTTTGTGCGTTGCAACTTTAACATTCGGAAATAAGCCCTAGCTGCACTCCATTTAAAAAAAAAAGGAATACTTACCTAAAATGCTTGGTCCGGGTCTTCCTGCTGCTCTCCAGAGCTCCGCTGGGCATCCTGCATTCCTTGTTCGCCCACAGAAGATCACTTCCTGGTTGCTGGATTCATAAATCCCGCCTCCAAGAAGCGATGGCTCTGATTGCCTGAGCAGCGAAGGATGAACCAATCAATGCAGTGGTGGATGAATCAATCACAGCCTTCGCATTGGTTCATCCAAGAATACGTTCACACGTGGTACAGATTTTGTCTTGGAATTTACCATAGATCCACAGCAGACTTCAGTCCTTCAATTGTAAGGGAGAAATCTGCTGCGGATCCACGGCTATAGCCACATCAATGGTGCAGATCTTGACATGCTTTTTGGTATGCATTTAGCACTACATGTCGACGTACTCTTAGCGTCCATCATCATTTTTGTAATTCGTACCAGAGAGTTACAGTTGTCAACCATGGTTTGTCTAAAATACCGACCTCTTGAAATCCCGCTGAGCATTGCTCTATAAATTACCCCGATTCTGGAACCCATGCAACACAATACTGCATCAACTCCTCTGCAGAGCCTTGTACTCATCTCGGACTCCTTAACCAAGCAGAGCATTGCTCCATCAACCTTTCTGCTACTACTAATAACACTGCAGAGCATTCCTTAAAGCCGCCTGTCCATGGGTGATGCGATATACCACCGTGGGAGCCGCCGCCAGGGAGCACTTTGTCTTCGCGATGATCCTATCATTATGATAGGTCATCGCGACATCCTGTGATTTTTATACGTGAGCAGCAAAATCTCCGCGATTTTCCGCTTATGTATATCGGGCTGCACTTTCCATAGTTATCCCATTGAAAGCGTTCACTGCGTTCGTGCAGATTATTGCTGCAGGTAACGCAGTGAAATATCACCCGTTGACAGGGGGCCTTACTGTCCTTGCCAGTCCTGGTAACCCTGTAGATTTTTCTTCATTGTTCTCACCAATACTATTGCTCCTCTAGAGTACTACTGCAGGAAACCTTCAGATACCCGTAATCCTACATATGGCACCAACATGGTAATCTTCCATAGTGACCCAGGATGTGGATGGCGGTTGCAGGAAGATTGGGCTCAAGACTATCCTGAGAGTATGAATAAAGGGAACTTGGCATGAGGAGGGTACTTTTCTTGGCCTCAATGGGTATCGGGCATGGAGGGGTGAATTACTGCGTGAAGGAGGTAAAAGTGAGACTATAAACGGCACATTCATGACCTGTAATTTCATCCTGTGCTTTCGTTCCTGGTGACTGGAAACGTTCCACACCCATATAATACACACTGTACAAACACAGAAATGTATAGTTAGTCTTCATCAAGATTGCAAAGGCTGAAATCAAGCATGTGTGTTGCAAGCTACTGGCAGAGATGAAGACATTGTAGAAGGATCCCCAATGATTCGAAAGTTGTATATCACATGATGAGAAATGGAAAAGAACAAAAAAAAGATGTTGTATTAATATGATAGCCAATGTGATAACCAGCAAAATTATGTTTTTGTGCTGGAAGATCCCTCTAAAGTGCTTTTAGAGGTCCCTCTTCTAATTTGCTGTCCACTGCCTGTTATCAAGTGAAGTCCGTCTCTAATAACAGAGATGTTAAGACAAATTACGGGAAGTGGAAATGGGTCTTGTCTCATGTTGCCAATTGATGTCTATGATGGGGACAATTTGGTGCCATCTTCCATTAGTAGTAGGCTGCAGGCATGTTTTTCAAGTCATGTCCATGGCTGAGTTGGTGGACCATTATCCAGTTCTTATTATAGGCATTTTTCATTCTGGTTGGAATAGTTACGTCTATATGGGGTCTTGTATACATTTGTATGTACTATAGAGGAAAATGAGCAACCATCTGGTGGTCACAATATCATCTGAATACTCTGATCCAAGATCAAAGCCCCCCCTCAATAGAACAAGCGTTACAAAGAAGTGTACAAATAAGAGTGCCGCGTAGTGTCCGAATAAAGCAGTCAGAAATTGTCCATATAGTATCGCCCTCAGGACAGTTGTGGAAGCTCCTAGATGGTGGGGGCCATGGGGCATTTTCCCCTTTTTGCCCTCCCTTCAACACAAGTCCACTCCACCTCCCCTTTAAGATGGCTGTGTGTTTATTAGCCATGGTGTATAATACCTGATGAAACTACATGTCATAAAAACTTTCTGCCAGGAATATAACTAATCAAGGTTGTCAACAAGATTCAAGGTTGTGTATAATTTTGCCGGTAATTAACTGATAAGAGGATAAATATGCTGCAATTAACACATTTCTCTGCCGGTTACTGCCCTATGATGAGGAAGTGAGTTGAAGGATATGGGGAGTGACTACCGTAGGGGGAATACGTAACACGTTCACAGTCAGTCTTATGGCTCACAATGTCAAATACAAGTAATACCTCTACTACATTATCTATCCTCAGCGTTATCACTGTGTTCTCTGTGCTGTTACATAGGACTGCAGATGGCATCATTATCTATCCTCAGCGTGATCACTGTGTTCTCTGTGCTGTTACATAGGGCTGCAGGTGACGTCTGCTGCACTGCAATACATCATCTGTCCTCACTAGTGTATTACTTGTTGCCGATGATGAATAAGGGTGAGTTGCATTAGCAGCAGGAGGAGGAGACGCCGAGCAGGACATCCCTTGGGTTCAGCAGCAAGGTCACGTGGGCCTGCACACGCCGGTGTTATTAGAGGCAGCCAATGTTACTAGAGACAAAATTTTGGCTAAAAAAAATTGGCCTTGCCCGAAATCGGTCTTGGTACATGTCAATGCTAGTAGAGGTTTTACTGTATGTAGGTCTGCAAACCAAAACTTTGCCTACAAAACCATGTAGCTTCACAACTAACAAAAATGAAGGTCCTTGACTGATAATACTTCCCACCACCATAATTCCCCATACCAGGGCAGAAGGGTCCCAGGTTTCCTTGCCCCATTCCTTCTATCCTCTCTTAGAAGAGAGATGTGACAATTGAGGCAAGTTTACTTATTTGCTAACGTTGGAGAAGCAGAGGCCGTGTAGGATCACACCAGGGCTGGACAAGGTTTATGGTGGGCAAAATATTTAGTGAGGACCCCTTAAGGTGGACATTGCCATTGGATAATAGTGGTAGGTCAATTTAACCCTTTGCAATCCAATTTTGGATTCAGGGTTTCCTAGGGGTTTTTCTCTTTCTGCCATTATACAATGGCACGATCTGCTGGCTAGGGCCAGTACTGCAGTAATGAGACATGCTGGAGAGGCCTCCGACAACAAAGTGCCCAGTAATATACAGTAAGAATACCCTGCCGGATGTGTTCTGACATCAGACCTGTACAGCCTTCAGTCAGAATATCTGAAGACGTCAGACATTCTGATTGAAGGCTGTGGATTGGAAAGGGTTAATGTGCATAAGAACAATCCAACTGTAGACTGACATCTGAAACGGGCTGGAGGAAATTGGGTGATGATGGATTTGAAGATGGCGTGAGTTGCTGTTTCCCTCTCCAAGGGCGACTGAAGGATCACTATAATCTGCGCCGACTATACCACTCATACCACTGGCCTAACTAGAGAGGATGCAGGGGATGCGGTTGCACCCGGGACCAGGAGCCTTAGAGGGGCCCATAAGGCCTCTTCTTTCCATATAGGGAGCCCAGTACTATGAATAAAGCATTATAGTTGGGGGCCCTGTTACAGATTTTGTATTGAGGCCCAGAACCTTCAAGTTACGCCTTTGCGTTAAGGGGTTAAGAGAAGTTGGTGGGGGCCCCAAGATAAACCTTTGCACCCGGGCCCATGAGCCCTTAGCTACGCCTCTGACTCGTATCATTGTCCTCAGTCTCTAGCTACAAGTCTGTTAATATCTCTTTCTTCTCCTCATAGGTGAACCGGCAAAATACGATCCAAAATTTAAAGGACCAATCCACAATCGGTGGGTGAATTCTCTCCCTTAACTCGGACATATTCATGATGATGAAATGAAACGCTGTTTATTAGACATTTGCTGAACTTTTTCTTTTTTACGTTGATTAAAGCAACTCTTCAGTTTTGGGACAAAATGCTGTCCTGGCATCAAAGGGGGAAGAGTAAATTATCTACTGCTGCTCTTCTTTAATGATGTTCCTCTGATCCACTGGTTCAGGATCCTGTCTTCAGCTGTCGAAGATGGCCCCTGCAATTTTCTAGCTACCTAATGCGCACTGTGCACTGCTCTCTGATTGGCCAGCACGAATCATGTGAGCAGTGCTGACCAGTCAGAGAACAGGTATAGTGCATTGGAAGTCTAACACTACCAATGCTTTTTGGGGATTAGGTAGTGTGAAAATTATGTTGGCCATCGTGGACTGCTAAAAATGAGACCTGGAACTGGTAGGTTGGAGAGGAGTCAACGCAGAAGACCGGCAGCAGGTGATATATAACTGACCCTCTGGTCCTAGAACAAAATTTTGCTCTGAAACCTGAGGGTCGCTTTAAGTTTCAGTAACATAAAACTAGTAAATCTCTTTAGAAATGAATGCACTTGCATGTGTTTTGTCTTGCTGACTGTCTCCATTCTCAACATAGGAGCTGCACAGACATCATCTGCTGCATCCTGTTCATGGTGTTCATTCTCGGGTACATTGTGGTTGGAATTATAGGTAAGCCAGCAAATCGTGATTTAGATATAGTCAGTGATATGTAAATATATCTACATGGGTTGGGTCCAGTATACATTATATTGTGTGTTCACCAGTCAAATAAGGGAGTCTGTGGGAAGTGTTACAGAATGACCGGACTCTGCTATGTGGCTCGATGGCTGATACTGTTATAAGGACACTGGCTCTATTATGAGGCACTCTGGCTCTGTTATGTAGCGCTTTGACTGACACTATTATGAGGGTACTCTGGCACTATTATGTAGTCCACTGGCTGACACTACTATAGGCGCTCTCCTGCACTGTTATGCCACACTATATATCTCATTGCATTATTGGCGATCTAAGATATTAACCTTGCATATCTCATTCCCTCCAGTGTGCAATATTAAAATGTTAGGGTCAGGCCAAATCCGCCTCTTACTCTTAATCTCAGGTAATAACCTACCCAGTTTTAAACATCGAACACTAGCCCAAAAAATGTGGAATCTAGAGCCATCCAGTGCATGATTCTCAGAGTAACTTGCTCTAGGCACAAAAAACAAAGAAGCGACCGATTATCCAAATATATCGCTTTGTGATACATTATCAAATTTGGCCGAATGTACAATCTTAAGGGCGTAGAATTCCATCTTCCAATCTTTCGTATTGCTTCTTTGCCGAAGCCCAAGGTGGCAGCTTCCATAGCGGTCCCAATTCTGAATGCATGTGAAGTAAGCCGCGCATTACTTAATCCCAATAACACTAAACATTTATTTTAAAAAAGTAATAAATTGAAACCGGGAAAGGAGAGCCGTCAGCATGAATTAATAGAGAACTGCTACGTAGGGGCCGAGATTCAAATAAGTAACGAACCGCACGTAGATGGGAATTAACCAAACTGTTCACCCGAATCCAAACGCCTTGACCCGACGTATCCGGTTTAGAGCGACGCAGCAATAATTCACCGAAACGCACATCTGACAGTAATAGAGGGGGTGAAGAAACCTTGGCACCAATGCGAAGTGCATGGAAAAAAAAACTATAAAAAGGCGCAACAAAACAACATTTCATGATCTGAAAAGCAAACCTGAGGCAAGACTGATACTAAGGGCTTCTTCACACTGGCGATTGCGATTTTGCAGCGAGAAAATCGCAGTAAATAGCAATTTTGATCATTATTTGTCTGAGCGTCATCGCTGCCACTTGCATCACAGGTTTGTGCTTTGTGATACGATAAAAAGGAAGCTCCATAGGGAAATGTGAGATTAAAAAAAAGAAATGAAGAAAGAAAAGACATGCAATTTTAAATAAAAAAAAAAAATTCACTTCACATCGCTTGAGTGAAAACATCGCAAATGTGAATGAAACCATTGAAAATCCTTGGTTTCATAATTGTGTTTTCGCTCCCTCCCACATCGCTCAAAAAACGTGCAATTTTGCAAGTGTGAAGGAGCCCTAATTCACTGAATAACTGAAATAGGAGACTGACGATCAGGCCCAGACGCCTCATTTATAGCCTTCAACCAACTGTTTAACCTGAAAATTAGAATTAATTGGATGGACATTACGCCATTTCTGAATAACAACAAAATACAAATTCCAGCTAAAAGTTTCATACCATGGCTGTACGACCGACCCAGACAAAAAAGAGAACATAAAACGATAGCGCTACATTAGCATCAGAAGTAAAATATCAATATACTTCTCAGAACAAAGTTTTGTCCATATTTCCTCAGCTCATTGAGAATCTTGCCGTATCTTGGGTGTGACTGATCGAGCCCGTAGTTGATACATTAGTCCCATATCGGACCCCATAGATGTGTTGGACACTCCAAGCCCACCACGTCTGCATCCGCTGCTGCTACCCAAAACCTCTGCACTTACACTGCTGCGCCCAAACACGCCTCACTCTCAACAACATATTCAAAACTAAAAGCAGCAGATGATGCAACAATTGTACAATCAGATCAGATTTTGATTACTGACGATTAATGGCAAAAAACATCTTTGTCAGTATTTAACAGAATATTAGAAAATACTGACCGCCCCCCCAAGGACAACCGCCACTACCACAGGGAATAACTCTAGTAACACATAATCCTTAGTCGCGCTGTTTTTGACCGTGGCTCAGTCGTCTAATGCCCATCCCAGAAAACGCCTTATCCACGAGTACCTGATGCATCAGTAAATAAATGAAATTCTGAGGCTTCAACAAAATCAACTCGCCAAACTGATTGACCGCTAAAATCAGACAAAAATTTGAACCAAATTGCTAAGTCCTCCTTCAATGTACGAGACAAACACAAATGTAAAGAAGGAGATTTAAGTCCCCGAGTGACACTAAGAAATCTTCGAGAAAAATACAACCAATCGGAGTCACCCTTGTGGAAAAGACCAATTGCCCTAAGAGAGATTGTAGTGCTTTAACGTAATGTTTTTTTTACTGTGTAGTACCGTACTCAAAAGATTACCTAGATTGCAATTTGTCTTGTGGAAAAAGACATTCCGTAGTACGACTGTCAATAGTAATAACTAAAAATTTAAAACAAGCACATGGGAAAACTGTTTTCTACTTCATCCAATCATGACAGCACTAGTGGAGGATGCCCTTTGACCTGTACAGGGACAGGAAGACGTTCTTCCTGTCCCTACAGTGGACACGGACACGAGAGTTCCTTTTAAAGAGGACCGGGTTTGATCTGCGGTGCGCGGCTCTCCTTCCTCCCCGGACTATGCGGCTATAACCCTCTCTGTGGCCCCTTGGCCTTCTTCCACTCTTGGTGAAATAACGAGCAGTTGAGGCAATCGAAGGTACACCGATCCAGGCACAAGATCATTTGGTGCTGCGTTGGTGGTGGCACTAATTACTGCGCACAGACGCCCAGTACAGGGCATACATTCCGGTCATGCAATAGCCCCTTATCCTCTTTATTGTTGGGGAACTAGGGGGTGGACTCCATTCAGCCTGCAACTGGGGAACCGTAAAGGCTTGGCTTTCCTTAGCAGCACCATGGACAGCCGTCTGGCCTCTCAGTACACCCCTCCACTGGTCCTACCACCACAGAGATCCGGCGGGCTGAAGGACCTGTGGCGACGTCACTGCTGTGGGAAGAGCCATTGTGCAGTTTGGTAAAAGAGATTCGATGGGCTGAAGGACCTGTGGTGTATATCAAACTACTAACAACCACTTGTTTGTCAGTATGTGAGTGCTTTTCATGCTCCGGCCTTGGTAATGTCATCGCTCCACCCCCTGGTGACATCATCAAAGGTCCTACAACATATATAAAACACAGAGCCTGACCGACAGAAGAACAACAAAGTTAGGGCTCTTGAAAAAAAGACAAAAATAACAAAATGAGAATACAACTAAGGCCTCATGTCCACGGGGAAAATCAGATCCGCTGCAGATTCTCCATGGAGAATCTGCAGCGGGTCCCTCCTGCCCCGCGGACATGAGCGCTGAAAAGGAGAATAAATAAGAATTAACTCACCTCCCATCCGCTCCGTTTCTTCTCTTCGCTGCGGCGCCATCTTCTCTCGTCGCGGCCGGATCTTCTTTCTTCGGCTCGGCGGATGTGCATGATGACGTCGGTGACGTGCCCCGCGCATGCGCCGGGCCGAAGCAAAATGATCCGGCCGCGACTGAGAGAAGATGGCGCCGCGCCGAAGAGAAGAACCGGAGCGTGTGAGTAAAATATGATTTTTGTCTCCCGCGGATCCGGACGGCTTCCATAGGCTTCAATAGAAGCCCGCGGGAGCCGTCCCCGCGGGAGACCCGCATGAAAATGGAGCATGGTCCAGATTTTTCCATGCTCCATTTTTTTTTAAATCACTTTTATTGACGATCCGCGGGTATTTATCTACCCCGCGGGTGGTCAATGCATCCCTATGGGGTGCGGATCCGCGGGCAAAAGAAGAGTTAAAATCCGCTGCGGATTTTAATTCTTATTTTGCCCGTGGACATGAGCCCTAAGCTGTTATTATCTCAGACACAACTCAGCAGTCCTGACAGAAGACGCTGACCTACCGCCACCAGAGATCCGGCAGCTGAAGGACCTGTGGTGATGTCACTGCTGTGGGAGGAGCCATTGTGCAGTTTGGTAAAAGAGATCCAGTGGGTTGAAAGACCTGTGGTGACATCACTGCTGTGGGAGGAGCCATTATGCAGTTTGGTAGAAAGTACTGTATACTGGATAAGCTGACAGCAGCTACCAGGACCTGTGATGATGTCACCATTATTGGTACCATTTTGGAGTACATGTGACTCTTGGATTGCTTTTTATTATATTTTTTCTTGGAGACAGGGTAACAAAAAAGAGTGCAATTCTAGTGTTTTTTTGGGGGTAGGGGGCTCTGACTACCTTTACTGTGCGGCGTCAATGATGCGTTACTTTGATAGATCAAACTTCTATCAACGCAGAGATACGAAATATGTGTTTTGGTTTTATTAAAAATATAGCAAAAGGGTTCATTTAAATACTTATTTTAAAATATTGAGAAGATAATAAAACTTTTTAAACGGACTTTTCCATTTTTCTTTTCTTTTAGTCCCCATAGGGGACAAGAAGTTGCGATGGTTTGATCGCTCCTGCAGTATAATACAATAGTATTACATTTATTGCGTGTAAGATTGCATTATAATCTGTGCTAGCAGCTATAGGGAATTTCAGAAGGCCCCCGGCTGCCATGGCAACTGCACAGTACCCTGCGATCTCATCGTGGCAGGGGGCATTCACGACCACCGAACATCGATCGAGGCATTTAAATGCCACTGTCAAAATTGACAGTGGCATTTAAAAGGTTAACAGCTCCGATCAGCAGCGAGGTTAATCTGAGTTGTTGCTGGTGTGTTGGCTCTAAGAGACCGCCGGCACCCACGTTGTAATAAAAGTATTTAAAAGAACCCTTGCCACCGTCAAATGCCACCCACATTCTATGGAGCGGGATCGTCTCTCAATCCCCCTTCATGATGTAACTGTACATCATGGAGCGTTAAGGGGTTAAATAGAATTCCTCTTTTGGGAAGCCTAGAGGTCCTACAGGTGGTAGCACTCCCTGAATTTATAATATGTGCCAACCCCCTCTAGAAAAGCCGGTAAGGCCTCAAGGTAAAAACAGGATAAAATCCCATAGGGAGGCAGATGTCGATGTAAAACTTCCATTCAAACTGGAAACCTAAAGAATTATAGCCAGAGGGGGACACGGATAAAAAGCAAAACGTGAATTTGAAATCGGTTTTGGCTAATAAGGCCCTTGGGTCAGAATGCCTTAACAAAACCAATGCTGAACCAAAAGAAGATAAATTAGTATCAATCTCCTCATTGAGTGATAAATTACTGGGGTAGGAAATGATGAATAATATGAAAACTATTCGGATCCTTTTTTGGGACAGCCACCAGTGGAGATAGAGTAAAATTGGCAAAAGGGGACCTCTGCTCCTAAATGTATCATTGGCCTTACATTATGGAGCTCTCTGGGAACGGTGGATTTTTTTTTTTTACCACCCTGGTTCTATTATGGGGCCTCTCTGGCTGGCACTATTATGTGGATGTTACAGATTAGAAATGAGCATACTCGCTAAGGCAAACTACTTGAGCGAGTAGTGCCTTATGCGAGTACCTGCCCGCTCGTCTCTAAAGATTCGGGTGCCGGTGGGGAGAGTGGTGAGTTGCGGGAGTGAGCGGGGGAGAGAGTGAGAGAGATCTCCCCGCTCTCCCCCGCCACTCCCCGCCCCCTGCCGGCACCCGAATCTTTAGAGACGAGCAGGCAGGTACTCTCATAAGGCACTACTCACTCAAGTAGATTGCCTTAGCGAGTACGCTCGCTCATCTCTATTACAGATCTATTATTGGGGTACTTCGGCTGTTACCAGTATGCAGTCTGTAAAGGGGCAAACCATTTTATTTCTCCCTGGAAGCGTTTCTTAAGGACACTTCAGACGTGAAGAAAATAGGCAACAAATGTGTGACAAATTTGACAGCAAAATGCACTCAATGTAAATGGGGCTTTAAAAAACACCATCCACACTTACTGTACCGAACTCTGATTCTGCACCGAGGATCTTTTTTTTTTTTTTTTTTTAACCGTTTTATTTGTTACAAAAAAACTTTACACAGTACATGACTAGGTACAACGGAGTCGTCGCTGTGACCTCTTACCCCCCACCCTTTTAAACCCCCGCTTATCTAAAATAAACACCAACAACTTCTTTTGGATTAATTTTGGCCACAGCAGCCAATTTATTATAAATATAACAATTAGAGATGAGCGAGCACCAAAATGCTCGGGTGCTCGTTACTCGGGACGAATTTATCGCGATGCTCGAGGGTTCGTTTCGAGTAACGAACCCCATTGAAGTCAATGGGCGGCCCGAGCATTTTTGTATTTCGCCGATGCTCGCTAAGGTTTTCATGTGTGAAAATCGGGGCAATTCAAGAAAGTGATGGGAACGACACAGCAACGGATAGTTCAGGCGAGGGGCTACATGTTGGGCTGCATCTCAAGTTCACAGGTCCCACTATTAAGCCACAATACCGGCAAGAGTGGGCCCCCCCCCCCTCCCAACAACTTTTACTTCTGAAAAGCCCTCATTAGCATGGCATACCTTAGCTAAGCACCACACTACCTCCAACAAAGCACAATCACTGCCTGCATGACACTCCGCTGCCACTTCTCCTGGGTTACATGCTGCCCACCCCCCCACCCCCAAGACCCAGTGTCCACAGCGCACACCAAACTGTCCCTGCCCAGCCTTCAGCTGCCCTCATGCCACGCCACCCTCATGTCTATTTATAAGTGCGTCTGCCACAGGAAAAGCAGGCACACACTGCAGAGGGTTGGCACGGCTAGGCAGCGACCCTCTTTAAAAGGGGCGGGGCGATAGCCCACAATGCTGTACAGAAGCAATGAGAAATCCAATCCTGTGCCACCTCCATCTGGAGCTGCAGACGTGGGCATAGCAATGGGGAACCTATGTGCCACACACTATTCATTCTGTCAAGGTGTCTGCACGCCCCAGTCAGACCGCGGTTTTTTATAAATAGTCACAGGCAGGTACAACTCCGCAATGGGAATTCCGTGTGCACCCACAGCATGGGTGGCTCCCTGGAACCCACCCGCTGTACATAAATGTATCCCATTGCATTGCCCATCACAGCTGAGGTAGTAATGTCGTGCTTAATGCAGGTGGGCTTCGGCCCACACTGCATGCCCCAGTCAGACTGGGGTTCTTTAGAAGTGGACAGATGTAGGTTACACTCCGTGTGCACTTACAGCATGGGTGGGTGCCAGGAAGCCACCGGCGGTACATAAATATATCCCATTGCATTGCCCAACACAGCTGAGGTAGTAATGTCGTGCTTAATGCAGGTGGGCTTCGGCCCACACTGCATGCCCCAGTCTGACTGGGGTTCTTTAGAAGTGGACAGATGTAGGTTAAACTCCGTGTGCACCAACAGCATGGGTGGCTCCCTGGAACCCACCGGCGGTACATAAATATATCCCATTGCAGTGCCCAACACAGCTGAGGTAGTAATGTCGTGCTTAATGCAGGTGGGCTTCGGCCCACACTGCATGCCCCAGTCTGACTGGGGTTCTTTAGAAGTTGACAGATGTAGGTTAAACTCCGTGTGCACCTACAGCATGGGTGGCTCCCTGGAACCCACCGGCGGTACATAAATATATCCCATTGCAGTGCCCTACTCAGCAGAGCTAACGTCAGATACAATACAGGTGGGCTTTGGCCCACACTGCATGCCCCAGTCAGACTGGTAATATGTACCTTAACAGTAACCTCGTTGGTGGTAATGTGGTGGTGACTGCGGACCTAGTAGCGCGGTTTTATGTAGTTGGTTTTCGGAATGTGGCCATGATTAAGTGGTCCGTGGCGGGGGGGTGGTGGTGGTGCTCTCTTGTGTCGTTAAAGGTGAAATTCTTGGACTGCCACCAGACGGACCAATGCAAAGGTATTTGCCAAGAATGTTTTCATTGTTGGAGGAGGAGGGGGATGTTTTGGAGGCACTATGTGTCCTCTCCACGTGTCCGTGGTTATATGCACCTTAACAGTAACAGCGTTGGTGGGAAATGGCCTCGCCGCCATCATGTCTTTGTGAAGCCTCTGTTTCCACACCCCAGTGACATACCATTAGCTACGGTATAGGCAGAGCCCAGAATTATTAACCTTTGCAGCGGTAGTATTAGGGACAGGCCCCACTAACATATCACTAGCAGCAGTATAGGGGGAACGCAGTCTTAGTTCCATTTCAGTAATAGTAGCACTCAAGACAAGCCCCAGTAACAATTCCCATTGCAGCAGTTTAGGGAGATAACAGTCTCTTTCACATTTCAGTAGCTGCAGTATAGACAAGGCCCCAGTTACATTTATGTAGCAAAAGTGTAGGCCAACTACACACACCTTTCTGTACCATGAGTGCAGGCGAAGAACATAGAAATTACAATGATTACACTGTAGGTGAGGGCCCAAAAAAATTGGTGTAGCAACAGTACTAATGTACCTCAGAAAAAATTGGCCATGCCCAACCAAGATGGCAGGTGAAACCCATTAATCGCTTTGGTTAATGTGGCTTAAAGGGGTTGTCCCGCGGCAGCAAGTGGGTCTATACACTTCTGTATGGCCATATTAATGCACTTTGTAATGTACATTGTGCATTAATTATGAGCCATACAGAAGTTATAAAAAGTTTCATACTTACCTGCTCCGTTGCTGGCGTACTCGTTCCCATGGAGCCGACTAATTTTCGCCCTCCGATGGCCAAATTAGCCGCGCTTGCGCAGTCCAGGTCTTCTCCTGTTCTCTATGGGGCTCCGTGTAGCTCCGCCCCGTCACGTGCCGATTCCAGCCAATCAGGAGGCTGGAATCGGCAATGGACCGCACAGAAGAGCTGCGGTCCACGGAGGAAGAGGTTCCCGGCGGCCATCTTCATCGGTAAGTATAGAAGTCACCGGAGCGCGGGGATTAAGGTAAGCGCTCCGGTAAGCTTTCTTTAGGTCCCTGCATCGGGGTTGTCTCGCGCCGAACGGGGGGGGGGGTTGAAAAAAAAAAAACCCGTTTCGGCGCGGGACAACCCCTTTAAGTGGTAACTAGGCCTGGAGGCAGCCCAGTTTAACGAAAAATTGGTTCAAGTTAAAGTTTCATCGCTTGTAAGAGCATTGAAACGTATAAAAATTGTTTGGAAAAATTATATGAGTGAGCCTTGTGGCCCAAAGAAAAATTGCCAGTTCGGCGTGATTACGTGAGGTTTCAGGAGGAGGAGCAGGAGGAGGAGGAGGAATATAATACACAGATTGATGAAGCACAAATCTCCCCGTTTTTGATGGTGATAGAGAACAATGCTTCCATCCGCGGGTGCAGCCTACGTATTGCTTAGGTATCGCTGCTGTCCGCTGGTGGAGAAGAGAAGTCTGGGGAAATCCAGGCTTTGTTCATCTTGATGAGTGTAAGCCTGTCGGCACTGTCGGTTGACAGGCGTGTACGCTTATCTGTGATGATTCCCCCAGCCGCACTAAACACCCTCTCTGACAAGACGCTAGCCGCAGGACAAGCAAGCTCCTCCAGGGCATACAGCGCGAGTTCAGGCCACGTGTCCAGCTTCGACACCCAGTAGTTGTAGGGGGCAGAGGCGTCACGGAGGACGGTCGTGCGATCGGCTACGTACTCACTCACCATCCTTTTACAGTGCTCCCGCCGATTCAGCCTTGACTGGGGAGCGGTGACACAGTCTTGCTGGGGAGCCATAAAGCTGTCCAGGGCCTTAAAGAGTGTTGCACTGCCTGTGCTGAACATGCTGCTCGATCTCCGCACCTCCCCTGCTACCTGGCCCTCGGAACTGCGCCTTCTGCCACTAGTGCTGTCGGATGGGAATTTGACCATCAGCTTATCCGCCAGGGTCCTGTGGTATAGCAACACTCTCGAACCCCTTTCCTCTTCGGGAATGAGAGTGGAAAGGTTCTCCTTATACCGTGGGTCGAGCAGTGTGTACACCCAGTAATCCGTAGTGGCCAGAATGCGTGCAACGCGAGGGTCACGAGAAAGGCATCCTAACATGAAGTCAGCCATGTGTGCCAGGGTACCTGTACGCAACACATGGCTGTCTTCACTAGGAAGATCACTTTCAGGATCCTCCTCCGCCTCCTCCTCCTCCACCTCCTCCTCCTCAGGCCATACACGCTGAAAGGATGACAGGCAAGCAGCATGGGTACCGTCAGCAGTGGGCCAAGCTGTCTCTTCCCCCTCCTCCTCCTCCTCCTCATGCTCCTCCTCCTCCTCCTCAACGCGCTGAGATATAGACAGGAGGGTGCTCTGACTATCCAGCGACATACTGTCTTCCCCCGCCTCCGTTTCCGAGCGCAAAGCATTTGCCTTTATGCTTTGCAAGGAACTTCTCTAGAGGCATAGCAGAGGAATGGTGACGCTAATGATTGCAGCATCGCCGCTCACCACCTGGGTAGACTCCTCAAACTTTCCAAGGACCTGGCAGATGTCTGCCAACCAGGCCCACTCTTCTGAAAATAATTGAGGAGGCTGACTCCCACTGCGCCGCCCATGTTGGAGTTGGTATTCCACTATAGCTCTACGCTGCTCATAGAGCCTGGCCAACATGTGGAGCGTAGAGTTCCACCGTGTGGGCACGTCGCACAGCAGTCGGTGCACTGGCAGATTAAACCGATGTTGCAGGGTGCGCAGGGTGGCAGCGTCCGTGTGGGACTTGCGGAAATGTGCGCAGAGCCGGCGCACCTTTCCGAGCAGGTCTGACAAGCGTGGGTAGCTTTTCAGAAAGCGCTTAACCACCAAATTAAAGACGTGGGCCAGGCATGGCACGTGCGTGAGGCTGCCGAGCTGCAGAGCCGCCACCAGGTTACGGCCATTGTCACACACGACCATGCCCGGTTGGAGGCTCAGCGGCGCAAGCCAACGGTCGGTCTGCTCTGTTAGACCCCGCAGCAGTTCGTGGGCCGTGTGCCTCTTATCTCCTAAGCTGAGTAGTTTCAGCACGGCCTGCTGACGCTTGCCCACCGCTGTGCTGCCACGCCGCGCGACACCGACTGCTGGCGACGTCCTGCTGCTGCTGACACATCTAGATTGCGAGGCAGAGGTGGAGGAGGAGGAGGAGGAGGAGGGGGGTGCTTTAGTGGAGGAAGCATACACCGCCGAAGATACCACCACCGAGCTGGGGCCCGCAATTCTGGGGGTGGGTAGGACGTGAGCGGTCCCAGGCTCTGACTCTGTCCCAGCCTCCACTAAATTCACCCAATGTGCTGTCAGGGAGATGTAGTGGCCCTGCCCGCCTGTGCTTGTCCACGTGTCCGTTGTTAAGTGGACCTTGGCACTAACCGCATTGGTGAGGGCGCGTACAATGTTGCGGGAGACGTGGTCGTGCAGGGCTGGGATGGCACATCGGGAAAAGTAGTGGCGACTGGGAACTGAGTAGCGCGGGGCCGCTGCCGCCATCATACTTTTGAAGGACTCCGTTTCCACAACCCTATACGGCAGCCTCTCCAGGCTGATAAATTTGGCTATGTGGACGGTTAATGCTTGAGCGTGCGGGTGCGTGGCGGCGTACTTGCGCTTGCGCTCAAACACTTGCGCTAGCGACGGCTGGACGGTGCGGTGCGAGACATTGCTGGATGGGGCCGAGGACAGCGGAGGTGAGGGTGTGGGTGCAGGCCAGGAGACGGTAGTGCCTGTGTCCTGAGAGGGGGGTTGGATCTCAGTGGCAGGTTGGGGCACAGGGGGAGAGGCAGCGGTGCAAACCGGAGGCGGTGAACGGCCTTCGTCCCACCTTGTGGGGTGCTTGGCCATCATATGTCTGCGCATGCTGGTGGTGGTGAGGCTGTTTGTGGTGGCTCCCCGGCTGATCTTGGCGCGACAAAGGTTGCACACCACTGTTCGTCGGTCGTTAGGCGTCTCTGTGAAAAACTGCCAGACCTTAGAGCACCTCGGCCTCTGCAGGGTGGCATGGCGCGAGCGTGCGCTTTGGGAAACAGTTGGTGGATTATTCGGTCTGGCCCTGCCTCTACCCCTGGCCACCGCACTGCCTCTTGCAACCTGCCCTGCTGCTGCCCTTGCCTCTCCCTCTGAAGACCTGTCCTGAGTAGGCGTTGCACACCAGGTGGGGTCAGTCACCTCATCGTCCTGCTGCTCTTCCTCCGAATCCTCTGTGCGCTCCTCCCTCGCACTTACTGCCCTTACTACTACCTCACTGCAAGACACCTGTGTCTCATCGTCATCGTCCTCCTCACCCACTGAAAGGTCTTGAGACAGTTGCCGGAAGTCCCCAGCCTCATCCCCCGGACCCCGGGAACTTTCCAAAGGTTGGGCATCAGTGACGATAAACTCCTCTGGTGGGAGAGGAACCACTGCTGCCCAATCTGAGCAGGGGCCCGAGAACAGTTCCTGGGAGTCTTCCCGCTCCTGAGCATGTGTCATTGTAGTGGAGTGAGGAGGCTGGGAGGAAGGAGGAGCAGCAGCCAGAGGATTCGGATTTGCAGCACTGGACGGCGCAGAACTGTGGGTGGATGATAGCTTGCTCGAAGCACTTTTTGCCATCCACGACAGGACCTGCTCACACTGCTCATTTTCTAATAAAGGTCTCCCGCGTGGACCCATTAATTGGGCGATGAATGTGGGGACGCCAGAAACGTGCCTCTCTCCTAATCGCGCAGCAGTCGGCTGCGATACACCTTGATCAGGAGCTCGGCCTGTGCCCACACCCTCACTTGGGCCTACGCGTCCTCGGCCACGTCCACGTCCTCTAGGCCTACCCCTACCCCTCAGCATGCTGTATTACCAGTGATTTCCCAGCCAGGAAATAAATTGGCGCAAGCCTGCAGGCCAAATAGAATGTTTCCCTTTTTTTTTTAAAGGGAAGGCCCACTGACTATATTCAATCAGATAAGAAATGTGTTCCACAGAACTGCAGTGTATATGAAGTGCAGTAGAGCGGTGATTTTTCCCAGGCAGGAAATAAATTGGCGCAAGCCTGCTGTTAAACGTAGCTGGCTGCGTATGATTTCTTTACGTTCTTTACCCACCACACACGTACCCAGAACGCTGAGGACTGTCAGAGGCAGGCCAAATAGAATGTTTCCCTTTTTTTTTAAAGAAAAGGCCCACTGACTATATTCAATCAATAATATATGTCTTCTGGCCCTGCCTACACAATTCTGTCCCTGTAGTATTACTGCAGGGCGCAATGCTCTGCACAGCCGATTTTTAAAAAAAAAAAAAATGCAACACTGCTAACAGCAGCCTGCACAGTACTGCACATGGTTAAATGTGGCCCTAAGAAGGACCGTTGGGGTTCTTGAAGCCTACACTCACTCCTAACACTCTCCCTGCCTAACCACCACTTCTGTCCCTGTAGTATTACTGCAGGGCGCAATGCTCTGCACAGCCGATTTTGAAAAAAAAAAAATTGTGCAACACTGCTAACAGCAGCCTCCACAGTACTGCACACTGATAGATGTGGCCCTAAGAAGGACCATTGGGGTTCTTGAAGCCTACACTCACTCCTAACACTCTCCCTACGGCAGCTCCAACACAACAGCACTTTCCCTCAGCTAACTCACAACGCATCTGAGGCGAGCCGCGGGAGGGGCCGATTTTTATACTTGGGTGACATCTGATCTCGCCAGCCACTCACAGCAGGGGGGTGGTATAGGGCTTGAACGTCACAGGGGGAAGTTGTAATGCCTTCCCTGTCTTTCAATTGGCCAGAAAAGCGCGCTAACGTCTCAGAGATGAAAGTGAAAGTAACCCGAACACCGCGTGGTGCTCGTTAAGAGTAACGAGCATCCCGAACACCCTAATATTCGCCCGAGCATCAAGCTCGGACGAGTAAGTTCGCTCATCTCTAATAACAATATATCATGAATAACACTTTTAAACCCTATTCCTAACTACTATGGAGAGATCCTTGGAGTTCCCAACCAAAACTATCTGTCGCCTCACCAACCAAGGAAAATAGGTGTCACTGTCTCCCGTCTCCTAAAAAACCTGACTCGGGAGACCCTATTTTCCAAACCACGCCTCCCGTCTCCAATCACCTGACTCGGGAGACTCGCCATTTTACCTCGAGTCACCAACCTCCCGACCCCGAGGCTATCTAGCCATAACCCGGCTATCAACAACCACAACTTTAGCAGGTAACCCCCTGCCAAAAACAAGAGGCGACAGACCCACCTACAATTTAGAACTAACCAGAGGGGGGAGGAGGTAACTCTACTACCCCTGCCTCCCCCCTTACCCCCTCGTATATTGACTCCAAGGACCCCTCCCTAACCGCTGCTATGACGATATACCTAACCCCCCCTACCCCTATCTCTATGGGCGGGTGGGTGGGACTCTTCTCCCCGTCCGGCTCCAGGTCCGTCTTCTTCCTCTGCTGCACCCGGAATGACTCCTCCCCCCTTTCTTCCCGCTCTTTCTATCCCATAATCCTTTTTGCTCCCCCTCTTTACCCCCTCCCTTTTTAACCTGATCCTCACCTTATTATCTTTTAAAAAATTAACCCTTTCCTCCCCGTTAACCCCGTCATGTTCGCCTTCACCTACAGCCCTGTGTGCCCCGGTTCCGGCCTCACTGAGTACAAAATTATTAAGTACAAATCACATATATCTTGTATGTTTATATACTGTGTATTAGTGGCAAATAGAATTATTATTTCTAGAGAATATTTTATCAATTGCATCAATAAACTTTTAACTTTATTAGACTGTCTATGCTGATTATGTTGATGTGATACTTTATAAAGAAAGAGTTAACTCGCCACACTTGTCATTTGTCATGGATTCTACAAGGTTTTGAAATCAGAATAGTTATTGAATATCTGACAAGTGTAGTAAGCAATAGTGTCCCATACAAAGTGTAAAACATTAGGAGATACATTTCCTGTCTATTATAATCAGCGGTTGTGACTATAAACTTCTAACAATTATAATAAAAAAGAGAAAAAAATGTAAAAAAAGAACTCGACTGTGCTGGTCGTGTTGTTTCGGTGGTATTACATTTATTCAGTGGGTAAAGTAGAATACGTTCTTAGCCAGGGGCCCAATATCTTCTGGTGTTTGTCTGGACATCCTGTATTTTGGTAAATGATTTTTCATAGGGGATTACTGCGTTTACTAACTGGATCCAGTGCGCGATTGAGGGTGGTTCTGCAGCCATCCAATGCATGGCTACCGTTTTATGTGCTAGGAATAGTACCTCTTTGAGAAATGTGCGAGTGTATATTGGCCATAATTCTTCTGCTAACAAACCAAATAGGATTATTTTAGGATCTAAATTCATATTAAGAGGAGGTATCAGAAGTTGGTTTATGAGAGAGACTACATTAGACCAAAAATATCCAATAAAATAGCAGTCCCACATCAAATGCCAAAAATTCACATCTGGTTGGCGGCATCTATGACAGCAGTTTGAATAAGTATTCCTCATTTTAAGTAAACGGCTAGGGTGAGGTATGATTGATGGATGATATATAGTTGGATCAATTTGTTATTTAGAGCAGGGGAAACTGATAGGTGGGACTCTTCTACGTCTAACCATTCTTCAGATGTTAAGGATGGGATATGGGGTTTCCACTTGTCGAAAACAGGAAGTGGGTTAAAGCTTAACTTTGCTGAGAGTAAGTTTGTGTATAGTTTTGAAATCAAACCTTTGGGACCCTGGGACTTGAAAATACCAATGATAGGGTATTTTCAGATTTGAGTTGAGGTCGGGGGAAACTGCGTGTTCAATGCATGTCTCAATTGAAAGAACCTAAATAATTGAAGATGCGGGGATTGGAGCATCTCACGTAAATGGGTAAACGTGGGAAGCGTGTCGTCCGTGTATACATCTCCCAGTGAAACGACCCCCAAGCCGATCCAGTAATGTAGATCCGGAACTGAGTGTAAGGCTGTTAGGCCGGGGTTGCCCCAAAGGGAAAGGTCAGACACCACATTCCCATATCTCTGAAGAGACTTCGCTTCTCTCCACACACAAAGAGCCAGTTTATGTAATGTGATACTTCGGAAGAATTTGCGCACTCTGGAAATTCTAAATAGTTTAGTAAATTGTTGCCCGTTACTTGTTTCGCCAGGTATTGGTCTGCAGTGGGCATCTCCTGGTGCAAGAACTACGGCTGAATGTTCGATAGTTGTCCTGCTAAGTAGTATAGCTGGAGATCCGGGAGGGCCATTCCTGCCCGATCTTTAGGTCTCTGCAGTGATGAAAGGCTTAATTTAGAACGGGTTTAGTTCCATATAAATGATCTAATGAGGGAATTAAAGGATTGGAAAAAACATTTTGGGACGTGCAGTGGCATGTGCTGTAATATATATAGGCATTTGGGCTGAATAGCCATTTTGACAAGATTTATGTGACCGGCTACCGATAGTGGTAATTTAGCCCATTTCTTAAGTTTGTACCTTAGAGTTTCTTGTAACGGAGCAATGTTATCAGCTATAGCGCTGTGATAGTCTCGAGACATAATCATCCCCAAATATTTGACTGTGGAGACTACGGCTAAATTATATCTAGAAACGTAAGGGTAATTTTTAGGGTTGTGGCTCGTGTATAAAATTGTAGCTTTAGTCCAATTAACGTATAGCCCAAAAAATTGGGAAAATTTGTCTATATGAATCATGGCTTGAGAAAAGGAGGTGTTGGGGTCCGATTAAAAAAAAAGGATTGTATCATCTGCATCTGATGCCCAGCACATTAGTAGAGCACCTCAGACGATTCGCTAAAGCTTCTATGGCTATGGCAAACAGGGCCGGGGACAAGGGGCATCCCTGGCAGGTGCGTTTCGAGAGCGGGAAGTCAGTAGAGGGGACCCCATTTATTACCACATTGGCCTTCGGAGATTTGTATATAATTTTAATCCATTGCCTAAACTTGGGACCAAACCCAAAACGGGCTAAACAGGCCTCCAGAAAACTCCACTCCAGGGAGTCAAAGGCTTTCACCCTGTCTAATGATACCAAAGCCCAAGGCAAATTGTATTGTCTACCTAATTGAATGACCGCCTGAACCTTGCGAATGTTGATCGTTGTAGATTTGCCTGGCATAAAGCCTGTCTGATCGGGATGTATAATAGATAGGATTACCTGGTTTAATCTAGTGGCCAGATTTTTTGTTAAGATTTTATAGTCCGCATTTACTAATGAGATTGGGTGATAAGAGCTGCATTCCGTCTGGTCCTTGTGGCTTCATAAAGTGAGGGAGGAAGGGACTTTTCTAGCAGGGCCTGATGTAAGGTATCATGTAGACATGGGGCTAGTAGCTTGCTATATTTCCGATATATTTCTATTGGGAGGCCGTCAGGACCAGGGGACATACTAAGCGCCATGTCTTTAATAGTTTGTTGGATTTCCTCCTAGAGTAATTGGGGCTTCCAGAAATTCCTCTTGTTCAGCAGAGAGAGTTGAAAATGTCAGGTCTTGTAGGTAGTCAAGGACATCTAGGGTAATTTTGTCCTTTGAGGAACTATAGAGATTGGCATAAAACTCCATGAAGCGAGTTGTTATGGATTGCGCGTCGGTAAGTTCTATACCCTGCAGATTTTTAGGATCGTGTTGGCTTGGTTTTCTCGTTTGATGAGGTTTGCCAGTAGATGGTTAGATTGGTTGCCAAGTTCAAAGTAATATTGTTTCGTAAAGAATAATTTACGTTTGGTCTTAACATATATTTGATTCCTAAAGGGGCGGATAAGGCTAAGCCATTTTGCCCTATTGGAGTCAGTGGAGTTAGAGATATGTTTTTTCGGCCTCTGATGTCTGGACCTCAAATTCCTTATCAATTTGGGATGTTGATTTTTTTAATGTAGGAGATGGCGGATTTGAGGCATCCTCTGAGATATGCCTTTAAAGGTATCCCATTTCAGGGCATAGTGTGTATTACCGTCATGAGCCTCTAGAAACATAGATATGTGGATTGGCGTCTGGTCATCAGAATTTAGTAATTTAAGCCAAAATGGGAGTGATCTTAAAGCTGGCAAATTTTAAAGATAGTATTGAGCTATGGTCCGATACACCTCGTGGGCAATGAGGATATAGTGGATATATAGTGCGCTAATTCTGGGGAACATAAGATATAATCAATTCTTGATAGCGTGTTGTGACCCGTGGAATGGCAGGTGAATTCGAGAGTGTCAGGGTGTTGCAAGCGCCAAAGGTCTATCCAGCCAACGCTTTCAAGTAGCTGCCGCATAGAAGAGCTATCTATGACGGGGCCTCTGGGGGACGGTTGGAACCTGTCCTTACTTGGTTTATTACCTGATTGAAGTCTCCCATGCAAATAATATAGGCCGAGGGGAACTGATGAGCGAATATTATAGCGGCCTGTAGAAGGTAAAGGTTATTATAAGGTGAGTTGTATATACATAAAATAACATGGGGTTTAGAATCAATCTCTGCGTGCACAAATACGAATCTACCTTCAGGGTCCCTTCTGACATTTATAGGATTCCACCTTAATGATTTATGGATAAGGAGTGAAACTCCTCTGGAAAAAGAAGTATGAAAGGAGGGGCATGTCCATTGTACCCATGGTTTTTTGAGGGCATCAGCTTTATCTATAGTGAGGTGAGTCTCCTGCAAACCCACAATATGAGGATTAAATTGCTTAATATAGGAGAAAACTGCTTTACGCTAATTGTCGGTGCCCAGACCTCGCACGTTCCAGCTAATGTGACACGATTAATTTTTCCAAATAGGGGAGCAAATTACCAATATTAGGTAGATTATACCAGCACAGACTTGCTTGTAACCTAATAGAAACTGAACTGAAACAGCCTAAACAGCTAATAATTGACATTCTGCTTACCGTATATACCGGCGTATAAGACGACTTTTGAACCCCGAAAAATCTGCTCTGAAGTCGGGGGTCGTCTTATACGCCGGTAATACAAAAAAAAAAAGTGTAAAAAAAAATAAAAATCATTACTCACCTCCCCCGGCGTTCTGTCGCGCTCCGGCAGGATGTCGCTCGCTCCTCGTCCCCGGCGCAGCATTGCTTTCTGAATGCGGGGCTTGAAATCCCCGCCTCCAGAAAGCTAATACACACGCCGTCAGCCAGTTACAGCCATTCAATGACAGCATTGAATGGCTGTGATTGGCTGAAGGCGCACGTGTGTTTTAGCCAATCACAGCCATTCAATGATGTCATTGAATGGCTGTAACTGGCTGCCGGCGTGTGTATTAGCTTTCTGGAGGCGGGGATTTCAAGCCCCGCATTCAGAAAGCAATGCTGCGCCGGGGACGAGGAGCGAGCGACATCCTGCCGGAGCGCGACAGAACGCCGGGGGAGGTGAGTAATGATTTTTTTTTTCTCCACTGTATTACCGGCGTATAAGGTGAAAGTTGGGGGGTCGTCTTATACGCCCCGTCGCCTTATACGCCGGTATATACGGTAACAATAATGTGTCGCAGGTGTCTGTAAAAAAGAGTAAGCTACAATCTATTTGAAAGCAGCGGTTGTAGTGAGTAGGGGATATACCAGTGGCCTATAGGAGATTGGTTTACGGGTAAGAAGGGAAAGAAAAAGGGGGAAAAAACTTCCCTTCCCTTAGGCATAATATCAGACCACTGCCATGGCAATGATTGCTCGGGGAAGAACCAACAATCCGAGACAACCTAAAGACAAGGGGAAAAAAGGGGGGGTGTTATCTTTTCATGCCTTTGTCTTTAAATTTCTTTTTAATTTCTGCAAAGGTGGCTCTCTGTTTCTGCAGATCCACCGAAAAATCAGGGGAAATAGATATCACCGAGTTATTATGTTTGAGAGGGTCTTTCAGTCTGGCTTGACGCAAAGCGGCATCTCGAACTCTGCAGTTCAGAATTCTTGCCAAGAACGGACGCGGTGGGGCGCCCGGTGCCGGAGGCTTCGCCGAGACCCAGTGGGCTCTTTCCACCGTGAAAGAGGCAGAGAAGGTGTCATCACCCAGCATAGATTTAAGCCAGTTTTCTGCAAACTATTCTGGTTGGGAGCCCTCTGCTCTCTCTGGGAGACCAATTATGCGTAAGTAGTTACGACGCAAACGGTTCTCCAGGTCATCCGTCTTGGATTGACAAAATTCTGCTTGCCTTATGGCTTTCTGTACTGCCGCCGGGAGCGGATGAAGGGAGTCATCTATGTTAGAGACACGGTCTTCCATCTCATGTATCCTGCCCCGTATGTTCTGCAAGTCTTGTCTTAATAAAGTAACGTCCGATTTAACCTCTATCTTCCCGGTGAGAGAGGATTTACAGGTATTCATTGCTTCTAATAGTTGGCGCATAGTTGGTTCCGAGCTCTACCCAGAGTTGGCTACATTATCTCTTGCCTGGACAGTTCGTGACGAGCGCGGCATATGATCGGACACCTCAACACGAGAGAATTCTTTTAATTTCTCCGCAGCGGTGCAGCCTTTAGCTCGGGTGCTCATGATAAGCGGTCGTAAGGTAGAGACTGTTAACAGAATGTGCACCAGCGTTTCTGTGTTATCACATTAAACTACTGGAACTATCTGCACCGCTTAAGAAGGCAGATTATCAGTTTAGGAAAAAAAAACGTAAATTTCCTGGAAGCTTTAAGTAAATTGAGTGCCCAGAGTCCACTTTTTCATATGTTATGATTAGCAAATTGGGGTTCAGGATAAGATCTCAAATCGCTGTCAGAGCAAATTTTGGTCTAATCCAACCGTAGCTTTGCGTGGAAACAAGGGGTAGTATGGTGGTCCGCTGTGTCCGCAGATTAGGGTCCGTCTAAAGCAAAGTCCACCGTGGAAGACTTTTGTCATGGGCCCCAGCAGAGACAGTCAGAATAGAGGGGCCCCTCAAATTGTAGCAGCCAATTAAATAGGGCACTGCTGGGAATACTGCTACCCTTTGGATAGTCAGCAGCGCTTATCTCTGCGCATAGCTGCAGTTGTAAAATGGCCCCCGTTGGCAAAAGGGGGGTTCCCCAGGGATGTATGAGGGCCTGCTACTGTGGGGCTTGCACTCCGAGCTCACAGTCCCAATTCAAATGCCCCTATAGGCTCCAAAGTCTCTCTCCCCGTCCTCTGTCAGGGACATACTTGTCACTGCCGACCGTCGAGACCAGGGTCCGATTTGGATTTACTGTGTTCAGCCGGCGCCTCCACAGAAGCACTCCGTCCAGGCTCCAAGGACCGCAGGGCCTGCGCGCAGGAGAGTGCAGCGCAGCTGGCGGTTAGTACGGGTACGGCCGCCGCTTTCTGGTGAGCTCCGTCAGCTCCACCCCTGACGGCGTCCGAGACAAGGGCACCCACCGGACAGTGAAGGAGGTAGGGAGCGGCGCGCAGCGATGTCCCAGCGGGAGTTCTCGGGCTGGGCGCGCCAAACACCCAGTGCAGGCTCAGGGCTGTCGATGCCGGAAATTGGGCGCCGGCGCGCGGCCTTGTTCCCGCGCCGGTGTGCTGCACAGTGCAGGGCGTTCAGGGGTAAGGCAGTCTTTTGGCCCGAGCTAGCCACCTGCAGCAGGATCAGAAGATTGATCTCAACCCGTCAGAGAGGTAGTCCGGATTGAAAGGCCAGGATAAATATCAGGATTATTAGTTCCCCTGGGAGCTTCACTCACATGCGACCGTCCATCTTGGTCGCTGGCCACGCCCCCCCTCTTGCACCGAGGATCTCTAATGGATCCGCCACGTCTAAACCTAGTTTTAAAGTCTGGTAGCGAAACCCTTTCCGTTTTTCAAATGTGTTTTATTTTCTAACTGTAGAATTTTTTTTTTTAATTCTATATTCTCAACATGACTATGGGGGCAGCCATCTTCCCTGAGGTGCAGTTAGCAGCATTTAGAGAGATGGTTTACAGCAGCCTTAAACCATTCACAAGATGGACAGGAGGGGACCCATTGACTTCTATGGGGAGACTGTTTTAGTCCTGTTCTGTGACCTGTACAGGGAGGGGCAGGAGGTAAGCTCTGACTACCACTTATTGTGAATGGTGGATCCTATCATTGTAATCCTGCCTGTGATAGTAATGAGATGACTACTGAGAAGTTTTCTTTACAGAACAGAAAGTGGAAGACTATTATTAGGCTCTGTAGTCAGTGTGAAAACTACAAGACTGTAGGTTTTGGGGTTTTTTTTTATATAGACAATGACCAAAAATTTTAAAAATCACCAAAAATTCTTAGAAAAAATGTTTACATAAAAACTTGAATTATACAACCAATCATTTTCTGATGACACATTCCCTCTAAAGTGACCCCCCCCCGGTCAGGAGCTCAAAGCTAATATGTAAGTCAGTACTAAGAGGGGACGATTAACTGCTGTTTATTTTTTCCTCAGCTCTTGCTTCTTGGCTCCTTTTAGCTTGGCTGTATGAGGAAAGAACTGAGATCTGTAACTAAAGGTTAGCCAAGGTGCTATAGTAATCTGGGATACCCCCCCCCCCCCCCCATCTCATCATTGGTTGAGGCTGCAGAGGAGGCAGACAATGGGTGTGTCCCTGACTACTTCGGATTAGTCACTGCAGCAAACTCTAGTCACAGATCACAGCTTTGTCCTAATGGAGCTGAGATGGAAAGCAGCCAAGGAGCGTGATCCGAGAAAAATAAGTAGCAGGTGATCATCGCCTGTAGGTGAGCAATTTTGAGCTCCTGACTGAAGGGTTGCTTTTAGGGTTGACAACGATTTTTCAAGGTTGATCAAGTTAGTTTAAAAGAGCACAGGGCTTGACAAACCTGCTCTGTATCTTGGGAGCCACAAACCGAGGCAGGTCTGTTTTACATAGATGGCATTCAAAGTCAGTGAACACGTATATAGATGCCAGTAACAATGGCCTCCAAGGATTAGAGTCCAGGAACTGAATTCCAGCTTGTCACAAATAACAAAAATCAGCCGGTGAATGATTTGGAACATTTGAATATTGGATATAGTGTGAAAGGGTTCAATATGGAGAGCACCCACCTGTATACATGTGGGGCTTTAAATACACTGCAGGATAAATGGAGGGAAATACCAGCTGGAGTGTATGAGGCGTTAGTAGAAACTATGTCATCGAGAGTGTCCAATGCCATTATGGCCAGAGCAGCCCCACAAAGTATTAACATATGGAAATAAATACTACTTTTGGTTATTGAGGTGTCCAATTACTTTTAGTAGGGTAGTGTATATACATGAAGCATGACGATCAGAAGTTGATGAGTTGATCAGAAGTCCATGAGTCTTATCACTACTGCTAGAATTAGCAGTCAAAACACACTTGAATGTACGAAGTGACGAAAATGGCTCGTGCTTATCAGAAAGAGATAAGTTTATCTGCAGGCGCTGAGTGATGCCATCTCACGCTTAGGCTAATTTCACACAGGCGAGTGCGATTTAAGGTGCTTTTAGATGGACTGATTCGTTCAGTAAATCGTTCAAACAAGCGAAGGTGATTTGATATCGCTTTAAACCCGAGCAATGATCGACAGACGCTAATCCTTCACGTTTGTTCCGTTCATTCATTTTATGCAGGCGTAAAAACCATCGTTGGCTCGTTCACTTAACGTTCGGGTTAAACAGCGATCGTTCAGTCCCTCTCAGCTACTTATACAGCGAATGTGAAAGATCGAGCGATTCTCATTTGAACGAACCACCGATGCATCAAAAACACACAAAATCCATTCGCCGGCAACATGAAAAAATTAACTTTTCTGTCCATTCATTATAAATGGATGGTATTGGTGTGGCACGAGGCTTTGTGCGCCAAATGAATATATGTTTAAAAAAATAGATAGGAAGAGCATAAACAATATGGCCGCCATTTGCAAGTGCCAGTCACCGGAGCTAATCTGGTACCGTGTCGCACCAGGCTCCGTTTTAATAGCTGTGGGAAGGGACAGCGGCATATCTGCACTAGTTAAACAAAACGCCTTGTCTGTGTACACTGGCGATACGTCCTGGCTGAGTTGCCCCGTCACTGATTCAGATAACCTAATCTATGGAAATATATTTCTCAGAGCCTGATGCCGGAGCGCCATCTTGTAAGTCTATGAGGGTTCTTACAGAGGACTTAATATACCTGCCTCCCGGGATCTGTCCAAGAAGGAGTTTAGGGGTCCAGAGGTCCTGGTACATGAAGGGGCCCAAAGTCCTTCTGCCACATAAGACAACACCAGTCCCATAAATGGCACATGGCAGGTGGGGGCCCTGGAGCTTCTAGTTACACCTTTGATGGGATATCACACTGGCTCAAACAGGACCACCCAACAAGAAAGGCCAGAGCCCAAGCCAAAAGCCGAATGCGATGGCTCACACAACTAGGTTTGTAGAAACTTATCGTGTGGTGTCTTTTTGTGCCCCGTGGTTGCAGCTGGGGGTAAGAATTAGGAAGATGGCCCACAAAACTAGGTTTGTAGGAAGGTCTAGTGTGGGATAGGCAAAATAAGTATCCGGTGGGTTTTATGGACCCTTTGCAGGGAGCGGGAAAATCACTTGGGACAGACTAACGTTAAGTATTGCCCTCTCTCCCTTGATTTTGGCTTAATTGGGTTTTCCAGGTCTAAACTATTGATGACCCTACCTTCAGAATAAGGCCGCCTGCAGACGAGCGGGTCGGATCCGGCAGCGAGAAATCTCGCCGCGCGATCCGACCCCAGAGCCTGCAGGGGCGAGCGCGTACTCACCCGCGCCTGGCGGCCCCGGCTCTTTGATGTGCCGGCTGCCGCGCAGCCGGCGCATGCGCAGACCGGAGCCGGCGGCCAGGTGAGTGCGTGCTCCGCACAAAATTAGAACATGCCGCGGTTTGTTTGCCGCGCGAGATTTCGCGCGGCCAAACCGCGGCCGTCTGCATAGGAGTGCGTATTGTAATGCACTCCTATGCAGACTTTCAGCGGCGGAAATCCCGCGGGAAATCCCGCGGCGGGATTTCCGCTCGTCTGCAGGCGGCCTAAGTCATCAATAGTTGATCAGTGTAGTTCTGCTGCTAAGGATCTCTGCCAATCACTTAGGCCACTTCCACACGGGCAACAAAATCGTGTAACTTTCTCCTGATACAAATCGCATCGCATGTGGAGCCCATGCTTTTCAATGGCTTCTTTCACACAAGCGATGTTTTGTAGCCTGCGACATTGAATACTAAATTACGGCATGCTCTATAAGCCATGATTTGCGATATTATGTAGACCGTGTTTCCCTATCGACCCTTCCTTTGCGTTGCATCGCACAAAAACACGGTTTTTATGCAGTGCGATGCAACTCCTACTGTCAAAGCGCTAAGATGAGCCCTATGTGCTTAAATAAAAAAAATAACAATAAATCACCTCTAAGGCACTGTATGCTCCGGCGCTTCTCCCCAGAAGCTACGGCACACTTTTCTGTAGACAGCAAGCAGCCCTTCCTGGATTGGAGGTTTAAAATCCCCGCCTCCAGGAAGCACTGGCTGTGATTGGCTGAGCCAACGCTCAATAAACCAATCACAGCCATTGAATGAATGGCTCTGATTGGTTCATCGAGCACTGGCTCTGATTGGTTCTTGAGGGCTGGCTTAGCCAATCACAGCCATCGCTTCCTGGAGGTGGGGATTTCAAACCTCCAATCCAGGAGGTTTGCATCCCTATGGGCGGCTTGATTTGCGGATCTCCCGCGCGGGTGCCGCAAATCAAATCCTCCCGTAAACATTGGGGCTTAAAGTTACAGCAGAATATCTGCAGTGGTTTTCTTTCCTCTACATGTGAGCAGGATATGCTTTAATCTCATTCACTTTAATAGTGAACATTTTCGCTATGGAAAATCCGCAGCGTTCCGCAACGTTTGAACGCACCCTAATGGTGGCCTATAGTAATTTTTCGGTGTTCTGCTTTGTACGATACGGTTGTTGTTAGCTGGTGGGGGGCCTTTTAGTTGGTGATCGATTGGTGGCAGGTAACACCGAGCACGTTTTTAGTGCTAGATCTTTGTCGCTTCAGACCTCCCTCCTTTAATTGCTTTATATTTGTTACGGCTCTTGCACACTTGCATTTTTTTCACACAATGACGCTGTGTTTTTTCATGCGAATGTTAATAGGACTTTTGTAATGTTAAAAATGCATCACACAAAAATCGCAAGTTTGTGCTTTTGTGATTTTTGTGCGATGCATTTTTAACATTAGAAAGTCCTATTGACATTTGTGTTAAACAACCGCAGCGATATCTCGTGAAAAAACGGGCAAGAAAAACGCACGTGTGCAAGAGCCCTTAGTTGGTGTGATTGGTGCCTTTTGTGTAATTCAAGTTTTAATATAGTTCAGTGTTTCCCAACTCCAGTCCTCGGGACCTCCATCAGGTCAGGTTTTCAGGATTTCCTCAGTATTGCACAGATGATATAATTGTCGGTGCCTCAGACATTGCCACAGGTGTTCTTACTATAGGATATCCTGAAAACATGACCTGTTGGTGGTCCCTGAGGACTGGAGTTGGGAAACCCTGATAAAGGTATGTATTTTACATATTACTGTTTGTTTATTAAATAGCTGCTTTGGTCTATACTATCCAAACCGGAATCTTATTGGAAGTGGTTTGGAGAGGGTTGACTGGGTTTTGTGGAGTTGGGTGTACTGAGCAGTGGCCTCTACAATAACAAAGCCATTTTATTTCCCAGTATGCCTCATTTGTAAATGGATATGTGTTGTGGCTTTGGTAAAGGAAACATAAGTGTCAAGCAAAGGCCAGTGTATTCTGGTTGCATTCAGACATGTACTGGCCTGACTGCTCGTTTCCTGACCCTGCGATGCTCTGAGTTTGGGTCAGGAGACCCATATTCAGGCTGCAACATTCATCTGTATTACGGATGTGTAAATGAAGCTGGAATACGCTCATGTGTCACTGGGCTAAGGAGTAGCTCTCCAATTTAGTCTTTGCATATAGATCTGCTGAGCTGCTATTAGTTTGCTAAAGGGGCACAATGCCAAGAAGTGTTATCATGGGAACATAGGAGTAGCTCCGGGATTTGGTCCTGTAAAATCAAGCTTTGGTGCCTCCTGTTAAAATCCCATTTATTCATATTCATCATCTGCATTTATATGTTTATATCTCAGTACTCCCGCTGCGTAAATCCGCGACGCTTGTGGGCATGAGCCCTTAAAGCCTTCTTCACGCGTACATTATCGCATTGCTGGTCTGTGCAATATCGCTGCGTCTTCTCGTGGCAATACCGTGATTTTGTAGCACCACATGCGGGGATTTTCATGGGGGGGGCTTGAAATATAAGCCCTACCCTTAGAATAAGCTTCTAACTGCAGAAAAAAAGTATACTTCACCTAGAAGCGCTGTCCGGGGCTCCGCTGCATCTTCTCCTCCCCGGCACTGGTCTTTTTCATCTCTTCTAGACGGGGATTAAAAAATCCCTGCCTCCAGGAAGCGCTGGCTGTGATTGGCTGATGCCTAGCCAATCAAAGCCAGTGCTCGATGAATGGCTGTGTTTGGCTAAGCGTCAGCCAATCACAGCCAGTGCTTCCAGGAGGCGGGGATTTTTCAATCCCCAGCCAGAAGAAATGAAGAGAAACAGTGACGGGGACCCGGGAAGAAGATGCAGCCGGGCTGACAGCACTTCTACTTCTACTTTATTTTACTTTTTTTTTTTTTTCCTGCAGCTAGGGCTTAGATTAGGGCTTTGACAGTACGTTTTTCTACTGTCAAAGTTGCACCGCACGAATATCGCGTTTTTATGCAATACAACAGAGAGCAAGGCTCCATAGGAAAACATGGGCTACAAAACCTCATGAGTCACAGGCATATCGCCAGACCCGTGTTTTTTTTTCGGGATTGTCGCATGCTACAAAACATCACATATGTGAAGTAACCCACCGAGAAAACATGGGCTTCACATACATGGAATTTGTAGCATTGTAGCAATGCAACTTTGTCGCCCGTGTGAACGAGGCCTAAAGGGGATGTCCGAGATTTATATATTATTTCTAGAAGTTCCTTTAAAGAGTGCTGCTGAACTTAGTGTGTGATCTCCAACCTCAGACTTAAGAGTTTCAGTCCCGGAGACGAGGATATAAGAACACAAAATTGCACATGAACAATCCCCAAGCAACAATACAAGAATCATTTCCTTGTTCCTTATCAGTAACTGTATCACTTCATTGAAATTAACACTTTCTCTGCCAGTCTGTATGAGTGGTATAGAAGGGATGGTTGGTGTTGTAGCCCATCGAGAAGCATAGGTGGATCAGTGTGGAGGTTCTAACATATAGGTGCCACAGAATGACAGGATCTGATGAGGAACTGCAGTCTATATATTGACATAGTGTAGTAACGTCCAGCATTGCCTACAGGTTCTTTTATTTATGGCCTGATTATCAGATTTCTGAGCAGTACTGCGGTCCTGGTTCTTTTTGGGCCACTAATTTGGTTATGGGTCGAACCACTGTGCTATTCGGATAAAGCTGCCAAAGTCCTAAAAGGGTTGTTCAGTTTAGAAAACTCATTTTCATTTACCCCATTAGGTACGGTAGTTCTGACTTAATAAATGGAGTCCTCTGTTCTCAATCCCCCTCTCTTGGCCGGAGTGAAAAAGTTTACAAAAGACACTGTATCACTCTGGAGAATGAGTCCTATCTTGTATTACACAGACAACCCACTGATGTGAATGGGCCTTGTGTAATACTTAATTTTTCCTGTGGGGGTGCTGTTGGAGAATTGACCAGTTCCTGCCAGGTTATCCTAAGAATTGTAGCTGGAGGCCCCAGCAATTGGACCATTTGTGATCTGCTTATTGTTAAAGGGGTTATCCCAAGATAGACTTTTATCACCTATACTTATCTTACCACTGAGACCCCCATCAGTCCCCAGAATGGGGGTCCCATGTTGCCATCTTCTCATCACTGTGGGGTCACTTCACCTACCCACAGTAAACTCGTATTTAACACAGTTGTGGCCTTGCTTATGCGGCTGCTACTCTATTAATTTCAATGGGAGTTTTACTTGGCTGTCTCCGGCAGTCCCATTGGAAATTAATGCATATGCACAACCACTGCTTCATTCAATCTCCTTACTGCAGGAAGTGCAGTGAGGAGCAGGGTGCATGGTATCCCCATTCTTTAGATTGATGGGAATCTCAGCGGGGAACCCCCACACGATCAGACTTATCTATCTTGAGGATGAGCTATTTAAGAACCCTTCTAACAAGTTGGGATTGTCCAAAGCAGCGAAACCCGTTAGACTGACCATAAAATAAAAATTTCAGATGTCTGAAAAGTCCAATTGTTATTGAGTAGCCTCCAAATAACAGGCACACCAGCCATTTCAGCCCAGACCAGGTCACAGATCAAGGCAGAGATTATCTGCCAATAGGGATGCAGCACTGTAACATACAGCACTGTTGTCATGAACAACCTTCACATTCCAACCATAGAAGCTAAGTTGTTTAGCATGCAATAACAGACAAAAACTCAGCACTTCTAACAAAGTTAAATGTGAAGGTGCACATAAGCCGTGGCTGTGACCGATACAGTAACAGAAACACGTGCCTCAGCACTCATACACATTTAATGTCCTGAATAAAATTGGACAGCTGTTGATTATACTAATCGTATAAAAAAGCAAAGTTCTCAGGTCACATTTTGATCAAAACATGGACATGGCAGATAGGCCCACATGTTTTGATCAAAATGTGAGCTAAGAACCTTCCCTTTTTTATGCGATTAGTACGTATAAACAGTTGTGCAATTTTATTCAAATATTAAATGAGAATTTAGTAGCATGATTGGGCCTGTCTCACGGCTCGTTAGTCCATTGGGTGGCGTAGGAGTCCAAGCAGAAGTCTGTAACCATTTTTAAGTGTTTCTTTCACTTGGAGTTTTTGGGGCCCAGTGTACCATGTGCCATTTTTTTAAATACTTATGTTTTCCTATATGGCAGTGATCTGGGTACAGATACATATGCCACCACTGCACACCCTATTACTATGCCAATGACTGGGGTTCCCATAGTTAGAAATTATTTTCAGTGGATCTACACTGGTATAATGGTTGGGAATCATTTTTGTACAGTTTGTTAGGAGCCAATTTTGAGGACCGGGCTTTCAACAGTTACTTTTGGTATCGTCAAGCCTTGTGGTTTCCATCAAATTCTACATATCAAAATAAGCTGGACGTGAAATGAATGTAGACACAATCTGTACAACAATGGCCTCCAGCTAAGGAGAAACTGCAAAAGTTGGAGACCACCACTCTGTCTACCTTTTTGGTTTCTTCAGTAATCGGTGCGGTCTAATGTAAATCTAAACCTGTTGTGATGTAAATGTGATTATTGAGCATTATTCAGTCTCTCCTCCTATTTTTTAGCTTTCTTGTATGGAGATCCTCGCCAGGTGATCTATCCCAGAAATTCCACTGGAATGTACTGTGGGGTCGGGGAAAACAAGTGAGTATTCTTGCTTTTGAATTACAAAATCCCCAAACCCCATTTCCTGTCTTCTGCTCACCCATGTCTTCTATATAGCCACTCTTCAGACCTGAAACTGCTTGTCCTACAATGTTACCTCAATAGGAATGAAAGTCTCATGTGTAACTGCTAGCAAGTAGAAGTCCTAAATGAAATTTGCATACCCAAAAGTCACCAGCCTCCCCCAATACCAAGGTGTCAATAACATTCATTTTTTTGTATGTTGACAAATGTATCCAAAAACTGATGCAATAAACCCAAGCTGTCTCAGAATCTTGCATCTCCCTCTCAGATTGTCCAGGAGACACCCAAAGTAGGGGATATCTCTTGCTCTCCTGGCAGAGCAGGCAGGTCCCCTGAAAAGCCTGCTGGCCGCCAACACTAGGTGGCTGCCTATATATTATTGCTCTAATTGGCTTGAATGGAAACATATAATTATGTATACAATGAGCTCCCTCTAGTGGTAGCTGTATATATCCGTTTATGGTATACTCCCTCTAGTGAAAGTTGTTGTGAGGCAGAATTTTATCAGGTAAGGATGTCTTCATATCTGCACTAGAGACTCTATTCAGAACCTCCAGTGGAGATCTGACGCAGAATGCTGTGCTATGTTTCCCAAAAAAATGCTGAAAGGCATGTGGAACCCTAATGGACTTTATTATAGCAAATGGGGTCCGTCGGATGTCTCTTGGATCTCAGCCTAACTCTGCCAATGTGAAGGAAAGCTGGGAATTTGGAGGTCTGTATCACAAACGCTGGAGCTGGAAACCGCCTTTAATTTAAAGGGGTTTTCCCACACTGTAAAATTGCTTCACAACCGCTCTATCCTTCCAGGTTGCCAGGACATGTGACTGTTGCAGTCACTGGCAGGCCACAACCGTGACCTTCTATAGCCAGTGATTGACTGTAACAGTCAAATGTTTTTGTCGGCAGCAACCAGGAAGGACAGCGTACTTGTGAGGTTATCTTACATCATGAGAAAATCCCTTTAATAAGATGTTTGCTTTTTATGAACTAGGTTCCTAACACCTTTATTTGCTTATCTTCGGCCTTCATGTTTGTCTCTACCATATGACCCAGACCCTGTAATCCTTCACTCTTGTATCTTTCCAGATGAGTCATACTTTATACCTCTGCTTCTCTTCCCTGCATGCCCCAGAGTCTCCTCCCTCTAGTAACTCCCTACTCAGGCAAGATGGAGGCTTTGGGACCCTGTGCTCTTCTGCCTACCTGCTGTCTCTTCACATGTATTTCTTTTCTTGCAGGGACAAGCCCTTTGTGTTATACTATAACTTGTTGAAATGCATCACTGGTATAAACATCTTGGCATCTGCAATGAACGGATTACAATGCCCCACCACCCAGGTATGTTTCCTCATTATATGGCTGCAGTGCCCCCTGGCTGCCATATCCAGAGACGTCCTTGCTAAAGTTACTTCTTTAGCCCATCGTGTCTTTTGTGTGACTTAACATATCTGTCTATATTTCAGGTGTGCGTAGCCGAATGCCCGGATAGGTTCATAGGCACAAATTTTCTTGGCTCCCCTAAAGACGCATTTGTTCAGGAGTATTGTCAGCCCAGCATTAATCTAACCACCACCCAACTGGTCAGTACGGTGTGGAGTATTTTATATGTACTATTCAATCCAACACTAACCTACAGTGATCGACTGTGTGTTAATTTACTGTATTTTGAAACCAAGTATTGGTTGCCTCCATATTGGTTAATACATGAGTATATTACAGTTCGTTTTATTGAAAGTGGGTTTCCACATTGTGTTAGGACTCAATGTGGTCAACTTATTGTTGGCTGTCATTTCTGTTTCTGGGACCACTGATGATCAACTGTACTCTGTGGGAAAACCTGGCATTAAGTGGTCTATTTCCCTACATTGCCCCCGCAGGGAAAATGAAGTATTACATAGTGCCAATTGAAGTCAGTGATTTGTATTTGAAAATATTGGGTCCTCCAGACACTTTGTAACCACCCTCTGCTCTGACTATTAGATGTGAGTCCTGAATGCAACCCACTTTCCTCTATAGTAATCACTTTGTCAGGTTGAGGACCTATAAAAGGCATGCCAGCCATATTGTGAGACATCATAGCTGCTGTAATCGAATAAAGCTGCATGCGCACATTTGCCTTATCCTGGTTACAGCCTGTATAATACTCTAGAGCTGCATTCACCATTCTGCAGGTTTCTGAGTTGAAATCTGTCAGCATTTCCTGCTTGTTCATTGTCTGCATAGAACTTGTTCTGCTGACTTGCTATCTGGTAAATGTAATTTTTACACCAGGGACTTGTACAGTAATGTAGGAAAAACTGTGTCCATGCATTATAGGAATTCAAATAAACTGTTAGGGGTGGGGCCATCAACAAGCTTGCTGACTGTTTCCACTTACAGACAACAGAACTGTGAATGCAACAGAACAAAGTGTTGTAAAATACAGTATTTACAGTGACTTAGATTTTTATGTGATTCTATTTTTATGTCTTTTTCCAATCGTACTCAGAGTGTGTCTGACATAGCAGCAAAGGAGCTGTGTCCTGTGTTTATGGTCCCGTCTAATCCATGTGAGTATTGATTAACCAGTATTTTTTTTCTTTAACTATCAAAACCTGAGGAACTATTCTTTTGGGGAGGGTGCACTTTAAAGGGTTTGTTCCACCAAATGAGGTTCTCTCCAGGACAAGGGATAACTGGCTAATCTGCGAGGGTCTGACTACCGGAACCCCTACTGATTTTGAAAACAGGGGTTCTGAAAGTCCCCGTATGAGTGGAACAGCAGTTGAGCTGTGCACCACAGCTCCATTCTTGTTAATGAGACTGCCAAAGATAGTCAGAGAACAGGTATAGTGCATTGGTAGTGCAGCGTCCCGTAGGTTGACTCCGGACACATGGCATGCGCTGAGGAGCTGGGAGAGAAGGCAGCTAAGGCCAGGGCAGCGCTGAGCCTCTTCCGGACACCTCTGGCATGGGGATGCCCAATAAACATTAGGACAGGTGAAGGTGTTGTCATGGGTGACGCCACCGTCCGGCACCTACCGGCATGAACATCGGTGGGGAAATAATTGAGCCACAGACAATGATATAGTACCTCAGGTCCATGGGAACGGTCAGGGCCTGGAAATAACTTTACTTGGTATCTGCTCCAAAGATACAGGGCAAAACAGACAGTATTCCACGTGCAGGTAGAGTTAGGAATATATACAGACAAACTTGAAGACGAGTACCTCCACACAGCGATCCCAGACTTCAGGACGCCTGTGTGTGTGACAATTGTAGACGTGTACCTCCACCTAACAGTCCCAGACTTCAGGACGCTTGGGCGAGAACAATTGAAGAGTACCTCTGCAATGGGCCTTGTATAGGAAAAACTTAGGACAGGCTCACGCTCTCTCTCTCTGGGCTCACTTACTGCTTATGCTGATCCTTGCGCTCGGGTAATCTCTTCTTTTCTTCCATCTTCAACACATGAGGGCTGAAGGTGCCCCCATGTGCCTCTGTGCTTTCTCTCTCTAGTGGAACTCAGATGGAAGACCAGATGGAACTCTCTGATCTCCCTTTCCCGCTCTCAAGTACTCACATTTATACCCTCACTCATACCACGTGACAGGACATAAATTGATACATTTACAGACAGCTCACACTTTGCAGACATTAACCCATCACACGCGGCAGCTGTGCAATACACTTAACAGAGCGACAAGACAGTTTTGCACAGGGCACCTACATAAGACATACATGTATAAAATTTATGGAGGAGGCCAGGAAAGCATGTACTGGGCCACTACAGTAGTCTAAGACTATCAGCAATGCACTGTGGGGATTAGGTAGTCTGAAAATTGCATTGGCCTTCTTGGATGACCCAAAACAGGACATTAAAACCAGTGCATCCGAGGGATGGCAGAGAAGAACTGCAGGCAATATACACCCTGTCCCACTGTGGTCCTGGGACCGAATTTTGAACGGAAATCGGAGGGTTGCTTTAAGACTGACACTTGAAATGCTGGTCTTAATTAGAGTTGAGCGAACGTACTCTGCCGAGCTTGATGCTCGTTCGAGTATTAGCATACTCGATGGTGCTCACTACTCGAGCGAGCATCACGCTGTGTTCGACCCCGCCCCAGTTTTCGCCTCTCCCCATCGCTGATGTGTCAGATTTGACCCCTCCCCGCTGCGCACATCAACGCTAGTTTGTGGCGAGAGAGAGAATGAATATATAGCTCTCAAATTTTATGAAAAGCTCGACTCGAATAGCGAGGACCCAAGCATTTCGGTGCTCGCTCATCTCTTGTCTTAATATATTTCCACCTTAGTGTTAAAACATAGCAATCTGACTGCCTGCAGCTGCCACTAGGGGGAGCTGATGAGCTTACTGCATACTTATTATTGGGCTCTATGTATAATCTGTATGCAGCATTTTCCTGAGCTCCTCCTTATGATGACTGCAGGTAGCCAGCATGTTATATTTTAAAGTCATGTGTATGTATTGTGATTTGGAGTTCTGTTTCTGAAAACCGGATGTATTATGACATTTACACAGAATACTAAACCTATTTAGATTATTTTTAAAAAGTTAAAATTATTTTCATGGGTGAGCGTTGGCTTTTAGCTTTCGATGAAAGAGATTACTTGGCGCTCCTTTAGCTGCTCCTGACACAGCTCATTTGTGCATTTGATGACATCACACATTGCATGATGATGTCATTAATCCCAGCCCATTAACCCAGGAATGCATTTACATAAATATTAACCAATGATCAGTGTAGACCACCCTTTCATGGGATTTCCAGTCAGTTGATGTAAATGTATTCTTGAGCTGGACTTTGTGTTTTAGTCTTTAACAGGTGTTTTCCCAGCGCAAATCTCTCCTTCCCTTCCGATTTCACAATCAACAATATGAGTCAAAACCAGACAAAGGAAGAGATCGCAAAAGCAGCCAAGTAAGTATCCTCTTTCCTTTACTACTTTTCTTCCAACATTGTTGTGGCTTGTTACGATCCTACACTGAGTAGCCTCTTCATTAGAGACCCCAGCCCTGTCATGATTGGTGCTTCCTTGTATGGAAATTAGACCGGTGACCCCGGAGTGCGGCATAAAATCAAATACATTTTCCATGGATCAGTTTGTGTGAATCCACATTAGATGGGAAAATCCAGCGATCTGAGCGGCTTCCAATGAGGCCCAGTCATTGGTGCTATACTAGCCAGGGCCAGGATGTCACTGCCAACCTTGTAAGGTCTTCTCATACAGCAGAAGCAGAAAGGCGAGACTCGAGAGGAGCACAAAAATTGTATCACTTTAGTTTACTGTACATTATACAGTGGTTCAGTTGACTTTCCCATTTCTCCCGCCACTGTGAACATTTCCTAACTTTTTTCTTTCCTGTTTAGGCAAATATTGGATTCGTTCAACTTTCAGAACCTTGGAAAGAAAGTATTTCAGGACTTTGCCAAGTCATGGCCCTGGATCCTAATGTAAGTAATGATGGGACTTAACTTATTGAAGATGCAGACAATGAATCGGGAGTAGTAGAGGTGGATAGGGGACACTAAATAAGCTGTGGTGATGGTGACAGCTGAAGGTAGGTCGGTATAAGCATCACATGGTGTATAGGGTGCAAAGAAGCCATGTGGTAGGCGACAGAGGGTGACAAGGGTGAAGAATATGCTGTAGATGAGATGATGGAACCTGAAGACTTTGAAGTGATGGGGCAACAGCTACAAGAAGTGTGATTGAAGGCAATTACTTTTTTTAGATAGCACGCCTTGTAGAGTATTAAGTAAATGGTCACTAAATCATAGTGTTTGAGAGTAGTCTGGGTAGAAGAGTTGATATTCTATAATCTTCAATCTTCTTATGTTTCAGAGCTTTGGCTATAGCTATGTTGGTCAGCCTTCTCTTCCTCATCTTATTGAGGTTCGTTGCCGGCATCCTGGTGTGGCTGCTCATCATTGGTGTAATAGGGATTATTGCATATGGTAAGTCCAGGCAATCAACCTGAAGCATCAACTGATGTTTATTGCCTATCCATACGAAATTGTGAGAATTTAACATAAGAAGACATCCACCAATAAACCCCAGTTTCCATGTAGAATTAATCTACGTAAGGTTCCAGTCCCTCTATAAATATATTACACATTCGGCAGTGATCCGGAGTTACATCCATTGAGGATATTATCCTTCAGAGCAGCACTCACTATACTGCTTGTGGAGTCACTGTGCACAGAAGTATTATTCAGGATGTAAGTCAGGATAAGTAATGTATACACATTGTGACTCCACCAGCAAAATAGTGAGTGCAGCTCTGGAGAATAACGCAGGATGTAACTCTGGATCAGTACAGGATAAGTAACATATTTATACAGTGAATCCACCAGCAGAATAGTGAGTACAGCTCTGGAGTATAATACAGGAAGTAACTCAGGGTCAGTACAGGATTAGTAATGTATGTACACAGTGACTCCACCAGCAGAATAGTGAGTGCAGCTCTGGAGTATAATACAGGATGTAACTTAGGATCAGTACAGGATAAGTAATGTATGTACACAGTGACCCCACCAGCAGAATAGTGAGTGCAGCTCTGGAGTATAATACAGGATGTAACTCGGGATAAGTAATATATGTAAACAGTGACTCCACCACTATAATAGTAAGTACAGCTCTGGAGTATAATAGAAGATGTCACTCAGTATCAGTAATGTATGTACACCGTGACTCCACCAGCAGAATAGGGAGTACAGCTCTGGAGTATAATACAGGATGTAACTCAGGGTCAGTACAGGATAAGTAATATACGTACACAGTGACTCCACCAGCAGAATAGTGAGTACAGCTCTGGAGTATAATACAGGATGTAACTCAGGATAAGTAATGTATGTATATGGTAACTCCACCAGCACAAGAGGACCTCACTTTACAGTGCATCCAGTTAATTAGAGTACTGACATAATCTAGATTAAAGAGATGATAGCACATTTCTCGTCCGTATCATTGGGGGCCACAGCCTAGACCATGGGATATAGCCACTGCCCTAGGAGGCGACACTAAGCAAAAAAGTGTTAGCTCCTCCCCCCTGGCTATATCCCCCCTGCAGGCACTCAGCTAATTAGTCTTTAGCTTAGTGTCTGCTAGGAGGCAGACGTGGCTATTCACGGGAATCCGGGGAGTCGGGGCTTTTCCCTGGCTCTACTGGCCTCCCGGGGGAGACGCAGGCAGGGGGTGCCTCCACCACTTCTGCGGCGTCTCACCCAGAGAAGAAAAAGGGGCCCGACCATGCAATGCGCATCTGAGTCGGTTACCCGCCAGCCATAGGGCTCCCCCTCCCTGGAGTGGCGCACTGCCTGACCAGTGACGCATAGGGGGTAGCACTGCTGGAGACAGGTCGACGGGCGGACAGGCTGTGGCTTCCCTGATGGCGCAAGGTACCTCAAGGAGGACGTAGTGAAGAACGGCAGCAGGATGGCAGCGGCGGCAGCAGGGGTAGGAGCACGGCATGCTAGCAGGACGCGGGGGCGCTGGCTGGGCAGGTCACTTCCGGGTGCGGGGGTCGGGGCGCCGGGCCGGAAAACGTCACTTCCGGGTCGCGGGCGGACTTCCGGGGCAAGCCACGCCCCCTCCGACCGCGGCAGACCTGAAAGAAGCAACCAGACAGAAGAATGGCCGCTCTCAGCAGCGAGACACCCTGGTCGTCTGGCACTACTGAGCCCAGCACTGTGCGTAGCTCTCAGCTTGCAGCACACAGCACACAGCAGCATCCAGCCCTCATACGGCCCTGCAGACTTCTGCTACAGAGTGAGCACCCGAACAGCAGCAGCATCTCCTGTAATGGGCACCAGCAGCTGTAGCAGCACCGCAGCAGTTTCTGCCACACACCTGCCGGGTCACCAGCACTACTATCTCCGTCTGGTGGACCCACGTCGACTCCTGACGGCCTTCAAGCTTCAGGACCAGAGGCTCCAGCTGGATCAGGGGAACCGCTAAAACAGCTGCTAGACCGGGTAAGCCCTGCCAAGGCAGCACTGTGCGGTGTCTCCCCTACCCCTCCCCTGTCCCCCCTGCAGGTACTCCTGTGGCAGTACGTAGCAGCCCCACTTACCCTGGGTTTCCTTTTGCCATGTCTGACCCTAGATCTGAGGGTTCCAGCCCGGCCAAGGGGAGGGTGAAGCATTACGCTTGCACAGCGTGCAGCGTTAAGTTTGCCTGCGGTCAAGTCGACCCCCGCTGCGCTAAGTGTGCCACGGCACGCGCGGTTCCAGGGATCACGGTGCCCCCCGCCGCCCCTGTGGAGCCAGGGCCCGAACCCCAATGGGCGAGGTCCTTGGCCGCTGCCGTCTCCGACCTGGCCACATCTTCTGTGGCAATTTTACGCCGGTTAGAATCCAGCTCGGAAGTTTCCTCTTCGGAATATGCGCGCGGGAGGGCACGCAAAAGAAGGAGATCCCGCAGCAGCGAGGACACCTCCCGTAAATCTCGCCATACCAGGAGGTCATCTAGACCCTCCAAGTCCAGGCGGTCCAGAGACTCTCATGATTTCCATGGGTCCAGGGAGTCCGTCCATACGTACCACAGGTCAAGGCATTCTTCGCGGTCCCGGTACTCTGCGAGACCGGTCCGGGCTCGCCAGGACTCCCCCCGAGCATTGTGCTTGCGGGCTTCTCAGGATACGGCGCAAACAGCGGGCGAGAGCAGTGGGTCAGAAGACGACGAACGCTCCACGGTCTCGTCTGCTTCTGAGCTGGACGACAAACAGGTTTCGCGGCTGGCGAGCCTAATGGACAGCTTAGTAATAGCTGTAAGAGAAACCCTCCAAGTAACGGAGGAACCAGTAGAGACGACTCCTTCCACGGTGTCGTTTAGACGGCAGAAGAGATCGCGACGGGTCTTTCCAGACCATCAGGATTTCCCTGACGTCCTTAATAAAGAATGGCAGAACCGTGACAAAAATTTTTTAGGGCACCTGGGAAGTTACATACCCATTCCCAGGAAGTCTGAAAAAGGGTTGGGCGGTACCCCTGGTATTCGACCCACCAGTGTCACGGCGATCTAGAGGCACGGCGTTGCCAACAGCCGAAGTGGCAACTCTGGCTAATCCTCAAGACAGAAAACTGGATACATTGATGAAATCAGTGTTTTCAGGCCACGGGCACCGCCCTGCAGCCGATCTTTGCGGCTGCATGGGTCAGTAAAGCGTCCATAGCCTGGGCCAAACAGCTGCGGAAAGACATTCTAGCAGGCGCTCCACCTAGTGAACTACTAGGAAGCAACAGACAGTATCATACAAGTGAACAAGTTCGTATGCGCAGCAGGGCTAGATGCAGCTAAGTTCGTGGCGCGAGCGTCCGCCACATCCGTCACGGCAAGACGAACCCTCTGGCTAAAGAACTGGTCAGCCGATTCAGCGTCCAAGATGGTCCTGACAAAGTTGCCATTTGAGGGAAATAGGCTCTTTGGGCCTAAATTAGATGACTTGATAAAGGACGCCGCAGGCGGCAAAAGCACGTCATTGCCACAAATTCCAACAAGAAAGGAAAAGGTTCCATGGAAGAGGAAACCATTTTTTAGGTCCTTGCGGCGTTGCTCGTCCCGTTCTGGGTCAGGGCAGTGGTCCCAATCTAGGAGGACCCCGACAGACGCAAGGAAGGGTCCAACCCTCAAGGCGAGACAAGCATGGCGATCCCGACCGGGAACATCTAGGCGGCGGGATCAAAGAATGCGGCATGAGGTGCCGCCCCCACCCAGGGTCACCAGGGTGGGGGGCAGGCTCTCCCAATTTCGGGAGACATGGTGGAGTCGCGTGAGTGACAAGTGGGTGCAGGAGATCGTGGCATCTGGGTATGCGATCGAATTCGCGACTCTGCCACAGGTTTCGTTTCGCAAGTCCAGAGTGCCTGCCACCACAGAAGGAGTAGCCAGCCTACAATTGGCAGTGGAAAATCTTCTGGCACAGGGAGTTATAAAACCAGTGCCAGGGGCGCAAGAGAAGCAAGGGTTCTACCCAAATCTTTTTCTAGTGCCCAAAAAAGACGGCAGGGTCAGGCCAGTACTGGACTTAAGGAGACTGAACCAATTCATCAAAACAAAACATTTCCGGATGGAGTCGATCAGATCCGTGATAGCCTCCATGCAGCCGGGGGAATTCTTATCCTCAATAGACATCAAGGACGCCTACCTCCATATCCCGATTCGGGAAGCACACCAAAAATTCCTTCGTTTCGAGACGCAGGGAAGGCATTTTCAATTCACGGCTCTGCCATTCGGCCTGTCAAACTCTCCAAGAGTCTTTACGAAAGTACTAGCAGCAGTGATGGCACTACTCCATGCAAAGGTCATAGCGGCCATACCATACCTGGACGATGTGCTAATAAAAGCACCGTCACGGGAAGGCAACATCAGGAGTTTACATGTCACGATGGAAACTTTAGAAGAATTTGGCTGGATAGTAAACCGTGAAAAAGCGTGCCTAATACCAACACAACAGTTGGAGTTCTTAGGCATGATATTCGACACCAGCCAGCACCGAGTGTTACTACCCCAAACAAGGGGGACAAGATTCTACACGGTGCTCGGTCTCTAATACAGAAGAGAACGCTAACCATCAGACACTGTATGAGTATTCTGGGCCAGATGGTAGCAGCCTTCAATGCGGTCCCCTTTGCCCAGTTCCGGTCAAGGATGCTACAACATCTGATATTGTCCTGCTGGAACAGGTCCACACTGACTCTGGAACAACGAATCCGGATAACCCCTCAAGTCCAGGATGCGTTGAAGTGGTGGTTGAAACCAGGGAGGCTTCAAGCGGGACGGCCTCTGGGCCCAAAACAATGGGTAGTATTGACAACGGACGCCAGCCACTCAGGCTGGGGCGGAACACTGGGGGGCCAGTCGGTTCAGGGAGTTTGGTCTCAGAAAGAAACAAGGTTGCACATCAACATCCTGGAATTACGGGCCATTTACCTGACTCTCCGGCTTTTCAGGTCCAGTCTCAAAAAGGAGGATGTGCGCATCCAGACGGACAACACCACAGCTGTGGCCTATGTCAACCTTCAAGGGGGCATACGGAGCGCGTCAGTAATAAACGAGGTGGCTGGCATACTGACGTGGGCGGAGAATCATCTGAGCTCAATATCAGCAGTCTACATTCCCGGAGTAGACAACTGGGTGGCAGATTACCTAAGTCGGGAAACGGTGGATCCCGGCGAATGGGGGTTGCACCCCGAAGTATTCCGGACAATATGTCGGAAATGAGGTACAACGGACGTGGACCTCAGGGCATCCAGACTGAATTACAAAATTCTTCCATTTGTGGCCCGAGCACGGGAGCCGCAAGCGACAGCAATGGATGCACTGACCATTCCGTGGGGAGGACACAAACTCCTGTACGTATTTCCACCAGTCCCCCTCATACCAAGAATCCTGTGGAAAATCAGACAGGAAGGGCAACCAGCGAGATTAATAGCGCCAGATTGGCCAAGAAGAAGCTGGTACGCGGCCATCATAGAAATGTTGACCGACACACCATGGCACCTACCGGATCGAAGAGACCTGCTATCCCTAGGACCTTTACTACACCCGGATTCCAGATCTCTACATTTGACGGCCTGGCCGTTGAAACCGAGGTGTTAGGAAGAAAAGGTTACTCGGAGAAGGTGATTCAGACAATGATACGGGCCAGGAAACCGGCCTCGTCGGCTATTTATTACAGAATCTGGAAGCGCTTCTTCACCTGGTATGAGGAGCGGCGAGTACAGCCGATGCAATTTCAGTAGCCAGAATACTGGCATTCTTACAATCGGGTCTCGAAATAGGATTAAGGGTAGGCTCGCTAAGGGGGCAGGTGTCAGCACGGACGGTGCTGTTTCAGAGGCCAATCGCAAACAGAAGGGCTGTGCGTACATTCCTTCAGGGAGTTGGCCATACGACACCCCCGTTGAAACCCTCGGTTCAAGCATGGGATATTATTCTTGTGTTGGAGACTATAACAGACCAATCGTTTGAGCCGCTGAAAGAGATTCCTATGCGACTACTGACCTGGAAGGTAGTATTCCTCGTCGCTATTCGTAGGGCCTCAGACCTGGCGGCCTTGTCTATACAGACCCCCTATATATGACTTTCCACGAAGATAAAGTGGTACTGAGACCGTCACCAGAGTTTCTACTGAAAATAGTCTCAGAGTTTCACATCAATGATGAAATTGTCTTGCCTTCCTTTTGGCCAACGCCGCTACACACGAGAGAGAAAATGCTGCACCACCTGGACTTGGTGAGGGCATTGAAGATTTATGTAAAAAGAACCAAAGGATTCCGTAAGATTGACACCCTCTTCGTAATTCCGGAGGGGACTCGGAGGGGCTCGGCAGCCTCAAAGGTCACCCTATCTAAGTGGATAAGGTCCTTGATAACAGAGGCGTATCGCAACTCAGGACGCACGCCACCATTTCGGGTTACGGCCCACTTCACACGGGCGGTAGGGGCATCCTGGGCGGGCCGGCACGGAGCCTCGGCACTTCAGGTGTGTAAGGCAGCCACCTGGACTTCCTTACATACGTTTTCAAAGTTTTATAAGGTCCATATATCTGCATCATCAGATGCCGCACTCGGCCGAAAGATCTCGCAGGCGGCGGTCCTTTGACCACACGGTCAAACTTTAAGTGCCCACCCGTTATATATAGATTTTCGGGACTGCTTGTGGACGTCCCATGGTCTAGGCTGTGGCCCCCAATGATACGGACGAGAAACAGATATTTTTGGTATAACTTACCGTAAAATCTCTTTCTCGTCACGTTCATTGGGGGCCACAGCACCCACCCCTTGTTTATTTAGGCGGTTGCTGGAACTTTCTGTTCCTTGGTCATTGTTTGGCAGAGAATTATGCCAAAGTATGTATTTTGGTATGTATGAAGCATAATATGCATAATCGTACTCCCACTGGCTTCCTACTGCTTGCAGACAGACTAATTAGCTGAGTGCCTGCAGGGGGGGATATAGCCAGGGGGGAGGAGCTAACACTTTTTTGCTTAGTGTCGCCTCCTAGGGCAGTGGCTATATCCCATGGTCTAGGCTGTGGCCCCCAATGAACGTGACGAGAAAGAGATTTTACGGTAAGTTATACCAAAAATATCTGTTTCTTAATTGCTGTTCCTATCTGCCACTAATATTTTCCCTTTATCTTCTATCTCTTTTTCCCAGGCATCTATCACTGTTATAAGGAGTATGACACCTTTAATAAACAAGGGGCAACTATAACCAATGTGGGCTTCACCACCAACCTGAGTGTTTATGGCAATGTGAAAGAGACGTGGCTGGCAGCCTGTAAGTCATACACTGCATGACTCTACTCGCATATCACTTGTGTTCAGTTATTACGGTGTACAGACCCTATAATAGCCTACACACGTCTGTAAGGGGACCCCACTAATCACAAGACTGGGGGTCTTGTGCCTTTCTTGCTCTATGATCAGCCCTTATGAAGGAGGAAGGAGTTGGTGGAGCGAAGGCAACGCATGCAGCGCGGTCCGTTATAGTCTATAGGAGACATGGAAACATCCAAGCATCTGCTATAGATTCTTATGGGGTGTGGCCGCGGCTCCACAATCTCTTATTGGACAGATTATAGAGAATAGGGGGGACACCAGGCCGGGGGCAGACCCATAATACATTTGATCCTTTCAGGTGGAAGAGAGATCTATGTACTATGACATATTGTGACAGTGGTATAATTACCCTCTGCCCCTCCAGTAATCATCCTCGCAGTGGTTGAAGCCATTCTGTTACTACTCCTGCTGTTCCTGCGGAAGAGGATTCTCATCGCCATCGCGCTGATTAAAGAAGCCAGCAGGTGAGCGAGGGGCAACTACTGAGCAGCTTGTGCTCCAAGCCAATGCTTTTGATGGTAATTGTGGTCTCTTTCCCTCCACAGGGCCATCGGATACATCATGTCCTCCCTGCTTTATCCAGTCATCACCTTTGTTCTTCTGATGGTCTGTGTGGCATACTGGGGCATTACTGCTCTGTATCCTTCAATACCGCGTTTTGTCATACGGTTCCCTGGTAGAGAGGGGTTCGCCAAGAACAGAAAACCAAGGCTGCTATCCTCCACAAACACTGCCACAGCTGTCCACGGGTCCTTTGTGGTATTGCAGCTTCGCTGTATTCACTTTAGTGAAGCTGTACTGCAATACCAGACCCAATCCAAGTGACGGTGTATCGCTGTTTTAGGAAGGAAGCAGTCATGTTTTTCGAATCCTCAACAACACCTTTTAAATGTTCTTCTGAAAGTTCTTCAATGGTCTGCAAGTTTTGTTTTGGTAGAGGGGGAGAAAATGTCTGTCTCTTCTGGTCTTGTCTTTCATACTGGTTCCTACTAATACAAGCGCCCTTCCTATAGTGGTAACCACCCCCATTGTATATGTTAGATAAGGACTCTTCAGCATCATATTCTTTAACTTTTAGTTACGTCTGTATAAAAGGTCATTAAAGTGGTCAAACCTGTAATAGGCTTACTAATTGGACTGACAGACTAATAATACTAAAAATTAACTTTTATTAAAGGGGTTGTCCCGCGGCAGCAAGTGGTGTTAAGCACTTCTGTATGGCCATATTAATGTACTGTGTAATATACATCGTGCATTAAATATTGGCCATACAGAAGTTATACACTTACCCCTCCGGTGCTGGCGTCCCCGTCTCCATGGCGCCGACTAAAGCTGCCTTCTCCCTGGATTAGACGCGCTTGCGCTGTCTGGTCTTCTGTTCTCTTGAATGGGGCCGCACAGGTCTTCTGCGCATGCGCAGACCAGCTCTCCGGCGCGAGCACTCCGGAGCGGCCCCATTCAAGAGAACAGAAGACCAGACAGCGCAAGCGCGTCTAATCGAGGGAGAAGGCAGCTTTAGTCGGCGCCATTGAGACGGGGACGCCAGCACCGGAGGGGGTAAGTGTATAACTTCTGTATGGCTCATATTTAATGCACGATGTATATTACAAAGTGCATTAATATGGCCATACAGAAGTGCTTAACCCCACTTGCTGCCGCGGGACAACCCCTTTAATTAAATTTAAAATTCTATGAATAGACAAACAGACAAACATATACACCAGAGGGGTTATATGCAACTGATTCCCCTTATAATGATAGGTGAGATCTGGTTATGCATCCAGATTACGTGTTACTAGCAGCTCAATTTAGTATATGCAAAGATGCCACCCGTTGGAGGAACAATCATAACTTTTTGTTCCAACTAGTGACACGGTTCATTGATTCAAGTCGGAGTCGCATACAGCTGTCGTCATAAGTCAAAGAGGACAATAAAGTATGCTAATTTATACCCTACGCGTTTCGCCCAAAAAAAGGGGCTCCTCAGGGACCAGAATCTAGTCCAGGATTAGTGTACTGGAGGGTGGCTAGTGTTACTTCCGCATGAGCTATATTAATGGAAATAAAAGAGTCAGATCACTCACTCCAGAATAAGTGTACTGGAGGGTGGCTAGTATTGCTTTCGCATGAACTATATTAGCGGAAAAAGAGAGTCAAATCACTCAGTTTTGGCTTCATATATATATAGTGAAGTACCCTAGAGTCAGTAGAGGCAAGATGTTTGATTAACTAAACTTGCCTAGAGAGTAAATCTCTTCTGAGTTCTAGACCTGCTAATTGACAGGAGCGGGATTGAGTTGCTCCGTCAAGTCCGTATTACGGACCCTAGCATAACAAACGGGCGGCATGTCAGTCCTGATGGTGGACAATGCTGTCAGTCCACCATCAGGACTGACATGGCGCCCGTTTGTTATTTTCGTGTATACATCTAAGCCTTAATCTATGTTCAGAATAACTATGGTTAAGGCCTGATTTTGCAGAGTTTAGCCTAAATGGTATTGAGCTAACCTTACTCAGTCAGATAGGACGAGTTATCGTGGTCCTTCTATTCCACATGAGTAACAACTAGGGAATCGGCACAGGCACAGCTACTTTAAGGCAGTAATATCTTGGGTCCTTATGCTAGCAAAATCACCAAGTAACGGCTTTCATGCTTTGGTCGTGTCATACGAGCCAATTCTCTGGAAACAACATTAATGCTCATCACAGTCAGTGGGTCAAGAAGAAGAGGACACCAAAGAACACGCTGGCTAGACACAATTAAGTTTGACACTATAACATGACTGCAGAAAATTTGAAGGAAGCCGCCAAAGACAAGGAAGCATGGCGTATGCCGATCACAAGGTGGCTGAAAGTTGGCAACGACTGAACAGATAAATTGTCATCACATCATATTTGTTTCTGTCCCATGAGTTTTGGCACATTAGGGTATATCATGAAGGATCTTCATAAGAAGTCATTTCTTTATGTTTTCTTTGCTAGGAGAATTGTATTGGGTCTTCTCGATTTGAGGATCCATTAGTTCTCGAAGGTCATGTCCACTTGAAACAGTTTTTTGTGGGACCTTTTAATAAGGACTCTAGATAGTTGCCATGCAGATGATATAAGGTAGGGGATGATCCCGTGTTGTGCATCATATTAGCCGGTAGGAAGGGAACAGGCAGCTGGGGGCCAGAAGATGAGAATCCCCACCTCGCCATCATCTGCTTGTTCGAAGAGCCCAGTGCATAGTAGAAGACATTGATAGTATAAAAGAGCTCTGGTGATTCCTTAGCATCATTCAGGTACCTGGCAACCTCTGGAGCTCCATTATATGTTGTGTCTACTTTGAACAGCAGTACACCGGGGTGCTCGAATATAACCGGTAATAACACCTGTGATCCAATGGTGAGTACATGTACATCTTGACTAAAATGTGAAACGATGTATCCTCTGGACCACCTGGTTATACTTAAATAAAGGGGTTTTCTGGGAGTAAGCCACTGACGAGCAAGGCCCAATGCAGACAGGCGTATTTGCATCGCGGAATCCGGAGTGGGCGTCGGCCTCCAGATTCTGCAGCAAATGCTGCCCACACCGTGCTATGGAAAATCGCTTTTCCATATTCATGAGCGGAAATCAATTGCGATTTTTCTGCTTGTGTAGGGAAAATCACAGCATGTTCTATTTCAGCACGGATGGCTTCCATTGAAGTCAATGGAAGCAGTTAATACACGTCCCATCTGCAGCTGTCACTGTGGATGGGCCGCAGGATCCGCATCATCACCTAGCGACAGCGTCGCGTCATCTGTACTGTGCATGTGCGCTGGCGTGCTAGCCGGCACAGCAGCATTACAGGTGAAGAACACTGCAGACTAGTACACAGGGGGCACCGGGCTGGATTCCGCTGTGGGATCCCGAATATGGAAGCCGACTCGGCTGTGTGCATTCGGCCCTATCCTCAGGATAGGTCATCAATATTTGATTGAGGAGGATCCACTGCTTGGTATCCCCACTGATCAACTGATTGAAGTGACAGCGGCGTTTAGGTGGGCGCTGCTGTCACTTCAGTCCATACAAAGCAAAGTGGCTGTGCCTAGTATTACAGCTACAAATCCATTCCCTAAATTTGACGGCGATCTCAAGCGGCAGACGCTTGCTGATCAACCATTGATTACTTAACCTGAGGACAGGTCATCAATAGTTTAGTAGTGGAAAACCCCTTTAACAGATCACGGCTTTTTGTTTTGAAAGTTCGCTAATCACAGTAATCTGCTGTCATCTGTGTAGAACACTGGCAGTAAGTGTTCAATTTCCCTGCAGCACCACCTCTGGGCATGTGAAGCATTACACCATTCTCATTTAAATCAGTTAGCTAATTGTATAATGCAGTACATAACACTTCCTTAAGGCCTCATTGACATGGGCGATGCATTTTTACGCTGGCCGCATTAAGGAAGATTAGCTGCGATTGAATCCTGAGATTAATTAGCGTTTTCTTGTTCATTCACGTGACCGTATCACATAAAATTGCACTGCAGCATGGAATTCCACTGGGTGGCAGACATTCTTGGAATGACTTCCAATGCTTAAATAGAGCCAGCTGTCTTCAATTCTGAGCTCCGGACGCAGGTAAACTCCCTCCCGCTCCTTTTTTTTCAGCTCCTATAGGAGTCCATGGGAGCCTCCATTGTTTTTCATCAAGACTATTTTTCACGCACCTGAAAATCGCCCATGTGACTGTATGCATTGGAATTCCATGCTTCACATGCCGCGTAAAAATGCTTATGTGAATAAGGCCTAAGGGTGAGAAACACACTTTGTATGTGCTTTGTGCTTGGGTTAATAAACAAGGGTCCTGTACAGGGAAAGCTTCCCCCTTTATTAACTCCATAGTTAGCTATTCTCTAAACCAAAGCACATCTTTAAAGGGCAACTATTTCTTTGTGTTACCGGTGTGGCATCCATTACAGTCCTTTCTATCAAATGACATGAAGGTGAATCCATTGATATCACTACATAATTGGAGAGATTTGCTGTTCAGTACTGCATGACAACCCTTGTGGCAGCGGTGATAGTGGCTATATGTGTTGTCACTTAGCTTTTAAAGGAACAGATATGTATACATTACATGGAATATTACATTAAAACAATGATAAATTGCTACATACAGTATGTGACTAAGCATCATTTATAAAATACTGGACGACCCCTTTAAATCGACCCTTTGGTTCCAGAACACATTTTGTCCCAGGATTGGAAGGGTAATCCAATTACCAGGTTACTATCGTTCTCCCAGTTCCACCACCAATTCACCTGTTCCCGGGGTCCCTCTTCATTCTTTCCAACATGACCGTGACACTCCTGTGCATCGGTGTAAGCCAATCAGAGCAGAATGTAATGCCTCAGACCAGTGCCCTGTGCCTCAGGTAGTCCTAGAATCGGCGTAGCCATCTTGGATGTATGAAGAGTGGCCCCAGGAACAGTTGAATGAGCGGCTGAACCAGGTGGACGATACCAGGTAAAACCACTCCCTCCCCCCAATCCAGGAACAGATCAGATGGTCACTTTAAGGCGTTATCTTATGCTATATTTCTAGTGTTTCTTCTATGGTTTCCCTCTTGCAGACCTTTAACGCCTCCAGTACCGGCTGCAGCGAGGCGAGCTGTATTTTTTACAAGTATAACGCCGATGGAATCCAGAAAAACCTCTTCAACCTGCAGATCTACAACATCTTTGGCTTCCTGTGGTGCATTAACTTTGTCATCGCCCTGGGCCAGTGTGTCCTAGCTGGGGCCTTCGCTTCTTATTATTGGGCTTTCCACAAACCTAAAGATATCCCATACTTCCCCATCTCTGCTGCTTTTATAAGAACATTGAGGTGAGCCATGAATCCATGTAGAGTGGCCCTCCTGGTACAAGGTCCCAGCAGATCATCTGTAATCTCTCAAAAGTTTTTTTTCTGTACTACTTTTTAAAAATATCTTTGAAAAAATAATAAATTATTTTCTGACGGCCATAACGGTTAATTTTTTTCCTATTGATCTAGCTGTGTGGGGGGTTGTTTTTTGCAGGATGACCTGTAGTTTCTTTTGGTACCATTTCGGCCTACATACAATGTTTTGATTTGTTTTTTATTACATTTTTTCTTGGAGATGGGATGACCCAAAAAGTTCAGTTTTGGCGTTGTGTATTTTTTTCTGATGACGTTCACCGTGCGGGATAAATACTCTGTTAGGCCGCCTGCACACGGGCGGAAATCCCGCGGCGGTATTTCCCGCGGGATTTCCGCCACTGAAAGTTTGCATAGGAGTGCATTACAATACGCACTCCTATGCAGACGGCCGCGCGAAATCTCGTGCGGCAAACAAACCGCGGCATGTCCTATTTTTGTGCGGGGCACGCACTCACCCGGCCGCCGGCTCCGGTCTGCGCATGCGCCGGCTGCGCCGCAGCCGGCACATGAAAGAGTCGGGGCCGCCAGGCGCGGGTGAGTACGCGCTCGTCCCTGCAGGCTCTCGGTTCGGGTCCCGCGGCAAGAATTCTCGCTGCCGGATCCGACCCGCTCGTCTGCAGGCGGCCTTACTTTGATAGATCAGATTGTTACGGACGCAGCGATACCAAATATGTTTTTGTTTTTATTTATTTTTACATAAATACTAAAAAAGGGTTAAAATTGTATTAAATCTTTTATACTTTAAAATAATGTTTTTTTTTCACTTACTATACTTTTTTTTAAGCCCTTAAGAAGACTTGAACTTGTGATTGTTTGATCACTTATTCTATATATTGCAATACTTTAGTACTGCAGCATGGTATTTCTGCTGGCATTGTACTTACAGAAAACAGTAATGGGGTGAAGTGATTAACAATATTAAAGCATATTAAGCATCTTAATGCTTACTGTCAGAGTTGTGTAGGGACAGCGCTGTTACATCACCCCCTCCCCAGTGTGTTCAACCCGGTGGATACTTTTGTGTGCTTTGCCAGCATCCTACCAAGATCAAACCCTCAACAGGTTTTCGGTCCACAGATTCCAATTTTGGAAAATATTACTTCCGCTCCCTGTCTTGTGGAGGTGGATCTACTACATGCTGGTGAAACTGTTCCACTTTTCCTCTTATTTGTATAAGCCCTAATTCAGGGGTGTAGCTAAAGGCTCACAGGCCCTGGTGCAAAAGTTTATCTTGGGGCCTCCCAACTTCTCTTAACCCCCTAACACAGAGGCGTAACTTGAAGCTCCTGGGCCCCAATGCAAAACCTGTAACAAGGCCCCCAACTGTAATGCTTTCTTCATAGTACTGGGCTCCCTATATGGAGAAGAGAGGACTTATGGGCCCCCTAAGGCTCCTGGGCCCGGGTGCAACCGCATCCCCTATAGTTACACCAGTGCCCTAATTCCTCATCAGATATCGCACTATTTAGCATATTAATGCGTATTGGATGCTGCTTATTGTGGGTTTGTTGGTTCTTGTCTGATATGGATATCCTATTTTAATTGATACTTAATAAAAGTTATATTTTAATATTGTTAATCACTTAATCCAATTACTGATCCGTTTGTTATGGAGAATCTATCAGCGTTTTAGCATCGTGCTTTTATTATGGTATATTAGCATTGTACTTGCGTCTTACTAGGCAGAAATACTTGGCGGTCTTAGGGTCTTCAAAAGGCCCCCATTTTTAATGCAGTGGAGCAATTAGCACAGTTGGCTGAGGAGGTGGACTTTCCCTTTAAATATTACACAGCATTGTAACCTATGAATTTAGGACTATGCCAAGCAAATATCTGGAGTACAAAGTTACCAAATCCCATGGTCTTCGTATAAAGTTTGTGACTCTTCTTGCCTCTCTCTTACCTCCAGGTATCACACAGGATCGCTGGCGTTTGGGTCTCTCATACTCACCATTGTTCAGATGATCAGAATCATCCTGGAGTATCTGGACCACAAGCTGAAAGGTAACACTTTATCTACGACACAGCGACATCTAGTAAATGCTGCAGGATGGCGGCTTACAAAAAGAGTTCTCTATGTCCACCTCTGTGTAATAACAGCTCTCTCCACTAGGGGCGCAGAACCCTTGCACACGGTTTCTTCTCTGCTGCTTGAAATGCTGTTTCTGGTGTTTGGAGAAGTTCATCAAGTTCTTGAATAGAAATGCGTACATCATGGTAACGCCCATCTCTACCATTCATTAAGGAGCGATCGTGATCGGTTTAAAACGTGGAATACTTTGGCAAATATTTACATAACTGTTTTGATTCTGAGTTATTTTTCATCTCCATTTTTATCCGAAGCAACTGTGAAAAATCCTCCTGATTTTCCCTTGGAAAATAGGCAACAGTTTAGCTCTTCCCTTCTCGCTCCTTTCTGAGCACCCACAATGCACTGCTCTTTGGTAGCAGGAAACCATCACAATCTTGAATTCTGCTTTGAATGTGAATGGAGAGAAAAAAATGACATTTAACTCTGCCAGGGCCAGGCGAGGAAAGGATTTAGGAAGTTACTCAACATTTTATGTAGATTTTAACTTTGGGATATTAGACGACATTGCTCAGAAGCAAAGTAGGGTATTTTGGGGAAGGGGGGTATGCCCTGCTCATGACTCCTCTCTTTTTAGGTCAGGAATAGTAAAGTTTCTCCTTGCGGGGGGAGAGAGCACCTAGTAAGGATGATGAGATTTATAAGGCCAGGCAATGCTCCTCTGGGAAATGTGGTATGCAAATGGCAGATGGAACAGTACCCCTAGGGTGCCATTTATTAGCAGGTAGCATTCGCGACACTGACTAGTAGAAATGCTGCCTTCTAATAGGTGGTGCGCTAGAGGCATTGTACCATCTCCTACCCAGTCTTTTACAAGCTCAATATTTCCTAATACTTTGCTACCTTTCTCCTCTTTTCTCCTCCTTCCTCTGCAGATTGCAGTTTATGGAAAGAATTTCTGTGTTTCTGCTAAAAACGCCTTCAAGCTGCTGATGAGGAACATTGTGAGGTGACGCCACACAGCTCTTATGCCCGTCTGTCTGCCCATATACACTCATTGTAAAAAACAATCAAGCACCTAGAAGGAGTTGTCATAATTGAATCAAATTATGTGTGATTGTAACATTGATATAAGTGATTAGAATATGAGAGAAAAAGGAGAATTAATTGTAGAAGACTGACCGCTTGAAGGGAGGCTCTAGTGTTCCGTTGTACCGCCTCTAGCTTGGGTACAGAATATGATACCAGCGGGCATGGAGGCTCTAGTATCCTGTTGTGCCGGCTGTAGCTTGGATACAAAATGTGATACCAGCGGGCATGGAGGCTTTAGTACCCTGTTGTACTGCCCTTTAGCTTGTATATAAGATGTGGTACAGGCAGGCATGGAGGCTCTAGTACCCTGTTGTACCGTCTCTAGCTTGGATAAAAGATGTGATACGGGCGGGCATGGTAGCATACAGGTTCCATATGGTATCCTCCGGCAGATCTGTTCATATTTGCTGTAACTGAGGCTGTAGATCCTGCAAACTCATAGGTTGTTGAAGTTTGTGTCCCAGATGGTCCCATACATGTTCTATTGCTGATAAATCTGGGAACCAGGTGGGCCACAGAAGTGTGACAATGTCATGGAAGCTTTCCTGTGACCCCCTTGTGTGCGCGGCCAGGCATTATCCTGCTGGATACCTCTTGGAAGCCGCCATGAGGGGAACACATGTGGCTGCAGGATGTCCTGAACATATCGCTGAGCCGTCATTGTCCCTCATACCACTACTAGGAGTGACTGTTATATGCAATAGCCCCCCCAAACCATCACACCAGCAGAGGGCAGTGTGCCGCTCCACAGCAAAGGCAGGATTGAGGCAATCACTTCTAATTCTCCAAACAGGAAGACAGCTGTCATCTGTGCCCAAACAAAACCTAGATGGTTCAGACAGACACAGGAGTGTAACAATAGTGCCACCTGTCTCTGGATGGCGGACAACAAAATATTTTGAGCTGCTCGTGCTTTTTGAATGATCTTCTCTACTGGTGGTCTGTTGGGGGGTGTCATGAGCCCGGTTGCCTTGTCCACTTGTCCCAATACTTGCTTACAGTCTGGTCAGATGGCGGCAATCATCGATATGACCACCCAGCTTCTCACATCCCAATAATGCGCCCCTCTCAGACTCTGGTAACGGGGTGACATCTCTTCTCTGCGTCGTAGAGGCGTCTAGTGGTCAACAAGCTCTACACAAGGGGAAGAAGAGGTCACTTCATACAAGAAGCATCTGAGAGCCTTTTATAGGCCAAGGGTACAACCACTTCCAGGTCCTCAGGTGACAAGACTGTTCATCTAATCACCACAACTCTAATCATTTTCATATCTGCCTGAGATGTCGATTTGCTGCAAAATTCGATATGCAGATATGATTCCTTCTAGGGGCTTGATTTTTATTTTTTTTTTGGACACTGAGTGAACATGTACCTCCTACTTGTTAAATGGGCTTACGTCTCTGCAGATAGGTTTGTCTATAGCAAATATGACTTGTGAGCAATGTGTGGAGTAGAACATCGCATGTGTGACTTGGATTTGGCACATTCTGAGTGACTTAACATAGTTAGACTTGATGTGTTAATTTCAATTTTAGAGTAACCTATCGCTTGACTAATTAAGTTGAACTTGGTATGTTGAGTATAACGTAGGACTCTGCATGTTCGGAGTAATGTGTGCCTTGAGCCAGACCTGATATGTTGAGCTTTTGTGCCAGACTTGGACTGTGAGCACTTCAGTTGGACTGATGTTGAGCTCGTCTTGGCATGTTGATTTGGATATGCCACGTTGTCGAGTATGTGATTAGGCGAGATATGGGTGACTTAGTGCTTTGACTGTTGGATAACTAAGCATGTCCTGTGTGTTTTTAGCAGCTTCTCTCCTCTCCAGTGATTGCATATTCCAGCTAACATTTCTGCAGTGTAGCTTCTTGCATGTCTGACATGTCTAGTATATGTGTTCTGATATCTGCACTTCTCTCGGCAGGGTTGTTGTCTTGGACAAGGTCACAGATTTGCTGATATTCTTTGGGAAACTGATCGTTGTTGGTGGAGTAGGTGAGGAATCAAAAAATGCAATAAGAAAATCTTGCTGGTGTTTGACAATTTCTCCACTTTCTGTGGCTCCAATGCTACAAACGTGTGCCCCTATGTGGCCACGTGCTGCTACCACAACCCTCTTCATTGCACTACATGACCCCTAACTCCCTGTCATGGTCTCCAAACTCTGTCACGTCATATGTCACCAATGAATAGTCTTTCTTATCATGCCGTATCCCCTGTTTTATATATCGCACCTCCTCCTTCCAGACACTTATGTGCTGTGACTTATATTCCTCAGGAGTCCTCTCGTTTTTCTTCTTTTCTGGTCGTCTGCCAATTCCAAATGATTCCTTCAAGTCACCAACTTTGAACTACTACTGGATACCTATTTTGGTGAGTGGTAGAGGGTGCACCATAGAGGGATGTCAATAGTTTAAGAAGTGTCCATTCTGGTGGCGCTAAGATCCTTGGGAGAAGGGATGTGAGATTGGTACATGATAAATATCAGTTGTAGACTAGAGATGAGCGAGCACGCTCGGATAAGTCAGTTACTCGACCCCCCCCCCCCCCCCGAGCACGCTCGGACAAGAGGCTCGCTTGAGTAACTGACTTATCCGAGCGTGCTCGCTCATCTCTACTGTAGGCCCATATACCTTTTTTAAAGGGTTTGCCCTTCTTATTAGAAGGGTCCTTTGACAATAAAGTGATCACACAGTGTTTACTTACTAGCGTCTCCAGTGATCTGCTGTAATCTAAGGTGTAATCTTGGTAGTGTTAAATTTCCTACATCACCTCCACAGGTAAAATGAAGTATTACACTGTGGTTATTAAAAGCAATGGATTGTCCGTCTAAACTATGGACATGCCAAGTCCTCCAGTGCCAGAAAGAAAAATCCTCTTTGTATCTGCTCTCCATTCTGGCCAAGAGGTCAGACTCCTAAATTAGTTTATTATTAAAACCACTTAATAGGGTATCTGGAAAACGGGTTGAATTTAGACTTCCCATAACAGATGTTCTATGGCCTACAGGCTTGTCGTTTTGAAGAACACTTCTTGGAGATCTGTCATTCTTACACAGTGTTCTTTTTTTCCTTGCAGACGGTGGTGGTAGGATCATATATGATTGCTCAAGGCTTCTTTAGTGTGTACAATATGTGCGTGGACACTCTCTTCCTGTGCTTCTGTGAGTATATATTACCACTATGGTGGCCTGAAAAGACTTACAATATAGATGTGAAGCTTGATGTGCAATATGGAGCTGAACTTGCTTTACAAACCCATTTCATAATGTTGACTAGTGCACCAAGTATAGTGAGCCTTGATACGTAATACAATCCCTTGAAGATGCTGTGATGGACACATGGCATGCATTGTATTCTTCTTTGGAACTGTGCATTGCTTTACCATCAGAGCAGACCAGACTTGGCACAAGCCTCCACATGAGCATTGCTATTAAAGTTTATCTAGCGGTCCAGTACTGCAATATACTAAGGCCCAATGTCCACGGGCAGGTTTGAATTGCGGAATCTGCGCAGGGCATCCGTGCGGATGATCTGCAGTTCAAGCCGCCCATAGGGAAACATGGATGTTCGCAGCTAAATTAAAGCATGTGGATTTGATTTGCGGATCTTTGGATGCGAAAATCAAATTGCATAAGCTCCATTTCAGTGCGGTTCCCGGGCAGATGGCTTCTATTGAAGTCAATGGAAGCCGTCCGATCTGCGGATTCCATGAGAAAGGAGTTTAAAAAAAAAAAAAAACCAATACACCTCTACTGCACGTGTGCGGCACCCGCCGCTACTTCTGCACATATCCGCAGTGCAGACCTGGACAGGTATGCACGGTCCGGTTCCGATGTAGAACCCGACCCGCTTGTGGACATGAGGCCTTAGGAACGAACCAGCACAGATGTTCTGCAGATACCTGGACCTGCTGCACTATGATGCTATTCGACTTACCCACTCTGGGATGGTGTGCCATTTACCCTAACTCCACCACCCCCTTTTTTTTCCCCAGTGGAAGACTTAGAACGCAATGACGGCTCCGCAGAGAAGCCATATTACATGCCCAAGTCTCTGATGTCCATCCTAAACAAGAAAAACAGACCACCTGAAGCAGAGGGCAAAAAGAAGAAGAAGAAATAAGTTAATTTGCCAGTGGAGGATCATAGCTCATTTTATTATTGTAATATTTTTATTCTGTTTTATTCAGTGTCCTCCTCAGATTTCAGGGTGGCCATGTTGTTTACATTTCAATCATCTAACTGTGCCTTGAAGACTCTATCGCCAGCCACGTTGATTCACAGGAATTGGCCACAACTAGTTTCAGATTCTCTATGGGAATAAGCAGCTTGGGAGAGAAGTCAGCTGACCACATTAGCACTCCCTCCAGGGTGGGCGATCACTGAATACCCTATCAGTCATGTGTCAACCGTTTTACCAAGCCTTCAGCCAATACTCTAGGCAGTTCCTGTGTGGCCAATATGAGAGAGGAGAATCTGTCACAGTGTGTGACTAATCCTTCTGTGACCTCATAACTGACTATGGCTGCTTCATCTCCCCTGCCTTTTTATTTCTTTATTTTAAAGACAGCCATTTTGAAACAATAATGCAGTCTAGCATTCTACTAGAAGGCACAACTACCTGAATATGTGTGATAGAAGCCAAAAGTGAGTTAGGGATGTCTTCTTGGGACCATCTCTTTATGAGGTATTAGATCCAAGTTCAACTTTTGACTGGTTATGAGACATCAAAAAAGTAACTCGGATGGAATTCCTCTTTAACTATAGAGCTCTGCCTCTGTGAGCACATCAGAGCTATAGGGAGAGCTATCCCACTAACTACAGTCACCACTAGGGGGCGCTCACTACATTCAGATTTATTCAACTTATTGGTAAAAACATAAATCTATATAGTTAGCTCCCCCTAGTGGTGGCTGTATGGGGCTAGAATTATCATTTATCAAATTGATGGTTTTGGTTCTATAACTATAATATAGATGCTAAAATACGCAGCATATTATGGCTGCTTGAATGTAGCCTGAAAGGTGACACCAGAGATCTGTCTATTTCTGCATTTTTTAAGTGCCTTTACATCTGCTTGTTGGCGTTAATGCTTCTATATTCAGTGTCTGGAATCTCTCCAGTTACCAAAGTAGCATTTAAAGAAGTTGTCCAGTTGTAAATTATTGATGGCCTAGTAGCAGTATAGGTCATCAAAAGAAAATTGACGGAGGGGCCGTTGCCCAGGACTCCCACCAATCAGCAGTTTGCGGTGCTTGTGCACTGAGCTGATTTCTGCAGGAAGCAGAGAGAGAGAGCTCTGTTCTCACAGTAGGGGCCGCACTTGGTATTGCAAGCCCAGATCATATTGAAGTGAATGGGAACTTGAGCTGCAATATCAAGCCTAGCCACTGCAGAGGAAACCAAGCTGTCTGCTTCCTGCAAAAATCCGTTTATTGTATTGACATACTGACCCAGCATATTGCTGATTGTCAGGGGTCCTGGGTGGCAGACCCCACCGATCTTTTATTGATGGGCTATCATAGGTCATAAATAGTTTACAACTGGACCACCCCTTTAAAGAAAAAGAATCTTCAAAATTAAGCCAAAAGGTTAGGGGCTAGAATGAGCCAAAAAGTTTCCATTGGAATGCACTTTATAGTGTGTATAATACTTTGTACGTTATGTGGAAATATCCAATCACATCTACTGCATATAGATTTTTTTTATATGTTCTAAATCCTATTTGGTATGTATATAATGCTGTATATGGTCTAGAGATTTATAGAAAAGTATTTTCATAAGAGTTTAATAAATAAGTCATCAAATGTTTCATTGTCTTATTATACATTATGATGTTGCAGAGGCGACTTTAAGTAGTCTTAAAGGGGTATTCCAGTATAAAACAGAATTAGCTATTCAGTGGATAGACGGGAAATGTGTTAGGTTGGCATACCCCTTTAACGCCATGCCTGGATAATAGTAGTTTATATTGGTAGAATCATTTCTCCAACAGCAGCAGAAAATCCTGCAATGGTGGAATTCATCAATATTTCTTCTTTACTTATAGGGACACCTAGTGATGGGAGTAGGTACTACAAGAAAACTGAATTCTCTGATATCCATAAAAGGTTTTATCTGATGCTCTTTAAGAGGAAACCCTGAAATTTACTGAACAGCAAAATGTGAACTGGGTCTATGTGGAACATTCTAGAATATCTGCTTTTATACACTTTAATACAGAACATACCAGTTTGCTGTATTAAGAAAAATAATAGGATATCACTTGTGTAATATAGACATTTTATTCACAGAATCATAACTTATTACATCCTCAAAACATGAATTACTACATACATTAATGGCAGCAGTTTAATAGAGTCAATTGCCTATATTATGGCAGACAGGCCGGCAGTGTAGAGGCAGCCACTGACTGGCAGGTGGGTCACCCAGTACATGATACGACTATATACCCATTTATTTCCTGAGATGAGGTAGCTCCATAAGGGAGCGTTCAGACAGTGGTTTTCACTGCTCTGTGGGATTCAGTCACAGCTGCTTAAATCAGTGTTGTGATGGAAGCCCTGAGCAAATACAATCTCCACTTTGGTGCCCATTTTACAAGGGTTTCATTCATTTCCATTCTATTTCAAGTATAGAATAACATAGTCTACTTATTCTATGCCCCAAATATAGTGGAAATTAACGGAACCCTTTTAAAACAGACAGTTATGCCCACTTCATAACGCAAGTGAATGGTTGGTTGGGGATTCCATCGCAGTGCTGTTTTCACAGTTGTGACAGAATCCCACAGCATAGCAAAAAACATGGTGGAAACGCTGCCTGACACAAATGGTTTATAGACTAAGACGTACTGGTTGGCAGTGATGGCGCTAGTCTATAGTCTTCCAATTGTGGCAAAATAAAACATGGGAGGATGTGGTATGGCAGTAATCTACCCCACTGCTCCTAAAAGGAAAGCGTGGAGTGCCAATACCACGGCAATTAATAAACCCAACTATTTATCCCCGATACCAGCCCTGAACCACTTGGAACTTAACAGATGGCAGTGTGGGGTGGCCTGGCACATGGCAGTGATGGGTTGGGGAAGCACAGTCATATGATATTCAAGTATGGTGTTAAGGGTAAGGCCAGCCAGACAAACCCTGACGTAAGGCACATACGGTATTCTACATTATCAGAACGGTCATAGTCAACATTGATCAAAATTGTACACTAAAATCTTTAAGTACCTGCACTTTAAAAACTTTTCACAAGTCAGAATGACAAAGTTTTGATCCGTGAGGGTCCAGGTGCAAAGACTCGCACTGATCGCTGAAATGAAGCGGGTGCAGCGCTCACCCGAGTCCTTTGCCCCTTTTGCTATCATCTCCTTTCGGCAGCTGCAGACAAACTCAGATGTCTATGTGTGTATTTTCAGTTGCCGAGAGCAGCTCAAAGGCAGCTGCAGGGACACAGTGCTCAGGTGACCACTGCAGATTCTTCATATCAGCTGGGGTCTCTGCAGGTACTCTTTAAGACCCCTGAAATATGGGTCACTAGAAAACAATGGCTGCTGTCTTCCAAAAAAAAAAAGTGCCACCCTTGGTTGGGCCTGGTATTTGCAATTCAGCTCTATTAAAGCAATGGACAAGAGTGGCACCCCCTTTACGAAAAAAAACAAAAAACCAGCAGTACCATTTTTCTACCACCCTCTTTAATATCCTCCCATCTGCCTTATTCAAGGGATCTGGAGAAACAAAGATGGCTGCACAGCTTCTCGAACTACCTGATGCACACTGTGTATTAGTATGCATTGGTTGTCTAGGACACTGACAGGCCAGCATTGGTTAGTCCATGTAGGTGTACGGTCTTATGTTTATAATTTATACTAATGCACAGTGTGCAATAAGTAGTCAATGAAGCGGTGCAGCCATCTTTGTTTCTCTAGGCATGAAGGGTCGCTTGAAGGGTCTTACCACTACATACATTTATCCCTTGTGCCGGGAATAGAGGACAAATTCTTGACTACTGGGACCCCAGGGATCCTGATAACAGCACAATCTGAACGCCCCCTATGAAGGGAGCACTCCATGTACTTCTATTGCACGAAAGGAGAACAATGTGCTCTGGCCCGTAGAAGTGAATGGAGCGGCGGTTGAGCATGCCCACTACTTTACTCATAAGGCATTCTGTATGCACCACTCTTTGGATCACTGCGGCTCATTCATTCCTGTAGCTAGGGGATAAATGTCTTTAGTGGTAAAACCCCTTTTGACAGAGTCCAAGAGATGTAGTTGGTGTTCAATGATGTTGTACCAAACTTGTAAAAACACCACTGAAAACATGGGAGCAACTTTAGTCAACTCGAATGTTCTGTACCTCTCATATCTCAGGCATCCAAGGAGCTGAGATAGAAGGTGACATTTGCTACCTTAAATATGTCCAGTACTCTTCTGTAATGCCAAGACCTGAGCAATATCGGAATAAGAAAATGCAACACAAGTATAAGAAATCGTCATTAGTTACATCTCCGCTCCCATTCTAGCATATAATTTAAAGTAAGTGATCCCTGAACCATGACATAGTACATGGTCTGGTCCCGACATATGCCCATAGTCCTGGGGCTGTGATCATATAAATGGTCTCCGCTTCTATGGAAATACGACCAATACACCAGGTCTGCTGGGGAACAGTGGTGGATTCTACCAGCGGCAGCAATCCCCTACATCCAGAGTTGTGGTCTTGATGTAGTAAAGTCCTCCATATCACCACATAGTAGAGGAGTGCAGGCAGTACGAAGACCGAATGTCACCTATGTAGCCCAAATGGCTTCTATGGCCGGTAACTTATTAGAGGAAGATCCAGTGAGGGTACGACACTTTTTCCCAGTCCCAAAGAAGTCATGACCATCAGATCAAGAAAGGTCAACCAGTTTGTCCCATCTTAGCTTGAGAAGACTAGATCAGGACTTTGGGCTCTTCTGTCTGGACTGTACTCCATGTCTTCCTGCAGGACATCAACTGAGTAGATACGGCACACACAAAAAAAAACCCCAATTTCTTACCATCCTAATGTAAAAAATATAATGATCTGGAGTAGAAGATCTCCAGGCGCGACCCACATCCCCAGCAAAAGGTAAAGAAATTAAGCATATATAATAATCATGAGCAGCCTCGGACCAAACTACAACCTTCTGTAATTACAAATCTCCGACCCTCCTAGTCAATCCCAGCCTTTTACACTTGCAATTCCCCCCACCATTCCCTTACGTTGCCGTAAACTTGCGTCCAATCACTGACCTCGTGATATCTCATCACCAGATTCCACCACAAATATTTCTAGTAGTCTCTTTCCATTGACCAATGATCCCAAGTTACTCCGGACATGATGGCCCCCATCTCCAGTAGAGAGAGGATCCCAGTTCAGAGTCTCCAGCTGGTAAACAACGTGTTAAAATGCCCACATTTCATCCCATCCAAAAAGTAGAAAAGCAGCAAATCTGGAAGCAAAGACAAGGACAAAAATAAAGGCTATGGATGATGTAACCCAAGATTTTGTGAACTCAAGTCATCTAAAAATATAATAACATTGTTCCTGCAAAGGTACAGAATGAGATCATGTGGCCCACCTGCAAAAAACACATCCAATAGGACCTAGGGGGAAGGTCTCTGCCTATAGATTCATACTACTAGTGAACCCATTGGAAGCTGTGTAAATCTGAACACAGTGAGCGCCCCCTAGTGGCAGCTATAAGTAACCATAATTGTATAATTTCATTCAATTGGAAATTAGAGGAGAAACAGGAGGATGATCAACGCTACTCATCAAGTGCAGACAATGGCAGGAGGTGAAGGTAGGTAATGACTTTAATGGACAATACATTTCAGTACCAGGTAGGCCACAGAAGGTATCATATAGGTTCTCAAATGTGGCAGCTATTACCTACCTTGGGCTCCCGGCATCATTTGCACTTGATTCAGCAGCACCAGATCTCCTCCTGTCCCTTCTTTCACTGTCCATTACACACAGCAGTGCCTGTACTGCTGCGGCTGGAGGAGGCTATAGCGATCAATCCACATGACATATTATGCACAATAGTAGCCTTATCACTGTTTGTCTATCAAAACAGCAAAGGTTCCCCTACAGATGGAGAGCTTCTTTTTACAAATTGCTAATTTCATTCTATGACAATGTTCAGTACTGGGTCACCTCTCACCCTACAGTGGGTATGCTACCAGCAGCATGGTGTACCTCTGCACTGGGTATTGCTACCAGCAGCGTGGTGTACCTCTGCACTGTGGGTATTGCTACCAGCAGCGTGGTGTACCTCTGCACTGTGGGTATTGCTACCAGCAGCGTGGTGTACCTCTGCACTGTGGGTATTGCTACCAGCAGCGTGGTGTACCTCTGCACTGTGGGTATTGCTACCAGCAGCGTGGTGTACCTCTGCACTGTGGGTATTGCTACCAGCAGCGTGGTGTACCTCTGCACTGTGGGTATTGCTACCAGCAGCGTGGTGTACCTCTGCACTGTGGGTATTGCTACCAGCAGCGTGGTGTACCTCTGCACTGGGTATTGCTACCAGCAGCGTGGTGTACCTCTGCACTGGGTATTGCTACCAGCAGCGTGGTGTACCTCTGTAATGTGTATGCTACCAGCAGTGTGGCCTACCACACTTTTGCTTTTTTTTAGAAAGCAGGACGTCACATCTCACTGCTGCCATCTCCTGGCTCATAGGCTATACAGAGCCTGCCCTGCTGTGGCACGTTACACCAGGTACATTACGACAGTCTGATCTAAGAATAAAAGCATGCTTTCACATGGTTGCCAGCAGAATTCTGAATGCAGCTTTAGATGTGACTGGAGTATAAAGGCATGATGTAGCTTAAAAATTAGCACAAAAACGCAAGATATGTCAACTGATTTAAAGATCAGTTCAATCCATTAATAAACGCCCCTTATTCAAGATATTCCTCCTTGTCGCATCTAGTATGTGAGGGTCTGACGACACAACTGTAAGGAATTACAACAATTGTATCTATTACCAACCCATCGGAGACCGGCGAGGTTACAACCATGCCCACCTGCACAATACATTTATGTCACAAGATGCCATCCCACTGTGTCTCCGACATGCAGCAGGAACCCAACCAGTGCCAACTGCCAAGCTAGTGCCACACAGCACCACCATAACAGACACCCTCACTCACCTCACAGCGTCTCTCGCATGCCCCCTGCCAAGGTCAGCCTTTCTTGAAGCTTCTTGATCATCTGGTCTCTGCTCTCGGCATCTTGCAGCAGTTTCTAGAAGACAAGTAACGGTTAGGCTAACAGATGCTGGAAGTAAGTCAGGCTGACTGATCACATGATTCAAGTTCTGCACATTTAAAAAAAATCTAGTTTGTGTTTCACTTCGTTATTTCTAGGATCTCTGCTTGCTGTCAGAGAATGTAATGGTTTATCCCAAGGCTAAAACCCTGCATGTGAGTGATACTTCTCACAACTGAGGTTTTGTTACAATTGTAACCAGTCCAAACAATCATGTGTGAGCTAAATAGCCTGAAATCCAGACTGATACATTGTAACAAACCATCAGCAGAGGAGAGGGATGTGTGCAGCTGAAGCATTTACCTGACGGAGGATTGCATGAATATACAGTGAATGAAGTTGCCCCTGGAGAGTGTCTGGGACTAGAAGATTACATTGTAAACCTCAGTAAGGAGATGAGGTTCTCACAGATCACCCACTTCTGAACCATAAGAGTGGTGGCGGTATAAATCCCTGTGCAGCATGTTCCCCCTAGTGGTGGCCGCATATATCTGTGTACTATGAACTCCCCTTACTGGTGGCTGTATAACTGTGTGTAAGGAGTCCTCCCCTAGTGGTGTCTGCATACATCTGTATACTATGAACTCCCCCTAGTGGTGTCTGCATACATCTGTATACTATGAACTCCCCCTAGTGGTGTCTGCATACATCTGTATACTATGAACTCCCCCTAGTGGTGTCTGCATACATCTGTATACTATGAACTCCCCCTAGTGGTGTCTGCATACATCTGTATACTATGAATTCCCGTTAGGCCGAAAGCACACTGCCAGGTCAGATTCCGCATGCGGGATCCCGTAGCAGAATCTGACTCTGTGCCCAGCCGGTGACCCATGTGTAGCTGTCTGCAGTCATCTCTTCTGTATTACGGATGTGCCGGGCAGCGCACATGTGCAGTAAAGAAATTGCTGCAGCGTCTCTAGGAGGTCACGTGGAATCATTGTGGAAGGGCCACGGGTCAGACAGCTTCCATGGCCTTTAATGGAAGCCATCTACGCAGAATCCACGCTGAAATAGGACATGCTGCATTTTTCCATCCGCGAACAGGAGGGGGTGGGGGATGGGGGGGGGGGTTGAAGAAAATCGCAATTGACTTCTGCTCGTGGACATGGAAAAGCGATTTTCCATAGCAGGTCTGTGGACAGTATTTGCGGCATAATCCGGAGGCGGATGCCTGCTCCGAGTTCTGCAAATACGCCCATGTGCAGTGAATGCCCCCTAGTGGTATCTGTAAATATCTGTGTGCAGTGAAATCCCTCTAATGGCACTATATAAATCTGTAGTCCATGAGCAGCAGCTAGTAGTGTCTGTATACATCTCTGTACAGTGAGCACCTTCTAGTGGTGTCTGTATAAGTCCATGTGTATATGCATTGAGCTCTCCCTAGTGGTGGCTGTATATACCTTTGTACAATGAGCTGCCCATAGTGGTGTCTGTATAAGTCCATGTGTATGTGCATTGAGCTCCCCCTAGTGGTGGCTGTATATACCTCTATACAGTAAGCTCACCCTAGTGGTGACTGTATAAGTCCATGTGTATGTAAATTGAGCTCCTCCTAGTGGTGGCTGTATAAGTCCATGTGTATGTGCATTGAGCTCCCCCTAGTGGTTGCTGTATAAATCTCTATACACTGAGCACCTTCCAGTGGTGTCTGCATAAGCCCATGCGTATGTGCATTGAGCTCCCCCTAGTGGTGGCTGTATATATATCTGTACAGTGAGCCACTTCTAGTGCTGTCTGCCTAAATCCATACGTATGTGCATTGAGCTCCCCCTAGTGGTGGCTGTATATGTATCTGTGTACATTGAACTCCCCCTAGTAGCGCCATTCAAATCTGTAGTCCATGAGCTCCCCCAGCCTCCAGACATTCCTGAATCCACCTGTGTTTAGAGACCGTCATCTTAGATCTAAACACAAGGTGGAGCTAGCCGTAGTTAAGGGTGCAGAGACACTTGCATGTGTGCCCTCACAGAGGATGCCAGCATCAGGGGTCCTTACCTTGGTAGCCTGGTCCCTCTCCCTGGCAGATTCTTGTAGTTGCAGTAGTTTGGCATCGACTTTGTGCTGGTTGGTGCTGCGCTTCAGTCTCACTTCCTGCAGCTCACCCTCCTTCGTTCTCAGCGCCTCTCGCAGCGTCTTCTGCTCCTGAGCGCCGTTCTGCAGCCGCTTCTTACAATGCCGCAGCTGTTCCTGAAGATGAAGGACAAGGTTATGGTGGATCTGTAGTAGATTACATAGAGGCATAGGACACAACATAACGAAGGGGAATGCTCTATGGCCTCCAACCTACGGCTCTCAGCTTCCACGCATTAACTTCCTGCTGAGTTTGTGCTTCTACACAGCAGCAACTCTGAACAAGCAGAGCTGCAGTGTAAAGCATGAGGGAGGGCAAAGTAGGAGGTAGGATTGTGACTACCAGACTCCATCATCATTGCAGCTAAGCTGGCGTCCCTCATCATAGCTGCGCCCGAATGAAGCAGAGCTAAAGAGCAACTGACTGATGAATAAACAGTAGATCAGTATTCCCCTGAGGTCACAACAGCTCCATCATGTGGCAGCCAATACATTAGTTCCACATGCAGGGAATTGTGGGTAATTTCTTAGTCCATTTTCCATAATTATAGATAAAAAAAATTTTTTAAAAAATTGTATAACAGCAATTAGCCCCACCCACTTCCCATTTTAGCTATGCTGCAAATATAAGCGGCTCTCAGACCTGGCGCTTACATGGGGCTTCCAAACCATGATCACTGCATTTGACCAATTCCTATAAATCCAGACCCGTCTCCTGGTCCCATGCAGGGGTGAGAGGGGCCTCCGGCTACCAGCTGACTCAGGGCCTGCGCTCCCAGCATCATGCAGTTCATAATACACTCACTGAACCAGCACAGATTCTATTAGAAATCATTCATATGTGAAACACGCTCACAAATTCCCAGCTGCAGGAACCGGTGAGGGGGTGGCGGTGTTACTACAGTACAGAGTGCCTAATACTTTACTTACAGCAGACAAGGAGGAAGAGGTCTGAACACCACCTGAAGCATGTGCACAGCCCTGGCTGCTTATAGCCAGATAGTGTCCCCAGTATTATAGTACATATAATTATTGTACATGGGGGCAGTATTACAGTAGTTACATTCTTGTACATGGGGGCAGTATTACAGCAGTTATATTCTTGTAGATAGGGAGCAGTATTATAGTATTTGTATTCTTGCAAATAGGTGGCAGAATTATAGTACATATAATTATTGTACTTGGGGGCAGTATTATAGTAGTTAGATTCTTGTATATACTGTAGGTGGCAGTATTATAGTAGGTATACTCCCGTATATAAGAGGCAGTATTATAGTAGTTTTATTCTTGTACATAGGGGGCAGTATTATAGTAGGTATATTCTTGTACATAGGAGGCAGTATTATAGTAGTTATATTCTTGTACATAGGGGGCAGTATTATAGTAGTTATATTCTTGTACATAGGGGGCAGTATTATAGTAGGTATATTCTTGTACATAGGGAGCAGTATTAGTAGTTGTATTCTTGTACATGGGGGGGGGCAGTATTATAGTAGTTGTATTCTTGCAAATAGGTGGCAGTATTATAGTAGGTATATTCTTGTACATAGGAGGCAGTATTATAGTAGGTATATTCTTGTACATAGGAGGCAGTATTATAGTAGGTATATTCCTGTACATAAGGGGCAGTATTATAGTAGGTATATTCTTGTACATAGGGGGCAGTATTATAGTGGTTATATTCTTGTATTACAGTAGCTATATTGCAGTGTCAGAGGCGTGAGCCCTTTTCACTCACCTGGAGCAGTGACTGGCTCTCATTGAGCGCATTCAATAGATCCTGGATGTCTCGCTGGTGCTGAACACTCTGACGTTGATTGTTTGCATGGGCCTGAGATAGCAGTCGACCTTTCTCCTGTAGCTGGGATACTAGAGGATTAGAGGCAGGTAGTCCAGGAATTGAGCTACTTAAGTCATCCAGTCCATGAGATAAAAGAGAATCTGCGAGGGCCTGCAATGGGAGAGACATCTATGATGTAAGGTGATATCATGGAGCAAAACAGAGGATATTTTATATAAAAAGGTATGACAGTTGGTATGCTGCTCAAACTCACCTCAACATCTTGATTGCTGCTGCTCAGGGCTCCTTGTACCGCTGCAATCAGAGCATCTTTCTCCCGCAAAGCAGCGAGGCGCAAAGCATCTTGAGAGGTTGCAGAGCGAGTGGCAGAGTCCAGTGCCAGCTCCAGCCTCTGGATGGTGAAGTCCTTCTCTCCCAATATGTCACGTAGAGCCTTGATGATGGAGGAGAAGACTGTTACATATTCTGCAACAGGTCAGAGGTATCCTCATTCTAAAAATTTCTAGAACAACTGGGTGACAACCGATCAGGGTGCAATTACCACTCTAAAAAGTGTTGCCACTCAGAGTCCTGAATGGTGGAGAAGTCTAATTATGAGGAAGCAGGTCCTCGTTTCTGCATCACTGCTAAAATAGGCAGATTTACTGTTTAATTTTCTAGAAAAACTTGGCTCCCTGTGGGATCTACAATGGTGGCCACATTGGTTGTCAGCTAGTATCATTTTTGGTGTAGAAGAGGAAACCAAAAGAAACCCATATGAGCCCAGAAAGAACATACAAACTTCATGCAATGATTGTCTAACAGGATTTGCTAAGACCACAGTGCTGCAAGGCAGGAGAACCAATCCTAGAACCGTAGGACCGCCCTGAGGAATCACTCACTGTTATAGTGTCCTGATTGCCACGCAAAACCTTGGACAGTTGTGTGATGTCCTCTTCTCTCGCTCGCAAGCCTTCCTTCAGATGTGCAATTTCTGCCTCTCCTTGGCGCTTCATTTCAGCCAACTCATCCCCTTCTTTCTGCTCAGATAGGTCATAGTGTCAGTATATTAGACATTGCCCTAGTGGGCGCATTCCTGAAGATGAAGATATGGATCTATGGATAAGTACAACAACTGCTGGGAGGGTTTGACCTACTATATAAGAGTACAACAACTGCTGGGAGGGTTTGACCTACTATATAAGGCTGGATTCCCATTTTCCACTAACCTATGGAGTGTTGTAGATGGTTTCACATGGTCATAATAGGAGTGCAACCCCACTCCTTCCTTCCTCATCTTCTTAACCAGATTTAGACCACCAAGAGGTTTTACTGTTATACGGTTGCGTTCACACGTCTGCTGGTGGTTATGATCAGGAACAGTTAAAATACTTTCCCACTAACACATGGCCAACAGCTTATCTGAGCTCCTACAATCAAGTGGGGTAGGTAACGAAGGCCTATTAGCAGAGGTAACTCTGTATGGACAAGAAATACCCAGAGAATACTGGGAGATTTCAGCTCTGAAGGATATAGAATTGTGGATGTGGAGTGTAATACAGGATGCAACGCAGTATCAGTATAGGATAAGTAATGTAATGCATATACACAGTGACTCCACAGCTTTGAAAGAGACATCAGGATGAAACAAATATGATCATGCTATGAACTAATGTCTGTGTTGGCATCTGTTAAATATTATCAGGGGCATGGAGGACACTGGACATCACCTTTATCTGCTCTTCTCGTGCTCTTAACTTCTCAACAAAGTCTGTAATAAGTTCCTCCGATGAGTCACTGGCCACCGGAAGAGTCAGCAGCAGGGTCAGAGAGTCCTACATGGAAGAGGACAAGTCCCAATGAGGAAGGGTCATTATTCAATCTACCAACTGACAATACAGTCTGCCCTGATCACCTACCTCCAAGACTTCATCCTTGAACTTCAGTCTCTTGATCAATTCTCGTATTAGTTCTTGCTGTTCTTTTACTTGGTCCTAGAAGGAAAGTAGCAACCAAAGTAACACCAAAGCTGGAGCAAGTGCAAAATCAGTTGTTTATCAGGGGGTGCAGAGAGGGGGAGATCTGAGGGGCAATCAGCTGCTCACCCCAGAAGCTGTATACTGAAGGAGTTGCTTCCAGGGTTGCCAAGTTGAATTATTTGTTTTCCTGCACAACTTATTCAAAAATCATGGGCAGCCAACATTTTCTTTTTCCCGGACACATCAGAAACGCATACTGTGTAATACAGGTCTATAGCTCAATATACTGACATGAGCTTATTACCTGAACTATAAAAGAAGGATAATTACAGTTCTAATAGTACCCCCAGACTCAAAAAAAATCCAGACACATCTAATATTTTTCACCGTCACCTGAAAAAAGTCCCCTATTCTGAAAGAAATTTTTATACAGTTGGCAACCCTGGTTGAATCTGATGGGAGAACCACTTCAAGGAGATAGACAACTGCCACCTATAGGTAGCCATCCTGTAAATCAAGGTCTGACCCTTTATAAAGCCTTCAACTAAGATATGGTTTATCCGCCAAACCAGACACCCATGTGCTCTATAAAAGGGTTGCACATTGACATACAGGGTATCTGCACATACTTTTCCCCAGGGTGCTTTGCCCTAAAGACTCCCTAGCAGCTGGATCTCCTCAAGGAGAATCTGTACGTTCTAAGAGATTCAAGTGAGGAATACTGAGGTTGAGCAAGTGTTTCACCAATGATGTCTGTGCCCACAAATGCCACATGTTCTACCCGGTTTATGTAAAAATAGGTAGGCTGTATAGCAAAAACTCATCTGCATGGCAGGCTGAACTTCAGCAGACAAGGAGGACTGGACATCTTTGACTAAGCCATGGAGAACTTCCACTGAGCAGAGATGAAGTACCCTTCTCCATGGACTGAATATGCAGAAACCAGTTTCACAATGCTCTTTCGTTGGGCCTATTTACCACCATAAATCTCTGCTCCTTCACAATGTCCGAAGAGGCAATCATGTAAGCATTCAAGACTCCACTTACTAACTGGCCATACCCAAAAGAGAGGGATCTCGTCTGTACTGCACAACCTGAACCATGTTCCAGTACTGATCACACAGCACTATGACAGTCCTGTTCTGTATTTAGGGACCATTGATAAATAATTCCACTATTGTGACAGCGGTCCTCCCCACACTGAACCATTACCTGCTGCCCTGAAATGGTGCCACCACTCTGAGCCAATTTCAGCTGTGTCCCCAGCCAGCTCAGGGTCTCCTGGATACGGCGGGAATGAGACGCTTGTGTCTTGCAGACCTGGAAGACAAACAGGACATGAATATGAAGCTGATAATATATGTAAAAAAGTAAAATGGTAATCTAGGATTAGGAAATGAGCTACTGTCTTCTAGAAACACCACCACACCGGTCCATGGGCTGTGGTTGAACTGAAATTGCAGTACCAGACATGACCTGTGTGGTGCTATCTTTGTAGGGAAGTTTCGTGTTTTTCTAATCCTAGACAATGCCTTTAAGGTTCCAAAAAAAATTCTAACGGGGTCTTTAAAGAGGTTCATGCTTTCCCAAAGCTGAATCTCAGGACCAGCATGTACATTGAAGACATTTATGTATTCGTCTGAAACTCTGCAGCATTTCAGAATGAACATTCCTTGAGGATTCACTCCAAGTAGAGCTGTGCCAAGGGTGCGGTGCCTCGCCGGTCACTCCTTGCCCGCATCATCTAGAGTGGCAGCTCTCTATGCACTAACAGGGAGACAGCTGTCACTCTAGGTGACCCAGGCAGGTGACTGCCACCATAACTTGGAGCTCCGATTGGATTTTCAAAATAGAGCTATTCTGAAACACGGCAGCATTTCAAAATAGGACATGCATGACCGCAATGTTCATACCTGTCCGTGGTTCAGACAGCATTAACCTGGTGACAGGTTCCTTGTGAACAAATCAAAGGTTATGTTAATCAATGCAGCTTGGATGCAGGACGACACATCTAAGTATAGGCTGCTAACATGGTTTGTGAAGGATTATTCTAATCCCTCAATTGGTGTTTAAGGCGTGTTATAATCTACTCAATGAAAAGAGGTGATAATCTCAACCTGTGTACACGCAAGCCTTCATGTCTAGAGTTATTCCTAGAGTAGAGACCCAAAACATGACCCAATGCTGCTAGGCGAGCGCTCGCATCTACGAGTATATGTTAGAGAATTCTATTATCTTCCTTTATCTATCCCATCCGATGTCCTATCCATCACCTGTGAAACCTCTGTAATATGTGCATTCAAAACTGCTGTAAGAGATGATGGGCATCTCAAGGAAGAAGGGTCAATATACAAGCTATAAGGAAATCTATATTCCATCACAGGAAAATCTGGTCTAGATGAAGAATGGCCTTTTTAGAGAGCTTTCACTGCATATATTAAGGGGAGCATAAATGACGTAATACAGAATATCCTTGCACTCCAGCAGGGTTGAAACAAAAACATGAGATAGTAGTAAAAGAACAACAACAAAAAATGGACAAGATGTACATAATCTCTCACTTAATGGAGTTGTGCTCCTTTGGGCACAATTCCAATGATCACCAAATATTCTATGAATGTAACAGTTTTCTGGTGCCACCAGTTTCAAGCCATGATGAAAAGGTGGGACGGGAGTGTGTGGGTCATCCAAAACATCTCAGACCCTTTCTGTGGAATGATAGGATAATAGAAAAGACATCACCAATGCCACTGCTAGATGGGATCATATCCTGAAGCTCCTGACACCAATTGGTACCTGATGAAGACCCTAGAGAGGGCTGAAACACACTGTACTATATAGTTCCTAAAATACCTTACGACGTGTTCCTTGGTGTCAGGAGCTCGAAGTTATAGTCCCATTCAGCAACACCATTAGGGATGCTGTTCTACTATCATATCAGTAGATGATAGTGGTTGGATGAACCAGCCACATCGGGCAACCATTACTTCATAAAGTAACACAAACAATAGTTTGCAATAGCAGACTACAGTCTGCCAAACACCTAATATATTGGTAGGAAAATTTCAGCAAGTATTGGCAAGTAATTGCAAGTATGTGGCATGATCTGCAAAACCTCAGCAATCATTTGCCATGCTAGTCAAATTTCTCTTGAAGGCCTTCAGCACACTAGCCTATTATGGGGCCATGTGCTGTCCATGGAATTCCAAGGACCACACAGAGTCTCATTAAAGCCCTTGAGGATATGCACATGGACGAGAAATGTCAATGTGCCTTGTCTTTGTATATCAGACAGCACACAGACTGGTGTCCGTGTGCGGTGTTATGCGAATTGTGCCCAAGCCTCTAAAACACAAATCACACTTACAGCTAGTGTGCACCTAGCCTAAAACCATAAAAGTAGTAACACCCACCTGCCCCGACTCCCACCTCTGGTGGCTGGTCTTTACTTCCAGGTGCATGTCCTGACACAGAGTCATTGGACCGCTGCAGAAGTGGTCACATGACTGTCAGAATGTTCACCTGAAAGCAAAGACCAACGGGCAATCAGCCACCAGAAGAACGAGAGTGGAGGTGGGAAAGTGGACTTTCCTTCTTTTAGGTTATCACACCACTCTGGACCTTTTACTTTCCTTCACAGATAACTTTCTTTACTGTTGCTGGTGGGATCGTTCATATGAGCAATCGCATATACGATCAATAGGCTGCATTACAGCTGATCACTGTCTTAAAGAGGTCTTCCAGGACTAACTTATTGATGACCTACCCACCACTTGGGATCCCCGCCAGTCAGCTGATCGAAGAGGCTGCAGTGCTCGTATAAGCTGAGCTGACAGCAGCACTCACTTCAATCGGCGGGAATCCCGAGTGATGGACACTCTCAACAGTCAACCTGAGGGTAGGAAATCAATAGTCAAGTCCCAGTAAACCCCTTTAAAATGTATAGCCAGCTTTATAAAACTAACACTATGAAGGTGGAAATCCTCAAAATCCCTTCTGCCTCATACACACACACCAGGAATTGATTTGACTCAATGGAGGGCCAAGCAATAAAAGTCATGAAGCAACCCAGAAAGGCATCAGTAGTAAATTTCTAGGTATATTAGATTCCTCTGAACATTTCTGGGAACTTGTTTGGCCCGGATTTATGATGCAGGTGATGCCTCATTGTGATTAATATATTATATAGGTACATGACCTCTTGTATCATCGTATATATGTATACGATGCAGGTGGAATCCCTCTTAAATCCTTCATGCCTTAGTCACTAGCTCATCATGCACTGCAAGTATATAGGTACCTCTACTTGTCAAAATGCCACCTTTAGTGTCACAGTTATAAAACGGTGTCCCGTTATGATCATGACCATTACGCCCATGTAATGCCACAGATTTAATGCACCGTGCAGGGTGGAGCGTCACCTACCCTTATTTTCATGATACCTGATGAGCAGGTTGTCTTGAGTAATGTTTGTTATTGTCTTGGCACACCCTAGGCATCTGTATTTTATTGTAAAGGGCAACTATAACGATAATTGGGCAGGCAGATGAACCCACCTATGTACTACCCACATGACCCATCATTGGCACATGGTCCACTCTATTCTTCACTGGTACTACTATTACGTACCTCAGGTCCGATTACCATGTATGCATCCACGTCTCCGACTGGTTCTACAATCTGTGGCCTCTCATAGTGGTCTTCTTCTAGATCTTGGACCAAATTATTTGACCTTGCCCTCTGTTGACCCCTGACAGGTATCTTGCTCCTTTTTGGTGTTTTAACTGGACTGTACTTAATTTCCTTCAAGCTTTTCAACACATCTCCCAATACAGGTTTAGGAAAAGAGAATGACGAAGGAGGAGATGTAGCCAAAGGAGACTTTTCTTTCCAAAACACACTTTCCACTTCTTCACCCGTTAAAGAAAGCGAATCCAAAGAGGACACCGATAAGGAGAGGAGGGAGCCCTTACTGCTGTTGCTCTCTCCACCAAAACTTCCCAAAGATTTGCTCCTTGGAAGTTTTGAGCCGTCATCTGCTCTTCTGCTGTGTTTCCTTCTGCGAGGGACGGTACATACCGACTCGTAACTGGCATCAGAAACTCTCCAGGAGGAACAAGAATGACACTTCTCACCCTTGATGCAATTGGAGCAGCCCTTGTAGGGGTCATCCCACCAGCTCTCGTGCTCCCACAAGGAGCGGTCTTGGTCCAGAAGATGTTGGTAGGATTTTGAAGACAATGAACTCAAAGAACTGCGGAAAGACCCCAGGCGGTCAGGAAAAGAAGAAGTTGAATAGGAGTTTTGGTATCCTGGAGAAAGCAAATTATTGTGAGACTTACAGGAGCCAGCAGAACTGAGATCATTGTAAGAGCCTCGATACACATGGTGCTCCGGTAATGGAAGGCCCCAGGCCCTGGCATGAAGGGTACGCAAGTTAAACGAAAGCTTCTCCTTCTCACTCGCTAAACAAGTGGACCTCTGTTCGTACAGCTCCCGCATACGAGACAAAACCAGGTCATAACGATGGTAGACGTTAAGCGAGTGGCAGCACTTTCCACAGAGAAACTCTGCATCCTCTGGGCTTCCTTTCCCTTTGCCAGGCCTGGAGGATACTCCAGGGGGACTGCGGAGGACAGGAGTCCCAAGGACATGCGAGAATAAGGTAGGGAGAGATCCAGAGGCCCGGAAGAGCCATTTACGGCGTGATCCTTGAAGTTGAGAAGAACAGAGGCGGCAAAGGTCAGACATCTCTAGAGGAGGAAATGGAAAGAAATTAGTCGAAAGCAGTAAATATTTGGGGAAGAAAAAGAATTCAAAAATATTTCAAAAACTTTCTAATCCTGACAAATCCCCGCCAGACACATGACGGTCACTGCATTACTTATGTACGTGCAAATCGTCCCTCTCCGGCCAGCGGTGTGAATTAGTTCTGTCGCACATAGTAAATAAGTAAACTCTGTCCACGTTTACACAGCACTGACTCATCTGTCATAACACTGCAGGAAGGGAATGCGAGGAGGCCGGTATGGGATTGCCAGCTTATTCTACTGGCGCTTTCCCGTAAAACTTTGTTCCTTCTCCACCCAGAGTGAATAACATGGTGCAGCGAGCCGAGGAGCCTGTCATCACAGATCCATTCACCTCTCCTCTACAGCTGCTCTAATCAGTCCCTGCCAACCAGTAAGCCCCCACCCACCTTCACTGGCACGGATGGGCTCTTATGTCTCCTTCCACATGCAGAAGTAATCCAGTTTTGCTCTGAGACTCCTATGCCCCCATGACAGGCCGGTGTGCAGGATTCAGCAGACTGACTCTCCCCTCTGCCAGCTCACCTCTCCCTCCAGGAAACTCCCAGCAGGGAGGAGCAGAGGTGTTGCACCAGGTTATTACCTGGGCCGCTTTAACCCTTCCAGTGACACTCAAAACAAAGTTTCTATTTTGCAGGTTTGCCACAATGAATCAACTTCTGCATGCGGCATACAAAACACTTAGTAATGAAATGTAGCGATGGAAACATATTTGCTCTGAGAGCTTCCTGGCATTTAAAGGGTTAAAGGGCAGTTTGGCGAGATTATACCATAAATAGCTTCTCTAATCTCTGCCTAGAGCTCTGTTAGACACAAAGTATAGCGCTCTCATCCCTAATAGGCCTGTTGCACTACAAGGCTCAGCATGTGATGTTGAGGAGGAATTGCTGCAAATATATTTTGCTTTACTTATTTTGCCTTTTTTTTTACCCCAATGAAATCTAGAGAGAAAAATAAGTTAAAGGGACATACATGCAAATGCGGACGTCCCCAGAACTTTCACAGTGCATGAGGTTGTAGGACTATTAATGCCAGAAGGTGCAGGAAGAAGTGTTTGGCAAATCAGGAGTTAATACTCTGATGCCGTATGGGCTTCAGTTTCTGAAAGGGTTAATAACACATATAGTGCGAAAACTTGGTACAGTCTAGACAACAATTCCTCCCCTTGTGGAATGTTGGTTTAATCTGTTCACAAATATTTACCTTAGGTGTGACTCACCTGCACAGGTGGGAAGAGTCAGACCACGCCTCCTTTTAAAAAGACAGGACATTTAAAAGCATCTGGGAAATTGTGCGCATTTTCCTGTTATTCTAATGCCATTAGGCTTCCTTAAATATGGGCGATCGTGTAATAAAGCAGAGAAAAGAGACTGCGCAAGAAGGAGAGTGAATCTGCATCCACTACATGATGTAGGCGTTTCTGACTCCCTGGGTGACAACCAATATGGCTGCTTGTATCACGCCCACAGGGGTTGGCACCTGTTTTTTTTTTTTACAGATTACTGACTGGCAAGTTTGTTAACAGATCCAAAGTGCTGCAGAACATCTTTAAATTTAAGATGCCCGAAAAGTTTGGTGACAATCCTGGTGGGAGTTAATTGAAGCTCTTGGGACATAATAGCTTTATGGGGCCAACTAGATAACAGGGGGCATCTTCACCCCGTAATGATTATGATTGTGCTTCTAAGGCTAGGGCACACGGGCAGATTTGAATTACGGATTCCGCAATCGGTGAACCATACACGGGAATACGCGGGCATTGAAAGGTGTGGACTTTCACCAGTTCGCTCAGACGTGCGGGTAGGAGTTATGGATTCCGCAAGTGGAAGAAAAATCGCAGCATGCTCTATTTTAGCACGGATTACGCACAGATGGCCTCCATTGAAGTGAATGGCTGAGAGTGCTCTAGCGTCCATAAGAAATTAACATTGCGTACGAGTGGCGGAAATGCTCGCTATGTCATATGTAAAGAGGTAGTAAAAACAAGATTGCTGGCTGGAAAGATCTTTCTTTCATGCAGATGATACGCTGTGCATATGCGAACATCCGTGCGGAAAAACGCTCGCATCCACGATCTTCTGCGACCATTCACAATTACTTTTCACGAATGATCGCAGGTCTTCTGCTGCGGAAATCCACAAAGGGATTTCCACCCGTTTGTGTGAGCCTGGCCTAAAGCTTTAGGGCAAGGACATATATCGCAGCAGCCGCCGCACATGGAAAAAACCTGGCCATGATTGGCCACATTAACAGGCGCATGATTTCGCAGGGAAACAGCCAGTGAAACGACATGGCCATTAATAGGCAGTGCTAAGAGCCGCGCACTTCTGACCTTTAACCTGCAGAATCGTGGCATCATTAAAAAACTATTTAGAAACTGTGCCAACTGTGATGTGGCTAATGTTGGCACAGTCTTTGGCTGCACGTGGCCGCTGTTATCTGTGTTCTTACCCTTACCTCGCTCCTTCAGACGGTTATATGCGCAATTACGCATGCTTCAGAGCAATGTATTTGGGCTACTTTTTGTAGTATTTTGCATTTTACTGTATTGTACAGGACATGTTCGCATGGGCACGGGGGAACCCCTATGCCCCAATTTAAAAGCCCATTTAGCCTACCGAGGTCCAGATGTGTTCTTTTCCCTACTGGTTTGCGCTATGTTTCAAGCATACCCTTGCGTATTATGTGCACACCCACCATAAACATCTATGGGGCCCTTTGCTGCACAAATACACACAAAATAGAGCATGTTCCAGTTTTTTACGTGCAAAAAAAAAAAAAGGTACTGAGAATGAACCCATTGAAATCAAGCGGTTTTATGCACTGCATTTTACGCATTCAATTTTTGCACAGGCACGCAAATTAGCCCGTGTGAAGGCGCTATCTTTACATGGTCGTTTTGCTGCAGATTTTTGGCATGGCTCGCCACTTTCCCGAAGCGATGCGATTTTGATATAAAAGCACCTCACATCTGCGGGCAAATCACATGTTCGTATCGCGCTCACCCATGTGAAGTCAGCCTAAGGGCTCTTTCACATGACCATATGCGTTTTTATGGTCGCCCGTACGCACTGTAAAATTGTATGAATGAAGAATAGCTGTGATCTTTAGCCGCGTATTTCCCATAGATTGTATCGCCGGGGTGAAGGAGCCCTTATGCTGTAATTTTTTTTTTTGTGCTGTCTGCTCTATTTTTGTGCGTTTAAGTGTTTTAATGCCCCCTCATCACCCATTACAATGACGCAGTGCGTTAAAAAACGCTGTTGAACACTGTACAAAGCGGTTAAATAACACTGATCGAAATCAAATGCAGTATTTCACTAACGCTGTGTGAGAGGACCTTAGGGTATGTTCATACGGCAGTATTGCAAAGGAATTTTCTGCGGCGAATTCTGCCTAAAAAACAAAATCGTTAAAATCTGTGACATTTTGTTGTGGTTTTTGGCGCGGAATTGCATGCGGATTTTGCCCTAAAAATGGACAATATCTGCATGCAGAATACAGATGCGAAAACTGGCAAAATCCACGTGCAGATCTGTGCCCACAAACCATGGATTTTGACATAATTTGAACGAATGACAGCTGAGTGCTGCCTGTGATTGGTCACAGCGCTCAGGTAATCAGAGCAGCGCTTTCTGGAGGTGGGGATTTTTCAATCTCCGGCCTCCAGAACACAGAAGACGACAGTCGGGGCCAGAGAGAAGAGCCAGATGGCTCTTCTGGGCAAGTTAATTTTTTTTTTTTTTTTACAGCTAGCCATGATTTTTTTTGGGAAAGGGCTTATATTTCAAGCCCTTCCCCGAAAATCATTGCTGCGGTGGTAGCCTTTATTCCATTGCATTCAATGGGGCTGCAGCAGCGCCGATCCCATTGAAAGCAATGGGATAGCATCACGGACCTCTGTCACAGCTGTGACAGGGCATTCCTTTATCCCTGCGGGGATGAAGGAATCCCCTGCCATAGCTGTCACAGCTGTGTCAAGGGAGCGCAATGTACTTCCTATGTTTTCAATGGTGCTAGCACAGCTGCCACCGGCCCCACTGAAAACAATAGGCAATATCGCAGATGATTCTTTGTGATGCGAGATTACATTGAAAACATTGCTAATAAGAATGAAACCATTGGTTTCATTATCTTGTGTTTTCACTCACTCTCATATCGCAAGGATATCGTATCACCAGTGGGTGTTCACCCTCAATGAGCTGAAATACCAAGCACATCCTGTAGGCATGAGTGGCGCTGTTTTCAAGAAAGAAAAACAAAACAAGCCCATGACATGTTATTTGCGCCCAGGCGCAGATTGGTCTCATCATTCTAAGCACACCTTCCTCTTGTTGCATACGTAAAAGTATGGCAGCATGAAACCCATGACACTTCTTTGTCTAAATGTCTGATTGCTGTCACGCTGCAGACCTAGAAAACACTCAGTGACCAGTTAAATGCAGAAATGTTTTATTGAACACAACAAACAGCCATAAAAAAAGCAGAAAAAAAATACAATTATTACAAGTCTAACTGGGCAGTAAACTCCCTGACGTAACCAGCGAACACAGTCCCTCTTGTCCAGGAGTGTCAGCTCTTGTGCCTTGGGTACAGTGCGTCTTCAAGGAAATATATAAATACATAAATAACCTGCGTCCTGAGCTTCCCGGTCCAGTCTTGCGGCAACGCGAACCTGACAAACTTCTAAGAAAAGGTATAAAAAGAATCTGCCCCGACGTCCGTTGAGTGGAGGGGACACTTGCATTGATGAGGGCTTTATTTTTGCAGCAAACACAGGGAAATTTCAGCTCCGGTTCAACTCCTTACACACTGTGGAGGCGACAATACTGTAGGCAGAGCCAGCACTTGTAGCATCGCTGCCTGTATCCCCATTGATGAGGCCAGCTGTGTTGTTAAAATGGATCTGTCAAATCTCCCATCGTACCACCTTTGCAACCAATTTATTGCTCCAGCGCATCTCTGATAATCTCCGGTTTTGTGTATGCAGCTCCTATGCAGACCTATGTGCATCTATAGTTGCTGACTACAAACTCTTGAAAATTCCTTTAACACATAAGTGCAGAATTTGATTATACAGTCTCTGTCAAACATTGGAACCTCACTGAATACAAGGTGGTTGCGATGACGCCTCATGGACTTCCATGGGAGTTACAGAAACAGCCTAGCTCAGCTGTTCCCATCATCCTGACCACCACGTTCAGGGTGGCCGAGGTTGGTGGGAGCCCTATTTCAACATAGGTGCGAGATAGTATTTTTTTTTTTTTGCAGCATTCATGGTGGGATAAAAATCATGTTTTCTTTTTAATGTTGTTCTACTTAAAAAAAATAAATAAATAAAAATGCAAATAAGAAATAGTAAAATAAAATACCTTTAAAAAAAAAAAAAGCTTTTAGTCGCCCTATTCTGAGACCCATAATTATTTTCATTTTGCGGTAAGGGCTTGTTTTTTGTAGGACGAGCTGCAATATCTATTGCCACCATTTAGGTGTACACCTTTTTGATCACTTTTTAATAATTTTTTTTTTTCTTGGAGACTAGGCCACCAGGAAAAGTGCAATTCTGGCATTGCGTTTTTTTCTCTTCTAATAACATTCATTATTGCGGATAAATAATGTGATATTTTAATAGAATGGACTTCAACAGAGATGGCGATACAAATTATTTTTATTAAAATTTTACGCAATGACTGAAAAAAGTTTTTTCTTAATATTTTTTCAATGTACTATTTAAAAAATTTTAATTTTACTTATCTTAACTGTCTTTTTTTAATTTTTTTTTTTTAGGCCCCACAGGAAACTTGAACTGGCGATCATTAGATCACATGTGCAATAAACTGCAATACTTCAGTATTGCACTATATTGTAATTTTAAAGGGCCTCTATCATCGGCTTTGAGCCCCATAAATTGTGGACTCAAACAGGTGGGGAGGGGGGTGAGCAGTGTCTCATACTCACCGTGTCCTCTGTTGCTGTGCTGAACCCTGAGAAAGGAACACACGCGCACAGCATTAATCTTTTCACAAGGCTGTGTGAGCGTGCTCTCCCGTTCGTCTTTATTGGAGAGCGCTTGCACCCAGCCTTCTGTAAAGAGTCACGCTGTATACGAACGCAGATTTCTCGGGAGCACAGCTCTGGAATGGGGGACCAGGTAAGTATAAAAAGCAGCTCTGTGGACCTCCCTGTCCGCCTTATCATCTTTGAGCCCCATAATGTAGTTTGTGGTGCTCAAAAAGGTAATGACCAAGGTTTTTTAAATGTTTTCTTAGAAAAAGGCTCCAAGCTGTTCAAGTAACCAAATGACACTCTACGATCTCGTAGCAGGAAGGGGCTGTCCGGGAGACAGAGGGAGGCTCCTTCTCTTTCTCTCAGGCCATTTAAACATCACTGTCAGCACAAACAGCAGACTTTAAATGGTTCTACGGTCAAGATTTGAGATATCGCCAACCCTAACCCGCTGCGTCAGGCTATCTGCTGTCAAACTGTGCACAGTGGGCACGACTCCTGAGCCCGCTCTATACACCCCCACCTGACATCCCCCGTACATGTATGGTGGAGGTCGGGAAGGGATCACCTCAATTGCTGGCTCTTCTTTGCAAGGTCTGCGTAGGAGCTGTATACATAAAACAGCAGAGCTTTTTTAGACTGAAATGTCAAAACGTCCTCATTTTCAACATATTAGAGCAATTCCAAAAATGTTTGCATGACCCATATAACAGATCAGTGGGAACCCAGCACAAACCGTCTACCTCTACAGTATATAAGAGCCAAGTATGGCGTACCACGAACTTCAGCACCCAAGAGTCCATGGGCCAGCCGACACTCCTATGAAGGTACTATAAAAAGCACCCTGTTAGCCCATAATGTGACAGCAGTGGATTGGAGGCGCAGAGGTAGAGGATCCCTGTTTGTACAACCTCAAGCATTGATCACCTCCTGCCTATTGTGCAAACTGTATCCCAGAATTCATTTTCGAATATTAGAAAAGGAGACAAAAAAAAACAACTCTAGGCTTCCAAAAAGTCAGGTTTGGGGGGGGTTATAAAAGTACCCTTATCTATCCATTCCACAGTTACATCATGGAGACCAATGCTGGGAGGTAAAATGGCAGGAGGCAGATTGAGCTGCACGATGGCCTATAGTTCATGGGCGGCCTGGGGGTGGAGTAAGGTAGGGGAGAAGTACGGAGAGGACTGCAGCGGACCACGACAGATAGAAGATGATGAACACGGAGGTGTCACGAGTCCGGGTCAATCTGCATTAGGAAGAAGTAAGACAGGAGGTTTCCTGTAATCCCTCTGTGCGCACCAGCAATATTAAGTGAGCCACTTCTCGATGCATTCCTTATATACAGTCTCGTTAGAGTGCCACATGGTGTGCGTGACGTCAGGGACCGAGTACACGGTGATGGCTCCTCTTTTGTCCAACGTACGGAGACCGAAGCTGTCATCTGTGTACACCTGAGAGGTACAGAAAGTCATAAAGTAGGACTAGATTTAGCAGAGTACAATTAGAATTCATAGGTTTTCAGCTTCCGGATGCATCATTAACAGACAGCAAACAGATCTTTGTTAAGTGGCAAGGAATTGGAAAAAGTGGCAAAACTGAAACTAAAAAAAAAATAAAAAAATCCCCTTAGCCACTTCTTGTCTCATGACATACAAGAACGTCATGGGTGGGAAGGTATTCCCGCAAAATGTTGTAGGTTTATGTCATGTAGGTGGCACAGGCTCAGAAGCTGAGCACACGCCATCCACAGTGGGAGCCAGCTGTGACTGTCAGCTGGCATGGGCAAGAACAATGATTCCCACCGTTTACCCCCTGCATGCTGTTCACAATATGTATGGAGTTAACACAGGGAGGATCTGCCATCCCAAGTACTGACAAGGAAATCACACTGCAGTGTACAGAAGTAATGCAGTATACTATCCAAGTGATTATAGGATTACAGATTCACATCCCTTAAACAGACATAAAAAAGTGAAAAAATAAAAACTTACATTAAAAAAAACAAAAACAAACAAAAAAAAACACTTTTCTGCACACTTTTTCCTCTTTGCTTAAAAAAAACTAATATAAAAAGTCATGTTTGGTATTGCTGAATCTAACAATAACATGAAAATACTTTTTATTTTCGAATGGCAAACACTTTTAAAAGAAAAATTTTTATATATACATATATACAATCTATAAAAAATGTATGCTCCCGAAAAATGGTACCAATAAAAGATATAGATTGTGATAGATCTAAAAAAAAAAAAAAACGCATCCCCATAGGCTGATAGAATTTAAAAAAAGTTATGGTGTTTGTAAAGTGCAGATGAAAATTACCAAAAATCATTCTGTCCTTAGATACCAAACTAGGCTGCGACCATAAGGGCTTATCAAGGCTTTAAAAATCAATATCTGAGCAGTGGGGGTCTGCCGCTTGGGACCCCTGCACGCCGATCAGCCGATGGAGTCCGTACAAACACTGCAGCCTCATAATGTTTACCTCCGAGAGCTCAGAACGCCATATTTGTTCTAGTAAAGGAAGATAAACATCCAGCTCCCCACCTCCTTCTCCGCCTGTGAATGGATCTGCATGGAGTCAGCTGCCAAATAGCACTGAAGCTGCAGAAAATCCAGCACCAGGCTCCAATAAGAGTTAGGAGTCTTATTCCAGTGCAATAAAACAAAATAGCAGACAAGAACAAGTCAGATGGTTTACGCTTTTTGGCGTTCGGCCTTAGTCATAACCTGCTGGGAATTAAGGCTCTTTTACACACAAAGACGATCGCTCAAAAGATGGCTTTTGAGCGATCATTTCGCATGAACTACTAATTAGTACTAATGCTGGGAGCTATACAGAGAACAGCGGGTAGTCTGTTCTCTGAATACATTCCCTTTGTTCTGCTGTGGGGCTGACAGGCGAGACAATGTTATCAGCGCTTTCCGCGAAGAACACAGCGTGAAGTCCCTGCTATCAGCGCTTCTGCTGAATGATGGATTTTATGCCGAACATAAAATCATCATGTGGCAGAAAAGTGAAAGATGGGCATATTTACATGCAACAATTATCGCTCAAAAGATGGCGGTTGAGTGAATTTTGAGCGATCATCACTGTGTGTAAAAGGGCCTTTAGTCCCACCCTTACTTTTAAAATTCAAGCTGAGTCACATGACCAAACAAAACCATGAAACATCCAAGAGTATATGCAATATATAGTATATCAATTAAAATCATATACTGTATAACTCCTCTTTCACTGCGTAATTCCCTTCTAGACTATTTATTAAAAGTTAAGTTTTAAACAATGGCTCAAAGGACAAACAACGTCTAGTCGACGCTAGCTCTAGTCTGGAATATCCAGATGGGATTGTTGTAAAACTAGAGGAATCTTGAAGAGTGGCACAAATGGACGGTATCGGTGGTACCATGCCCAATGTGGGGGCCCTCAAAAAACAAAGACTAGAGCTAGCGTTGACTAGACGTTGTTTGTCCTTTGAGCCATTGTTTTAGACTATTTATTATAGTTACGTTTTAAAGGGAATTACGCTGCGAAAACGGTTCTACTTTTTGATTCCTCTGTCGCAGTGAAAGACTGTATAACTCCTCCACCTAATAATGGTAAATCAAATGGTGAAATCATCGATAAGATTCGTTTTTTTCATCTGTCCGTTATATAGGATGAAGGTCCAATAGGATTCTCTGTTGTAAAGCTTTCTTCTACGATTGCTGCCCCTAAAGGGGTTAGAAACTATCAGTCTCCATCACACATAAATCACTTGTGCCACCTCCATGTACACCACAAAAATGCACTAACAACATGGAACACCCAACAGTGTTAGAATTAGTCCCAACACATATGTGCTACTAACGCATGCTTAAACCATTATATTTAACACTGCAGGTCCTGCAAGCAGCAATATAAACCATGCAGGATGTACCTCCAATTTATGTAGCCCAAATTCTCATATTCCAGTCTGGTTACCGCAGATGAAGTAGAGTTGCCCTTCTGTATTTATGTACAGATTAAACACTTATTGTGGAAAGATCTGCAACCCCCGTATGAGCACCAGGTTTTACCAACCCCTTTTCTATCCAGAAACAAACATGGAGATAATCTAGTTGCCAAATACGTTGCCTTCTGCGACAGAAGCCCAACTGCTGGGTAATAATCTCCCTCACAGCCTCATCCTGCAGGAGAATGGGGATATAGATCTGCTTAATGCTATTAAATTGCCTACTGTAGGTAGTCACAGAGGTAGGTTGGTTATTCTCCTTCTGAGCATCCCTGTTATCATTACCATGTCCGTTGTTTATGATCCCCAACAAGATTCATCTGATCTAAATTCCCTAATTAAAGGCCGGCTGCTCACGGACAAGCTGGATCCCACAGTGGAATCCAGCTGTGAGCTCGGCAGGCGATCCTGCGTACTCGCAAACTCTGTAATGCAAATGACTGCAGACACTCGCCATCGGTCGTGCGCAGGACTGATTTTTAAATATAAAATAATAGTATTTTCCGCACTGTTGCTAGGCGATGACGCAGATACTCGCGGCCTATCCACAATGTCAATTGCGTATGGGCTGCGGGTCAGGTGGCCTCCATTGACTTCAATGGAGGCTGTCCACATGGAGTCCGCAGCAAAACAGAGCATGCTGTGATTTTTCCTCCGCTGGCGGAATATGCAATTTGTATCCGTGAGTGTGAAGGAAAAAACAAGAGTACATACCTTTCAATGCGTGTGATTTGGTGCGGATTCTCCGCGTGGACGACGACCGCAGGTTTCACAATAGAAATCCGGCCAAACACAGGCTCTATCCAAGGGTCTCAAGCGCTCAACTGGCGTCTGGTGTAGAAGGATCCTAAGGATTGTAGACTGTATAGTGTGTCCCATAATCTACATGTGACTTCTCAGATTATAGCAAGTAGTGATATGTGAAGAATTCCAGTGGGGATATTCTCCATCACGTCGGGATGACAGGAAGAGGCCAACAAGAATGCGTTACCTGCAGATTCTTTTCTATATGGCAGTACAAACGGAATCCCCTTCAGCAGATTTAACTACAAAAGGAGCGCAGAACCCTGTTGGATTTGGAGAATAATCAGGACCTCAATATAAGGAAAGCTGATAAGCCGGAAACTGGTTATGGATTCGGGATTATATCAGATGAATCAACCTATAGGGAATGAAAGGGTTTTCTGGGACTACAATACTGATGACCTAATCTAAGGATAGGTCATCAATAGTTGATTAGCCGGGGGCCACCACCAATTTAGCTGATTGAAGAAGCTGTAGCGCTCCAGTGAGTGCTGTGGCCTCTTTTTAGGTCTGTGATATCACATTCATCGGCCACATGGCCTGAGGGAAGCTCCATCCCAATTGAGTGAGCTGCAATACCAGACACTGTACCTGATAGAGCCTGAAGAGACAGTGGTGCTCACATCAGCACCGCTGCTACTTCAATCTGCTGATCTTTGTGGATCCCAAGCGGCAGACCCCTAACGATCAACTATCCTCAGACTAGTTCTTCAATAGTTTACTCCCGGAAAATCTCTTTAGGCTAATTTCACACGGGCCTGTGTGATATCAGGCTGTGAACCTCGGCCCAATATCGCGCTCGCCAATGTGCGATGTCCCCACAGATGCGAAGCATTTTTGTGTTAAAACAGCCTCACGTTACTTCAGGGAAGTAGCGATCATCCCCTGCGTCTTTTAGCCGCAGCAGAGGATAGCGGAGTGTTTTCCATTGTTTTTGATGGGAAACCTTGCATCGTACTCATGTGCACCTAGCACGCGGCGCGATGCTATGCCGGCCCCAGTGAAAACAATGGGCAATGCGAGGGCACGCCCAAAGATAGGACATGGGATTCATATTCATGTATCTCACACGAGATTCTCGGCTGTGTGAAACCGGCCTTAGGTTATCATTCAACACCAAATTTTTTGACAGCCCAATCACAGTTTCTTTGCGAGGACATTTATATCGGGGGCTTGGGTCAGAAGTTGGTAAAATTTTGTATATGACAAAAAAAAAAAAAAAAATCCCAAATTACATAAGAGATAATGAGCGGATTACAATGGCAGGAAGGTTACACATGGCACATATTATGTCATGGCCCTATATTTCTCCATTCTGCAACATTTAGGTATTGAATGTTTAAGACATTTTCTTGGACAAGTACAGTAAGTATACAGCGGTTCAGAGGGAAAGGAATTTTTGATTATAGAAGTACAGTTTTTGCTCACCCATAACGTTTTCACTTCCAACAGTGTTTTTTTAATATTTGAAAAGGACAGCCCCTATGGGGGCAGAGTTCTCTCCCTCGTTAACAAACATACACATGGTGAATTGGGAGGAGTCCCATTTGATCTCAGCACAAAGCACATTCTTTTTGGCAGTAATCTGAAACAGGAAATATATTGCCGATCTCCTATTTATTTGGGGGCGGTCAGAGTTTTTTGATCACATGTAAAACCCATTTTCTTTCTGGATATCACTTTGTCTGCTGAAGGGGATGTAATCTGTATTGCCACATAGAAAAGAACTTGCAGGTGATGCATTGCTGTTGGCCTAATTCTGTCATTCCCGACATGTGATGGAGAATAGAATTGTTGCCATTCTGCAGGCATTGTTTACATATCACTATTTACTATAGAGAATCTGAGAAGTTACATGTAGATTACAGGAAAGAGGATACAGTCCACAATCTTTAGGGTACTCTTACACAGGCTGATAGTCACCCAAATAATTACTCGTACAAGCGATAACTAGCAATGGTCGTGCCGTGCAAACATGGCATCTGACAGGGTACCGAGAGAGAAGTTGCTCTCTTTCAGTGAGCTGAAACTAATTAACGACTTCTTGCTCACTCAGTCTTATGAACAACTGCCCATTTACTGAACGCCCATCACTTGTGTGAAAGCACATGAGCGATAGTCATTCTATCTAAAACTAACCGTAGATAGAGCCTGCATTAGAGCAAGGAATTTAGACTGGATGAAGCTCAATCGGGATAATAAACAGCAGACACGGTTAGTGATGAGAACAGGAATACTCAGAATAACCAACCTACCTCTGGGACTACCTATAGTAGGCAATTTAATAGCATTACACAGATAACAGATATCAAAGTTCTCTTGCAGGATGAGGTTGTGAGGAAGATAACTGCACAGTATTCGGGCTTCTGTCCCAGATGGCGCTTTATTTGGCAGCAAGATTATTTCCTAGTTTGTTTCTAGATAGACAAAGGGTTGGTAAAACCTGGTCCTCAATACGGGGCATCCAGATACGGCCACAATAAATGTATAACCTATACATACATACAGAAGGGCAACTATTTCATCTCCAGTAACCAGCCAGGAATATCCGATTTTGAGGTATATAAATTGCAGTACATCCTATGTGGTTTATGAGACTACTTGCAGGCTGCCACGTTCAATATTGTTCTACCACCAACATGCTTAAAGTGTGCATTAGAAGGTACATATAAGATGTGACTAATTCTAGCACTGATCTGCATGGAGGCAGCACAAGTGATTTATGTGTGATGGAGACTGAAAGAATTTCCAAACTCAATAGGGGCAGCAATCATAGGAGAAAGCTTTACAACAGAGATCTTTATCCTAAGTAGACATCCAAAGGGTTAAATCAGCGTCAGGATTTGATCTACCATTATTAAAGGTCTGTATTATATAGTATATGATGTAAACCGTCATACAATATATTGCATATATTCTCAGCTTTGTGACTCAGCAGGTTTTAAAAGGAAGGCTGTAATTAACTCCTAGCAGGTTATGACTAAGGCTGTACACTGAAACGTAAAAAAGCCTGGCTGGTTCCTGTATGGAATTTTGTTTTATTGTATCTTTTATGGCAGCCGTTCTGAGTACTGCAAGCAAGTGCCAGTTACTTCAATGGAAGCCTCGGAGATAGTTGAGTGTTTGAACTCAGCTATCTTTGGCAGTCCTAATGAAGTAAATGGAGCAAAGGTGAAGCCTCCTTTCAACACCCCTAGGCCCGATGTCCACTTGCACGCACGGATTCCATCTGCTGAATTCCGCAGCGGAATCCAGCCGTGCCCACAGACATGGACAGGAAAACATATTTTCTTACCTGTCCAGATCCAGCACAGGTCTCCTCTGTGTCGGGCAGATCTTCTTTCTTCAGCACGGCGGATGTGTCCTGACATGCGCAGTGCAATTTATTATTATTTTTAAATCTCCCACTTTCCTGCGGATCCACGTCGCGTCCACAGCGACAGCTTCGAGTGTGCCGCAGATCAGGCGGCTTCCATAGACTTCAATAGAAGCCGTCCCTGTGGAATCCGCAGAAAAATGGAGCATGCTGCGATTCCTTCCCATGCGAAGGGAAGGGGAAAGGGGGGGGGGGGGGGGGGGGAAATCACATCTGCATGCTTTAAATTGTTTTGCGAAAGCTAATGCATCCCTATGGGCGGCTTGATTTGCAGATCTTCCGCACGGGTTCCACAAATCAAATCCGCCTGTGGACATTGGGCCTTAAGGACACTCAAGGGCTGAAACCTCGGGATTGGCGGGGGTCCCAGCAGTCAGACCCACGCCGGTCAAGCAAGGCATCTCTTATCCTGTGGATGAAAGATAAATTGCTGAGATAGGAATGCCCCTTTAAAAAACTGGAACATCCAGATGCCCTGATCTTATACCTGCCTGGTAACAGCCTATTTTTCACGCAAAGTAAAGATTTCAGAGAAGGAAGGAATTCATGGGAAGTACAAACCTTCTGCTGCTGCATTTCCTGAACTTTCTCATTCTCATCGTAGAATGCAAAGTGGCTGAAAAGACAAAAAGTGACGCCATGAGATGACGCTAACATGCGCGGTTATGGATTAGCATGCATTGCAGACCAACATCTCTGTACCTGGATTCCCATGGTGTGATGACGCCATCATTGGGACCACCGACGAGGACTAACTTACGAAGGCGTAGGAAGTTCTTCTTCCAATCTGTGAGGGGAGTGGGAGAATGAATTCTTGTAAAGAAGGGCAGAAAATGGTAGAAAATAAAATAAGACTCTGCCACCATAACATTTGTAAGGACTCGTTCACATCACCATTTTCGATTTCCGTTTTGCATTTCTGTCAAAAAAGCTACAATGCGGGGGGGAAAAAAAAAAACGTTCAGTTTTAAGTCCCATTGATTTCAATATAAAAATAGGGGGGAAAAAAAACGGGAAGAAATGGAACAACACGATGTGGAAAAGTCTGAAGTGAGTAACTTGGAGTATGGTAGCAGGGAAAGAATGGAGAACTTTTTTCTTAGGAAGGTGCAGCCCACCTACGAAATGTTCTACCCAGAAAGGTGAACGGATGGAATCGCAGACCAAATAAAAATAAAATTAGATATCTATATATTATTTTTGGAGGGGAGCCCATGGCGCAACCTTCAGACAAAGATGACTGTCATATATATTTTGGCCAAAAGAAGTATTAGTTTATTACTAATTATTAAGTATTAGTAAGAAAATGAAAAGAAAAGCTTGTAAATGCATTTTGAGGTACATGAACCTCTTTCTCAGTACTTGCTGGGGGAACATGTCCCTGACAGTGTATATTAGAAAAGATTCTCTCAGCGCCACAGTCACCCCTCCAAAAATGTATTTATAATAAATAAAAAAATATATATATATATATAATCTATCTATATCTTTGTTTATATAGTGACAACATATTCCGCAGCGCTTACATAGACAGGGGGAATACAGAAAGACAAAAGTACAAAAATTACAGAACCACGGTTACATAGTAATCAGTTGATGGAAACAATAGGGGTGAGGGTCCTGCTCCAACGAGCTTACATACTACAAGTAATGGGGTGATACAGAAGGTAAAGGGCTGGAGATGTGCACGGTATGGCGAGGTGGAGAGTGAGCGATATTATACACATAGACAATGGTCAGACATTTAGCCGTGTGACGGCAGAATCGGTATGACTGCATGAGCGGTTTATGACGGCTAGCAGGGATTGCAGTCAGTAGGTCAGGGAGCATGTTATCAGGCGGAGTACAGAGGGGTTTATTAAGGGCAGTGTTCCCCAACTCCTGTTTTCAGGATTTCCTCAGTATTGCACAGGTGATATAAATATTGTCGGTGCCTTAGACATTGCCACAGGTGTTCTTTCCACAGGATATCCTGAAAACATGACCTGTTGGTGGTCCCTGAGGACTGGAGTTGAGGACCCCTGGTTTAGGGTATGTGGTATGCCTCCCTGAAGAGGTGCGTTTTAGAGCATGCCTGAGGTTCTGCGAGTCCTGAATTGCTCGGGTAGTCTTTGGTAGTCCGTTTGAGAGGACCGATGCTGCTCTGGAGCAGTCTTGGAGGCGGGAGTGAGAAGTTCGAATTAGAGGGGTGCGCAGTCTAGTTTCGTTAGCAGAGCAGAGAGCCCGGGCTAGGTGATGGATTGAGATGAGGAAGGCAATATAGGGGGGCGCTGCGCTGTGGAGGGCTTTATGGGTGAAGATAGTGAGGTTAAATTGAATTCTGTATTTAACGGGCAGCCAGTGCAGTGACTGGCACAGGGCACAGGCGTCCGAGTAGTGGCTAGACAGGAAGATGAGCCTGGCTGCCGCATTCAGGATGGATTGGAGAGGGTAGAGTCTGGTGCAGGGGAGGCCGATCAGCAACGAGTTGCAATAATTGAGCCGAGAGTGGATGAGGGCAACAGTAAGCGTTTTTAGCGTGTCTACAGTGAGAAAAGAGTAGATTCTTGCGATGTTCTTGAGGTGCAGCTGACATGTGCGGGCAAGAGATTGGATGTAGGGGGTAAAAGAGAGGTCAGAATCGAATATGACCCCAAGGCAGCGGGCGTGTTGTCTAGGAGTTATGGTGGCACCACACACTGAGATCGAGATGTTAGGATGAGGTCGGTTAGTGGACGGTGGAAATACCAATAAGTCAGTTTGAGAGAGGTTTAGTTTTAGGTAGAGAGAGGACATAGTGTTAGAGACAGCGGACAGACAGTCGGTGAGGTTTTGGAGGAAAGGTGCAGAGATGTCATGGGAAGAGGTGTATAGCTGGGTATCGTCAGCGTAGAGGTGGTATTGGAGGCCAAATCTCCTGATGGTTTGTCCAATAGGGGCTGTGTAGATGGCTAAAAGGAGGGGCCCGAGGACCGAGCCCTGGGGGACCCCAACAGCAAGGGGAAGGGGGGGGGGGGGGAGGTAGAACCAGCAAAGGAGACCCTGAAAGAGCGGTCAGATAGGTAGGAGGAGAACCAGGAGAGAGCAGTGTCCTTCAGGCCAATGGAGCGGAGTATACTGAGGAGGAGTTCGTGGTCAACAGTGTCAAATGCTGCAGAGAGGTCGAGGAGGATCAGTAGGGAGTAATCGCCCCTCGACTTGGCTGTCACTAGGTCATTGGATACCCTTGTAAGGGCAGTTTCTGTCAAGTGTCAGAAGCCAGACTGTAGGGGGTTGAGGAGAGAGTTCTCTGATAGATAGCTTACAAGGCGGGAGAAATCCAGACATTCTATTAGTTTGGAGATAAAAGGGAAGATTAGAGATGGGTCGGTAGTTGGCAGCATCAGTCGCGTCCAGAGTCAGCTTCTTTAGTAGTGGGGATATGACGGCGTGTTTGAAAGAAGAGGGAAAGATGCCAGCGGTCAGAGAGAGGTTGAATATAGTGGTGAGATGGGAGATGACCACTGGGGAGAGGGTCGCTAGCGCAGGTAGTGGGGCAGGCAGAGAAGAGCAATTTGAAGACTTCTTCCTCTGTCATAGGTTTAAGTACAGACAGTGAGCAGGAGCTAGATGCAATGCTGACAAGACTAGGGTCAGGGCTAGTCTGGGATTGGGAAGTTATTTCCTGACGGATGTCATCAATTTTCTTTTTGAAGTAAGCAGCCAGCTCTTCAGCACTGAGATCCGTCACAGGGGGCTGCGGTTTAGGGCTGAGAAGGGAGTGAAAAGTATCAAAGAGCCGTTTAGGGTTGTGCGATAGTGAGGAGATGAGAGAGGTGAAATAGACTTGTTTGGTATAGTGGAGGGCGAGGTTGTAGGTTCTGAGCATGAATTTGTAGTGAAGAAAGTCTGAACATTTGTGACTTCCCCCACAGCCATTCAGCACTTCTAGAGCACCGCCGGATGAAGCGCGTTTGAGGCGTGAGCCAGAGTTTCCGCGTTCTACATCAGATGGCTTGGGTCATGGGGGGCGCCGCTTCATCCAGGGCATGTTTGAGAGCAGTGTTGTAGTAAGCTGAAGCCAGGTTGGGGCAGGAGAGGAGAAAGATCGGGGACAGAGAGGACTAAAGGGATTCAGCAAAGTCCTGGGTGTGAATGGCCTTACGGTTCCTGTAGGTACGATAGGTAGGTGGGTCTGGAGAGATGTTAGAGAGTGTGACAGAGAAAGAGAGGAGATTATGATCCGAAAGCGGGAGAGGAAAGTTAGTGAAGTTGGAAGCAGAGCAGAGACGGAGGAAGATCAGATCAAGAGTGTTGCCATCCCTGTGAGTGGGAGAGGCTGTGAGCTAAGAGAGACCAAGGGAGGAGGTGAGAGATAGAAACTGAGAGGCAGATGGGGTCATTAGTGGGGATGTTAAAATAGCCTAAGATGAGGGTTGGAATTTTGCAGGATAGAAGTGGGAGAGCCAGGCAGCAAAGTACATACACTTTTTTTTTTCTTTTTAATTAGCCTACATTGATTTTTTTTTTTAAACTCGTTTTATTGAAAATTAAGTAGCATAGAAAAACATACAGTCAGACAGGTGCAGCACGTAAATACACATCACTGTATAATTAGATTGGTAGGGAGGTTCAGTCACTCCAGTACATCATAAATAACACATTAATTCTTTAAAGCCTGATCAGATACACATAAGCCAAATCTCAGAGGCCACAGGTCCCGCTCCAGAATGCGTATCCTAGGGAGTACGTCTGAGCTCCAGAAGACATTAATTGTTGTGAATATAAGTGGGGGGGGGGGGAGAAAATCACACCACAGACCCCACACTTTATCCAATTTCCCAGGACACTTACGTCCCTTGTAGGCTATTTAATTATATGGCACCACCGAATTGACCAGCTTTCTCCACATTGAGAGTGAGGGGTTCTTACGATCCATCCATCGCAGTGCAATCGTTTTTCTATCAAGGAACAATGATTCCTTCAGAAAGATTTTTATGTGGTGTTGCCAGCTTTCTTCATCTAAGATTCCAAACAAACAGATCTCTGGGCTCGGTGGAACAGGGACTCCCACAAGTTCTGAGAAGAAACCCGTGACCTCACTCCAGAAACATTCAATAACAGGACATTCCCACATCATGTGCCAAAAATCAGAATACTCACAAGAGCACCTAATGCAGTTTGTAGACTGTATTCTGCCCATTTTATACAATCTTGCTGGAGTGAGATAACACTGGTACACTATATACAGCTGGATCATTTTATTATTGGCTGCTGGGGATACATATAGAGGAGATTCCAGAAGCTCCTGGAACGTATCGTCAGTTAAGAGTCGGTATCAGTGTCCTCCATTTTACTAGGGCAGAGGGTATATCTTGAGAGGCTCGTATTGCGATAAGGTGGGAGTACAGTGCCGATTTGAGGTCCTGAGGGCCCTGGGAACAAAGTGCGCCTATTAAGGGGTAATGAGAACTGCGCCTGTAACGAGTGTCTGACCTGGAGAAATCTATAGAAGTGGGAGCGGGGCAGATCATATTTTTTAGCCTACATTGACTTTCTGAGCTTCAGTTATACTTAGTTCAATTCTGCGCCATTTGATTTTTTGTTTTTTTGCGCCATTATTTCTTTTTTAAGACCAGAACTGAGAGATCCTTTTTTCTTATGCCTTATAGTCAATATTTGATGGAACTGGAAAGAAAGGCTTATGTTCAGTTCCATTTTTGATGTCCATTTAACAGATCCTTTTTTAGATGGGCATGCGCAGAAGGTTAGAAAGACAGAATAAAGAACTGACCTGTTAAAAACAGATGTAAGCAGAAGCAAACTGACAGAAACTGCTTTATGAATGGATCCATTAAAGATGGAAACTCTGGTTTCCGTTTAGCCATCTGTTCCATTATAGAAAAACAAAAACGGATCCGTTTAAAATGGAAATTAAAATGTTGATGTGAACGAGCCCCGAGATAGGGGGAAGTATGGACAGTGATAAAGGGTGACGATTTTTTCCTACACAGTCATATACACCACATTACAAGATCAATTACCTGTTGTGTTCGGTTCTGGCCGTTCTGAGTTTATTGGTGCTAGGAAATCGCTGCTATTGATGTACATATCGTGGTGATGCGGGTCTGAAAACAGAAAAATGCCTATTTACAAAAACAACCAACGGATTTCCATTCATTCGACTACTATTTGACTTCGCACCGTCTAGTAGATATCTGAAAGTAATATTCATGGAGAGGGGTGGTTGTCAGGATGTCTGCCAGCCTTGCTGCATTTAACCCTCCATACTTTCACCCTTTACATCTATCCCAAATAAACGGATATCTCACCGTTCCAGAAGTTGCAGATGGAGATACTCTGCCCGAACTGCGTGTAACAGAATCTGTACAGATTGGCTTTCATATATGTAGGAAACAGGTACCGCAGGTAATCTGTGTCTGGAACATAAAACATAATCTGTAACTGTATATGCAATGCAATTACAACACAACGATGACTTGGCTCTCTTAATTGCAGACATATAAGCGTTAACTGGATGGACTTCATTACTCTTGTTACATTTGACAATGATTTAAAGGGGAAATGCGCCCAAAAGTGAACTTCTGATATGTGTCTCTATGACATATCAGCAGATCGTGGGTTGCTAGACTTCCCCTTTAAGGGCTTTGTCAGACATCTCCTGCTGTAACAGGAGCCCCGACTATATGTAGTATATGATATTAATAATTCATGTGTTCTTGATCCCAGTACTATCACATCCGTGTCTGAGAAGCTCCGGCTTCCTTTTATTTCCCAGCATATGGTTATTTGGAGGGCAGATCCATCAGAGACTCATCTGTCACTCGGTAAATATCCGCAGAACCATCCTGCTCCATTATAGCCGGATCAGATGTGATTCTGTCACTGATATGGCTGCAAATCCTCTACAAAACTGCATGAAAATCAGCAGCCTTACTGCCCCTGAATGAGCACACCGTATATGTGAAAATCCGCGGTGTGCTCCTATTTTCATGTTGCTATTTTCCGCTACGCTTGTACTGCAATTAACAGCAAATTTGCAGTGGGACAGCAAATACGCCATATTTGGACCTTCCTTTATTGAGGCAAGTCTAAGATTATCCAGTATTATGTAGCGCCTGGCACGGAGACAGACCTCTTTAAATGAGAGCATTACCGGTAAAAGTTAAAGTGGTATATGACACTGGAAAAAACAGTGCCACCCTGTGTAAAGGCTGTATATGGTATTGCAGCTCAGAATTTAAGTGAGCACTGCATTACCAGGCACAAACCACATACAAGGGTGGCGCTGTATTTGGAATAAAGCCGACGTTTTAAGGTCATACAAGCCCTGTAACTGCTGGGTGCTATTTAACCCACTGCATGCCTTCCTTAAGCAAGAGCTGTACTCCGAGCAGAGCTTCCTTACTGGTATGTGGGCCAAGAGGCTTTTATCCTCCAATTCATGGTACCCGTACAAGAAAGGAGTTGAGGAGCAAGCCAATCAGCTAGTAGGGAAGCTCTTTCAGCACAAGACCCAGGCTTTGTCATGGCTCCCCCTATTGGGCATCCATATGTTCCTAGGGCAGTAGTAGAAGTCCTTACATAAAGAGGTCCGTGTCATTGTGTGTAACGACTGTACAATAAAGGTTCTCTTACACCTTTATTAACTGTTAGCTGAGTGATTACTACTTCCCCGACTCTGCCATACACATGAACATTTGGCTCAGCCAAGCATGTGCGTTTAGGGAGGTAAGTCGCAGCCAGATGGCTTTGGTGGCAGCTTATCTCCCAAGGAACAAAAATATCGGCTGCTGAAGTTCAACGTTCCTGATCCTTCTATGTCAAGGGAAGCTTGAGCGGACCCCATAAACAGAGTCGTTGAGTTCCATCATCAGCAGATTCAGGCGACTAAATGCCAAGACCTCATGAAAACCCCGATACGACCCGTCCCCTTCACCACCCCATGACATTCTGAAACTCAGCCGAGTTAGACGCAAATATTTACGTGGGACTTTAGAAAATGTTCATCTGCGTCAAATTTGCATATTGCAAATCCAACAAGTATTCTACAACTAGATCTGCGGTAGAAACCCGAGGCCAACCACCGCCATGTATAGCATAGTTGCTCAGTATAAAGGTACGTTAAGATATGGATGACCTATTCTCAGGTCTGGCGCTCAGAATATAAGCAGACTGAAGTGGTTGTGGTGTTTGGGTAAGCACTGTGACCTCTTACCAGGCACAGCGCTGAACATTGTACAGCGACTCTACCTGGTATAGCAAGCTCTATCCTATTCACTTGAATGAGATTGAGCTGCTCTCAGGTCATGTGACCGATGAACGTGATGTCACATGACTGTGAAGAGGTTGTCCCGCTCACGCGAGTGCCGCTACCTCTTGAGACAACTGGTTGGCGAGGATCCCGGGCAGTGGACCCAACCAACTTGATATTGAGGACCTATAAAAGTGCTGAAAAATGTCTAACATATATGCAGTTATACAACATACTATACATGTAGTGTTATGTTTTTGTGTATCTTTGTACTGTTTTACTTCTGCAAGTGTCAAAAAGACAAAAAGGATGAAAAAAAAAAAGTTAGTGTTGCCAAGTAAGTGAAACTAAAAAGAAGCAGAAAGAAGAAATGGAACTAAAAATATAGCGGTTGGGGGCAAAAGATGGTGAGCACACCTAACTAGGAATTAAAGAAGGCGAGAACACAATGGTTGAGCATCATCCTTCTCACCTCCATACTGTCCCATCTGAGGAGAAGACAACGAGATGAACGTGTCCACATTGTGGTCTGGTATAGTCTCTAAGAGCCCCCGACAGATGAGTCCGCCTGAGAGAGGGAGACAAAGATTGTATGAATCAAATGCTAAAAACCTGCTCATTTCTATAGTGGGAGAAGTGATAAGTGGCTGACGTGTGTCCTCTGGTACCGCTTATCTGGAGGAGAAACCAATAGGTTGAAATCAATGGACGTTAGCACCCTCCAGTCTACCAGAGGGAAGTGGCTGTCACTTTTCTGACATGTGTAATTAGGGCTGGCGGTATGTCCTGCGGAGAGGTGGAGTTATTGTATTTCCAGGCATCTCCACGTGTCTGGTCCTGACTGTAAACTTAGGAATGAAATTACCCTGAAGAACTGGATGCCTGAGAGCCAGCACATGATGCAAATAGAAGTCAGTCGGTCAATTAAAAGCGTGCTTCGTTTCAGCTAATTGGAGGGGAAGTGAGGAATATTAGTGGCCATGTGACTGAAAAGCAGAGTCGGACTGTAATCAGAATTTACAGACCAATCACCTATATGGAGCAACTAGTAAAATTAAGGATGACTCCTGCGAGTTGAAGTTTTGCAGCAGTTCATAAAGCACAAGTCGGAAATTGCTGGTTTAGAGGGTCGGTCCACCCATTGGTACAATAATCTTATAATGATCTGCATTAAAGGGGTTGTAACATAAGCAACATTTATAAACGATAAGTCTGATCAGTCACAGCTGAAAACCCCCCATCAATCCTCAGAACGGGGGTTCCATGTCCTGCTGTTCTCCATGCGGGCTCGCTGCAGCGATGCAAAGATCGAATGATTGGCCAACGCACATGTACGGCACCTCTTCATTCATTTCAATGGGGTTGATGGAAATAGCCAAGTACAAGCGCTCAGCCATCTCCCGCAGTCCCGTTTCAGATGAATGGAGCAGCACCATACATATGTGACCACCGCTCTGGTCAATCTACTTCTCAATGAGACCACAGTGAGGAGAAGAGGGGGACACAGGACCCTCATCTTAATTATCTGTTCTTATGATTAGTTCCCTTTAAAGGGCTTGTACCACAATCAACTTTTATCACCTATTCATGGGATAAATGATAAAAATATGATCAATTGGGGTCTCATCACTGATCAGGTTTCTATCATAAGTCCTATGGATAGGTGATAAAAGCTGATTGCGGTACAAGCCCTTTAAAAGGGAACCAGGCATCAGCCCAGTGAAAGGAGGGTGGGATGAGCACCCTCCATCCAGGGGTGGCAATTCTGCCCTAGTGTGCATAAACCGCATTCATAACGAAAGGTACAACGCTTAGTGAGATGAGCTGCCAGCACTGAGGTAGGATGCTGGGTACAGTAGTCCTCACCTTGAGAATAACACAGCAGGTGCACGCCTTCCTTTCCTGCATTCTGCATTATGGGATAGATGGCTTCTCGGAATCCCATCACTTGTTTCCAGAGAGGCTGCAGACTAGACCTGTGGTCAAACAAGTCCAGCACGGAGATGTTGGTGCCCGGGTGAGACTGTGGGCAGAGAAAAAGGGAAGTCAGGATGGAACATTCCACTTTACTAATTGTTTTACTAGTCTTGCCAGCATGGCACAAATAATTCATCACTAGTACGAGCCCCAGAAATGAAAAGCTGTGCGGGTGCCATAAATGCTAAAGAGCCCCATCCTAATAAATGCCAACAAGTCCTTGGTCCTCATGTATGCAAGTGGGCATTCATTTTCATAAATGCCAGAGAAAACTCCAACATCAGCTGTGCCAACCTAACCACTTACAGGCACAGCAGCAGTGCCATCCTCGCGTCTCACAGGTGTGCCAGCTTTCCCTCTCACACAGGTCTCCCAACCTCTGTCACAGGAATACCGGGCACATCAGCTTCCCCTCTTATAGGAAAACCGGGCACGCCAGCCTCTGCTCTCATAGGCACAACACCTGTGGCAGATTCCCATCTCACAGGTGCACCAGCCACGACAGCCTCCACCACAATACCCATGCCAGACTCCCCTCTCACATGTGCACCAGCTCTCCTCTCTTCCATATTTGCTATCCACCCCTCTCTCACTGGCACGCCAACCATGCCAGCCCCAACTCTTACAGGCGTACCTGAATCTATTCTCACAGAGGCAACACTCATGCCTGCCTTCCCTCTCCCAGGTATAACGCTCGTGCCAGCCTCCGCTCTCATAGACGCAAGACCAGCTTTTCTTCTCATTGGCATTATCAGCTGTGCCAGTCTCCCTGACAATCAGTATATCAGCTACATCATCAACCCACCCCTCAGCACAGCGGCCCCCCTCATACAGGTGCAAAACCGGTGCCAGCCTTCCGTTCGGACCCTTTGCCCCATCTCACACATACGATAGTACCCCTTACAATCTCGTGCCGCCCCTCCTCTTACCTTGTTGATGTATTCCACAAGACACTTGAAGTTGACAGAACTGTCAAAAAGGCCATGGACCAAGATAACGGGCTTGTATCCATGTGTGGGGTGTGCCAACCACAACAGCAGGGGCACGAAGAAGAGCGATGGCAGCCCCAGGCGGCATGCCTCTGCCATGGCTGAAGTTATCTATAAACAAGCAGAGAGACGGTGTGATGATGTGTGCCGACTAAACAACAGGAATGACAGCGTCTTTATATAGTGGCAGGAACTATTAGTCATTAGCTCACAGCTGGTGACCTGGCACCTAGGCATCTCCTCTCCTGCCTCCCTCACTCCTCATCGCCAGGTAGGGGGCGCTCACCCTCACGTTCCTCATTTACAACCTCCGGCTACAGCTAATTTTATAAGATTGTCAAGTGAGCAGGAGACAACATGGTTGTTCCGGTCCCGTAAACCCCATAGATAACCCCATTAACCCCTACCATGCCAAACATTGGTGCGCCATTAACCCATTACTTGCCTTGTGGTTCTATTTCAACCCATTAAGTGCACACTTACCCAGTCTACAGGCTGTATTAACCCATTAGCTTGCCATGATGTCCCCCCACTACCGCATGTACCCGCTTACCTCATTAACCCATTTTGTGCCACGTCTTACTTTGTGTCCCGTTCACGTTAACCCTTCACACACCACACAACCGTATTTACCTATTACTAGAGATGAGCGAACGTACTCGGTAAGGGCGATTTCGCTATCGAGCACCGCGATTTTCGAGTACTTCACTACTCGGGTGCGCTGTGGGGCGGGGGGTTGCAGAGGGGAGTGGGGGGTAGCAGCGGGGAACAGGGGGGAGCCCTCTCTCTCTCCCCCCCACTCCCCGCTGCAACCCCCCGCTCACACACAGCGCACCCGAGTACTTTTCACCCGAGTAGTGAAGTAATCGAAAATCGCGGTGCTCGATAGCGAAATCGCCCTTACCGAGTACGTTCGCTCATCTCTACCTATTACCTCCCCGCTCACAGGTCCCGTCCGACTGCGAATTAAACCTTCCGAATCTCCCCGTAACGATCCATTAACGGTTTACTTGCTGCATGCAATATCCTACATGCGCAATATGACTGTTAGCCCATTACAGGCTGCGCTGCTTCCTAACCGCAGCCCGAAAGTCACAGTAACCCCTTGCTCGCTGCAACGGAGGAATACTCAGTTCCTGCATTAACCCATTCAGTAGTTAGCTCGAGTTTAGACAACGATAAAGTGATCACTTTCTTCGTTTAAGCGAACTTCGAGCGGCAATCGGTACGTGTAAACGGGCCATCAGCTTGTAACTTCACGCCAGATTTTGCGGCCTCTACTAAACTTCCCGCCAGACTGAGAAATACAATATATGTTCGCATCACGTACCCAATTAACTCTTACTAGACATAAAAAAAGATTGCCAATTACCCATGCGCAGAAAAGCGTTTAGCCCTTTAAATGTACCAACGTAACACAGCAGGCTGATTTACATCACCACGTTCGCAGTCTGACTACGCAAATTCTGTAAGTGATTTACAGGAGCGTAAACGATTAACCCCGTGCTTCCTGCTGGGTCCAAGCCTTCAGGAACTAATCCGATGCATAAATACCACCTTCCAGCCAACATAGCGCCCCGCAATTAGGAATTCTCTGCTACAACCCCGCTGGCCGCATGCAAGTCACTGGAGAAGGTGCAAAGCAGGAAAAGTCCCGGGAAAGGGAAAACTGAAAAATAAAGAGAAATCTACAGACAGCAGCGCTCTCATCTTACTCTCGGTTGTCTCATTCGCCTTGCAGGATCTGTACGGTCTCTAGTTTATCCCCTCCGGCAGTCTCATCCTGGTGTCCGGTCCGGGGGATCTAGCACAGCATGGCTTCTACTTGCAGTCACGCGGATGCTGCTGCGAGATATCTTGGTCAGCACTTTGTGACTGTCAGTTATCGGTCACGTTATTGGAGGTCTTCTCTCTCTCAGCACTTTCTTAACCCCTTGTTCTAGTCTGTCTCCTATCTAGGAGGTCTCACTTTCTAGCAGATGACTAAGAGCAGTCTCTTGGCCCTGGACGCTGTCCCTGCAGTCTCACCATTCCCTGTAACCTAATAACTGTCTGTCTCAGTGTGCAGTCCCCAGCAGTCTCCCAGTCCCTGTTGTGCTCTCTCTGAATTGCACTAGTTGCAGCAGTTTGCTATGTGCCTGCTCTCTATGGTCAATGAATGTCTCTCCCCCCGAGCTGCATTCTCTTCCATGTGCCTGCTCTCTATGATCAGTAACTGTCTCTCCCACTGAGCTGCAGTCTCTTCCCAGTGACTGTCTCTCCCCCTGAGCTGCTCTCTCTGGTCAGTGACTGTCTCTCCCCCTGAGCTGCAGTCTCTTCCATGTGCCTGCTCTCTATGGTCAGTGACTGTCTCTCCTCCTGAGCTGCAGTCTCTCCTCTGTGCTGCTCTCTATGGTCAGTGACTGTCTCTCCCCGAGCTGCAGTCTCTCTCCTGTGCTGCTCTCTATGGTCAGTGACTGTCTCTCCCCCTGAGCTGCAGTCTCTCCTCTGTGCTGCTCTCTATGGTCAGTGACTGTCTCTCCCCGAGCTGCAGTCTCTCTCCTGTGCTGCTCTCTATGGTCAGTGACTGTCTCTCCTCCTGAGCTGCAGTCTCTCCTCTGTGCTGCTCTCTATGGTCAGTGTCTCTCTCCCTCCCTTGTTTACACTGACTGCAGTCAGCAGATGCTCCTGATAGGCCACACCCCTTACCATTGCGTCACTTCCTGTCATAGCAGTCCTTCTACCTGGAGGGCTTCCTTAGCAACCGCTCCCCATAGCATAATTAGAGGGGGGTGGGGGGAGCTCAGTTATCAGGGCAGACCCCATACACCAGGGATGGCGGTCTTATTCACATCAGCCTTATGGTTGCCTTCAAAGGGCCGACTGTAATTGTACAGTACAGGCTTGTTTACATCAGCGTATTTCTGCAGCGGATTATGTGCACAGTTTTTGCGCACGTGCTATACAGAGGATAGAACCCATGGATTTCAGTGGGTTGGTTCACACGAGCGTATTTGTTCACACGATGTGCAATCATGTGTGAAGAAAATACGCAGCATGACCAATTTGGGGGCATATTACGCACCGCGATAGGCCATTGAAATGAATGGGTGGGTGCAAATATGCTGGAAACCTGCGCATTCTCTGCGTATTTGCGCACCATTTCAATGGGCCTGTTAGCGTTGTTTTTTTGCGCACATAAAAAAACGGAGTAGCCAAAAAGCGCGGGCATGAAGATGTTAGGTGGCACAAATTCAGTGTATTTGCATGACTGAAACGCACTTACACCCCTGTGTATGACACCTAATAGTGGCCCCAGTAGTGATTGTGTCCTCCTTAGTGGCCCCAGTAGTAATAGTGACGCCCATAGTGGCCATAGTAGTGATTGTGTCCCCCATAGTGGCCCCAGTAGTAATAGTGACGCCCATAGTGGCCCCAGTAATAATGGTGATGCCCATAGTGGCCCCAGTAGTCATAGTGATGCCCATAGTGGCCCTAGTAGTGATTATGTCCCCCATAGTGGCCCCACTAGTAATAGTGTCCCCAATATTGGTCCTAGTAGTAATAGTGTCCTCTATATTAGGCCCATTAGTAAGTGTCCTCTATATTAGCCCCAATAGTAATAGTGATCCCTATATTGGGCTCAGTAGTATTAGTGACATCTATAGTGGCCCTAGTAGTAATAGTGCCCCCTATATTAGCCCCAATAGTAATAGTGATGTCCATAGTGGCGATTGTGTAGTGATTGTGTCCCCCATAGTGGCCCCAGTAATAATAGTGACCCCCATAGTGGCTCTAGTAGTAGTAGTGACCCCTAAAGTAGTTCCAGTAGTTATAGTAATCCCCTTATTGGCCTCTGGCTGGCAGCACCACTACAGGCTTTCCACTCACCCCGCCTGCGGCAACGGTCCGGCAGCAGCAGCTGAGTCTGTTACCGCTGACCTCTCACCTCAGCGTCTGCGCTGTGTACAGGACGGCACACGCAGACACTGAGGGGAGAGGTTAGCGGTCAGGGTCTGCACTGCTGTCAGTTCGGAGCTGCAATCGGGGTGAGTAGAATTCCCGTTAGGTTTGATGCACGGCAAACAATATAAAATGATGTGGCGGGCCAGGTTCAACCAGCGGCCCTTGTGTTTGAGTGTGCCATAGATTGCGAATGACAGCCAGAAACGTGAACTCCTGTACCTGGTCCATTACAGCCCAAAATAAACACTCCCCATCATATACTAAAGTGTGTGTCATCCATATGTGTCTCCATGAGGGCTCCAGCACACTAGTGAGAGCGATATTGGGCTGTGATTCACTGCCCCATATCACTCTTAGAATGCATGTGGAACCCCTGGATGCAAGGCGTTTTCATGTGAAAACATCATGGCATCACTGCGGGGATTCCCTTTAGCCCAATGCTTTCAATCGGGTGGCAGTAGCGCTGGCCCCATTGAAAGCAATAGGAGAACATCGTGATCTCCTGTCTGCTGTAACAGCAGCGGCAGGGGATTTCTCAATCCCCACAGGATTGCTGTAACTGCTGTCACAGTGTTCAGTGATGAGGGGACTTCCCGCGGGGATGAAGGAAATCCCCTGCTGTCGCCAGCCCAATTGGAAACAATGGGTGATATCACGGAAAGAAAGGAGATTCTGCGGTTATTTTTTTCATGCAGCATCGCAGGCGTGAAAATATCGCAAATGAGAATGAAACCATTGAAATTCATTGGTTTCATAATCATGCTTTTTCACTCACTCTCGCAATGCAAGAAAATAGTGCAATTTTCTCACCAGTGTGAAGGAGCCCTAACAGTGTTGCCACCAAGCTTTGATATTACTGTATACGTGCAACGCCCAAGGAGCAGGTCTCGGCCTAGGAGATGGCGGGGATTGGAGTAAAGTCTTGTCACGGTGGCACTACCGTCTCCCACCCGGAGGGTAACCAGAGAACGAGTCCCAGGGGCCGATGGCAGGCTTTTAAAGGGGTTTGGTTACTTACTTGATTCAGCGAATGTCACGGGGACGCCACCATTCCTTCCTCTGCGGTGAAACTACAGATGTAATAAAGTCCACACACACGGTGAGTAGTGAAAACATGCCAATGCCGGGAACGGTTGGCAACAGGAACTTCACTTGAAAATACTTGTATCAGTTACAAGACTTTGGATGAAAAATAAATGTGGAACACACACCAGTGCAAGTAGAAACTGTGATGAGGACAGGTAGGCAGACACAGGATGACACCAGACCCACAGTCTACGTTATCTGTGTAGCACCGCTCCTGGACAAGATACTCCGTAGGAGAACACAAACTTGCTATTGGTCACTCACGCGACTTGTAGTACTTGAACTCTGCATGGCTGACTTCACATTCAAACACACGTTAGGGTGGGGGTCCTGGGAAAAGACTTATAGGCCTCCTTTCCTCTTCTTCCATCTTCACCCCATGCAGGTTGAAGGTACCTGTATGTGGGCCTCAATCCAACAGCTCACTCCGTACAGCTCCAAAAAGCCAAAACCCAAAATACTCCGAAGCTAGACAAGAAGACAAGACAAGCCCACCTCATGCATCTTGCTCACACATTTATATGACAAGGTCACATGACTTACAAAAGTTACATTTCCTGATAGAACCCAGACTGTAGCCAATTCAGTGCTGCAGCTAGGCAATACACTTCATATTCATGCTACATAAAATGTACTGACAGTACACATAAGCACAAGACTACATAGATCGTCCAGCACCTTCCAGAAACTTCAATACATGAACTTCTGTACACTACAGCTATGATAAGCTCTGTCTATGATCAGCACTATTAACACTACGCCGGGACCTAACAGACCTAATGACACGTGACTTAAAGGAGATGTCCCGCGCCGAAACGGGTTTTTTTTTTTTTAACCCCCCCCCCCGTTCGGCGCGAGACAACCCCGATGCAGGGGTTAAAAAAACCACCCGCACAGCGCTTACCTGAATCCCGGCGGTCCGGTGACTTCAATACTTACCGCTGAAGATGGCCGCCGGGATCTTCTACCTTCGTGGACCGCAGCTCTTCTGTGCGGTCCACTGCCGATTCCAGCCTCCTGATTGGCTGGAATCGGCACGTGACGGGGCGGAGCTACACGGAGCCCCTCTCTGGCACGAGCGGCTCCATAGAAGAAAGCTGAAGACCCGGACTGCGCAAGCGCGGCTAATTTGGCCATCGGAGGCCAAAAATTAGTCGGCTCCATGGAGACGAGGACGCCAGCAACGGAGCAGGTAAGTATAAAACTTTTTATAACTTCTGTATGGCTCATAATTAATGCACAATGTACATTACAAAGTGCATTATTATGGCCATACAGAAGTGTATAGACCCACTTGCTGCCTCGGGACATCTCCTTTAACAAGGGAAACCATCATCGGGTACTATTGTATCTTTTCACCACCACAATAATGAGTGGAGACCTACACTGAGAGCTAAGGGCTAGGGTACACCCCCAAACATCCTCATTGGCTGTCTGCAGGAAGGTCCCAGCAGTGTGGGGATGTAGTTATGGCTGGGATGAAGGGTTAGGGTTAGTTTCAGTATTAGGCTTACATTATTAGCTGTATGGCCGCACTAACATCGAAGTGTTCACAGCAAATAATGTAAGCCTTAGGCCACCTGCAGACGGTCAGGTCGGAATTTTCACAGCGGGACCCGACCCGAGCCCCTGCAGGGACCAGTGCGGCGATCATCTCTCCCGCGGCTCCGGCTCTTTGATGTGCCGGCTGCCAGTCAGCCAGCGCATGCGCAGAGCAGGGCCAGCAGCCCGGGAGTGACATTTCTGTGCGGGCCTCTACGAGAGTGACAGTGGAGCCGGTAGGGGTAGCAGAGGTAGGAGACCGGCGGTGGGGAACACGAGAGTGACAGCGGGGCAGGTAAGGGAAGCGGAGGTGGGAGACTGCCGCTAGGGCAAGAGAGTGACAGCGGGGCAGGTAAGGGGAGATGCAGTCACAGCAGCGGTGGCTACAGTCAAAGTGGGGACAGGAGCAGCCCCGCTGCCGCAGCAGATGGCATCAGCACACTTACATCTGCAGCTTGTGTGAAAGGCAGCGGGACACTCTCTTCAGAGACCGGAGTGGTCAGTGCCAGGACCTGTGAGGCCGAGGAAGGGGAGCCACCCGTGCAGCCAATCAGGAACAGGGGGCATCACCGGCCTGTCAATCTGGTCTCCACCACTACTTCCGGTGGTGACAGGATACAACAGTACCCCTTCATCGGTTCTGTGTAAATGTAGAGGGGTTTGAGGAAGGTCGCTGTAGGGAAACAAGGTTGTGTTGTTGTATAGATAGTTGTATAAAGTGATTTCTTATATTCTAAAGGCGGAAATTCCTCAGCGGGATTTCTCGCAGAATTTCCACCTGTGGAAGCTGCCATAGGATTGCGTTAACAAATGCAATCCTAGGCAGAGGGCCACGATTTGTCTGCGTAAAACCACGCGCAGAAAACAAATTGCGGCACGCTCTATTTCTGTGCAGGGCTCGCAGTGCCCCGCACAGAAATGTCACTCCCCTGCCGCCGGCTCCGCTCTGCACATGCGCCGGCGGCACGGCAGCCGACACATCAAAGAGCCGGAACCGCGGGAGCAGGTGAGTGCCGCGCTGGTCTCTACAGGGGCTCGGGTCGGTCCCGCTGCGAGAATTCTCGCCTGGCCATCTGCAGGCGGCCTTAATTTTGTCAGGATAAAACTAATGTGAGCTGTAATTGACCTGAGCCTGTAAGGCCTCATGTCCACGGGCTTTAAATCCGCAGCAGTTCTCCCGCACGCGGATCCGCGCCCCATAGGGATGCATTAAGACACCCACAGGTAGTTAAATACCTGCGGATGTCATTTTTCCCGTCAGGCGCGGATCCGCGTGTGGGAAAAAAAATGGACATGCTCCATTTTAGTGTGGGTCTCCCGCAGGCTTTTATTGAAGCCTATGGAAGCTGTCCGGATCTGCGGGAGACCTGTACCAGAATTAAACTCACCTGCTCCGGGCGATGCGAAGAAAGAAGATCCGGCCACGAAGAAGGGAAGAACCACATCACCCGGAGCAGGTGAGTTTATTCTTATTTTTAGGCATCATGTCCGCGGGGCAGGAGGGTCCCGCTCCGGATTCTACATATAGAATCCGCGACGGGCCTGATTTTTCCCGTGGACATGAGGCCTAAATCTTTAGCTATACCCACTGTGTAGATCCTGCAAACAAATGGAGCAAATGTCTATCCTGTAAACAAATGGAGCTTGGTAATTAACTGACAATGAGCCATCAGTTATCTTAATGTTCTTGTGATCTTTGAGGCTGGGGTCACACGGGACAGAAATCTTGCGGAAAGACGGCGCCAAAAAAACGCGAGATTTCCGTGGGATAAGCGCAGAGGAGAGAGGCTGCTGCAGAAATGAAAAAAAAATTGACATGCTGCGTCTTTGTTTTCTGCGCCGCATGTCAGTTTTCCTGCTGCTTGGTCGCAACAGATTTTTGCAAAATCTCGTCCACTTTGCTGGCTAATCCTGGGATTAGCAGCCGCGGGTGGAATTGCCGTGCAGGCATTCCACACTGAAATTCCGCAGCAGTTCCATTCCGTGTGAACCCAGGCTAACTCATAGATGTCTGAGGGATTGGCCACCCACAGGTGTGCAGGACGCAAAGTTATCAATAGCTGCACGTGCACATCTTTCTGTGTATATATACTGGCGCAGAACGAAGATGATCAGAAGCATAAAACCTATGAGTAGAGGACGCTCTCTCATAGTGTAGCTTTCAAAGGGTTTCTCTGTCTTCGGCTGTCGCTTCTCCAGCCAATTGTAAACTCAGACATGATGCTTCAAGACTCCGAGGTGATGGACTCTGTCCAGTGGTGGGTATTCATCCAGCCGAACAGATATAGTTTAAGTGTTGTAAGTATATTCATTTGTAATAGGAATGTGTTCATGTATATCCTTGGTGATATCAGTATTTAACTTTTGCCTACAAAATAGTGTAAAAGTATACAATATCACCTATTATATGTAAATTAGTTTAACTATCATCCATTGTATATCATTTTGTTAGTTTATTATGTTATTCAATAAAGTGTGTTGTATCAACTCACTTGTCCTTCTTTAAAGCCGTATATGAACTTGTTGCCTTTCATGTTGGCAATACAGTTGTACAATACGCAAACAAACTAGACTGCACACCCCTCTAATTCGAACTTCTCACTCCCGCCTCCAAGACTTCTCCAGAGCAGCACCAGTCCTCTGGAACGCACTACCAAAGGATACCCGGGCAATCCAGGACTCAAAAAACTTCAGGCGTGCTCTAAAAATGCACCTCTTCAGGGAGGCATACCACATTCTCTAAACAAACCTCTCTGTACTCCGCCTGATAACATGCTCCCTGACCTACTGACTGCAATCCCTGCTAGCCGTCATACACCGCTCCTGCAGTCATACTGATCCTGCCGTCACACGGCTAAATGTCTGACCATTGTCTGTATATAGCATCCCTCACTCTCCACCTCGCCATACTGTGCACATCTCCAGCCATTTTACCTTCTGTATCACCCCATTACTTGTAGTATGTAAGCTTGTTGGAGCAGGACCCTCACCCCTATTGTTTCCATCAACTGATTACTATGTAACCGTAGTTCTATAATTTTTGTATTATTTGTCTTTCTGTATTTCCCCTGTCTATGTAAGCGCTGCGGAATATGTTGGCACTATACAAATAAAGATTATTATTATTACTACAATATGTGTACTGGATTTGTTTTATTAAGGGCTAATGCCCACAGACGGATTATCGCTGTGGAATTTGCGGTCAGACACCCGACGCAAATTCCGCAGCAATGTCCGTCCATAGACATGCTGTGGAAAATGATTCTCCCATAGCCATGACCAGAAATCAGCTGCGGTTTTCCGCTCGCGGGGGTGTATTGCATCCCTCACTCTCCACCTCACCATACCGTGCACATCTCCAGCCCTTTACCTTCTGTATCACCCTATTACTTGTAGTATGTAAGCTCATTGAAGCAGGACCCTCACCCCTACTGTTTCCATCAGCTGATTACTTTATGTAACTGTGGTCTTGTTTTTATTTCCCCTGTATTGCAAGCGCTGTGGAATATGTTGGCGCTATATAAATAAAGTTTATTATAATCGTCTTTCAATGACTAGCCAATGACTTTGCAGAGAGACGTGTAACAGGTAATGAATTATGGAACTTAACCCGAGAAGTATATCCGGGCTCATTATAGCTGCTAGTACATCCTGTACCTAGGGAGCGTAACTCCGATTTTGATCCTGCTCCCGTGCTGGCCAAACATTCGAGTAGGCACTACCGAACTCTTCAAGAAACTGTTGTTTTGTTCTGTTTAATAAAGCCACTTCTGGATTCAGCACTATGTGGAATAGGCGTCAATTCTTTGCCACCTTGGCCCAAGCCAAACACAAGTATATCCACAAGGTTAATCTGTCTGCTACCAATCTACAGGACCTGGGTCTTCACAGAGCAGAGATCCCTTGCATCTACTCCGACAACCCAAGTGAGACCCCAGCCCAAAGTTAGGACATGCGGTGATATTTTTTGCACAAAAAAACATGTCTGAATACACCAATTTACTTTGATGGATCCATGTGCTGTCTATATATGTATTTAGGCACTAAAAAATACGGACAGCACAAGGACAGAAAATACACAAGTGTGAATGGGTCCTAAGTGTACAGGTAACATATGACCAGCACTGTGTGTGCATGCAATGTATGATTAGCACTAGGTTACATGTACATATCAAATAGGATCAGGGCTGTGTGTACATGTAATCTACGGTATGATCAGCACTATAATATGTGCACATATAATACATGATCAGCGCTGTGTATACACATCACATGATCAGCATTGTGTGTACATGAAATCTATAAATCAGCATTATATTATGTGTACATATCAAATATGATCAGCACTGTGTCTACACGTCACATATGATCATCACAATATGATCAGCATTCTGTGTACACGGCACGTATGATCAGTACTGTGTGTACATGTGCAGCGTCCGAGCACGCCATCAGCCGAGGAGACAGCGGGGTAGAGAATTAACCTTGTCACGGGACTCTACTATCTCCTCACTACGGGTGGCTAGGAACCTGATTTCATTACCGCTGGGTTACAAATCGGTAACCGTAGTTACCTGAAGTCCTGTTTGTCACTCGTGACACCAACGTTCCGTCCCCTGTGGCGGCTCACTCCGATAGAATAAAGTAGTCCACACACAGGGGATTTTCTGAATGAGAACTGGGAACCCTCGATCCTGTCCGTTTACTTAAAGGGGTTGTCCCGAGGCAGCAAGTGGGTCTATACACTTCTGCATGGCCATAATAATGCACTTTGTAATGTACATTGTGCATTAATTATGAGCCATACAGAAGTTATAAAAAGTTTTATACTTACCTGCTCCGTTGCTGGCGTCCTCGTCTCCATGGTGCCGACTAATTTTCGCCCTCCGATGGCCAAATTAGCCGCGCTTGTGCAGTCCGGGTCTTCTTCTTTTCTGAATGGGGCTCCGTGTAGCTCCGCCCCGTCACGTGCCGATTCCAGCCAATCAGGAGGCTGGAATCGGCAATGGACCGCACAGAAGCCCTGCGGTCCATGGAGACAGAGGATCCCGGCGGCCATCTTCAGCAGGTGAGTATGAAGACGCCGGACCGCCGGGATTCAGGTAAGCGCTGTGCGGGTTGTTTTTTTAACCCCTGCATCGGGGTTGTCTCGCACCGAACGGGGGGGGGGGGGTGTTTAAAAAAAAAAAAAAAAAAACCTGTTTCGGCGCGGGACAACCCCTTTAAACTCTTTGTATGAAAATCAATAAAACAGTCTTTGTACAGAAACAACTTGTAACAGATAGGATTCTCGGGGCATTTGTATAATCCACAGTCTCAGTTATCTGTCGGATCTCTCTAGCAGAAAAACTTTCTCTCTACTTTCATACACTCACTTTTCTTCTCGCTAATAAGCGGTTGTCATTCCTCCGGACGCATGGACTACCTGCGCTACACGCTCATGCGTTTCCACCCTGTCCGAGCTTTCCCTTTCCTCGGGGTCAGTAGCTATATGGAGGGTTCTTGGAAAACCTGGGCCAACCAAGAGCGGCAGACCATCGCTCAGCTTCTTCCATCTCACCACTCACCAACCAACTGCTTGCTGCTCACTCACTCTTTCCCCAACTGTACACAGACAAAGACATGTGACCACACTTTTATATCACACTAGACAAAACAATACATTTTCCAGACAACACGAGATATGACCAGGCATTAACCCTTTCATGCCTGCAAGTGCCAATACACATATCTCTGATGCATTCCACAAACAAGACAATGATACAAGACAGACATAAAACATTTATTCTGAGGTGCTGGAGGGGACCCCTAACTACACATTTGATCTGCATTATATTATGTGCACATATAACATATGATCAGCACTGTATATATAAGTCTATTGTCCTATATGATAAATGGCTGATATGACTCATAAGGGTGTCCGAACATTTTAGGGTCTGTTCAGATCACGTCTTATACCACACTCCATGGTTCCATTCCATCGCTGTGTCCAAATCCTTGAAAATGGAATTCAGGTGGAATTGTAGGTTTTCATTAGTCAAACAGAAACTAGTAAGGTCTACGTTTAAGTTTTTTACGCATTTGTGACAAACAGAATAGCGTACTGTACCATCCATGTAATGCAGGGATGTGCCGGGTCTCCACTGCAACAACGCCCTTTGTAGCCATTTTTGGCTGGTTGATGAGGGTCCTCTTTTTGTTAAATCGCTAAGAAACAACCCCTTTAAGACAACCTCTTTAACATCCCCTCTATATTCGACTCACGCATGATTACAAAACTAATTGGGATGCAGCACGAACCATTACATGATGACATTCATTAGGCTATACAATGGGCTCAGCCTTCACTTCTTTCCAGCAATAACCCATCCTTGCCTACCGTCTTGATTTTCGTAGAACGGTCCCACAAAGCGTTCTGCAAAAATCTCGGTGGAAAAAAATGTTAAAACCATTCCTTTAAGATGTCAGCATAGGATGTAGAAACCGTGCCGGCCTGGTGTATAACACACTGGGGGAGAGAATGTACGGGAGAATTAAAAAATGTTGCCATGGAGACCTGGCCGTAGAAACCAATGCTCAGATTATTTTTTTAACATGACTCCGCTTGCGCTGAGAGATTAAACAGATGATGCGTCCTATGCAAAAATATGAGAATATACCTGTCTGTCAAGTTTTTAGGGCGGCAATTTTGATGTTTTAATCATGAAGCATGAAGATTAGGGTGAACAATGCTATAGGTTCTATCCCAGAGTTTCCCACCACCGACCCACTGGTTTATCGATAACATATGCCAACATTGTATCATGGAGAACTTCAGCATCCAGGTGTCAAATCGCTACCAGTCTAACACTGAATATATCATTAAAGGGGTTGTCCACTTGTAAACCATTGATGGCCTATCCTGTTGACAGGCGGGAAGTGTTGCCCAAGATCCTTGCTGATAAGCTGTTTGGTAAGCTGGTGGACTCATGGTCTGAGCTGAATTTTTGCAGGAAGCAGACAGCTCCGTTCCCACAACAGTGGCCACGGTTGGTATTACAGGCAAAATTCCTATTGAAGTGAATGGGTATCATACCAAGCCTGGCCACTGCAGTGGGAACGTAGCTGTCTGCTTCCTGCAGGAATTAGCTTGGTTCATGAACAACAGCGGCTCGCCGAAGAGCTGATCAGCGGGGATCATAGACAGCGGACAGCCCAGATCTACTTTTAATGGCTTATCCCATGAGTGGGCCATCAATAGTTTGTAACCAGACAATCTTTTTAATATCTATTCTGTTTTAGGGAGTGAAAAACTGAGCAATTGTCTAGGCCCCTCATTTGCCAGGGGCCCCTAAGGTTGGGAAGGTCAGGAGCAAACTAAAGCCACCCATTAATATTGATAGTGTATGGCAGTTATCTTACCACTACTAAACACTATTAGGCTATGTTCACACCTTGGATATTGCCTTAAAGGGGTGATCCCATCTTTGCTTTTTATGACCCAGCCCTTGGAAACATCCACATGCTTCTGCACAGCACTGTTTGTGCAACTCTTAAAGTTATTGGGAGCTATGAAAACAGCGCTGTGCTGAAGCTCTCGGCAGTTTTTGTAGTTACCGGCAACTTTAGCAGTGGTTTGCCATCTTGGCTATGAAAAGCTGAGATGGGAACACCCCTTTAAAATTGTTGAAGCACAACTGACTGTTATCCCTTATCCACATGGTAGGTGATGAAAGTCTGATCGATGGGGTGGAGTGAGGGACGCGCATTTTCAGTTCGAAATCCATGGCAATAATAGATATGCTACCAATTTCTTTTTTCAGAGCATTGAGTTGGGTACACAATACCGGGAAAGCTCAGTAGATTTAGAATAAGTAACCTGTGTGAAGTATGTGGAGCGATAAGGATGTACAAACAAGTTCAAGGACTCTCATACAGAAGTGCAGGAACACGACACCTCATAAACACACACTTACTGCTGACCTACACAGCGTAACAAGCTGAATGTGAGTTTACGAGTCATATACCTGTCATATATACACTCGCTGGCAGAAAAAAATCCCGCTCTCAGAAGGAGTTGTTGTTTCACTGCAAAACTCAGCATGCAGTTACATCTCAGGCAGATAGGCAAATGATTAGAGTTGTGGTGTGATTAGATGAACGGTCTTGTCACCTAAGGATCTAAAAGGTTTTCCATTCTTGGCCTATATAAAGGCTCTCAGAGGATACTTGTGTGTAGAGTGACCTCTTTTTCTGCTTGTGTAGAACCTGTTGACTACTAGACGCCTCTACAACGCAGTCCAAGACATTTCACCCAGTTAACAGAGTCTTAGACGGGCGCATTATTGGAATGCAAGAAGCTGGATGGTTCTATTGAGGAATTGTCCCCCACCGGCCGTTCTGACCAGACTGTTAGGAGGTGTTGAGACCAGTAGATGTGTGCGAGCACACACACAAGGTGACCAGGCTCAAGATGCCCTCGACAGACCATCAGTAGAGAGGATGGTCTGATCGTCCAACAAACATGAGCAGCTGTTTCATTGTCAACCACCCAGAGATAGGCCTATGTGTCTGGTAGAACCATTTCCAGGCACTTGGCTCAAGGACATATGGTCTTACGGCGCCCTTTACGTGTACTGCCTTTGACACCCACTGTCCCCCCCGATTTGTAGTGGTGTCCTGAAAGACAAAACGAAGTGTGATTGTTCTCAGAAAGAGAAACCAAGTCATCTTGTAGATATGATACCTTTTATTGGCTAACAAAAATACATGATGTTACAGGGAGCTTTCGGGGATATCTCACCCCTTCGTCAGGCTTGTGAATGAAACTAGTTTGGATGGTACATAATTATAACATACAGATGCAGAGGGGAGGGGGGATACCCCTCTTGATCTAAATAATTGCTCACACAGCAAGAAGCACGGGTCTCCGGTGCAGGGGCCAAGCGCGGATTTTATAAATAAAATCTGCAATTGGACACTGGGCATTAATCAGTCCACGGAGCTGAGGAATGGGACAGTTGTATGATGTCTCATCACTAATGCACACATAAGATAGAAACTCTACCTCTGCAGCACCACCTATTGGATGGAAACATTCTTACAATCAATTTCTGAATTTTTATGAGAAAACAAAAAACAAAAAATGAAGAGGACACCAATCTTGACCTCCTTCAGACGTGGACAGGACTTATGTGTTTGTCTCTCTGCTCAGGCTGTCTTTTATTTAAGTCTGAAATTTCTGTGTGTGAACAATTATTTAGATCATGAGGGGTGTTCCCCCTCCCCTCTGCATCTGGATGTTATAATTAGGTGCCATCCAAACTAGTTTCAATCATTAGCCTGACAAAGGGGGCGAGATATTCCCGAAAGCTTGCTGTAACATCATGTATTTTTGTTAGCCATTGAAAGGTATCGTATCTACAAGATTTCTTGGTTTCTCTTACTGAGAACAATCACACTTCACTCTACTGGCTAACACCGTACCACACATTTTTTTTCGAAAGATAAAACTGGACGGCTATAGAGTGGAACCAGGTTGTCTTCAGCAACGAATGCAGGTTTAGTTTAGGTACTGATGTCCGTGTGTGTGTCCGGAGCCCTCGGGGTGAGCACCTCAATCTTGCTTTTGCTTTGAAGCCGCACACTGCCCCCTGCTGGTGTAATGGTCTGGGGACCATCACATACAACATTCGGTCACCCCTAGTAGTGGTACGAGGGACAATGACAGCTCAGCAATATGTTCAGGACATCCTGCAGCCACATGTGTTCCTCTCATGGAGGCTTCCAAGAGGCATTTTCCGATAAAATAATGCTCATCTGTCAGAGGTCTTCCAGAGGAGATTGAATACACCCAGCTAGACAAGTGGGCGCAAGAGTTTTTCAACAACCTACTACAGAGACCGCCAGATTCTGAAGTGGAGATCGATAGAATTCACCGGGCCCTGGGCCCTAGATCTACCGACCCAAACAGACCAAGGGATGTAGTTTGCAGAGTGCATTTTTACAAGTTGAAAGAGCAAATTCTGCAGCAAGCCAGAAGAGAGAAAGACCTATCCTACAAAGGTGCCCCATTAATGATACTGACAGACTTATCACGCCGCACCCTCCAGCTAAGAAAGGCACTAAAACCTCTTCTCACACTACTGCAAGAAAAGGAAATAATGTACAGGTGGGGCTTTCCGTTCCAGTTACACGCCAATAAAGGAGGCAAATCGGCCACATTTCGAGGTTTGGGAGACCTACCCAATTTTCTCGGTACCTTTGAACTGCCACTCGTAGCCTTGCCAGACTGGCCCAAGTCGTCATCTTTCCTGACATTACCGCCAAGATCCGAGTGGCAGACGGTGGATCACAGACCACGAAGGCAAAGAGAGAGGCCTGGTGAAAGCAGGGAAAACCAGAAGCCCAGGCCAGCGAAGCCAACCTGAGAGGGAATACGCTGGCAATATTCTACAAGACCAGAGGAGAGAGCCACTGGGGCAGGGGGAAAGGCAAAACCGGGACTTGATTGGGGTCTGGGGGGTCTCAGAGTCTAACTGCATCAGTTATGTTTGGTTTCATAGGGGTTGGGAGCGAAAGCTCGTAGGTTTGTTGATTCCGGCTAAAATAGGTTATGGCGTCGGCACAGTTAGCCCTCGCAAACTATCGGGACACGATAGATTTCCAGTTTGTTACTAACTATCTGTTTTTGTTTATGTATAGCTTCCCCCGTGTGTCTCCCCCCCCCACCCTTCCTCCCAAATCCCCTCCCACTGCTGAGAGCGGACAGAAACCCACGAGATGGCACTTCTTAACCAAAAAGGAGCATGGCTGAACTGACGTGTAGCACATACAATGCCAAGGGCCTAAACAGCCCCCAGAAAAGAGGCCAGATACTCTACCACCTCCATAAGAAAAGGGTTCAGGTAGCCATGTTCCAAGAAACCCATTTTAGAACAGACAGTATCCCAACATGCAGATCCAAACTCTATCCCACCTGGTTCCACAGCCCCCACCCCACGAAGAAAGCAGGAGGCGTGTCTATTGCCTTGCACAGAGGACTTCGGCATAACGTAATTGACTCCGCGATAGATCAAGAAGGCAGATTCGTTTTTCTAAAAATAGAAATGTCTGATATGATATGTACATTTGCTAACATTTATCTCCCTAACCAGGAACAGGTACCAACCGCCATCAAGATACTGAGGACCTTGACAGAGTTCGCAGGTGGATCCAAAATCATCTTTGGAGGGGACTGGAACCTGGTGCTAAACCCAGAGCGGGACTCTTCGTCAGGTAGGACCTCTGTCTCCCGATCGGCACTACAGCGACTCAAAAAAAACACTTAATGCCCTACACTTGGTGGATCTTTGGAGGATCCTTCACCCGGGGACCAGGGACTACACGTTCCACTCGGCAGTACACAACACATATACCAGAATAGATATGATCCTGGTCACGCAGGACCTGTTGGACTTCGCCCCGAGGTGCTCCCTGGGCGACTTTATCTGGTCAGATCACGCCCCAGTTTATTGTGGGTTCTCGAGACGTCTGGAGCGCGCAGGGGTCACCTCGTGGAGACTCAACGACAATTTGCTCCGAGACCCCGTGTGCGTCGCGGACATCAAAACAGCCATAGCGGGATTTATAGCAGACCACCAAAATGACCAAACATCAGCCCCTATCCAATGGGAAACCCTAAAATGCGTCATTAGAGGAATGCTAATCTCGCACGGATCAAGGCGCAAAAAAGAAAACGCGGCGAACTTACGCAAACTAATCCTAAACCTGCAAACTAAAGTGGCGGCCAACAAAAAATCCCAAAGAGATGACCTTAAAGCTGAAATTTCCACCATACGACACCAAATACTCAAAATCCTTGACCAACGATCCCTAGCTTATAGAGATAAATTGCGCAGAGGGGCATTTGAATACGCAGATAAATGCGGTAGCTGGTTAGCAAGAGCTCTCCACCCTAGATCAGCCACATCACATGTCTCCAAAATACAGGTGGAGGACAGCGATCCAGTACACGCCACAACTGACATACTGGAGGAATTTAAAAAATATTATACTAAATTGTACAATATCAAAGATATAACACAGCCCGACACCCAGAGACTAGATAAAGAGATGGAGACTTACCTGAATCTAAACGCCCACAAAATAATAACAGCAGAGGAGGCAGCAGGCCTGGATGAGGACTTCAGCTCACAAGAGCTCGGAGAAATCATCAAAGACCTAAAAGTCGGGAAATGCCCAGGCCCGGATGGCTTTACAGCCAGATTCTACAAAATTTTCCGAGAGGAGATCTCCCCTCTAATTATTAGAGCCTTTAATGCAGTGGACCGGGGCTGCCCATTCCCGATGCAGTCACTGATGGCCCATATCTCGGTCTGCGGCAACTACAGACCCATTTCACTCCTGAACGTGGACATAAAAATATTCGCAAAACTAATCTCCACGCGCTTACAAAAAGTCATCCCGCTACTGATACATGGGGAACAAGTGGGGTTTATCCCGGGCAGGGAAGCTAGGGATAATACGATTAAATCTTTATCGTTGATTGCCAGAGCTGGGGTAACAGGCGACCCTTTATGTCTTCTGGCGGTCGATGCAGAAAAGGCATTCGACAGGGTTAGCTGGCAATTTCTCGCAGCCACTTTAGACAAGATAGGAGTGGGCCCGAAAACGAAGGACCGAATCATGGCCTTGTACCGAAATCCCACAGCCAGAATCAGAGTGAACGGCTCCCTGTCGGAAGCCTTCCAAATAACAAACGGGACTAGGCAGGGGTGCCCCCTCTCCCCATTTCTTTATGTCCTAACAATGGAAACACTAGCGAACGCGATCCGCCAAAACGATTCAATCAGAGGGATGCGGACAGGGAAAATTGAACACAAGATGGCATTGTTCGCAGACGACTTGCTTGTATATTTAGCCAACCCACACGTAGGTCTTCCCGTGATCCTGCAGGAGTTCAAACAATTTGGTAGAATCAGTAACTACAAAATAAACACTCAAAAATCAGAGATCCTGAACATTTCGCTGCCGCAGGCCGAGGCATCACAGCTAGAGGCACAGTTCCCATTCAAATGGAGGGACCCCTCAATAAAATATTTGGGAATCCAACTCCCAAAGGACATTACGCAGGCTTTCAAACTTAATTACCTCCCATATCTATCAGAATTGGAAAAAGACCTCAGTAAATGGAAACCTATGTTCCTTTCTTGGAGCGGTAGAATAAATGTAATTAAAATGGACTCCCTGCCAAAATTTTTGTACCTATGTCAGACGGTCCCAGTGAAATTGCCAAACTACTATCTAAAACGCCTACGCACCCTCATCACTGCGTTTGTCTGGAGGGGAAGGAAGCCACGGATGAGATTCTCGCTCCTCACCAGGCAGAAGGAGAGGGGGGGTCTGGGTCTACCCAATTTCACCCTTTACTATAAAGCTTGCCTATCAAATTGCATACTAGATCTCCTCAAAGAAGAGAACCACAAACTCTGGGTCACTGCAGAGCACGCACTGGTCCCGGGTACCCTGAGAGGGGCAGCTTGGATCCCACCCAAACTCATAAAAGCAATCCCCAATATTTCCCCGTTCGCAAGCCAGATATTCAGGACTTGGACAGAATTTGGCCAAAAAAACGGCATGGTCATAGTCCCAGGCCCATTAACCCCCCTCATAACCAATCCTCAATTCGAAACAACGCTGAACGGGGTATCCATACTAGGCTTACACACAACGCCAATACCAAGAGTTAAAGACGTGATCACTAACCTAAATGTAAAACCACTGTCAGAGATCATAGGAGAAGGAATAACACGTTCCGGCTCTTGGATGCAATACTTCCAGTTGAGGGGGTTCGTGGGGTCCCTGGTCCCCCAGGTGAACTTGGCAGGTGAGCTCACGCCTTTCGAACAAATGGTCATGTCAGCTTCACCACAGAGGCACATGATCTCATCCCTATACAAGCTGATGCAGAGTCGGGAGATGGAGGCCCAGAGCCCCACATATATAGATGCCTGGGAGAAGGAGTTGGGTTACAGTCTAACAAACGAGGACTGGGAGAGGGCCTGGACCCTGTGCCACAAAATGTCCCCAGCTTGCAGAGCCCAAGAGCTAAACTTTAAAATTTTATCCAGATGGTACAGAACGCCCGACCTTCTACACAAGATCTTTCCCCAGACACCCCCTACCTGTTGGCGATGCAACACGGAGAGAGGGAGCATGTCCCACATATGGTGGAACTGCCCGGGAGTGTCTGACCTATGGAAAGAAACTACTGAATTATACAACCATATCTGCAAGACTCAATTAACTCTTACTCAGGAGATGGCCCTTCTCTCAGTCCTCCCAGGTTCAATCAAAATTGTTAAGAAAGGTATCCTGAGATTTTTCATTCTGGCGGTTAGAAGAGTCATCCCTAGACTCTGGAAAACCACGACACCGCCCTCAAGAGCGATGTGGGTCGAGGAACTGAATAGCCTCATGAGATTTGACGAATTGGGGGCAGAGGAGAGCGACACTCAGGAGAGATTCTACCATACATGGCAAGTGTGGACTATCTTCAGGTCTACTGAAAGATTTAAAAATTGGGTGGCTACGGGACATTTATAGAGGCGATCAGGTATGCCCCTGAGGGGACTCGATTCTGGGTGTGGCTCCCCTCGGAGATAAGCTCGACCAAACTAAAACGCTCCTCAGTGCCCCCTACTCCCCCCCCCCCACCCCCCTATAACCTCAAACCTCCCCCCCCCCCCCGCCCCCTTGTCCCCTGTTTGTCAGTCTTGTCTTTGATTTGGTTTAAGTGTTGTATGGCGAGGACAGCAAAATCTGTCTAAGTTGGGAAAAAGGAAACATTCCCGAATTTGTCACAGAAAGCGTTTATTGTAGTTTATCAATTCTCACTAGCATATGTTATTTCTTAGCGGTACATGAAAGACAAATGTATGTTTTATATTGAAAAGAAACGAATAAAATATTTTTGAACAAAAATAATGCTCATCTGCACACAACATGGACGTGACAGGAATGTCCCCACAACATTGTCACACTTCTGTAGCTGATTTATCGCCAATAGAACATGTATGGGACCATCTGGGACACCAACTTGGACAGAGTACGAGTTTGCATGATCTAAAGCACATGTGTCAAACACAAGGCCTGCGGGCCGAATCCGGCCCGCTGCCTTGTGTTATGTGGCCTGCGGCGTGCCGACGCCGATCACCACTGTAGCGATTACCAGCTGGGGTGCCGCAGCTCCCCGCTGGTAATCACGTTGGCAGCGCTGATCCCGGCGCACACTGACGTCAGTGTGCAGCCAGGATCCTCCTCCCCAAGTCCCCTGCTCTTCAGTTCCACAGGAGAGGACTCGGGGAGGAAGCGTTCCGGGCTACACACTGATGTCAATGTGCATCCGGGAATCAGCGCGAGAAGAGGAGGAGTGGCGCTGACAGCAGGGAGGAGGTAAGTAGATGGGTTGGGGGGGGGCGCTTATTATTGTTAATAAAAGGGCTTATTACTGGGGGGGGGGTATTATTGTTACTGAGGGGGGAGGGGGCTTATTGTTACAGAGGGGGCTTATTATTGTTACAGAGGGGGCTTATTACTGGGGGGGGTCATTACTGAGGGGGGGCTTATTGTTACTGGGGGGGCTTATTATTGTTACTGAAAGGGCTTATTACTGGGGGGGGGGTCATTACCGGGGGGTATTATTGTTACTGAGGGGGCTTATTACTGGGAGGGGGGCTTCTTATTGTTGCTGGGGGGGGGGGGGTTCTTATTGTTGCTGAGGGGGGCTTCTTACTATTACTGAGGGGAGCTTATTATTACTGAGGGAGGGGGCTCATTAGGAGGAGCGGCGCTGACAGCAGGGAGGAGGTAAGTATATGGGTTGGGGGGGCGCTTATTATTGTTACTAAAAGGGCTTATTACTGGGGGTCTTCTTGTTGCTGAGGGGGGCTTATTATTACTGAGGGGGGGCGCTCATTACCGAGGGGGCTTATTATTACTGAGGGGGGGTTAACGTTGCTATGCGGGTATTACTACTGAGGGGGTTAATATTACTAATTTGGCCACTGTGGGGGTCATTATTTTTACTGGGGCCACTATCAGGGTCACTATTAGGTCTCATTCACACGGGTGTAATTGTATTTCGGTTGCGCAAATACACTGCGTATTTGCATCGAAAATCGCTTAAGCCTGTATATTTGCGTTTGCAAAAATGAAAACACGTGGGCCCATTAAAATGGTGCACAAATATGCAGTGAATACATAGGTTTCCTGCGCATTCACCATGTATTTGCGCAGCCCATGCACACGGGCGGAAATTCAGCAGCGGGATTTCCCGCAGAATTTCCTCCTGTGGAAGCTGCCATAGGATTGCATTAGAAAACGCAATCCTATGCAGACGGGCGTGATTTGTCCACACGAAATCTCGCGCAGAAAACAAATCGCGCCATGCTCTATTTCTGTGCGGGGCTCTGCGAGCCCCACACAGAAATGTCACTCCCCAGCTGCTGGCTCCGCTCATCGCCGGCTGCCCGGCAGCCGGCACATCACAGGGCTGGAGCCCCGGGAGCAGGTAAGTACCGCGCTGGTTCCTGCAGGGGCGCGGGTCGGGTCCCACTGCGAGAATTCTCGCAGCGGGATCCGACCCGTCCGTCTGCAGGCGGCCTTACAATCGGCCCTTTGAAGGTCACCATAAGCCTGATGCGGCCCTCGGTGAAAATGAGTTTGACACCCCTGATCTAGAGGCTCAGTGACAGCAAATGTGGAGCGATATGTCGCAGGATACCATACAGAACCTGTATGCCTCCATGGCCGCCCCTATCACATCTTGTCTCCAAGCTAGAGGCAGTACAACGGTACTAGAGCTTCCATGCCTGTCCATATCAGATCTTGTATCCAAGCTAGAGGCGGTACAACAGGGTGCTAGAACCTCCATGCCTGCTTGTATCACACAATGTATCCAAGCTACCAGTGGTACAACAGGGTACTAGAGCCTCTATGCCCACCAATATCACATATTGTATCAAAGCTAGAGGTGGTACAACATGTTATCAGAGTCTCCATGCCCACCTGTATCACATCTTGCATCCAAGCTAGAGGCAGTACAACAGGGTACTAGAGCCTCCATGCCTGCCCGTATCACATCTTGTATCCAAGCTATATGCGGCCCAACAGGGTACTAGAGCATCCATGCCTGCCCATATCACATCCTACATCCTAGCTAGAGGCAGTACAACAGGGTACTAGAGCTTCCATGGCCACCTGTATCACATCTTATATCCAAACTAGAGGCGGTACAACAGGGTACTAGAGCCTCCATGTTTGCCGTATCACATCTTGTATCCAAGCTAGAGGTGAAACAACAGGGTAGTAGAGCTTCCATGGCCACCTGTATCACATCTTATATCCAAACTAGAGGCGGTACAACAGGGTAGTACAGCCTCCCTGCTGAATATATCCCTATAATCTCATTTGTTGATTTAATTATATATATAATTTTTTAAATTCTGGTTGCTTGCATTGCTGGACACATCACCATAATCATCTTTTACAATAAATTGTAAAGTTTATTGGTATGTGTTTTACATCATGGGTGTAGTGTAGACTCTTTGGCTGCAACCTTTGTGGAATGTGTTTACCAGCTGATACTCATTTATTGGTATAGTCTGAAGACCGGCGTCAGTGACTATGATTGATGGATGGATGTTGGGGAGGGGTTGACAACTATACCATGTCATATCCTTTTGAATTTTTTAAGGCTATGGTTTGCAATGTGATGCCATGCTATGAGTAAGGCTGCGTGACAGACGAAACGTGCAAGCGTGTTTTTTCTATTCCTATGCATGTGGGAATTTTTAATATATTTTCAATAAAGAAGTGGTTTTTTTTTAAGAATGCTGGTGCTGGATTGAATCTTCACATTTCTTATGTAGTGTCTTCATGCCTCCAGTATCACATATTGTATCTAAGCTACAGCCGGTACAACAGGGTACTAGAGCCCCCATGCCCACCCGTATCACATCTTGTATCCAAGCTAGAGGCGGTACAACAGGGTACTAGTGCCTTCATGCCCGCCCGTATCACATCTTGTATCCAAGCTAGAAGCAGTACAACAGGGTACTGGAGCCTCCATGGCCACCTATATCACATCTTGTATCCAAGCTAGAGCCGGTACAACAGGGTTAGGGCCTTCATGCCCTACAGAGCCTCCATGCCCACCTATATCACATCTTGTATCCAAGCTACAGGTGGTACAACAGGGTACTAGAGCCTCCCTTCATGGGGTCAGTTTTACACAATGAATTATCCTTTTACTCCGATATTGTAATCACTTCTATCCACATTACAATCATGCAGAAAGTTTCATTTGATTCCGACAACTTCTTCTAGGTGCTTGATTTTTTGGGGCAATGAGTGTATTTAAATACCTCTAATCTAGCATTCTTAGGAAGTGATGAGTGCCGAATTATTGGAAATCCTGAATTATGGGATGGCCATGGAAAAGTATATACACATTTCCATGTAAGTGTAGGAGGAAGACAGCCCCACACAGGATGATGTTAGTCAAGATGTCCTCTGTTTGGCACTGGTTGTCTGAATTAGGGTAAGGGTCCTAACCAGGAGAGTGGCAACTTCTGTAATTGTGACTTGTTATACAGACGTACCTCAACCCCACCTACGGACGCTGCGCCGCAATGCTTTGGTGGAGGAAACTCGGAAAATTGAGCCTGGTGGCTGACATCTCCTTGTCCTGCATGATGGCATCCAGGAATGTTCTCTCCTGGTTTCATCAACTGTCACAGAAATGGCGACACGGCTGTGACATGGGTTTGGCAGCTCCTGCTGTACGTGCCAGGGGGTGCCCGGACTCTGGGTATACGGTTTAAACATTATAGTACTAAACATTGCAACAGTATGCAAATTTGGCACATTTGTGCATACATAATCATGCTACTTGTAAGGCTATGTTCACACAGCGGAAATCACATTGGATTCCACCCAAAAGCCCCGGCAGGAAGAATCTGCACTACAGATTATCACAGATCCGCACACGGATTTAGTCTGGAATGCACGTCAAGAAGTGACTATTTTTCCCACATGTAGGTTTCAAAATTCATGTGTGGAGTAAATCTGCAACATATGGATGATGGCAATAGGAAACTACGACAATGTGGACTTGTGAAAAAATCCACCGTGCAAATATATGAATATTTCGGTCGCGAAAAAAAAAAAAAATTGAACATGCTCTATTTTTCTGCGTATTTTTGTGCACTAAACGTTCCCCCTGGAAGTCATGCATGCACAATTTACACGGGGATGCATGATGTACTGCGTATTTCCCCTGGAAATATAACACATCTGGAACTCATTAGGACTAATTGGCCATTTCAATCGAGGCATATTTGTTTGCTGCGTGCAAATGAGCATATCTTGTGGGCGCAAAACATACAGTAAAATATACTGATAAGCGTGCAAAAATCATCACCGACTCCGCAAATGCACAGTGTCAGGCATGCGCAAAAATGCATACGCCCATGTGAAGCTGGCCTAAGGGTACCTTCACAAGGGACATAAATGCTAAGAAAGCGTAGTGTTTTTGCGGAATGAAGACTTTTGTGTGCGTATTGGCGCATTTTACTGTACTTTTGCACCCGCAAGTCATGTTCATTTGCACGTGGCAATCAAAGACGCAATAGTTGAAATGGCCAATTAGTCTTTATGACTCCTAGAAGGTTTTTTCCCAGGGAAATTACGCAATGTTTCACGCATATCCTTGCATATTTGTAGCCACCCACTCCCCCCATTGACTTCTATGGGGACCTTTGGTGCAGAAATACACAGAAAAATAGAGCATGCTCTATTTTTTATGTTGCGCAAATAAAATGCACGCACAAAATAAAGAGATGTAAACGAACCCGTTGCAATCAATGTGTTCTATTCTTCGCGTATTGCACGTACAAAATATGCCCGTGTGAAGGAAACAGTTCCAGGAACATTTCTGCTACCAACTCCGCCAAAAACCGCACGTACGGCTCCATCTGAAAAAAAAAAAGACAAGTTATTTGTATGAGCCAAACAAGGTATGAACAACAGTCAGAGCCGCATATGCAGAAGGATCACATGCGAGGGTCAGGCACTTGGAAATGCTGGCCATTTGAAGGCTGTCAGGACATGCTGGGAGCTGTAGTCCCACAACAGCTGTGGCATCCACACTACATACTATCCATTCCTGTATGCTCCACCCTGCAGGAAGTGTGCCTCCGTCCCTCCTCCCATAACTCAGGCCTGGCCCTCTCCCCTCACATCTCCAGCCGTAGATTACCCCTAGGGGTAAATTTCACGTTGTCCACAAGGGGAGGGGGGCAGCTGGCGGGATGATTCGAAGCCTGATACACTGCGCAGCCCCCCAGAGGGCTACGGTGAGACCTCAGCAGAGTTTAATCCATTTTCTTTGTTTACTGAGCACTTGCAGAATATCACAAGTTCATGTGTGCGGGGATTTGCAGAGCATGGTGGTGCTAGGTAGACCGCAGTACTTTAACTTGCAGAACATTGCTGCTTTTTTGTTTTGCAGAGCATCGCAACTACTTACTGGCAACTTGTGCAAAGTCTGTTCACACTTGTGCGAGTATGCAAATCAATGCATAGTGAAAGGGTTAATAGATTCTAAGAGGGTGCAGTTTGCTATAAACTTTAGATTGGCGGCAGATGATCTGATTCCGATATAATGTGTATGTGGAAACCTAAAGGGAATCGGTCGCCCCCATTTTGATATAAGGCCCCCGCCATGATGCTTTAGCATTTGCTTACTGTGCTTGACGTGTCTTACATTCTGTTGAAATCCCTGGTGTGTTGCGTAGTGCAACAATGTACTCTTACGCCCCCTTCACACAAGCGTATGCGCGAAATGAACTATGCTTTTTGCGTGCGCATCGGTGTATTTTACTATCCTATATTCATTTGCGCGGTGCAAAAAGAAAATACACACTGATTTGAAATGGCTAATTAGTCTAATGAGTTCAAGATGTTTTTTTTTTTTTTTCCACTCAGAATTATGAAGTGTTTCATGCATCTCCTTGCATATTGCGTGCGCATTTGTACACCCCATTGACTTCTACAGAAACCTTTGCTGCACAAATACGCAAATAGAGCATGTTGTATTTTTTATTTTTTTTGCACGACTGAAATACATGCACAAAATATGGAAATGTGAATTAACCCATTGAAATCAATAGGTTCTATTCTCTACGTATTGCACATGCAAATACACGAGTGTGAAGCCTGCCTTAGGCCGGCTGCACACGACCGGATTTGGATTACGGAATCCACGATCGTCACCCATGCGGACGATCATTACATGTAGTAATCAGTTGATAGAAACAGTAGGGGTACGGGTTCTGCTCCAACGAGCTTACATACTACAGATAATTGGGTAATACAGAAGGTAAAGGGGCTGGAGATGTGTAAGGTATGGCAAGGTGGAGAGTGTGGGGTGATATACACATAGACAATGGTTAGATTTAAGCCATGTGGTGGTTGAATTGGTGTGTCAGCCGGGGGCGGTTGATGTCAGCTACCAGGGATCGCAGTCAGTAGGTCAGGGAGCATGTTATCAGGCGGAGTAAAGAAGGGTTTTGTTTAGGAGATATGGTATGCCTCCCTGAAGAGGTGCGTTTTTAGGGCACGCCTGAAGTTTTGTGAGTAATGGATTCCCCGGATAGTTTTTGGTAGCACGTTCCAGAGGACTGGTGCTGCTCTGGAGAAGTCTTGGAAGTGGAATGAGAGGTTCAAATGAAAGCAGCATTCAGTCTGATTTTGTTAGCGTAGTGGAGGGACCGGGCTGGGTGATGGATTGAGATGAGGAAAGCAATGTAAGGCAGGGCGGTGCTGTGGAGAGCTTTATGGATGAAGGTAGTGAGTTTAAATTGAATTTTGTATTTAAGGTGCAGCCAATGCAGTGACTGGCACAGGGCAGAGGCGTCCGAGTAGCGGCTGGACAGGAAGATGAGCCCGGCTGCTGCATTCAGAATGGATTGGAGAGGGGAAAGTCTGGCGTGGGGAAGGCTGCCTGTCCACGGGCGTAGCAATATCCAGCGACGGATCTCTGCCGACAGAGAACAGGAGACAGCTGACAGTTCTCCGTGCTGAGCCTATCTGACAGGCTCACCGCGACAAATCGCAGCATGCTGCGTTTTGCCGGCCGCGAGCAGAGAATCACTATGATTCTCCGCTCGTGGACAGGGAGGCTGTGCTTTCCATAGCAACGCTATGAAAAGCGTTCACTGCGTTCCCCGCGGCCGGATTATCGCCGCAGGGAACGCAATGAAAATTCGCCCATGGACAGGCAGCCTAAGGCTGATCAGCAGCAAGTTGCAATAATCGAGCCGAGAGTGGATAAGGGCAATAATGAGCATTTTTAGCATGTCCACCGTGAGAAAAGGGCAGATTCTTGCAGTGTTCTTATAGAAAATTTGCATGTCCCCTCACACAAGCGGACAGCAATTGCGATTTCCACTTGTGGAAAAAAAATCGCAGCATGCTCTATTTTCGTGTAAATTCTGCATAAACGGTTTTCATTGAACTAGACAGTTGAGAATTAGGAAAGTAGATAACAGTAGGATGAGTAGGAGATACAATTGCGGAGATTTATCAAAACTGGTGCAAAAGAAAAGTGGATGAGTTGTCCCAAGCAACCAGTTAGAATGCCTGCTTAATTTTCAAAGGGGCTTCTGAAAAATGAGAGCTGGAATCTGATTGGTTGCTTTGTGTAATTTCCTCACTTTCACTTTGTACCTGCTTTGATAAATTGTCCCTTTTGCATAGGTTTTCTCTAAATTTGCTCTGTCAGGTTTGGAAATACCTGCCTAGGTTGTAGCTAATGGAGACCCAAGGCATTACAGTTTACAGATTTCCTAAATGTTACCACGTCAGCTTCATCTGACTACTAGGCTGGCTCTACTAGTGGTTGACTCTAGGCCTTTATATAAAACTATTTGTCGTATTCATGACTAATATGCTCTCTCTCCAATCCTTAGATTTTCCTCAATCCGCTCCGTAGAGTACATTCTGCCCCGCCGCTACCCCGCCAGCCAGTCCCTGATCTCCGGAAGACTCTCACCCACTACCTGCGCTCTCTCCAGCCTCTAGTTAGCGAAGAGGAGTTGGAGAGCACCCGGGAACTGGTAGAGTACTTCCTACGTCCCGGAGGACAGGGAGAAGAGCTGCAGAGACAACTACATAAGAGAGCGGAGAAGACTGATAACTGGGTGAGGCCACAGGAGCTTTCAAACTAGACTTGTATGAGGCCAGTATCATAAAATGTCATTAATTAAGACCTCACATTCCACTGTACATACACGTAAAATTACTGACTGCATTGTCTTATATGCTTTTTTCTTATACACTGACATGTCAAAAGTTATGGGAGATAACTAATATTTAGCCTGGTCAAGAACAGCATTTTGATGTAGCATTGATTCCACAAGTAGATGGAAGACTGGAGGGATGTTGAGCCATGCCGTGTGGATACCCACCCATAGCTCCGTGGTATTTGAAGGCGCAGGATCTTGAGTACAAATGGACTTCTCCATCTTATAAATGCTCAATTGGACTTGTGTAGGTGAACAAGCAGGCCACATCATTCATAGGAACTCTCCGGAATGCTCTTCGGACCAATTTTGGACAAATTGGGCACAATGTGTTATCCTGCTAGAATATTTTATCATTTGTGGGGTACATGAAGTCCATGAAGGATTGCATGCAGGGAAATGTAGCAGGCTTTGGTCAATGATAAGTTTGGGTCGGCCAGTTGACCCAACCAATGCCATGAGAACACCCCTACACCAGTCTGCACAGTGTTCTTGTTGACAACCTGGATTCATTGTTTCATTGGGTTAATGTCACACATGAACCCTACCATCAGCCTGAAACAAATGGTACCATGACTCATTGGACCTTGCCACACGTTGCTAGTCATCTAGAGTCCAGTTAGAAACCTCACAAACCCAGGGAGTGTCCAGTGTTAACAGAGGCGTTCTGGTGGCTCCTCTGCTCCCATATCCCACCGAAGATAAAGAACATTGCTGTAACCCGCGGGATACATGTGGGGAGGCTTCCTGCATTGAATGTGGATGTGATTTCTGCCAGACTTGCTTATCTGTTCACACAGACAATTCTAGCCAGATGCTGCAGGTTGAAATAATTAAGCACCTGTGGGCGCCACTGCACTGTCCACTGTGGGTGGTAATGCCTTCTATGACATATTGCTGGCACACACGTGATGCCGCGGATCGAGGAATGTTAAATACCCGCACAGCTTTAAAAATACAATGCCCCATCTGTTTGGCACCCACTATCATGCCATGTTCAAAATTGCAATAATTCACATTGCCTTGCAGTGAGCATGTGGCCAGTGTTCAACCTCACTCACATACAGGTGTGTGCAACCCTTCATAATTTGTTTACTTCCTCCTATCCCATAAGTTTTGGCATGTCAGTGTTTATATAACTTGTAGTGCCATATAAATTTTGGCTACATGGCAACATTAGTCAGCCACAGCTTCTGAGGCTGCCACAAGGGGTTGGGACCTTCCTTCTATTGTGTCCAGTTTACTGTCTGCAAAGATTTAAGGTACTTTACAAGAGCCAATGATCAAGTGCAAACATTTGTTTGCCCTGTAGTCGGCTTGTGTGAATATGCCAGTGATCAGATGATGAATGAGCAAACACTCATTCGTTGGCTAATCGGATATCTTATATGGGCATAAAAATGCTCGCTCGTCGACATCACACCTACACATGTGAACTGGAGATGTGTTGCCGATGAATGCAATCTACTTGGGGATGAATGATCATAGTAACGATTATTTGTGTCTATGCTACCAAACGAGTGTTGATCAATATGCTCGTCGGTTGGTGATCGTTACCATGCGCGGATATCTCCTGTGTAAAACAACTTTTAGGCTGGGTTCACACGGGGGGATTTCCAGTGGAATTCCCGCGATTTGGCCGCAACGAAAAACCACGGGAATTCCGCTGGAAAAGCACAGCTTCGGAACGGTTCTGCCCCTGGCATTCCGCTGCGGCTTTCTTTCCCCATAGAAATTAGCGAGGCCACAGCGGAAAAAAAAAATGGACATGCTCCATCTTCTATATCCGCGCCACAACACTGGTCCCGTCCGACTTTGCCATGATGGATTGGCCACCCCGTGTGGACGAGATTTTTGCAAATTCTCGTCCACATGGCTGGCTAATCCCGGGATTAGCGTTCGCAGGCGGATTTGCCGCAGCGAAATTCCGCTGTAAATCCACCCCTTGTGAGCCTAGCCTTAGGCTCTCTTAGACATACAATGTCTTGCATAACAAAACTGTATTCTGTGTGCTGGATGTTGCCAGAGCCTTAGATATATGCTGGTCATAGACATCAGATGAACGTTTGACAATTGTCAGGTGACTTTTATTGAATAGGGTAGGATATTTTTTAGCCATTTATCATCCCAGGTTTGATGGTTAATGATTAATGATCCACAGTATCCAGACAAAGTGACAGCATATCGGGCGCATAAGTATAATCCTTCTTTATTCCTCCATTACTGCAACGTTCCGACCCACTCGGGGTCTTTGTCAAGCTTTACGTAAAGCTTGACAAAGACCCCAAGTGGGTCCAAAAGGTGCAGTAATGAAGGAATAAAGAAGGATTATACTTCTGCGCCTGATATGCTGTCACTTTCTCTGGGTACTGTGGATTATGCATATGAGTCTTGGGCTCGAACTCTGTAGTGACGTGCATTTATGACTTGAATGGTCTGGCTATTGAAGCATATTCCAAAAGAGTGCTGCGGACTAATTGTGTTGAATGACTAATGATGCGTCACAAAATAAAATTACTTTTTTAATATGGGAACAAAATTATCAAAGACCTTTAAAGGCATGTAAAGAGCGTTTACCCAACCTTATCAGCCAATCATGCTCTATTATAATACTGCAATGACATTTAAAGTGCCAGTTCCGTATGTCAGACCTTCGTCTAAATGTCCATGGCCAGCGTTACTCTAATCTCTCCTCATCTATCCATTTATTGACCTCTCTCTGCCATTTGTAGCTCACAGACTGGAGACAAGAGTGTATATATCTAGAGAATCACCTACCACTACCCGTACATTCCAGCCCGGCTGTCATTCTCCCTCAGCAGGAATACAACGACTGGAGGGGACAGCTGAGGTATCTAACCACTATATCCATCCCATCCTATCGCTTGTTCAGCTGACTATATGTTGTATGTGCTCCATGTTGTGCTCAATCCAGTTTCTCCACTGTTGAATGGGCGGACTTCAATGGGTACCTTTATATAGACTGGGGATATTCTAGTTGAGAAGTTAGTCTTATCTCTTTAAATATATTTTGCCATGTACAGCTACATGTGTCCATGTAGTCCTAGCTAATAAAAGTCGCTCAAAGAAGCCCAATAGTATAAGGATCCCATACAAATTAATGCTTCTGGTCCACCAGGTCCAGTATAATGCATTTGGACCAGTTCAGCTGTTTAATTGTGGAACTGTGTAAGATGTCCACCCAAAAGTCTTCCCTTAGACGTGCTTTTTATTACCTCCCTGTCTTCAATGGTTTTCCAATTGGTACTCGGAAACAGAATTGGATCCATATTGGCAAATTGCAACCCACTTGTCCCCATTCTAGTACGTGGTCATGTTTTCTTCTCAGCACGGGGTCGGTACGCCGAGTTGCATCTTCTGCCATGCATAGTGATCTATATTACTATACAGACATTTATTGTATCTACTAATTTTCAGATTTGCATCTAAACTGATTTGCGGTGTCCTGGATTTTAAAGCCAAAATTGAGAGGTGAGTTTGGTTTTTCATTCTTTCAAAACGTTGCCCCATTTACAGCTATTGTAAGTTATGACTCCACATTCAGAATATGCTGGAGTAATACGGTATATCTGGTGCTAAAAACTAAACGGTATTTTGTTATTCAGGTACAGAAATGCCTAATATGGTCTCATCCAATTTTTTGACCTTATGTATGATGGGTGTTCTGTTGCTCTAACACCGATTACCTATCCTTAAGATAGTTCATCAATATCTGATCGGTGGGAAAATTCTCAAGACCCCTGGCAATCAGCTGCTTGAAGAACCCATGGTGCTAATATTGGAATTGACTAGGGTTCAGGCTGAGGTTTGTCCCTATCCAAGTTGGAGGCTTACCTCGGTTTGGGTCTTCAACTGGACCATGACCAGTGTCGTTGTACTTTTATGTTCATACATCGGTAGAGAGGTCAATAAACTCTCATGGCCAAGTTCTGGCCACAACATGTCTGGACCAGACAGCACCATAATGTGTTCATGACATAGCAGTATACGTCGGGCTTTGGGGGTAGGCAGTAAAAGGCACTGACACCGACATCTTTGTTGTGTTAACTCTAATGACAGCAAAACCTTTTAACGTTATAGCAAAGCCATATCCAAGCTGCAGGAACAAGTAATGAGTCCTTTGAGTAGGCCGTAAATGTTCACTAATGAGACGGTTCTTTTCCCATTTAATGGGTTCAAATCATGTAACAGTCCTTTAACCTTAAAGCACTGAACATTTTCTGAATCAAAGTCAACAAAATAACCAGGAACGTGTGCTGTTCAAGACAGTATCAGACAAGATGATTTGTAGAATAGATGGCGTCTTTGCAGTGGTGCTTCCTCCCCCAAACGGCAAGGCTTTAGTCACGTAGGGCAGTGTACCACCACCAATCAGATATAGATGACCTATCCTATGCATAGGTCATCAATATTAGGCTAATTTCACATGGGCGAGCGCGATATTGGGCCGTGAAACTCAGCCTGATATCGTGCTTGGGAACATGCAATGTCCCGCGTATGCGAGGCGTTTGGGTCGACCGCGCCCCAGTTGTGACTGACGCAGTGCACGTGGCTGGCTGGCTAAAAGCTCTGCACCCGGTGGCCGACATACAAAACTGCTTGAGTCTCCCATTGTAGTCAATGGGGTTCGTTAATCGAGTAGCGCTCTCGAATTTTACGAACTCTCGACTCGAATAACGAGGGCCCAAGTATTTGGGTGCTCACTCGTCTCTACCTACCATGCAATGTTTTTGCTGGCCCTATTGAAAACAATGGGCAAGGAATTCTGAGGGAACACCTAAACATGTGATGCGGGAAAAAACGCTTATGTATATGACCCCATTAAAAAGAATGCAGCGCACAAATCTTGCGCGGTTTTCTTGGCCGTGTGAAAGCGCCCTTAAAGTCCCACAAAGCCTCTTTAACTTTCAGTTAGTTTTTGGTAATTTGTATTGATTCGTGGAAACTGTTAATAAGTAGGCTCATTTTTTATGGAGGGATCTAAGCAAAACTTATTTTACCATTCTATTCATGTGTAAATAATCAGGACCCAGAAGCCATCAACACTTGGACACTTCTCTACACCCATTGACACCCCCCCCCCCAAAAAAAACAGAGGGAGTATAATACGGTCATAGAGATAAAAAATGTATTTTATTAAAGATGCAATTTAGAGAGTACAAAATAATGACACAAACAAAAAAAAAAGAGGATCGCATAAGGAAAGCACACACTGAATATATGACTATACATGAATATGCATACCATAATTAACAAAAGTTAATCAAGTCTGAAAGCCAATCCTAAATCGTGACTCAATATGCCGGTATGAGGAGACCGCAAGATCATCACACAGTATACATTGTAAAGTAATAAGACGGTCAAAAGTATACCCATATGTCCTTGGCAGACATTTCGACTGCCCTAATTAGGGGGCAATTACTGTTATGATGATCCCACCTGAAGGATTGGTACCAGGATATACTCTTTTCACCTATCTATCCATAGGATAGATGATAAAAGTCTGGTCAGTGCAGGGTCTCGCCACAGAGACGCCTGCCAATTCTGAGATCGGGGTTGAGTGTCCCCCTCTCCTGAATGGAACAGCAGCCGCACATGTACAATATGGCACCATTCATTTTCAATGAGACTGCCAGAGAGCGCCGACTGCTTGAACCTGGTTGGCTATTTCCGTCAGCCCTATTGAAATAAATGGAGAAGCTGCTGCTTGTTTCAGCCACCACTCCATTCAGTCGGACATCTCTGCGGGTGGGTACTGCGAGCCCACGATGACAAGGAGATAGGGACATGGGATCCCGTTCTCAGGATCGGTGGGAGCCCCTATGGCTAGGATATAAAGGTGTATTCTGATACAACCCCTTTAAATACTCACTCATGTGGTTAGTGACACTGTGCAAAGGATGGTGCCGCATATAAACGTCCTTCTGGTCCATGTGTGTGCCGTCCTGCTTGAGTACAACAGTTGCGTCTTGTTCGTCCCTTCTGGTTTATCTGATGCATACGCCACTTATATGCAGCATCGTCTTTAATGCAGCTTCACTGGTCAAATGCGGCACCATAGTGAGCATTTAAATGGGATCATTGTGACAGTAATTATCCCCTAAAGAAGCTACGCGAAACGCGTGTTAGGACGTACACGGGGACCTATGGGTATGCTTCTGAGTGTTGTATTGCTTTGCAATGTATACTGTGTGATGAATGTGCGGTCCCTTCATACCAGCATATTGACTGGATTTCAGCCTTCATTATCTTTCTGGATACATATTCATGAATTAAGCTCAGTCTGTGTTTTTTCTACTCCTTTTTGCTTGTGTCATTATTTTGCTTTCTTTTATTATATCTTTAAAGGGAACCTGTCATCAAGTTCTTACAATGCAATCCACGATAAACCTTTAACAGTGCTGCTAATAAGATTTCCTTCATGTTATTTGATTTTGTAATAAGTGCCCCATACCTTTTACAATCTGCTTTTGAAGTTTTCCCGAGTTGTACTCTAATGAGCTGAAAGAGTCAGATTTTCTCCTATGCGCTGCACCAGGCAGGCCCCTGTTCATGATTGGCATGCATACTGCTTTCTCTTCTTCGCTGTAATCCCAAGCAGGCAACATAGCAAACCCTGCCCTCACCTGCACACCTCAGCTCTCTCTTAGGCCGGTGGCACACAAATGGGTCGGATTGCGCATGCGGGAGCCCGCAGCAGAATTCGGCCCTGTGCCCGGCCGGCGTCCTTGTGTACCTGTTGAAATCTGTGTTGCGGATGGACGCGGCAACCCGCCGTCAAACATGCACAGTACAGATTTTTTTTTAAATCTTTCTTTTTCCTGAGCTGTCGCTAGGCAATGACACGGTTACCCACGACCTATCCAAAATGTCAATTGCGGATGGCCCGTGGCTTGGATGCTTCCAGTGAAGTCAATGGAAGCCGTCCATGTGCAATTCACACGACAATAAAACATGCTGCCCTTATTGGGATTTTCTTCTTAGATTTTGGAGTAGCTATCTACATATTTGTTACTGTGGGGGACATTGGATCATATAGACAATGTGTAAAACCCATGTAGTTGATTATCCTGCAGTTTTTTACATTTTGACTTTTTTTAAATTCTCTGTATGCTATATAGGGTCACATAATAAGAAAATCAGATCAGTAAACCGCTTGTTGTTAGTGTCCGGGGTGTAATACAAATATAGTAGAGTTTATATTTGTAGCCTGGATTATTCAGTGTTGACGTATCGTCTTAAAGAGCAATTCTGACAAATTTATACAAATGCATAAAAAGTTCTTCAAGTCTAGACAAGCTATGGCCTAACGTACTTTATCCTGCAAGCTAGTAAAGAGTCAAATATCCCCTGGCATGGCATAATTTGGTAACAAGGTTGATATACCAGTGCACATCCTCTCTGTTATTGCTCCAGGATCTAAATAATCTTCTCTTGCTTTTCCTTAACAGCCCTGGTGGCCTACAAGAGTTATGGCGAGGTCAAAGGCTGTGCCCAGATCAGTACTACAAGTTCTTTGGATCCTACAGGGAACCTGGAATCAAGAGAGATCGAATCCTTTTCCAGCCTCGTAACAAACCCCACCATGTGACCGTCTGCAAGAACTACCAGGTGACTCTTATGTTTACAAAGATATTCCGACTCCTACGGTGGAGAATAACAGCCGTCATGTTCCCTCCCTAGTGCTGGATCAGAAATGCTGCTGATGTGTGGCTACAAGACTGCTAGCTGACAGCACTTTAAGGCCGAATGCACACGGAAGGATTTGCATTGCAGAATCCAGAGCTGGGGAAAAAAATCGCAGCATGCTCTATTTTAGTGCAGGCTACGCACGGACGGCTTCCATTGAAGTCAATGGAAGCCATCCGTCCTGCAGCCCTTCCACAATCATCATTGTGGAAAGGCCATGGGATCTGCATCAGTTGTGCCTGGTGAAGACCCCAGTGTGGGTCGAAACATTGCATATTTTTGTGTAGGATATCCGAATAAGCACCACTTTCTTTTGCCTGCATGGATGCTGTCCCTTCTACTTTTTGGATCTGCTGGTGTATGCCACCAGGATATACATTGAATGTAGATGACACATGCAAATTTCCAGAAGCGCCTGGAGATCTGCCATCGTCAACCACAGTCTATGGCAATGATAACCTATTTAGGCTTCTGTTTTGCAAACGGATACAAATAGTTATTCATTAGAGAGAAAAATAGGGAGGATTGTGTTCTCATGTAGAGATTTTCAGTGCTTCTGCCCATTAAAATCACTTGGTTCCTTTAAGCTATGGTGCCCCATTCTTGATCACATCTTCATATGGGCTTTGTGAGGCCAACTGTCCCCTTTATGATTATATGTCCTAAGATGAAGATACTTGGGTGTTTGGTACAAAACCTCATTTCTGTTGGTAGAAGTCAGATCTCAAATTTTCCAACACAGATTGATTTTTGAAAGAGGTGGACATTCTCTTAGAAATAACTTAAACTTTCCAAGGAGTGCTGTGTTGGATATATCAAGTTAAGGAGAACTACCAGCACCAAGAGAGAAGCTATATGAGCAATGTAGTTGACATGTTTTGAGGATCAGTGGTAGATTCTGTTCTTGGATTTATACAGATTTCGGCAGGTCTGTAGAGGGCTAAAGATGTTCAGTTCTGGTTTTTCTATTTTCAGTTCTCCTAATGTGTTCCAATTTACAAGCTGACCAACCAATCATCTAATTTCCTTCTACCTTAACCAGTAATGGAACCACTCTTCTGAGATGCCAGCAACCTGTGTAGAACCGCTTCTGCATAGCTGGCGTAGAGCAGGTCATTCTGTATATAACCATGCTGTCTACATCTCCTTTCTCTTGAAGTTCAGTTCTTGTTTTTCCATTTTCAGTTCTCCTAATGTCTTACAAGCCGACTAAAGCTTGAAATGTAATATTTTACAACGCCGTGATGGAGGGGAATTCTTATTTTCCCTTTTGAAAATGGCAGAACATGATTTGCTTGGATTGTGGTTAATCAAGTATGATGAAAAGGTTTCACGTTTTTCTCTAATTCTGCTAAATTTACCATCATTATTGTTATGGAACAGTCATTCCCTCATTTAACAACGACGACAGACAAAATGGCCTCCGTTTTCTTATATGGGAGAATTACTGCTCCATCGTAGTAAATTTGGTCATAGACAATGAATTTTCCCAGATACGCTCACCATTATTTTATATATGTCTAACCCCAGTTTTTTGAGCTGGACGTATACAATAGTGATGGTTCACCATTGACTGAAGATCAGATTCACCAGCAGATGCTTTTCCTACGTGCACACTCAAAAAAGACCGACAAGGAGCCTGTTGGGGTGCTCACCACTGATCACAGGAACAGCTGGGGGCGAGCGTACAGTGCCCTCATTCGAGGTGAGCTAACCAGGTTTAGGAAAATTGACAGTTTACGGAGAAGACGCCATGACAATGCTGTGTGTCTCTCCTTATCTCCCAGACCGGCTGAACCGGGAGTCTGTACGCAGTATCCAGCGAAGCCTTTTTACCGTATGTCTGGATGCTACTGCGCTGAAGTACTCAGAGGACCTGTACAGTAGCCGTACCGCTGCGCAGATGCTGCACGGAGGAGGGAGCCATGCCAACAGCGGCAATCGGTGGTTTGACAAGACCTTACAGGTATATACTTGGCTTCGTACCAGGCAGCCAGAATTGTCATGTATAAGCTACAGGTCTTTCTTCCCGTCTGCTTGTCTCTGCACATATATACGTTTTCTCTCTCCATGATCGCTGAGTGTTGGCGGTCTCTCTTTAGTGTATTGTCAGAGCGATCATGTGTGTTCTGGGACAATCATAGATATCATTGCTGCTCCTCCCATCATGCTGCTTCCTTTAAACACAGTGAGATGCTGCACCTGCATCCCCCTCCTCTCCCTCCCCACTTTCTATACTTACCCTGTTACACTAGATGGACTTTTTGGTGACGTAAGACATATGTGAACATTTACAGGGATCCTATAGGCAGGGATATAGGACCGGCAGACGCAGCCGTCTGAGAGCTCGTTTCTTGCAGAATAAGTTGTATTCTCAATGGTATAATTTAATGTACATATATGCACAAGGGCGGAAATTCGGCGGCAGGATTTCCCGCAGAATTTCCGCCGCCCTGCCCGCCTGCATAGGATTGCATTACAATACGCAATCCTATGCAGACGGATGCGATTTGTTCGCGTGAAATTAAACGTGGAAAACAAATCACGGCATGCTCTATTTCTGTGCGGGGCTCGCAGAGGCCCGCACAGAAATGTCACTCCCCGGCTGCCGGCTCCGCTGTGCGCATGTGCTGGCTGGCCGGCAGCCGGCACATCAAAAAGCCGTAGCCACGGGAGAGGTGAGCATTGCACTGGTCCCTGCAGGGGCTTGGGTCGGGTCTCGTTGCGAGAATTCTCACAGCGGGATCTGACCCGGCTATCTGCAGGCGGCCATATTGTACTAAAGTGTAGTGGAATAGAAAAAAATTGCAATTCCACCATCTTTGGGGGGAGGTGTCTTGTTTTTATGGTGGACATATGGGAGCAAAAATGACAGAACTTTATTCTAATGGGTTTGGAAGATTACAATACCAAATGTATTCATTTGGTTAGTTTTTGCTATGCTACTTTTAAAAATAAAATATCTTTAGAAAATAAGTTCAGAGCGATAACTTTTATTTTTCCATCACTATAGCTGTGATAGGGCTCGTTTGTCTTATGGCTTTGAAGTGCATATGGGTTTTTGATTGCTTTTTATAAACGTATTCCTTGTGGATGGGGTGACCAAAAAAAGTGCAATTCTGGCATTGTGTATTAGTATTATTATTTTTTTATTATATATATATATATATATATATATATATATATATATATATATATTATTATTATTATTTTTTTTTTTATGACATTCACCCTGCAGGATACATAATGGACTTTTATAGGTGCTGTAATATCAAATATGTTTCTGGGATGTTTGGTTTAGATTTATTTTTCTTATTATAAATACAGGAAAAGGGGGCAGGCATGTCTTAATAGGCAAAAATACATGGCGGCTCTGGGGGCCTTCAGAGGGCCTCTGGCTGCCATGACATTTGGACATCTCCTCAAGATCTCATTGTGGGGGATGTTCGGGACCGCCAATTGGGCCATTTAAATTCTGCTGTCTGATTCACATAGACATTTAAAGGGTTAACAGCCGCGATTGGCACAAATTCAGCTCGTAACAGTTGGGGCGAGCTATTAAAGACAACTGATACCGGCGGTATATGAAGCAGGCCTGGCTTCTGAGCCCGTGCCATAATAACCCTGCATATATAGGATGTATATGTATATCCTATAGCATGGAGTGGTTACAGTTCTTTTCAATGGTTTCTGGAAAAGATGATTGACGAAAGATGCGGCCACCATTACTGATTCCTTAGCAGCTGTTACCCAGCTTTCCTTGAGAACTGAAAGAAAGCAAAGTCTAGTTATGCAATGATGCATTCTCACTGTAATATTACCGTCTGAGGCCTCACACACACAGACGGTTTTTACCATGATTGGCGCGGCGCTTTCAGCACCGTGCTAATCGCGGTACAGCGCACCCATTGAAGAAAGTTGGGTTAAGCCCCTTTTCCCGTGGCTACCATATCTTTCAGAAACGGTACCTGTGAGAAATAGATGAATGGAACTTCTAACAAGGAGACTTCTTTTTGCTGGTGTTATTACTGGTCCTTACTAATATCTCACAGTATTGCCCCTATCTAACTCCTTTCAGCCTGAGTATGTGCTAGTCCTTAGCGTAGAGTAACCCTGATTGTGACCCCTGCAGTTTGTGGTGGGAGAAGATGGGACCTGCGGACTGATTTGTGATCAAGCAACAGCGGATGCCTCTGCAATGCTGACTATGCTGCACCATGTCTTCAACTACTGGTAAGTGATTGGCATATTGGGCGTGCGGTAGGGGGTATAATTACACTCACAGTGCTGTTTATAAATTGGAATTCTCCCAACTGTTAGTAAATGTTACATTTTGAGTATCTTTTCAATACATTATTGTACTGATCTTGAGGTTTATTGTGTCTCTTTTTGCATGTGCTGATTTACATTAGAGAGTTCTGCTGGACTTCTTCTACCAGAAAGCAGTGCATTGTGGGAGCTGGGATAAATTACACAAGCAACTGTATGACACCCAGCAAGGGAATGGGTCCTATTCTAATTAATAGGACTCATGCATGATACTCCCCAAGCATTTTATAATAGCGATGTTAGATTGGACAGGAAAGCTTAAGGGCTCATTCACACAGGCGTATTGTCACCGCGCATTACGCACGTGTATTTACTGTGCGTAACACGCAGTAAATGTAGACAGTGGAAGTCTATGGACTTTCATTCTTCCATTCACACCTGCGTTGGAGCTGTGAGGGGACATCCGTAAAAAAAGCAGGAGAAATAAATCGCAGCATGCTCTATTTCTCTGCGTTTCATACAGAACCCTTGAAGGGCATTTATGGGATGTGGTGGAGAGGTCCAGTCGCACCGAATATCCTGCACCTACCAATACCGCCAAGCTGTGGGTGGTAATCCAGATGGCATGACTCAACATTCCTCCAGACATCTTACATCCACTTGGGGAATCAATTCCATGTTGACTTGCTGCATTTTACAGCAGGGCTAGAGGGGGTCCTACATGATATTAGTTCCTGTCCCATGACTTTTGGCATGTCAATATGTATAAGATGTAATATATAACTTTTTTGCTATACAGTTAATTATCATATTGTAATATACTATTCTCACCTACTAATGGCCCATCCTTTTAGCTCCGAGGGCCCCAGTCTGCAGCCGCCTCGCACTCCTCTCACCAGGGTTCCTCCACCAAGAAAATTGTACTTCAACTTCCCACCGGAAAGCAAACAGCACATAGAACAAGCCAAGCGGAACCTGGACATGTATGTTGGGTGGCTCCAAACAGAAGCTCACAATGCGGCTGTACTTCTAATATATGTAATTTATATTACTGATGTGTTATACTGCCATACAGGTATGAAAATGTATGCCACTACACTATATATGTAGTATTACTGACTGGTCAGTCAAATGGGCAGCTGACAAGATAATACATGGGACTGCTGGGTCTCCAGAGCAGGAGCCCCTTTTACTAGGTCTGTCTCTGCTCTGGCTGATAGAGGGGGTCCCAGGTAGAGTAACCCCCTCTATAGCCTCATTGTCCTAGTAGGGCCTACATTTTCCTTCATGAGATAACCTCTTTATTGTATCTTTACTACATTTCTGACTGCCTGTTTCTGTTTCTTACCTCCTTCAGATTGGTTAATGATCTTGACATCTGCTGTTTCTCCTTCCCTGACTTTGGAAAGAAATTCCCGCAGAGGTACAAGATGCGCCCGGGTGCGTTCCTGCAAGTCTGCCTGCAACTGGCGTATTACAGGTACACTGACACGGGGGTATAGCTGTTTTCTGAGTAAATGCCACTCGCGATGGTGCTGACGTTTTGCTTGTTTTCTCAGGTTACACGGCTCCATGTGTGCGACAAGCGAGGCAGTCTCACTTCGTGCGTTTCATCATGGGCGGTCGGATATTGTACGTTGCTCCTCCCCCGAAGTACTGGAATTTGTTCAAGCTGCAGATGACCCCAAAAAATCGGCAAGTTTTGGCTGGGGGCAACGTTGTGTGGTGCAGCCTCAGTTCTGTTTAGGAGGAGCCAAAAAAAATATCTGTTAAAGGGGTTAACCTATAAAATTACTTATCGCTTATCTACAAGATAGGTGATAAATGACTGATCACTGGGATCCAACCCAAGGGGAACTGCACGTCCCAAATCCACTGGGTGACTGGAGCAGCGGTGCTTATATGTGACCAACACTCGATTCACTTCTATAGGATTGTGCTCAGCCATCTCCATAGATAGTCGATAGAGCCATGGTCATACATGTGCACTACTGATCCCAGCAGCAAGTGTTCACTTTCCCTGCAGCGCCTCCACAGGGGAAATAAAGCATTACACAGTTATCATCAAAATGATTGGGCTGTCTGTGTAATACATGATCATGTTGCATCCTCCAGAACGAGAAATGCTTGTTGTAGCTGTTGTCTACTCCAGCTATTTGATAAGGATCCATTAAATATGTCTTTTAGGGGATGCTTATCCAGCGGAAATGGTGCAGTATTTCCGCATTTAAAAATCAGCGTCAAAAAATCATCAGAATCCGCACCACTGATGCAGATTTTGATGAAGATCCACACCTGAATTTACCCTTTCAGAAAAAGTCTGAAATCTGCTGCGGATCTGTGGCAAAACCTGCAATAAATGCTCCGCACGAAAATCCGCTACATGTGAACATGCCTCCATGGCAACATTTTTGTCTACGTATAAAAACACAACAAAAACACTTTTTTTTTAATCAATAGTAGTCTCAGTGATATAAAACTTGTCTTTTTTAAGAATACATTTTTTTTTTTTTTTTTTTTTACACGTTTTTAAAAGTGTATTTTTGGTGCAGTTTTAAACGCAGACAAAAATGCTTCTGTGCAATGGTAGTCTAAAATCCATCCGTCTCACGTAGCTAACAGGTTTGTTACAATGTGTCAGGGCAGGCAATCCCCTGAGCTAGACACGGCAGCAGTATATATCTTTCTCCTATATTACAGAGGGATTGCTCATTTCTACACTGATACATTACAACCTCAGCTCTGTTAGGGTGAATGCACACGGGCAGAAATTTCGCGCCGAGATTTCCCGCAGAATTTCCGCCTATGTACGCTGCCGTAGGAATCCTATGCAGACGACCGCGATGTGACCTCGTGAAAACTTGCGCGGTAAACAAATCGCAGCATGTCCTATTACCGTGCAAGCGGCTGTGCGGCAGCCGACACATCGCAGAACGGAGAGAAGATGCTGAAGGAGGTGAGCCGCGGGTCACTGCAAGAGCACTGGTCATATCCCGCTGCGAGAATTCTCGCAGCAGGATCTGACCCGGCCGTCTGCATTCACCTGACTAGGTCTGGAAGATTTTCAAAGGTATTTGATTCACTGAGCACTAGTGTGTGTGCGTGCGTGCGTGTTTATAATATTATATCATATTTTTTTTTTTGGGGCTCCTCTTATTGTCTCTTTACATAGGCAGAGGAAAAGTTTTCCCTCTTCGTAAGAGCTGTAGAAAGTCACCAGGCGAACACGGAACAGGTGGGATTTCCCTTCTCATTGTATCACTGATTGTGTTTTCTATCTTCCTCCCTCTTATTTCTCTGTTCATGAATCATATTAGATGCAGCCTTGAAAATCGGCTTCCTCACGAAGTTCTTATTGTCCTATTATACCAGCGACAAGCAGTAGGTGGCACCAGTCTATTCTGGTTCTATTTCTTGTGTCACGTTACAGCATGGCCTTTAGTAGCTTAAAGAGACTCTGTCACCATCTTTTTGTACCCCTCTCTGAGGGCAGCATAAGGCAGCGATAGTCACACTGATTGTAGTGATATGCCTGCTGTATGTATCTGTGCAGTAGTTTGGGAGAAACTTGCATTTTATCAGTAGCTGCAAATGCATAGAGGACTACTTAAAGAAGTCCTGGATAATCATGAGTTGCAGGCTTGTTACACACACACTGTCCTTCAGCCAATGATTGACAGCTGTCTGCCTATTACTGTAAGAGCTGCCAATCATTGTCTGGAGGGCGGCTGAGTGTAACTAGCCAGCAGCTCATGAATATGCAGGACTAGTTCTGTGTCTGGGTGATACTAATTAAATGCAAGTTTCTCCAAAACTACTGCACAGAAACATACAGCAGGCGTATCGCTTTAATCAGTGTGACCTGCGCTACCTTATGCTGCTCTCAGCAAGGGTTGTAAAAGCATGGTGACAGTCTCTTTAATTGACAATCCCAAGTGTGAGTGACAAAATTCATAGCCTATTAGAAATGTTATATTAATATAATTAAATTATACATTCCTTAATATGTTAATGGGATATTGGTGACGTCTGCCACAAACCATCAATGATTTTCAGACTAAAACAGGTTCTACACAGAGATTTCCGGTAATAGAAATCTCAGAGCAGTGCCAAGGGGTCAGATCTCTCTATAGAGCTCACACGTCGGTGGTTGACTGAGATCACAGACTTCACCAATGTCTACAACTCACCTTTTACATGGCGTTCCCTTCTAGCCTGCCATGTAAGGGCTTGTTCACATCGGCATTGAAGCGTCCATTCTGAACCCCTGTTGCTGAATTCTGCTAAAAATCATTATGAAAACGCTTTGCGTGCAGTGCTATTTCGTCCTGTAAAATACTAGATGGACGGCCGTAAACCAGATGTAGTCCCTTGTAGTCGATGGGTCTATTTGACGCGGTTTGGTTCTGCCATATTCCTTTCATCCAGTGAGTGCTATTTTCCTGCTCCCCTAAAGAGCAGGAAAATGGAACCCATAGCGCTAGTGTGAACGAGCCCGTAGCTAGTAGTATGTTTTCTTCTTGAGCATGGTATGGAATGGACTGTTCTACAGGGTGTTTCACTTAAAGCGCAACCTTTATTTTGCTTGTAATGTTCTGTTTCCCACATGTGTATTGTAAGAAGGTGGGGCTCATTTATCAAAACTGTCTGTAACAGTAAGGCTGTCCTTGTTGCCCATATCAACCAATCAGAGCTCAGCTTTCACTTTACTACAGTTCAGAAATGAAAACTGATTTCTGGTTGCTATGGACAACAAGGACAGTCTTACTTTTAGAAGTGAGAAAACCTTGAAGACAAATCTATCTAAGAGTACAGATTACTTGGTCTATCCTATGGATGAGTGTGGTTTTCTGGTACGCACATACTGGGTGATCGGTTCAGTCATGGAATGTCATCAGCAATTTTGGGAAAAGTTTTGAGAACGCACTGCACCCAACAAAACAAGCGTTCAGTGACCAGCAAACAACCTGGAAAGGATGGGAACTTTGTTGGATGAACAGCAGGGAGGGCGGCCAAAGATGTCAGCGGCTACATTATAGGACACCAGAGTACCATTGCTACATTCCCTACAGAAGTCTCCTTGTTTATCACAAGAAACTGGTAAGTCCTTGGTAAGATGTCAGACACTAAGAAAGGGAAGTAGAAATCATGGTTGTTCTGGAACTGCAGCTGATATGGTGGAGCGCGTGAAGTTCGGGAAGTGGTTCCTTCGAAATTTAGGCCAACATCAGGGACTGTTGGACATCACATACGAAGCATGGTTCCATCTGTGTGGCTTTGTGAATAGCCAAAACACATGAATTTGGGCCACAACTAACCTGTATGAAATCCATGAAAAATACTGCATCCTATAAAAGTCTATCTTCTTCAAGGACACCATCAACACCGAACGTTACCTGCCAATATAAGTGGTTGCAGAATCGTTATTCCAGCAAGATTGTCACATGTCCAACCACGGCATGGCAGAAACTCGTTCTTGAAGGACACCATCTCAAAGTGCCTGTGACCACCGAGATCACCGGACCTTACACCAGCAGACTTATACCTGTGGGCCACTGAAAGGGTAAAGCATTAGGCAATAACCCCCGGACAGTTGCCACACTGAGTATTAATATTAGACATGAAATGGCTTGGAGCACCTGGTTCAGTGGTGGCCACCTTCAACATCTTCTGTGACAACTCTGAGCTCCCTGAAAAATCAAGACAGACGTCCAAATTCACTATTGTGGGATTATATTGCCCCCAATACAAATATTGTGAAATTATTATCCCCACCGCCTCGCACAGGTGAATAGAATTCTGGAATTTGTGCACAAGTCTCCTATTGTCAACAAGTTTCGAGATGGTTGACTTTTACACAGATTTAAGGATTGCTCAGACTTGGAAGACTTCTGGAAGAGGGTGAATGAGCTTACACAAGAGGTCTTACATTTTAACTTGCCCAAAGCCCCCCTCTCTATTTATCCTTTGTCTCCTCAACTTACCAGTGAGAACATTCTGGAAGTCCATACTAAAAAACCTAATTAACGCTGCTAGGTCAAGCATGCAAGCCTTGTGGAAATCTTTGCCTGCCCCCTCCCTCTCTCTTCGATTGCACAAAGTGGATGAGATAGTAAGAATGGAGTAGCTTACTGCTTTGCTACAAGAAACACATGATACTGTTATGTCTTCCTGGACACCTTGGGACATGTTTCAGGACTTAACTTATAGGTCTATTGTGGATGGAGCAGGCTAAAGGCCTATTTACATGCAGCAATTATCGCTCAAAATTCGTTCATACGATGGCAAATGAGCGCTAATCGTTGCGTGTAAACTCGGCCATCATTCACTTTTTATCTGAACGATTATTTTAAGGTGAGCTAACGGGGAGTGCACGCTGTATTCTCAGCGGGTGCGGGGAGAATACATTGTATTCTGCTGACAGCCCGTGTGGGAACAATGCAGCTCCCGGAGGCCCTTTTACACGCAAATGAAGGTGATTAAGTGTTAATGGACATTGGTGTCCATTAACACTCTATGCAAAATGATCGTTAAAACTGTCAGTCTTTCAATTGTTCGAAAGATTGTCTTTGTTTGTAAAAGTGCCTTAACTGCTCTTTTGATTCCTGTGCCTCCCACTTTTTTTTTTTCTTCTTTTGCTTCCGTTTTTCTCTTATTTTTTCCTACTCAATTTTCAACCAGTTTAAGATACTGGTTCCTACCATTGGGGGTGCGTCCCTTTACTTACCCCTCCCCTCACCATACTCTGTTTTCTGTGTGATGAGGGGTAGCAGGTATCTTGTTTGGATAGTAATTTGGGCTGCTCGTGATAGGCTGCTGTTATTTGATAAGGCATTGCCTTAACTGATGCTATTTTACTGCTATACTTTGGCCTATATTTTGTTTTAAGTTGTTCTAGTTACACTAAAAACTTTACAAATAAAGAATTAAAAAAAAAAAAAGAAATTACTGGGTTGCGTTTTGAGTAGCACACCCCGTATATCATGAGATGCATTCTGTGTTCTCATCACGTTGGCATGAGTTGCGCTGAACTGTGTGTCGCTCTTTTCTGGGTGTTTTCAATCTTGTGTTCCCTCAGTGAATGCATGGAAATATACATTCATGTTATACGTATGCATACAATATATACAGCTGCTGAATGAATATGAAGGATAACCTTATACCTCGCACGACACACAGAAATAAGACATTAACCCCTTGCTGTCGTTAGAGGCTTTAGAAAACAAGTAAGAGACAGAGGCAGGCCCATATTATAAGGAAAGTAGAATGAGGCCCCCTGCTGGCGCTGCTTCACTCTAGCATATTACCATCTCCAGTACAGAAATGCTCAATACTCATTCATCCCAGTGGCTGTAATGTTGCCAGTGTTAATCCGAAATCCATTGGAGTAAATGTGCCAAATTTATTAAGAGATGCGTGTATTCCTCATAATAAACTTACAGATTCCTCGGCTGTCGTTGCAACAGAAATTGAAATGATCTCTTGCAGTAAGCAGACGTAGAAATGTGCTATAATTTGTGCCTATTTCTGATGCAAGTTGTAGTAAATCTTCTGAGTCAGAGGAGGCCCCGCCTCTTTTCTTAAGTTTACAAAAGGCGTAAAAAGTCGCAAATCTTAGCACAAGTGTGGCATGCCCCAAAATTTGTGGCCTTTTTAAAATTTGGATTAGTGCGGGCGGTGGGTTATTTGGATCCCCCCCCCCCCCCTTTTTTTTTTTTTTTTAAACATCATGTGTTCCCCATAGCTTCATATCAGACTTCTGGGGAACAACATTTATATACAGGCCTGATGTGAAAGGCCGTATCCCATTATTAAAGGGGTATTCCCATCTTCTCCACAGCCTATGCCATAAGTCTTACAGATGAAGCTCCCACACCTGTCAAGTTTTGGGACGGTGTGGCACCCAGCAAAGCTAGGTAGAGTCCTGGGGAGGTCCGCTCTGGGGTGGGATCGATCTGGTCCTCATTCCTTGATATCAATTGCATCCGTGTCTTAAAGACAAGGATACAATTGACTCTGACTGTGGCATTGCAGGAAGCCGAGCACTTCCTGCTTCGCCGTCCAAAACCTTATCTGCAATGCTGGCAGTGCAATGATGGCAGCGCTTTGCCTGCGTTTTCCTGCATGATCCTGCCCAGAAGATTCCAAAGCAAAGGATTGAGAATGCCAGGGAAGTGTCAGGAGGTGTTTTAAGTTTATTATGTTATTTTATTGCTTGGGCACAGTGAGGCTTGTAAATGACAACAGAGGTACAGTGGGGCCTATAAATGGCCACAGGGGACTCATTGGGCCTTCTAAATTAATGAGGCCCACTGTGACTGTCACCTGGCTGGCTGGAAGCAGTGGCAGAGTTGGTGAATAACTTTGGAAGCGGTTGAGCAATAACTCCCAAAGAGGTCAATGGGAGTCATGCAAACAGCATAGCACGGCAAGTTGAGCTGTTTTTGCAGCTCCTTGGGAACGGTAACAGTGTAACTTGCTGTGCTACGCTGTCTCTGTAATTCCCATTCACTTCTATGGAAGTTGCAGAAACAACATAAGACAGACCACTCATCTGCTTCCATACTCTGACCACCCCAGCTGTTATTGCCTGAGATGAGAATACTGCTTTAAGCCGGTGACCCTTTTACATGGAAAATTCAATAAGTATCTATGGAAAACTATACTGCACGGTGTCCCGCATGGGCGTAGGATGATATAAGGTTGAGGCTTCGGGTTCAGATGAGAATGAATTAGTACTATTATAGTATTGATAGAAAAGACAAGACGGCCGTAGAAATCAATGACTTCTGATTACAAGAGGAAGAGCAGAGAACAGGGCATCCTGACCTCCCTAAATTACTACATATTAACAGACCAATGTGTGAGTGACATTGGTCTTATCAGGAGGGATGCTGAGCTGCAGTACAACCTGTACTCAAGAGTGGCGCTGTTTCCAGATAAAGCATGCATATTGTCCACTCTTGTACAACGCTTTTAACTCTGAACAAGGTTGGTTATTAATTACCTTCTGCATTCTTAGGTGTTACAAGGGCAGTCTGTAGATGGCGCTATCCTGGCTCTGAAGATGCTGTGTATTTCTTCGGGGATGGCCCTCCCGGCTCTTTTCATGGATACATCTTTTGCGGTGTCTTCCCACTGGAAGCTCTTCACTGGACAGGTCTGTGAATGGATATAGAACAATGACCCCTACTCTTAATAAAGTACCTCTGAGGCTGTTTTACATGGGCCAATGATGGGACATGAACATCTGCCTGATCATCAGCCCGGATAAATATGCCAATGGTCTGCCGACACACAAACATGCACTCTTTTTGTCTACTAATCAGGTAGTTTGCAGTGGGTATAAAAATGCTCACTTGTTGGCTGCACATCCCCCTGTGTGAACAGTGGATGTTCTGCTGATGAGTGCTTTCTGCATGCATGCAACCCCTCGGGTATATATTGCTTGTAGAGCACATCAGCTAAGTGCGCCATTTTTCTGCTACACTGCTCAAAATACTCTGAATGGGCATAAAGTTAAAAGGGTCATCTGGGACTTCGATACTGATGATTTATCCTTAGGATGGGTCATCAATATCAGTTTGGTGGGTGTCCGTTGCTTGGATTCATGTCAATGAGCTGTTAAAAAAGACTCGTGCACTCGGCTGAGTGCCGTCACCTTCTCTCAGGCCAGTAATGTCAAGTTCTTCGATCATGTGGCCTGACAGCAGCTCCGTTTCATTCAAGCGAATAGTAGGGCCGTATTTACAGCTCATGCTACCCTAGGCTCTACACCTAAATATGCCCCTTTTAAAAGCTGGGACTGGATAACACCCCGTATATAATGACTGGATAGCACCACATTCCGTAACTGCATAGCACCACCAAACCTGGACTGCTAGCACTGCCATATCATGATTAAATAAAAGGCAACATCACTATACAGGGACTAAATTATGCCACCATAATTTTTCTGAATTAAAGGAAAAAAAAAACCCCTACAAGAATACTAAAATCATCACCATACTGTAAGGGTACTTTCACAGGGGCCAACTAGCCAAAAAATCACTCAAACAATCGATTTTTGATTGACAATGGTCTAGTGTAAAATTGGGACCCGGCAGGGTATTAGGTGAGAAATTGCTCATTAGTCACTAGTGATTTTGTTTCAGAGAGGTGAAATGAAGCAACTAATGAGCGACTTCTCGCTTAGTGTAAACAGGCAGTCATTTCCAGCTGCCTGTCTTTAAATGACTGCCTGTTCACAGTGAATAAAGGCGGGCATCCGGAAATGGTCTTCAGTGAATTGAGGAGGATTCCCATCTTGCAGGAATATGTTAGGTTGCAGATCGGCTACTCTGGGATACAGGAAATTTTCCAACATGTCAAGGTACACGGGCCCAGTGACCTATACGTTCACTGAAAAAACGGACCAATAAGCCTCTTCTTTATTACACCTCACCAAACGTTGAATCTTGGACATGTTCTCTGTAGACAAGGGGATTTTCGGTTCCCCATATCCCCGCCTTATGCCGATTGACATATTCCGATAAATATAATGTGGCCTCCTCTGAGAACAAGATGTTTCCGAGAAAGTGACTGTCGGTGTTGATACGATTAAGCATTTGGTAGCAAATTCCTGTCTGTGGCTTGTTGTCCGTCTTCAGTTGTTGGACAATTTCAGTTTATAAGGTTACATACAAAGCTGCTTATGCAATACTCGATGCGTGATCACCGGTGGTTTGTGGAATTGTCTTGATGCCTAGTAAATTGATTTCCCCGGACTTCTCTGAAGTCCCGCTCTAATTTCTTCATTCTGTCATTGAAAACACTTCCCCGAGCTCCCTCAGATGGTTTTAGAACACCTCCAGGAGTGAGAAACCTATAGAACCACACCATAACCCCTCAATGACCAGCTATACTGGATTTTACGTGGTCACTAAAGGGCCTTAGGCTAAGCTGCTGTGTATTTATGGCGGCCTAATCTTAGGTCAGTATGGGAATCCTGGGCTGGGAAGAGTCGGGTCCCAGATGTCGAATGACAGCCAGGACCCTGCCCTAACGGCTGGGAGAGGAGAAATTTCTGTTCCCAACTTATTACATGCCGCGATCAATAGCGATCATGGCATGTAAGTGGGTGATAGCGGGAGTTAACACCCCTGTCATCCATAGGCATCCCACAATGTGATTGTAGGGTGCTGATGGATTCCCACGACAGCTGGAGGCCTCATTAATTCCTATCAGACGCTGTCTCTGGCCGGTTCTGATTGCTGGTCGATGAAAAGTACACAATACTGCACTACATACGTAGTACAGTGTAGTGTACCAGCAATGGAAGGATTGCAGCTTCAAGTCTTTTGGAGGGAGAAATGAATGTGTTAAAAAGTTCAATAAAGTTAAAGGTTATTTGAAAAAAAAAAAAAAAAAAAAACAGGAAAAAATGTTTTCATTACAAGCGCTTTTAATCAAAGACCCCCCCCCCCCCAAAAAAAAACTTAATACACAATACTTCTCTTCTACTGCTGAGATAAAATAAAAACTGCACTGTGATTGGTTGCTATGGGCAATAGATTCTCAGCTTTCATAAGAGTGTAGTGCCCATAACAACCAATCACAGCGCAGCTTTCATTTCTTCTACTGCTGAGGTAAAATGAAAGCTGTGCTGTGATTGGTTGCTATGGGTAATATAGATAGTTATACTATTAGACAGGTTTGAGAAATGAGGCCAACAATTCTGTTAGTTGTTCCTTCACCTACTGCTAATTACAATCAATCCTTCCTCATAATGATAATAAACAATATTTGTTTATCTCCAACTTATTCCACAGCGCTTGTCATATTGATTGAAATGTTGGCACATTGAACAGAACACCTTGTATAATAATTACCCTGGAATACTCTGACTGTCCCCTTTTGTGCCCTTGCAGGTGTCCGCTCCTATGGACTGTGTGATGTGTTACGGCCCCCTGGTTCCCGACGGGTACAGCGTCTGCTTTGCGCCCTCCCAGGACAGCATCACTGTGTGTGTATCGGCATTTGATTGCTGTCAGGAGACGGATGCGGAGAGACTGTCCGACAGTCTGCAGGGAGCACTGAGAGACGTCCACTCCTTGGTCCTGGAGTGTCGGCCGGGGGACGAATAGTCTGTGCGTTCAGGATGTTTATTTACAACTGGAACCTCAATTAACTGCTGCGTATTTATTATGCCCATGTATGAATATTGGCTGCACGACCTAAAAGGAACAATGCGCTGTGAACCCAGTTACAGGGGCCAATCATGGGACCTTCTGAAAACGAAAATAAAGTAACCTATGTGGCCATATATAATCAATATGGTCTCAGTGACGTGTTATGTGGTCATGTGACGTAGTCATGTGATCCCGGCCTATGCCATGCATCACTGAAACTGTATTATTTATTTTGTAGCCCTCGCCTACACCTCCCCCACTTCTCCCTCATGTATGGCCCTCACCTCCACTTTCCTCCTCTTGTGTAAAGCCCTCGCCTCCGCCCCTACCCCTCCCTCGTGTATGGCCCTCGCCTCCACCTTCCTCCCCTTGTGTAAAGCCCTTGCCTCCACCTCCTCCCCTTCCTTGTGTATAGCGCTCGTCTCCATCTCCATCCCCCCTTCGTGCATAGCTCTCGCCTCCACCTTCCCTCCCTCCTTGTGTATAGACCTTGCCTCCACCTTTCCTCCCCTGTCATGTATAGCCCTTAACTCCACCTCCCTCCCCCCACCCCCTTGTGAATAACTCTCTCCTCCACCTCCCCCCTCCTCGTGTATAGCCCTTGCCTACACCTCCACCCCCCCTCGTGAATAGCCCTTGCCTACACCTTCAATCCCCCCTCATGAATAGCCCTCGCCTCCACCTTCCTGCCCCCCCTTGTGTATTGCCCTCGCCTACACCTCCCCACCCTCCTCATGTATAGGCCTCGCCTACACCTCCCCACCCTCGTGTATATCACCCCCGCTTCCGCCTGACCCTATTTCAGCCCATGCTTCCATGACCCATTGCTGCTTTCACATTTAGAGTCCCTGCTATGGCTATTACATTTTTATACCCAGTTTTGCTGTGTGTACATCCTGTTCTTAAGGTCCCATTTTGGCTGTTACATCCAGATACATTGTTCTAGGTCTCACGTTCATATACCCCATTATAGGTGTCACATGGCGCTACCCCACTATGTCTGTTACATTCTTTTAACCTGTTATAGCTGTTACATACAGGTATATTGTCACATCTGTTACATGGGTCTACCCCTATTATCTGTCATAGGCAGCTGCCCCTTTATAGATATGCACACTTTTTGAAATGGAACCATAAAAACTCCTGTTATTCAGGGAGAGAACATCATATATAGTGGTGGTCGCAGCTTTATGACTTTATACAAGTTCTTACCATGAGCGTATATGAAAATCAGACTGAATTGTGCCTCAATACAAAGTACAATAAACCTTTCTGATGATCTTTATGTGGAGTGAATGTGCAAAATGTTTATATAAATATATACTCCGTCTGGTCCTCTGTCTTCAGAACGTATGCTCGAGCTCCAACATTTCCTCAAAGAACCTAGCTTTTTTATTTCAGTTCACCTAAAACATAGTCGCTGGTTCATTTAATTATCGTCTGGTGTAAAAAGGTACTCATTGTCTTTCAATGACTAATCAACAACTTTATAGGCAGGTATTAATTCCAGTGACTATTTTAACAACAGTTGTCCTGCAGAACACCACCCTAATTCCCCAATCTGTCCTCCTCTCAGATTAAAGCCCCATTTACTCGCAACGATTATTGCTCAAAATTCGTTCAAACAATGGCTTTTGAGAGATAATTGTTGTGTGTAAACGCTTTCATCTTTCACTCTTCGGCTGAAGGATGATTATTATTTTTTTATTTTTTTTTTTAAGGTAAGCATAAAATCCATTGCTCAGCCGAAGAGAGATAGCAGGGACCACACATTGTGTTCAGCTAACAGCCCCCAGCAGCCCCTGTGAAGACTATGCAGTCTAATGCAAAGTCCAGACCACATGCTGGGATTTGCAAACAGCTGCTGATTGCTCATTTACATGCAAATGAAACTGATAAAGTGCTAATGGGCATTAATGCACATTAGTAATTTATGCAAAATGATTGCTAGAGCTGTCAATCTTTCAATCATTTGAAGGATTGTCTTTGCGTGTAAATGAGCCTTAAGACCAGTCTGTCTTGGTTGGGTTGAAACTTGTCCCCAATAGTCTGCTACTTTTTTATTTTTCTTAATAAAATGCAATTTTTTTTGCCCCATCCCTTTGCCCACATGGTGTGAATGGAGAAGGATCAGCTCCTTGTTAGGTATAAACCAGTAATTATTAGGAAATTATATTACCAGTGTTTCTGATGGCGCATTGTGCTACATGCATATCACACACACAGTACCGCTACATACATTGTTCTTCTCATAGAACAGGGATCAGAAGCGGCACAGCATTTGAGATAACGGACCTGTGATGATGTCAGTCATGCTCCGCCCCTGATCACATAATGGTGACTCTCATCCCAAGTGAATGACTTACATGTTCTGCCCCTGATCACATGATGGTGATGTCATCAAAGGTCCTTCATTGCCGCTGAGGGAGTTACATGCTCCACCCCTTATCACATGATGGGGACATCATCAAAGATCCTGCATCCATGTGCAGATTACGGGCGGGCTACAATTTCCCCTGCACATATTAGCCTTTTACTCTACACCTAAGCAACCAATCACTGTGAATCAGCCAACCCAAATAACCAATCACCGTGAATAAGTAAATCCAAACAACCAATCAGGTTGCGAATGGTGTGGAGTTGGGGAGTAAAAGGCTAATATGCTCCCCCTGTGGCCTCAGTTGCTATGGAATACTAACAAACACCTAGCTGGACAGCAGCTGTGTGCATACAGGACCTGTGATGATGTCACCGTCATGTGATCATGGGCGGAGCATGTAAGTCATCACAAATGTACTCACGCACAGACAGACAGACAGGTTGTCGTTAGTAGTTTAACGACTCAAAGCAATTCAATTTTTTTTGCACTTTGCTGAACTGAGATTAGGGATGTGGCCTCAAATTTAAAGGGATTGACTGGAGCTGACTGGACAATATGGCTGCTAATAATGAGTTATTGGTTATATGTACTGTACTGGAGAAGTAGTCCACGTGTCTGCTTTGGGAGCCTTGAAAAGATAGGACTAGCTCTGGTTGTGTGGCGACCCAGACCTAGGAGGTGTTAAGCAATGTGGGGAAATGAGATGGTAGTTATGGTGACTCTGCTACTCCTGGCAGAATAGAAAAAATTCCAGTCTTGCGGTCTAGCTACTCCGAGATCAAAAATAGTTCTTCACGCCTGCGGGGTCGGGTAGGGAAAGACGGTGATGCCTCAGTGGGGCACTACTTGCGGAGTCTGGTAAGGGAAGGTGTTGGTTTATCATGATGCCGGTCCGTATATCGGTAAGGACCCATTCTGAGCAAAACATAATCAAATCTAAAAAGTGGAAAAACCTAAAGAATAATGGGAGTAGTAATCCTTGCCTTCCTGCAGTGTTGTGTAGTACCTCAGTGCAAATTATGTGGTTGGTGGGTAGCACTCCAGGAAGCAGACTTAGATGGTAAAAACAATTTAACTCTTTATTTGCAGGGAGACAGGGAGAAAGTGTGGAAACTTGCAGTGATCACACGGATTACATTAAATTCACTTGAAGCAGATGAAAACTTTGTATTACACTTCCCAACATTGATTGTTTCTGAACCTTTCCCAGGGGTTTGACATTGACTTCCAGCCTTTTCCTCCCTGGCTTTAACTATTACACTGAACATGACATGCTGACTTGATCTCCTTTCTCTCCTCTTCTTTCTTGTTCCGATTCTATTTCTATCCTCTCTCTGCTAAATATTTTTTGTAGTTTGAGTGCTCACACTTTGGATGTTCTAGCTTCCCACTGCCCAGTCTGTTGTAGATTTTCTCCTTGTTCCTCCCTGTTCAATATCTCAGGCTCCCCTGAACCAGACTCTCTCTCCAGGCCTGAACTAGACTGACTAACTCCACCCACTCTCTACCTTTTTATACCCCAACACTCACCCAATCCTGAGCTAGGGAAAAGCTAACTATTCAATCCCTGAGCTAGCTAGGGGTGATTGGCAGGTGTAAGAGTAGGTTAGGATGAATTCTGCCAACTCATGCGTGGTTTGCTTGCATATGCACATCTAAATAACATATTTAAAGTGATATACATATTTAAAGTGATATACATACAATTTCACCTATTTCAAGATATATTCACATAATTACAGAAAGTGGCTATAGCAGTGCTATGGGACCCCAACTCTGGGATACTACAGTTGGTCCCTACAAAGAAAAAAGTGAAATCCACGCTTGCTTGAAAGGTAAAATGTATATTCCTTCTTTATTTGGTCATATTAAAAATTGACCGGTGTAAACATCTCTAACCAGACGCGTATCGGCTACGCAGAGCCTTCATCAGTGGTAGCCGATATGCGTCCGGTTAGAGATGTGTACACCTGGTAATTTTTAATATGACCAAATAAAGGAAGAATACACATTTTACCTTTCAAGCAAGCGTGGATTTCACTTTTTTCTTTGCATGGAATCTTTTATTGCCAAGCCCAGACCGGGGGCAGGTGAACCCGCTTGAATGAGCAGTGGGTCGTGAAACATATCAAGCGAGCAAGCTGACAGCACAGCACACCATATACAAGTGTTTGTATTACAGTTGGTCCCATCCCCAGTGGTATTTGGTGACGAGACACTGCTCAGGACCTACATCTTAATAGGAATGTCTTTTTTAGCAAGTAAGAGGGTAGGGCAGTGGCCAAAGTGTCAGGGTAATAAAATTCTAAGTACAGCACCAATCAGGCCCACCCCACTTGCCCCGTTGCCGGCGGTAAGAAGAGACACCACACAGGGAGGTCTGGTATAATTCCTCACACAGGGCATGGCTGCGCTTTGCCGACGTTTATTACAGATTACCTGAGATCTTATACCCTTTGTCCCATCCCCATCAAGGGGTGATGGGCTTATAACCATACATGGGCAGTCGGGATTTCCGGCCTGAGACAGTGAGGCGCCTCTGGCTTATGTACAGAAAATCACGTATTTAATTAACTCCAGTGCAAAGAATCACCCACTCAATTCTAAGAAAGCGGCCAAGCATGCATTCTCCATATATGGGAAGTCCGGATTTCCGGCCTAAGGGTGCGGGCAGACGAGCGCATAAACGGCGCGTTTTTGCGACCAAACGTATATACGTGACCATCTGAGGCAATGGTTTCGAATGTATTCGTTCACATGGGCGATTTTACGGCGCGTAAAAACGGCAATTCGAAAAAAAACGGAACATATGCGACCGAAATACGCGCCAACGCATATTCGATCGCCGAAAAGACCGTTTGCAAAGTAGGAACAAACGAAAATACGCTTTCTAGCTCTGGTCGTGATCGGTGAAAAACGATCGCTCGGGCGATTATACGTTGCGCTCGTGCGAACGTAAATACGCCTACGCTCGTCTGCCCGCACCCTGAGACAGTGAAAATTATGTACATAGTGGAACATCTTGATATCTTGTTTCTGGGAAAACGGCCAAGTACACGCGTCCTTCATGTCTGGTTCGGTGGTTTTCTCTGAATTTCTAGAACATCTCTCTCAGCCTTGCAAAGCCTTGGAATGTCTGATATAAGGCGACATATAAGTTTTTTTCTCATTTGGCATTGAATAAAACTTGCATATAGGTATAAAACATAAAAAAAACATATGGCAATATATATATATACCCTCACAAACCCCCCTAAAAAACTTAATATGGAGATCAAGCATCAGACTTTGCACTCTTCCTCGGTCGCCTCTCCCTTGCGTCAGTGTTTCTCCACTGCCCGTAAGTCCCTACTCCTAAAAGGGAGGGATCCCTACCTCACCTCAGAAGGAGGCCATGGATTCCCTGGGCTTATTTCCGGGCATCCATACCCACTATCTGTACGAGTTAACACCCCGCAGGGTGTGCCCTCGCCGGAACCTAAGGTCTTCTGCACTTTCCCTAGGCAAATGGGAAGTCCACTGACAATCCATCTTATGAGACCGGGGCGGCGCAGTACTAGTCCATTTCTCCATTCTTCTGGTAACGTACGTGGTTGGCATTATCGGAACTGGCTCTTCATCTTTTTCAAACAAGGGAAATGTTGGCGTCATATTAAAGGGATAATACACAAACAGGAAATTACATACCCCACCTCTTTCTGCTAAAATCATATCCAGGGCCACTCTATTTTGGAACGCCATGGATGCAGTGGGCCCTAACTGGTCAGCTAACCCTTGCAAAGCATCTCTGGTGTAGTTTACAAACCTCTGCTGATTGTAATAGATATAATTCATCCAATCTACATTATTATTAACAGTGACAATAGCAAATAAGGACTCAAAACCTGCTTTAACCTGATCTCTAGAATTAAATTCATCTGGCACTCCTATTGCATCTATGTATACATGTGGATTAAAGCTACCACCTGGAGCGTCAACTTCTCTCTTAGCACAATGCGGTGTTGGATTCTCACCCTCAGTGTACTCTTCATATTGCACATTTGATTGTATTAATTTGTTCTGAAACAGGGGGCTAGTGTACAGTAGTCAAAGGTGTGTGTTAGAGGAATTGTACCACATTATAGCATGTAAAGGATATACAGGATCATTAGTTTTTTCAGTGCGAAGTGTGGATCCAAGTGGGTTTTCCTTCGAGCTTGACTGCAGTTGGGGTGGTGAACAACATCTGGTAAGGACTTTTAAACCGGGTTTCTCTCTCAAAATTTTTCACATAGACCCTGTCACCTGGTTTCAGATTGTGACACTCATCTGTAGGACCTGGGAGAAAAGCAGAGACTACAGAATGCATTACTAACAATTCCTTGGAGAGGCTCATGACAAAATTAACAAGAAAATCATTCCCCAAACTCTGATACTGAGGCATGTACCCTCCTGAGAAAAAGAAAAACTAATAGACACTCAATTCAAGATTTGCCCATTTTCTTCATTGCCTTTTGGATCTACTTTCCCCCTACTCCGCGGATGGTAGGGTGTGTGAAAAGCCTGGAATATACCCAAAGCAGACACGATGTGTTGCATTATTTCACCTGTGAAGTGTGTACCTTTGTTTGACTCAATCACTTCCGGTACCCCATATCTGCGGATTACCTCATTCATGAGCTTCTGTGCGATTACCTGCTTATTTACTTTGATAACAGGGTAGGCCTCCAACCTGAAAAGAAATCAACAACAAGCACATATTCATGCCTCCCAACAAGTGGGAGCTGAGTGTAGCCAATTTGCAATCCCTGAAATGGGTAGAGTGGCCCCGGCAAGTGTGATGTGGCAAATTTACTTCTGTCCTGTTGCTTACGGCAAAGATCATGCAAAACTGGACAAATGATGCAGCAGCTACAGAAAACCCAGGAGCCACCCGTCCTTGTTCAAGCGTCGACATCATTGTTGCTTTGAGAGGTGCGTCTTTCCGTGCGTCAGCTGGGCCATCATGGGGCACTGGGACTATGGTAAGCAAGTTCTGTTGACTGTTCACCATACGCCGTCCCTTTTTAGTCCATTTGTCTTTTTCTTAACTGTAAAGTCTTTAGCATGTCAAAGTCCTTATCAAAGTCCAAGTTTTGTCAAAGTCCAAGATTTTACCAAAGTCCAAAATTTTTATCAAAGTCCAAGTTTAAATCAAAGTCCAAGTTCATATCAAAGTCCAAGTGTAGTCAGAGTCCAAAGTTATTGTCAAATTCTTCTTTTCTTCTTTCTTCCACGGCTTGAGGGCCGCTGCTTTTGCTGTGTGGCCTGTGATGGCATTGCCTCTTGCTTCTCTGGTGTAGGAATTGGTGTGAGCTTTCCACTTTGTCAGGTAGAAGTAGGGTCTCCGTGAGACTCTGCACCGCTGCACCATTCTTAATTGGCTGTCCTGCTGAGGTAAAAAACTGTCTGGCCTTCCCTGTTGGGCCGTAATCATGAGCTATGCCAAATGCATACCGGGAGTCAGTGTAAATGTTTGCCGTCTTACCTTCCTCCACTCTACACGCCTCCGTGAGTGCTTTTAGATCCGCTTCTTGTACTGCGACATGCGGAGACATTCTGCTTTTAGGATATCTTGTTGTGTAACCAGTGCATATCCAGTGTGGAGTCGTCAATCACCCTGGGTACCATCTATAAAAAACAACTCAAAATATGCATTATTAACAAGGGCTTTCAGTAACTTTTTTAAAACTTAAATTTTCTTGTTGCATCAATGCTAGACAATCAGGCTGATATTCTATTTGAAAAAGATCAGAATCTTGTTGCAAAAAATTTAAAAATTTAAAAATGACTTGCAAAAAAATAAAAAAATGGCTGACTTGCAATACCTAGATCACCTATGCCTTCTCCTCCCCCCCTTTAAACCAGGGTACTCAATTGGAACAATAGTACCCGGTTTAAGGTAGTATAACATTGTAAAAAGATTTGATGGATGCAGATAAGGCCTGTAAGATGTTAGCATCTATAACAGAAACATGAGTTACACCGGGGCAGAATAATCTACAAAACATCTACTAATATTGGAAATGTGAGATCCCTTTAAAGGGGTTGTCCCGCGCCGAAACGGGTTTTTTTTTTTTTCAACCCCCCCCCCCATTCGGCGCGAGACAACCCCGATGCAGGGACGTACAGAAAGCTTACCGGAGCGCTTACCTTAATCCCCGCGCTCCAGTGACTTCTATACTTACCTGTGAAGATGGCCGCCGGAATCCTCTTCTTCCGTGGACCGCAGCTCTTCTGTGCGGTCCATTGCCGATTCCAACCTCCTGATTGGCTGGAATCGGCACGTGACGGGGCGGAGCTACACGGAGCCGGCATCCTGCACGAAAGGCTCCATAGAAGAAAGCAGAAGACCCGGACTGCACAAGCGCGGCTAATTTGGCCATCGGAGGGCGAAAATTAGTCGGCACCATGGAGACGAGGACGCCAGCAACGGAGCAGGTAAGTATAAAACTTTTTATAACTTCTGTATGGCTCATAATTAATGCACAATGTATATTACAAAGTGCATTATTATGGCCATACAGAAGTGTATAGACCCACTTGCTGCCGCGGGACAACCCCTTTAAGTGAATTCATTATTAGTCTGTTCCTGCCTGCAATGGAATGTATTCTGCAGAGAAAAAACAAAACAAAAACTTTTACTAGCTGCTCAAGCTCCTCACCCCTCCCTTGGACAAGAGGGATGAAACATTACTACGTACTATTACATCATCTAGCTCCACCCCTTCGATATTGGCACATTGCGTCTTTCTTTCCAACTCCATTTCAGCGTAACAGTCCACACGTCCACATCTCAACCAAGCAAAGTCCCATGCATGGGGAGGACTTTTATCCCCATTTATTACCTGCATCACACACTCACCAGAGCCCGAACACGGGTCACTAACTCTCATCCATCCATACTCTCAAGTCTGCTCCGTCACCCCCTATTGAAGGTGTCCCAGTACACACAGATGCACGGACAAAAAAAGTTTGGCAAACATACATACATCAGTTGAAAAACATTGAGGTGAGTGCTATAATTTTATAAAGTACATTATTCTATTGAGATGAGATTGTGAATGAGCGCTATCTTTGACAAATTATGTGAAAAAAAGTTTGCTGATACATTCTATATTTCTTATCTACTGAAGCTATTATATGCTGTATTAAACGCTGAAGTATTTTAGAATCTCTGGGTATTTTTCAGCCCCCCTGCCTTTCTTTCTCTGTATTTCTCTGTATTTGACCCTGAACAAAAAGTGAAGTCTGAAAGCCCCCACCTTTTCAAAACAAACTGTTATCTCTCCGCGAATATGAAACACAGACTGAATTGTTTTAGCGTAAACTATTGCCTGCATTTTGAAATCATAATTACAGCGCAACATGTTCTTCATTTTCAACCCCTGTATAAGTAAGAATATAACTTAGAAATTGCTATATTTCCCTGCCTACTAAGACTATAATTAATTAAATTCATTTCAATTCATTGTAAGCAAGCGAAGATATTAACCAAGGTTGTTATTGCATTTTCTCTCTCGCTGTTATCTTCTTGACCTTGGAAGGCTACACAGAGACTGCAGCTACATGTCAACAATCTTTCTCATCTAAAAGCAAGCTCAGTTAACTATTTGCACATACAGTATATATATATACACACATATATATCCATATCTATTATCTATCTTGTATTATACACATTTTCATCTCTCTTTGCCAACAAATCACATGCATTGTAACTTTCTTATCGACTTGCCTGCTCCCCTTATTTCTCTCCCCTACCTAACTGCCAATATAACCTTCAATAGACACTCTCCTGACGCCCTCTTGATCACTTACTGTACTTTTCAACATTTCACTTACGGATACTTTCTTAAACAAATAATGTGTACATACTTTCTCTGACTGTCTCTCTGCTTCTAGCAAACCTTGGTCTTTCAAGGCACCTCTCGGTCCTAAAGACCTCCCTCCCAGACACCATTTTGTAATCTGCCGTGAAAGGGTCGGTGTCACACATTTTCATTAGAGTTTTGTTACATTTTACAGATTCATCCACACGGCAGCAGCCCTTGAGGGGCTCTATCTTCTTTAATAAGATCTTACGCATATTAGAACAACAACAACAATAATAATAATAACACGCTCCATAGAATTCATCCCTCTTAATTTTCAAATTGTCAGCCTCTTAATATACCGGCAAAACAACCGAGGGTCCCTTCTCCTTATGGAACCAGCCCCATAAAATGCATCTCTCTGAAATCAAATCGTTAGCCCCATATATAAGGCAAAACGACCGAGAGTCCCTTCTCTTATGAAGCCTGTCTCACAAAATGCATCCCTCTCTGCTAAACCATTAACAACTAACTAAACTAAACTGAGGGTCCCTTCTCTTGTGAGACTAAATGAAAAGAAAGAGAGAAAAAAAAACTTCTGCAGATACAACAATCTCCACTATTATTAAAACACTACGGACTTCAACAACAAATAGACTACAGACTAGTTTCTGGGTGACTGATTGGTGCGCATATCACGGTCAGTGGTCCATGACGGCAAACCCGGAGCCCACACGAGTTACCGTGCAGAATTCTTAACCCAACCCGTCCGGTCACAAACCACAGATAGTCAGTCCTGCTGCAAAACTCTCAGTGTAAAACACAACATAAATATATGCTGGCCTTACCTGGAGTTCTAAGTGAGTTGATCAGGCTCGGTTTGCAGCAGGACGGCTTCCCCGCGGTGTGGATCCGGGTGAATTGCGCTGTAAGCTCCTGGTTTTACCGCCCCAGTTGGTTGCGCCATTTGGCAGGGTAATAAAATTCTAAGTACAGCACCAATCAGGCCCACCCCACTTGCCCCGTTGCCGGCGGTAAGAAGAGACACCAGACAGGGAGGTCTGGTATAATTCCTCACACGGGGCATGGCTGCGCTTTGCCGACGTTTATTACAGATTACCTGAGATCTTATACCCTTTGTCCCATCCCCATCAAGGGGTGATGGGCTTATAACCATACATGGGCAGTCGGGATTTCCGGCCTGAGACAGTGAGGCGCCTCTAGCTTATGTACAGAAAATCACGTATTTAATTAACTCCAGTGCAAAGAATCACCCACTCAATTCTAAGAAAGCGGCCAAGCATGCATTCTCCATATATGGGAAGTCTGGATTTCCGGCCTAAGACAGTGAAAATTATGTACATAGTGGAACATCTTGATATCTTGTTTCTGGGAAAACGGCCAAGTACACGCGTCCTTCATGTCTGGTTCGGTGGTTTTCTCTGAATTTCTAGAACATCTCTCTCAGCCTTGCAAAGCCTTGGAATGTCTGATGTAAGGCGACATATAAGTTTTTCTCTCATTTGGAATTGAATAAAACTTGCATATAGGTATAAAACATAAAAAAACATATGGCAATATATATATATACCCTCACAAAAGAGTCATGAGAAAGGAATGGAGGAGTAAAGAAACACCAGACCCTGGTGCCAAACTCTTAAGATGTAACACAACTGACATCTTCGTCATCATGGAAGTGGAGACTGCTGTGTCGTGAAGGTAGTGGCCACATATAGTAGAAACTATTGTTTCGGTCAAGTACTTTTCAGATATAGAAGACATACACTAATTGGGAATCTAGTAGCACGTTGGATCTCCTTTGATCTTCAGAACTGCAGAAATATTAGACCATGCGGGCAGGAAGCTTCTTGTAGTTGCTGCAGATTAGATGGAGGTACTGACAAAATCTGTCCAGCTGACAGGAAGGGGTCATTGATTCATGCTGCTTGCATCAAATTCTGACCTCCCATCAGCATTGTGTAAAAGAAATCTGACCAGGTGATGTTTTTCCCACTGCTCAGTGATACAATTTTTGCGCTTTTTGCCCAATTAGCATCTTGCCATTCTGTTTCTCCTAATGGCATTGGAACTGGTTATGTGCTGTTTTATTCCATCTGCGCTGAAGAACAATCAGTTGTGCATTCAGACACATTAGTTGATGCAAATGAATAGATATAGAGCTCACTAACACTTGTAGTGGTATACAACTCAGCATTGCAACGGATGGAGTACAGTGGACAGCTGCCAGTGTAGCGCACCAGACTGCGGAGTGGTAGGTAGCGGCGATGGTAGCGGCTCCACTGTTCCCCCTCTCTAACGGCAACGACTGCTAACAGTGTAAGAATAAGATCTTAGCTTTGGTGGGTTGGTGACAACCTGTACGGTTGGGAAGGATAAGATGGTGGTTTGTCAAGTTCGTGATGCCAGTCCGTATACAGGCTGAGACAGGTCTTATCTTCCTGTAGAGTAGTGTGGTATCTGGGAGCAGATGGTTCAACGATGGGAAGGGAATCCAGGAGACAGGATTACAGGTGCAAACAGTATAACGATTTATTACTGGGAGAGTTCTTCATTAACGACATTACATTGCATTGGCATTGCTTTTCTCTGCGGTAGTTATTAGAGATGAGCGAGCACCAAAATGCTCGGGTGCTCGTTACTCGGGACGAAATTTTCGCGATGCTCGAGGGTTCGTTTCGAGTAACGAACCCCATTGAAGTTAATGGGCGACCCGAGCATTTTTGTATATCGCCGATGCTCGCTAAGGTTTCCATTTGTGAAAATCTGGGCAATTCAAGAAAGTGATGGGAACGACACAGCAACGGATAGTTCAGGCGAGGGGCTACATGTTGGGCTGCATCTCAAGTTCCCAGGTCCCACTATGAAGCCACAATAGCGGCAAGAGTGGGCCCCCCTCCTACGAACAATTTTTACATCTCAAAAGCCCTCATTAGCAATGCATACCTTAGCTAAGCACCACACTACCTCCAACAAAGCACAATCACTGCCTGCATGACACTCCGCTGCCACTTCTCCTGGGTTACATGCTGCCCAACCCCCCCCCCCCCCCCGCGCACGACCCAGTGTCCACAGCGCACACCAAAGTATCCCTGCGCAGCCTTCAGCTGCCCTCATGCCACACCACCCTCATGTCTATTTATAAGTGCGTCTGCCATGAGGAGGAACCGCAGGCACACACTGCAGAGGGTTGGCACGGCTAGGCAGCGACCCTCTTTAAAAGGGGCGGGGCGATAGCCCACAATGCTGTACAGAAGCAATGAGAAATCCAATCCTGTGCCACCTCCATCAGGAGCTGCACACGTGGGCATAGCAATGGGGAACCTATGTGCCACACACTATTCATTCTGTCAAGGTGTCTGCATGCCCCAGTCAGACCGCGGTTTTTTATAAATAGTCACAGGCAGGTACAACTCTGCAATGGGAATTCCGTGTGCACCCACAGCATGGGTGGCTCCCTGGAACCCACCAGCTGTACATAAATGTATCCCATTGCAGTGCCCTGGACAGCAGAGCTAACGTCAGATTAAATGCAGGTGGGCTTCGGCCCACACTGCATGCCCCAACCTGACCGGGGTTTTTAATTCATAGACACAGGCAGGTACAACTCCCTATTGTGAAGTCCCTGTGGACCGACAGCATGGGTGGGTGCCAGGAAGCCACCAGCGGTACATAAATAAATCCCATTGCAGTGCCCAGCACAGTTGAGGTAATGTGATGTTTAATGCAGGTGGGCTTCGGCCCACACTGCATGCCCCAGTCAGACTGGGGTTCTTTAGAAGTTGACACATGCAGTTACAACTCCGTGTGGACTGACAGCATGGGTGGGTGCCAGGAAGCCACCGGCGGTACATAAATATATCCCATTGCATTGCCCATCAAAGCTGAGGTAATGTCATGTTTAATGCAGGTGGGCTTCGGCCCACACTGCATGCCCCAGTCAGACTGGGGTTCTTTAGAAGTGGACACATGCAGTTACAACTCCGTGTGGACCGATAGCATGGGTGGCTCCCTGGAACCCACCGGCGGTACATAAATATATCCCATTGCATTCCCCATCACAGCTGAGGTAAAGTCAGGTTTAATGCAGGTGGGCTTCAGCCCACACTGCATGCCCCAGTCAGACTGGGGTTCTTTAGAAGTAGACACATGCAGTTACAACTCCCTGTGGACCCACAGCATGGGTGGGTGCCAGGAACCCACCGGCGGTACATAAATATATCCCATTGCAGTGCCCAGCACAGCTGATGTAACGTCAGCTTTAATGCAGGTGGGCAAAAAATTAATTGGATTACACTGTAGGCGAGGGCCCCAAAAAATTGGTGTACTAATGTACCTCAGAAAAATTGCCCATGCCCAACCAAGAGGGCAGGTGAAACCCATTAATCGCTTTGGTTAATGTGGCTTAATTTGTAACTAGGCCTGGAGGCAGCCCAGTTAAAATAAAAATTGGTTCAGGCGCAAGTTTCAACGCTTTAATGAGCATTGAAACGTATAAAAATTGTTTACAAAAGTTATATGACTGAGCCTTGTGGGCCTCAGAAAAATTGCCCGTTCGGCGTGATTGTGTGAGGTTTCAGGAGGAGGAGCAGGAGGAGGAGGAGGAATATAATACACAGATTGATGAAGCTAAAAGGTCCCCGTTTTTGATGGTGATAGAGAACGATGCTTCCATCCGCTGGTGCAGCCTACGTATTGTTTAGGTAGCGCTGCTGTCCGCTGGTGGAGAAGAAAAGTCTGGGGAAATCCAGACTTTGTTCATCTTTATGAGTGTAAGCCTGTCGGCACTGTCGTTTGACAGGCGGGTACGCTTATCCGTGATGATTCCCCCAGCCGCACTAAACACCCTCTCTGACAAGACGCTAGCCGCAGGACAAGCAAGCACCTTTGGGGCATAGAGCGCGAGTTCAGGCCACGTGTCCAGCTTCGACACCCAGTAGTTGTAGGGGGCAGAGGCGTCACGGAAGACGGTCGTGCGATCGGCTACGTACTCCCTCACCATCCTTTTACAGTGCTCCCGCCGACTCAGCCTTGACTGGGGAGCGGTGACACAGTCTTGCTGGGGAGCCAGAAAGCTGTCAAAGGCCTTAGAGAGTGTTCCCCTGCCTGTGCTGTACATGCTGCCTGATCTCCACGCCTCCCCTGCTACCTGGCCCTCAGAACTGCGCCTTCTGCCACTAGCGCTGTCGGATGGGAATTTTACCATCAGCTTGTCCGCCAGGGTCCTGTGGTATAGCATCACTCTCGAACCCCTTTCCTCTTCGGGTATGAGAGTGGAAAGGTTCTCCTTATACCGTGGGTCGAGCAGTGTATACACCCAGTAATCCGTAGTGGCCAGAATGCGTGTAACACGAGGGTCACGAGAAAGGCATCCTAAGATGAAGTCAGCCATGTGTGCCAGGGTATCTGTACGCAACACATGGCTGTCCTCACTAGGAAGATCACTTTCAGGATCCTCCTCCTCCTCCTCAGGCCATACACGCTGAAAGGATGACAGGCAAGCAGCATGGGTACCCTCAGCAGTGGGCCAAGCTGTCTCTTCCCCCTCCTCCTCATCCTCCTCCCCCTCCTCCTCCTCCTCTTCAACGCGCTGAGATATAGACAGGAGGGTGCTCTGACTATCCAGCAACATACTGTCTTCCCCCGCCTCTGTTTCCGAGCGCAAAGCGTCTGCCTTTTTGCTTTGCAGGGAACTTCTCAAGAAGCATAGCAGAGGAATGGTGACGCTAATGATTGCAGCATCGCCGCTCACCATCTGGGTAGACTCCTCAAAGTTTCCAAGGACCTGGCAGATGTCTACCAACCAGGCCCACTCTTCTGTAAAGAAGTGAGGAGGCTGACTCCCACTGCGCCGCCCATGTTGGAGTTGGTATTCCACTATAGCTCTACGCTGCTCATAGAGCCTGGCCAACATGTGGAGCGTAGAGTTCCACCGTGTGGGCACATCGCACAGCAGTCGGTGCACTGGCAGATTAAACCGATGTTGCAGGGTGCGCAGGGTGGCAGCGCTCGTGTGGGACTTGCGGAAATGTGCGCAGAATCGGCGCACCTTTCCGAGCAGGTCTGACAAGCGTGGGTAGCTTTTCAGAAAGCGCTGAACCACCAAATTAAAGACGTGGGCCAGGCATGGCACGTGCGTGAGGCTGCCGAGCTGCAAAGCCGCTACCAGGTTACGGCCGTTGTCACACACGACCATGCCCGGTTGGAGGCTCAGCGGCGCAAGCCAGCGGTCGGTCTGCTCTGTCAGACCCTGCAGCAGTTCGTGGGCCGTGTGCCTCTTCTCTCCTAAGCTGAGTAGTTTCAGCACGGCCTGCTGACGCTTGCCCACCGCTGTGCTGCCGTGCCGCGCGACACCGACTGCTGGCAACGTGCTGCTGCTGACACATCTTGATTGCGAGACAGAGGTTGCGTAGGAGGAGGAGGAGGAGGAGGAGGGTGGTTTAGTGGAGGAAGCATACACCGCCGCAGATACCACCACCGAGCTGGGGCCCGCAATTCTGGGGGTGGGTAGGACGTGAGCGGTCCCAGGCTCTGACTCTGTCCCAGCCTCCACTAAATTCACCCAATGTGCCATCAGGGAGATATAGTGGCCCTGCCCGTCTGTGCTTGTCCACGTGTCCGTTGTTAAGTGGACCTTGGCAGTAACCGCGCTGGTGAGGGCGCGTACAATGTTGCGGGAGACGTGGTCGTGCAGGGCTGGGACGGCACATTGGGAAAAGTAGTGGCGACTGGGAACTGGGTAGCGCGGGGCCGCGGCCGCCATCATACCTTTGAAAGCCTCCGTTTCCACAACCCTATACGGCAGCATCTCCAGGCTGAAAAATTTGGCTATGTGCACGTTTAACGCTTGAGTGTGCGGGTGCGTGGCGGCGTACTTGCGCTTGCGCTCCAACACTTGCGTTAGCGACGGCTGGACGGTGCGCTGAGAGACATTGGTGGATGGGGCCGAGGTCAGCGGAGTTGAGGGTGTGGGTGCAGGCCAGGAGACGGTAGTGCCTGTGTACTGAGAGGGGGGTTGGATCTCAGTGGAAGGTTGGGGCACAGGGGGAGAGGCAGCGGTGCAAACCGGAGGCGGTGAACGGCCTTCGTCCCACCTTGTGGGGTGCTTGGCCATCATATATCTGCACATGCTGGTGGTGGTGAGGCTGGTGGTAGTGGCTCCCCGGCTGATCTTGGCGCGACAAAGGTTGCACACCACTGTTCGTCGGTCGTCTGTACTCTCAGTGAAAAACTGCCAGACCTTTGAGCACCTCGGCCTCTGCAGGGTGGCATGGCGCGAGGGGGCGCTTTGGGAAACAGTTGGTGGATAATTCGGTCTGGCCCTGCCTCTACCCCTGGCCACCGCACTGCCTCTTCCAACCTGCCCTGCTGCTGCACTTGCTTCCCCCTCTGAAGACCTGTCCTCAGTAGGCGTAGCAAACCAGGTGGGGTCAGTCACCTCATCGTCCTGCTGCTCTTCCTCCGAATCCTCTGTGCGCTCCTCCCTCGGACTTACTCCAATTACTACTACCTGAGTGATAGACAACTGTGTCTCATCGTCATCGTCCTCCTCACCCACTGAAAGCTCTTGAGACAGTTGCCGGAAGTCCCCAGCCTCATCCCCCGGACCCCGGGAACTTTCCAAAGGTTGGGCATCGGTCACAAACTCCTCCAGTGGGAGAGGATTCGGAACCATTGCTGCCCATTCTGGGCAGGGGCCCGAGAACAGTTCCTGGGAGTCTGCCTGCTCCTCAGAATATGTCATTGTAATGGAGTGAGGAGGCTGGGAGGAAGGAGGAGCAGCAGCCAGAGGATTCAGAGTTGCAGCAGTGGACGGCGCAGAATTCTGGGTGGTCGATAGATTGCTGGATGCACTTTCTGCCATCCACGACAGGACCTGCTCACACTGCTCATTTTCTAATAAAGGTCTACCGCATGGACCCATTAATTGTGAGATGAATGTGGGGACGCCAGAAACGTGCCTCTCTCCTAATCCCGCAGCAGTCGGCTGCGACACACCTGGATCAGGAGCTCGGCCTGTGCCCACACCCTGACTTGGGCCTCCGTGTCCTCGCCCGCGTCCACGTCCTCTAGGCCTACCCCTACCCCTCAGCATGCTGTATTACCAGTAGTGCAGAAACAGAACGCTGTAATTAAATGTGCCGCTTATTGGCCTGTGGTTGGAGGCTGACTTCCCTTACGGAACGCACAGCAGAGCCAGGAAACAATTTTGCGAACGCCTGTAGTGAGACGTAGGTGTGTATGACTGAGCTAGTGGAATTCACAGCGCAGAAGCAGTCAAGTGGCCAAAGGCCAGTAGTAGGCCTTAAGTATTTTGCTTCTATTTTTTTTAAATGCTGAGCTGATACAGCAGACAGATACTGTAGGCAGCGTATAATATTATGTATACTGTTTCCCTCTGGCGGGATGACGGCGGTGATGTAACAGAGACAGCAGACCCAGGAAACAATTTTGCGCAAGCCTGCTGAAACGCTTAGCTGCGTATTAATTAGGACTACTACCCCCAGCAGACAGATACTGTAGGCAGCGTATAATATTATGTATACTGTTTCCCTCTGGCGGGATGACGGCGGTGATGTAACAGAGACAGCAGACCCAGGAAACAATTTTGCGCAAGCCTGCTGTAACGCTTAGCTGCGTATTAATTAGGACTACTACCCCCAGCAGACAGATACTGTAGGCAGCGTATAATATTATGTATACTGTTTCCCTCTGGCGGGATGACGGCGGTGATGTAACAGAGACAGCAGACCCAGGAAACAATTTTGCGCAAGCCTGCTGTAACGCTTAGCTGCGTATTAATTAGGACTACTACCCCCAGCAGACAGATACTGTAGGCAGCGTATAATATTATGTATACTGTTTCCTTATGGCGGGATGACAGCGGTGATGTAACAGAGACAGCAGACCCAGGAAACAATTTTGCGCAAGCCTGCTGTAACGCTTAGCTGCGTATTAATTAGGACTTCTACCCCCAGCAGATAGATACTGTAGGCAGCGTATAATATTATGTATACTGTTTCCCTCTGGCAGGATGACGGCGGTGATGTAACAGAGACAGCAGACCCAGGAAACAATTTTGCGCAAGCCTGCTGTTATGCTTAACTGCGTATTAATTAGGACTACTACCCCCAGCAGACACGCAGTAAACTGAAGACGGTCACAGGCAGCCCCAAAATAGTATTTTTCCCCAATTTTTTTGAAAAAGCCCACTGCCTATATAGCCTGGATATCTCTTTCCCTGCCTCACCAGTACTGGCCCTATACTCTGTACAATGACTGCAGACTGAGGACGCAATGCTCTGCACGTCCGATATACAAAAAAAAATAAATTGTGCAACACTGCTAAAAGCAGCCTCAACAGTACTGCACACGGTCAGATGTGGCCCTAAGAAGGACCGTTGGGGTTCTTGAAGCCTAAAATCACTCCTAACGCTCTCCCTATAGCAGCTCCGGCATCAGCAGCACTTTCCCTGATCTCTGTCAGAATGCATCTGTGGCGAGCCGCGGGAGGGTCGATTTATATACTCGGGTGACACCTGATCTCACCAGCCACTCACTGCAGGGGGGTGGTATAGGGCTTGAACGTCGCAGGGGGAAGTTGTAATGCCTTCCCTGTCTTTCTATTGGCCAGAAAAGCGCACTAACGTCTCAGAGATGAAAGTGAAAGTAACTCGAACATTGCATGGTGCTCGCCTCTAGTAACGAGCATCTCGAACACGCTAATACTCGAACGAGTATCAAGCTCGGACGAGTACGTTCGCTCATCTCTAGTAGTTATCACAATTAAATACTAGGATCACATTCTTACACTTTGATGCCATAGACACTTGAACAGTTTCCATACAATATTTCTTATCTTTCTATTCTTCTCTTTTTTTTTTTCTGCTTACCTGTAGTTTAGATCTCCTTTTCCTCTTCTGGCTTCTGTTCTCTTATTCTGTTTGTTAATGCTTCTCTTACCTGTATCCCTTAATTCTTCTCTTGGGTTATCTTCTCTGTCCTTAGTCTGAATACAAGTTCGTTGTTAGTACTCACACTTATCTACTTCCCACCACACTGGCTTCTCTGTTCTTGCTTCTTTCTTAGTCCATCTTCAGACTATCCAAACTCCTTCCCCTTTTACCTATTATCTGAATCCTCCCAACCAACCCATTTGGAGGGCTACTTCTCCAATCACAAACTCTCTTTCTCTTCATGTTCCCTGACTGACCACTTCCCCCAAGCTGTTGCTAGGTAATAGAAGACCCAATGAAAATGGAGGACCTGACAGAACACTGCACAAGCAATCAGATTAACAATGTGGAAAAAAATGGAAATCCGGCACCTCCGTATCATACATGCTGTGAGCAGGAGCCATCTCGCCTCTAAATGTGTAGGAGTTTATACTTCATTATGGACTTTATCCTATATTTTCTTATTGGAATAATAAAGAAGAATTGATTTTTGTTATGGAGGTGCTGGATTTGCCTTTTTTGCACATTAGTTGGAGCACCTGCGTTGTTATCAGCTTCTCCTGACTGTGCAATGCCTGTTAATCAGAAGAATTCCTGACATCCTCTTCTGACCCCTTTCGGTGACTAGTTGTTTCAGTGCACAGAATCCCCTTACGCTAGATGTTTTCTTGCAATCACACCATTCTCTGTATACTCTCCACATTGCTGTATGAGAAGGCCCCACAAGGTTGGTAGTGAAACTTGGCCCTGGCTAGTCTACAAGCCTCATTGGAAGTTGCTTAAATTGCTGGATTTTCCCATCTAATGTGGATTGACACTGAAGCTGATCCATGAAAAAGTTGTCACGTGATTTTTTTCTTTATGCTGCATTTCGGGATCATGAGTCTAATTTCCATACAGAGAAGCTTCATTTGTGAAACGGCCGGGGTCTCTACTAAAGTGGTCATTCATTGTATAAACACTATAGCAGAGATTTATGAAAACTCATGTGCCTAGATTTTGGTCTATAATATAACCCCTTTCAGTCTTAATGATGTGCTAGCTTTATGAAAGCTGTAAGACCATTTTTTTTATCATTTACTCCTGCTCGCGCCATTTTACTTTTAGTCTAAATTTGTGGCCGTGATTTAGGTGGCGCAGCTTTAAAAAAAAGTTGCATAAAAAGTCGCACAGGTCCTCCAGTGCTGAGGAGATGTATTTCCAGCACCAACTTTCACACCACAGAGGAAAAAGGTATTTGTGCTTAATTTAACATACAGTGTGCAACTTTTTGATGAATTTGTCTCATAATACATCAATACTTAGACCAAATGTTGCACATAAAAGTCGTTTATAATAAATCTCCCCTCTGTGTAATAGACAATTGTATATTTTTCCTGCACGCAGGATTCTGCTTGTTCCCCTTTTTGAACAATGGTTAAATAGAAATTTCTACCTTTTTATGCGTCAATATTCCCCTCTTTGTAGGTAATGTGCATGGCAGGGGAACTAGTAATGGCCTGCCAGACCATCATTAGATCTCCCGATGATATTCTGTGTACTGCCTGACAGTCTCTTATTAGAACCCTCTCTGTATTCTGAGCCGGACCAGAGATGGAAGATTGTATACCTGCCGCATTGACACCAAAGATGGAAATGAGGTCACCTGCACAGTGCACAGGGAATAGAGGCAAGGAGGCCGAAGACATCAATGACGGCGATGCTGGAGGCGCTGACAATATGATTAAAGGTTTATATAGAGGCATTGTTAGGTATGCAGAGCAGCGGGGCTATTGTGTAAGACAATTACTTGTGCATAGTGTTAGTATAGACTGCTTCAGCACAAGAAATGTGACTGTAGGAGAAATTACAAGGAGCAATGCATGATGGTTAATTGCTGCAAGTGACAAGTGTACAATGTGACTTGTGATGTTATGTACAACGAGATAACAAGTAATCACAAGGCAGCACTGCAAATGTAGGAATAAAGGAAGCCACAGCTCACATAAATACATAATATATACTGATATGATGTCATAACATGTATACTAGCTGAAACACATAGAAGATCACATAACCATGTACTGTATGCATACGTGATCACATGAACATATACTGTGTCCATACATGACCATATGTCTACACAAGACATTCATATCAAAGCATCAACTAGCAGTGACAACTGATTTAAAGGATTGAGCCAGAAAACAAACACTCAGTATAGCAGGTAAATTCTTGTACATAGGAAGCTGTATTATAGTAGTTATATTCCTGTACATAAGGGGCAGTATTATAGTAGTTATATTCTTGTATATAGTGTGCAGTATTATAGTAGTTATATTCTTGTACATGGTGGGCAGTATTATAGTAGTTATATTCTTGTACATAGGAGGCTGTATTATAGTAGTTATATTATTGTACATAAGAGCAGTATTATAGGAGTTATACTCTTGTACATAGGGGGCAGTATTATAGTAGTTATATTATTGTACATAGGGAGCAATATTATAGTAGTTATATTCTTGTAAATAGGGGGCAGTATTATAGAAGTTATATTCTTGTACATAGGAGCAGTATTATAGTAGTTATATTATTGTACATAAGAGCAGTATTATAGTAGTTATACTCTTGTACATAGGGGGCAGTATTATAGTAGTTATAGTCTTGTACATAGGGGGCAGTATTATAGTAGTTAGAGTCTTGTACATAGGAGGGCAGTATTATTGAAGTTATATTTTTGGACATGGAAGAAAGTATTATAGTAGTTATATTCTTGTACATAAGGGGCAGTATTATAGTAGTTATATTCTTGTACATAAGGGGCAGTATTATAGTGGTTATATTATTGTACATAGGAGCAGTATTATAGTGGTTTTATTCTTGTACATAGGAGCAGTATTATAGTAGTTATATTCTTGTACATAGGAGTAGTATTATAGTAGTTATATTCTTGTACATAGGTGCAGTATTATAGTAGTTATATTCTTGTACATAGGGAGCAGTATTATAGTAGTTATATTCTTGTACATAGGAGGCTGTATTATAGTAGTTATATTATTGTACATAAGAGCAGTATTATAGTAGTTATATTCTTGTACATAGGGGCAGTATTACAGTAGTTATATTCTTGTACATAGGGGCAGTATTATAGTAGTTATATTCTTGTACATAGGTGCAGTATTATAGTAGTTATATTCTTGTACATAGGAGCAGTATTATAGTAGTTATATTCTTGTACATAGGAGCAGTATTATAGTAGTTATATTCTTGTACATAGGAGGCAGTATTATAGTAGTTATATTCTTGTACATGGGGGGCAGTATTATTGTAGTTATATTCTTGTACATAGGGGGCGTATTATAGTAGTTATATTCTTGTACATAGGAGGGCAGTATTATAGTATTTATAGTCTTGTACATAGGAGGGCAGTATTATAGAAGTTATATTTTTGTACATGGAAGAAAGTATTATAGTAGTTATACTCTTGTACATAAGGGGCAGTATTATAGTAGTTATATTCTTGTACATAAGAGGCAGTATTATAGTGGTTATATTATTGTACATAGGAGCAGTATTATAGTAGTTATATTCTTGTACATAGGAGCAGTATTATAGTAGTTATATTCTTGTACATAGGTGCAGTATTATACTTGTTATATTCTTGTACATAGGAGCAGTATTATAGTAGTTATATTCTTGTACATAGGAGCAGTATTATAGTAGTTATATTCTTGTACATAGGAGCAGTATTATAGTAGTTATATTCTTGTACACAGGAGCAGTATTATAGTAGTTATATTCTTGTACATAGAAGGCTGTATTATAGTAGTTATATTCTTGTACATAGGAGGCAGTATTATAGTAGTTATATTCTTGTACATGGGGGGCAGTATTATTGTAGTTATATTCTTGTACATAGGGGGCGTATTATAGTAGTTATATTCTTGTACATAGGAGGGCAGTATTATAGTAGTTATAGTCTTGTACATAGGAGGGCAGTATTATAGAAGTTATATATTTGTACATGGAAGAAAGTATTATAGTAGTTAAAGTCTTGTACATAGGGGCAGTATTATAGTAATTATATTCTTGTACATAAGGGGCAGTATTATAGTGGTTATATTCTTGGACATAGTGGCAGTATTATAGTAGTTATATTCTTGTACATAGGAGGGCAGTATTATAGTATTTATAGTCTTGTACATAGGAGGGCAGTATTATAGAAGTTATATTTTTGTACATGGAAGAAAGTATTATAGTAGTTATACTCTTGTACATAAGGGGCAGTATTATAGTAGTTATATTCTTGTACATAAGAGGCAGTATTATAGTGGTTATATTATTGTACATAGGAGCAGTATTATAGTAGTTATATTCTTGTACATAGGAGCAGTATTATAGTAGTTATATTCTTGTACATAGGTGCAGTATTATACTTGTTATATTCTTGTACATAGGAGCAGTATTATAGTAGTTATATTCTTGTACATAGGAGCAGTATTATAGTAGTTATATTCTTGTACATAGGAGCAGTATTATAGTAGTTATATTCTTGTACACAGGAGCAGTATTATAGTAGTTATATTCTTGTACATAGAAGGCTGTATTATAGTAGTTATATTCTTGTACATAGGAGGCAGTATTATAGTAGTTATATTCTTGTACATGGGGGGCAGTATTATTGTAGTTATATTCTTGTACATAGGGGGCGTATTATAGTAGTTATATTCTTGTACATAGGAGGGCAGTATTATAGTAGTTATAGTCTTGTACATAGGAGGGCAGTATTATAGAAGTTATATATTTGTACATGGAAGAAAGTATTATAGTAGTTAAAGTCTTGTACATAGGGGCAGTATTATAGTAATTATATTCTTGTACATAAGGGGCAGTATTATAGTGGTTATATTCTTGGACATAGTGGCAGTATTATAGTAGTTATATTCTTGTACATAGGAGGGCAGTATTATAGTAGTTATAGTCTTGTACATAGGAGGGCAGTATTATAGAAGTTATATTTTTGTACATGGAAGAAAGTATTATAGTAGTTAAATTCTTGTACATAGGGGCAGTATTATAGTAATTATATTCTTGTACATAAGGGGCAGTATTATAGTGGTTATATTTTTGGACATAGGGGCAGTATTATAGTAGTTATATTCTTGTACATAGGAGGGCAGTATTATAGAAGTTATATTTTTGTACATGGAAGAACGTATTATAGTAGTTAAATTCTTGTACATAGGGGTAGTATTATAGTAGTTATATTCTCGTACATAGGAGGCTGTATTATAGTAGTTATATTCTTGTACATAGGGGGCAGTATTATAGTAGCTATATTCTTTTACATAGAGGGGCAATATTATAGTAGTTATATTCTTTTATAGTATATAGGAGTGGTATTGTACTAGTACATTTATTTATTGCTTGATCATTAAAGGGGCCGTCTAGGATTAGGAACACATGACTGCTTTTTATTTCAAGAAAAAACACTACACCTGCCTACAGGTTGTCCGTTTTTGAATCTCAGCCCCATTGTCTTCAATTTTAATTCAGTATTTTTGGAAGAAAGACAGATTTTCCTTATTCTGGATAACCCCTTATCCTGTGTCTGATAATTTCTTCTGCAGATTTATCTTTCATGTGCAACAAATCTATAGCAAAATCTGCATATGTTACATTTGAATTTTGGTTGGCGGATTTGGCTGCAGATTTTATGTGTTAGTACAGATGAAATCCACAGGGATAATGTGCGAATAATCCACCATATATTCAGCATGCTGCGGATTTGTGATACTTGAGCATCTTTTGTGCGGTTCCTGAATTCCCAATTTTGTGATACAATAAATTTTTACTAGTTAGTGAGACAGTCCTAGATTCCCAGCACTTACCCAGAATGCTTCACATCTGCACTGACTGAAAAGATCAATCATGATACATTGTATCTGCCTGAGGGCATTCTCCAGTGCTGATCTCTTGCTACATGACACAGGAACCGTAAGCAACAATCCAATGGCTGCTGATTGGCTGCTCATATAGAACTTCCTATTAGACAAGTGAAGAACAGAGCAAGACAATGGAGGAGACAAATACGGGCAATTTTGTGCAGATGTTATTACTGTCCTGACACCACTGCTTATCCATTCTACCCTATAGGCATTGCATTATCTGACATTCACAAGGTGATACCACAGTACAGGTACTTGGTGGCTCTACAGGGATGAGTTGGGCCTGGTGTAAAGGAACATTTGCACCCTGGGTTCGACTCCCCAGTGGCAGGAATGTTGCACTGAGTTTAACCCCTTGAAGTTTCTTTAGTGCTGCTGGCCAGATTTTCACCATTGAGGATTAGAGATGAGCGAGCATACTCGATCGAGCATTGTCCTTAGCGAGTATCTCCCCGCTCGGGAGCAAAGGTTCGGGTGCCGGCGCGGGTGACAGGTGGGGGGGATCTCCCCTCCGCTCTCCCCCGCCGCTCCCCACCCGCCGCCGGCAGCCGAATCTTTGCTCCCGAGCGGGCAGGTACTCGCTAAGGGGCAATGCTCGATCGAGCAATTGCCCTTAGCAAGTATGCTCGCTCATCTCTACTGAGGATGCTGCTGGATACATTGTGGCTCCCTGCATAGTGGAAACAACAACCACTTTACAGCTGAGCACAGGACAAAAAAGTTGCATCCCATTTATTTGCCTATATAAAACACGGTGTGTTCTTAGGGACAGATATTCTGCAGAGGATATATTTCTGCTGGCTGTGAAAGCTTTTTTACCAGCAGAAAAGTTAAATGGGGTTATATTGGAGGGACCAGAGAAAAAAGCTGAATTATGTTTATAAGCCTATACGAAAAACATGATCTATACATTGGGAGAAGGTGTATTTCTGCTGCTGTCACCGTATATAGCAGCAAAGCACACTTTAGTGTGGGAGATATTGCCGTTCTCTGTTTGTGGCCTTAGATGTTGTTCAAAGTTGTTGTTTTTTTTTTTTGTTAATATAAAGCAGAAAGAAACTCAAACAGGGAAACAGCAAATACAGACAGTGAGTGTCAGTGGCCTCAGATGTCATTCTGAGTCACCAGTCCGGCCACTACAAAGTATTTTCAGCCCTTACACAACAAGCAGTGGTTTTCTGCAGTTAGCTGAAAAACTACATAAACCTACACTAAAAAAGTAAAGAAAAGGTCTAAGTGCAAAAAAAATAACGAAATAAAAAGGAAACATGAACAAAGCAATGGGTAGGGGCTGTGGCGGTAGTAGTGGAGGTGGTAGAAGACAGGCCAAGTTGGTATTTCAAACAGCTACCACTTAAGCAACAGCTCCACATTCTACAAGAGGAGCAGCAAGCCACATTCCTTATAAGTGGTTCTGCCCATCTCCAGTTCCCAGAACAGTTTGTACAGTAGATGACACAGCATGCCTCAAGTACCACCACCTCCTCTTTCTTCTAGTCATAGGCACAGCAGTCAGTCTGCACCGATTGGCCATGAGCATCCCCTCTCTACTTTACCCCAAGCCAAAATCCCTGCACTTTCCGAAGCGAGTCCACATGGATCAGTTTGAGGAGCTGTTTGATCATTCAGTGTCATGAATGTCAATGGGGCAGTCAAAACAATTAGAGGGAGAAGACCAAGACATCTAATGCAAGGATGCCAAAACATTTTTTTCCTACAAAGAGGAAGATGAAGGTGGGTGAGTGTGCTCTGTCAGCCCTCCACAGGCAATGTATACTTAGGGGGATGTCGAAACGGAGATGCCAGCTCCCAGTGTTCACTGTGACATAGAGTCCACTCAGGAGGGAAAGGACAAGAAAGAGGAGGTGGAAGATGATGAGGTGCTTGACCTAACATGAAAAGACAGGGAGAGCCATGATAGCAGCTTGAAGGTGAAGGAAGAAAAGGCAGACATTGAAGGGCAGCCCAGGCTGAGATGTGACTGACCCTGCACAATCTGAACCTTGCAAGGTTGTGTGTGACAATGGGGCCAACCTGCTGGCAGCCCTTCGCCTTGGCAATCTCCCACACATACCTTGCTTGGCCCATGTGATGAACCTAGTAGTGTAGCCCTTCCTATACAATTACTCAGGTTTACATCTACTGCTGGAAAAGGTCAGAAAACTGCTCTCGCACTTTTGACGTTCACACCCAGCCACCTCTTGTCTGGTGGAGGTGCAGTGACAGTTCGGCCTACCACCCAACCACCTCATCTGTAATGTGCCTACACAGTGGAATTCCACATTGCATATGTTGCAGAGGATAGGCCTGCAGCATGGAGTGATCACGGAGTACCAGAGAGTGTATGCCATCAGCCGATGCTGTATGGAGGTTGGTCATTTGATGCCTGTTGACTGGCTGCAGATCCAAGTTGTTTGTGCTGTTTTAGCCTGCTTTGAGGAAGAGACCAAAATGGTTAGTTGTGATGAAACACTGATCAGTATGACCATCCCAATTGTCTGCCTCCTGGAACAGACATTAAAGGGCCTCAAGGACAATGACATGCTGTTGTCACAGGAGGAGGAAGGGATACCAATCTCCAAACTGTCTGGCAAGTCTGCCATTACTCAACACCACAAGGAGGGTGGCTTTGGGTAACAAAGGAGGGTGTCTTCTCCAAATTGTTTCTCCACCTTTGGGAGCAGAGGTGTAACTCGTAGGTTCGGGGCCCCAGAGCAAAAGCTATAACAGGGCACCCCAACTATAATGCTTTATTCATACTACTAGGCTCCCTATATGGAAAAGATAGGCATTATCGGCCCCCCAAGGGTCCTGGGCCCGGGTGCAACCGCATCTCCTATAGTTACACCCCTGAATGGGAGTAATATTGAGGAGGAAGAAAAAAAGCAGGTGATATAAGTTCAGAGTCAAGGAAGAGGCTACACAACATTCCTTCCATCCATCACTAACTCCAGCTATTTTTTGTGGATGGCGGCACTAGCCAGAGAACTCTCTTAGGCTCGACCCCAAGGAATGTGGGCCATCACCCTTACAAATAATGCCCATGGACGGATTTCTGCCGCGTTACCCGCGGTGGAATAACGCAGCGATTACGTTCTATTGAACCTAATAGCCTTTCTGCCTGTCAATGCTCACATGTGTGATTCTGCCGCAGATTTCAGCTGCAGGAAAAAAATCATGGCATGTTCTATTTTGCTGCATTTCTCCGCAGCGGAGGTCTCCATTAATATAATATTAATAGAGACCACGGAAAAACCTGCATTTTTTCGCGATCACCAGCAGGGACCTTTTGTTTACCATCTGTGGGCATGAACCCTAAGGCTCCCTGTCCACGGGCGTTGTGGTATCCCGCGGTGGAGCTCCGCTGCCTAGGAGCAGATGAATCTCCACCAGTCAGCCTAATCTGTCAGATTAGGCTGACCGCAGAGAATCGGGGCAATTTGCAGCATGCTGCGAATTGCCCGCCGCGAGAGGAGAATCGCAATGATTCTCTGCTTGTGGACACGGGGCCGGCGCTTTCCATAGCATTGCTATGAAAAGCTTCAGCCAGAGTAATTCGCCGGTGGTTTACCGCCAGCAAGATCACTGCCGTGGACAGAAGGCCTAAGGCACTTTGAGACATATGCGTGATTTAATGCTTTAGTGCTTGCAGAAAGGCGATTGCATAGCCTACATCTAAACATCACTGGGGGGCCACCCTCCTTGATCCCTGCTACAAGGCCAAAATAACAAAAAAAAAGTGTTAAAAAAAGCTTTCAAAAAAGATGTGCTGATAGTATTTTTTGTGAAATAACAAAATGCAAAGTGAATGAACAAAAGTGAAGGCTAAATAAAATCATCATTTAGTGTGACTTTCATTTGCTTTGAAAACAACATTAATTCTTCTAGGTAAAGTTGCGCAAGTTTTTTGAAGGAACTCAGCAGGGAGGCTGTTCCAAACACCTCGGAGAACTAACCACAGATCTTCTGTAGATGTAGGCTTTCTTAAATCCTTCTGTCTCTTCATGTAATCCCAGGCAGATTCAATGATGTTGAGATCAGGGCTCTGTGGGAGCCATATAATCATTTCCAGGACTCCTTGTTCTTCTGAAGATAGTTGTTGATGACATTGGCTTTATGTTTGGGGTCGTTGTGCTGATGCAGAAAAAATTTGGAATCAGATGGCAGAATGTAGGACATACTTTTATTCAGGGGAACTATATGTGATACTGTTCTTTTTTAGGACACATTGTGGGGATGTGTTGCAAAACAGGAATCTGAAGACATCTGCAAACTCTGCAGAGATGCTGTAAATCATGCCCAGAAGTCGTCATAGCGGTCTGGACCAGAAGGAGAAGAGAATGGCTGATGATGATCATAGATGATGTGTGTGAGTCACTGAATTGTTTATTCTGCCAGAGACTGCTTTGATTAGTCCTGTAGTCACTCATGGCAGTCAGCAGGTTGATTTATTGGTGGTAGCATTATATGTGAAACAACAACTTGTTAAAGGGGGTTCTGCCATGATGGAAAGTTATACCCAATCCCCCACTTTCAGATTGATGGGAGTCCAAAAATAAGGGCAATGGTAGTCACACATGCGCACCGCTGCTCCATTAATTTCAATAGGCCCGCCGGAGATAGTCGAGTGCTTGAACTCTATCTATTGCTATCCTTGGGGGCATTGAAATGAATGATCACTGCCCTCACTTCAGGACATGCCAAAACCTTATTCTCAGGATCATTGGGGACCCAGTTGTCGATCCCCCTCCAATCTGAAAGTTATTCCCTATCCTGGTTTGCTTCTGGTATTGTATTTACATTATAAAGTTATTTTTAATTCTGTATTGATGTGCTGAGCTTGGATTGGGTGCTTTATTTATGCCATGAGCTTAGTTTTAGTGCCATATTTATGTTATAAGCTTTGTTCTAGTACTTTATTTGTGTAATGAGTTTGGTTCGGTGCTATATTTATGGTATGAGTTTGGTTCAGTGCTATATTTATGGTATGAGTTTGGTACTGGTGCAGTTTTTATGACATGAACTTGGTTCTGGTACCATATTTATGTTATGAGCTTGGTTCTGGATCAGTATTTATGGTATGATCCTGATTCTGGGGCTGTACTTATGTTATGTGCTTTGTTCTGGTGTTGTATTTATGTTATGAGTTTGGTTCTGGTACCATATTTATGTTATGAACTTTGTTTTGGGACTGTATTTATGTTATGAGTTTGGTTCCGGTGTTGTATTCATAGTATGAGTTTGGTTCTGGTGCAATATTTATGGTATCAGCTTAATTCTGGTGCAGTATTTATGATATGAACTGGGTTCTGGTACTATATGTATTTTACGAGTTTGGTTCTGGTACCATATTTATGTTATGAGCTTGGTGCTAGATCAGTATTTATGGTATGATCCTGATTCTGGGTCTGTACTTATGTCATGTGATTTTGTTTTGGTATTATATTTATATTACAAGCTTGGTTCTGGAGCTGTATTTATGGTATGATCTTGATTCTGCGGCTGTAATTATGTTATGTGCTTTTTTCTAGTACTGTGTTTATATTACAAGATTAGTTATGAGGCTGTATTTACATTACAAGCTTGGTTTGGGGGCTGTATTTATATGAGCTTGGTTCTGGGGCTGCATTTATGGTATGTTTGGTTCTGTCTTTGTATAAGTTTGGTTCTGGGTCTGTATTTACGGTATGACCTTGGTTCTTGGGCTGTATTTATAGTAGAAGCTTGGTTCTAGGGTTGTATTTAGATTATTGCTCTGGTGCTGTACTTATGTGTCGATGTTACTTTTGGTGCTGTATTTATGTTAAAGGAGATGTCCCGCGCCGAAACGGGTTTTTTTTTTTTTTAAACCCCCCCCCCCCCCCCCGTTCGGCGCGAGACAACCCCGATGCAGGGGTTAAAAAAACCACCCGCACAGCGCTTACCTGAATCCCGGCGGTCCGGCGTCTTCATACTCACCTGCTGAAGATGGCCGCCGGGATCCTCTGTCTTCATGGACCGCAGGGCTTCTGTGCGGTCCATTGCCGATTCCAGCCTCCTGATTGGCTGGAATCGGCACGTGACGGGGCGGAGCTACACGGAGCTACACGGAGCCCCATAGAGAAGAGGAGAAGACCCGGACTGCGCAAGCGCGGCTAATTTGGCCATCGGAGGGCAAAAATTAGTCGGCACCATGGAGACGAGGACGCTAGCAACGGAGCAGGTAAGTATAAAACTTTTTATAACTTCTGTATGGCTCATAATTAATGCACAATGTACATTACAAAGTGCATTATTATGGCCATGCAGAAGTGTATAGACCCACTTGCTGCCTCGGGACAACCCCTTTAAGGAAGGAAGAAGAAGTAAACAGCTAAGAGATGAGCCTGCTACTCATTGACTAGTGCTGAGTGCTTGTCTACAGCCTAAAATTTGGTTTTGGATGATTCAATGCTTCCATGATAACAGATGACCACTGCTGAAACAACATGGGATATTACTTCTTCATTTATGTTAAAATCAAAACTGACTGGAGTTACCTTTTAAATCAACGTTCTACTGCAGCTTTGTCGACCAGCTGGAGAATGAACCGGCTAAGAGTCCTGAAGGCTGAGCTTTAACTACTGTGCTGGCCTCACCTGGCTGAGCAATAGGTGCAACCCTTAGGGCTCCTGCACACTTGCGTTTTTCTTGTGCATTTTTTTCACGCAATTATCAATGGGACTTTATAAGTGGTGCTTTGCAATTTTTGCACGATGCGTTTCTAACATTGGAAAGTCTCATTGACAATCACTTGAAAAAAACGCAGCGATATCGCATTAAAAACACGCAAGAAAAACGCAAGTGTGCAGGAGCCCTTCTGGTCCACATTTTGCTGTCCTTAGGGCAGTTGTCAGTTGCCTTTCCCCACATTGGATTGACTCTCTAAGGGCCCCTGCACACATGCGCTTTTTTAACCCTGCGATATCACTGCGTATTTTTAACGCAATTGTCAATGGGACACTCTAATTTTAAAAACGCATCGCAGGTTTGTGTGCTGTGTTCATAACATTAGAAAGTCCCATTGACAATCGTGTTAAAAAAAACGCAGTGATATCGCAGCATTGGTACACAGTGCACTCATAGTTCTTGTCCTAATATATATGGGACCTAGACATGACTACACAGTGCACCCTTAGTACTAGTCCTAATGTATAGGGAACCCAGACATGGCTACACAGTGCACCAGTAGTACTTTTCCTAATATATAGAGGACCCAGACATGACCACACAGTGCACCCTTAGTACTTGTCCTAATATAAAGGGGACCCAGACATGGCTACACAGTGCCCCCTTAGTACATGTCCTAATATATAGGGGACCAGAAATGACCACACAGTGCACCCATAGCACCTGTGCTAATATATATATGGGTCAGACATGACAACACAGTGCACGCTTAGCACTTGTCCTAATATATAGGTAACCCACACATGGCTATAAAGTGCACCCTTAGTACTTGTCCTAATATATAGGTGATCCAGACATGGCTACACAGCGCACCCTTAGTACTTGTCCCAATATATAGGGACACAGACATGGGTACACAGTGCACCCTTAGAACCAGTCCTAAAATATAGGGGAGCCAGACATGGCTGCACAGTGCACGCTTAGCATTTGTCCTAATATACAGGGGATCTGGACATGGCTACACACCGCACAATTAGTACCTGTCCTAATATATAGGGGACTCAGACATGGCTACACAGTGCACCCTTAGACCTTGTCCTAATATATAGGGGTGCCAGACATGGCTACACAGCACACCCTTAGTACTTGTCCTAATATATAGGGGACACAGAGATGGCTATACAGTGCCCCCTTAGAACCTGTCCTAAAATATAGGGGAGCCAGACATGGCTACACAGTGCCCCCTTAGCATTTGTCCTAATATACAGGGAATCTAGATATGGCTACACACTGCACCATTCGTACTTGTCCTAATATCTAGGGGACCCAGACATGGCTACACATTGCACCCTTAGACCCTGTCCTAAAATATAGGGGACCCAGACATGGCTACACAGTGCATCCTTAGTACTTGTCCTAATATATAGTGGACAGACATGGCTACACAGTGCACCCTTAGCACTTGTCCTGATATATAGGGGTCAGACAAGGCTGCATAGTGCACCATTAGTACTTGTCGAAATATATAGGGCAGACATGGCTACACAGTGCACCCTTAGTACTTGTCCTAAAATATCAGGGAGTCAGACATCGTTACACAGTGCACCCTTAACACTTGTCCCAATATATAGCGGTCAGACATAGCTACACAGTGCACCCTTAGTACTTGTCGTAATACATATGGGACCCAGACATAGCTACACAATACACCAATAGTACTTGTCCTACTATATAGGGGTGCCAGACATGGCTACACAGTGCACTTTTAGTACTTGTCCCAATATATAGGTGCCTAGACATCACTACAGAGTGCACCCTTAGACCCTGTCCTAAAATATAGGGGAGCCAGACATGGCTACACAGTGCAGCATTAGACCCTGTCCTAAAATATAGGGGACCCAGACATGGCTACACAGTGCACCCTTAGCCTCAGCCTAATATAGAGGGGACCCAGACATGACTACACAGTGCACCCTTACCACTTATCCTAATATATAGGGGTGCCAGACATGGCTACACAGTGCACCCTAAGCACTTGTCCTAAAATATAGTGGACTTAGACATGGCTACACAGTGCACCCTTAGTACTTGTACTAATATACAGGGGACCCAGACATGGCTACACAGTGCACCCATAGCACTTGTCCTTATAGGGGTCAGACATGGCTACAAAGTGCACCCTAAGTACTTGTCCTAATATATAGGGGACCTAGACATGGCTACACAGTGCACCCTTTGTACTTGTCCTAATATATAGGGGACATAGACATGGCTACACACTGCCCCCCCCCCCCTAGTACTTGTCCTAATATATAGTGGTCAGACATGGGTACAAAGTGCACCCTTACCACTTGTCCTAATATATAGGGAACCCAGACATGGCTAAGCAGTGCACCCTTTGTACTTGTCCTAATATATAGGGGACCCAGACATGGCTAGAGAGTGCACCCTTAGTACTAGTCCTAATATATAGGGACCCAGACATGGCTACACAGTGCACCCTTAGACCTTGTCCTAATATATAGGGAATCCAGACATGGCTACACAGTGCACCCTTAGTACTTGTCATAATATATAGGGGTCAGACAAGGCTACACAGTGCACCCTTAGAACTTGTCCTAATATATAGGGGACCCACACATGGCTACACAGTGTACCCTTAGTACTTGTCCTAATATATAGGGGGGCAGAAATGGCTACACAGTGCAACCTCAGTACTTGTCCTAAAATATAGGGGTCAGACATGGCTACAGAGTGCACCCTTAGTACTTGTCCTAAAATATAAAGGACTCAGACATGGCTACACAGTGCACCCTTAGCACTTGTCCTAATATACAAGGGTCAGACATGGCTACACAGTGCACACTTAGTACTTGTCCTAATACATATGGGACCCAGACATGGCTACAGAGTGCACCCTTAGTAGTTGTTCTAATATATAGGGGACCCAGACATGGCTAAACAGTGCATCCTATAGTACTTGTCCTAATATATAGGAGACCAGACATGACTGCACAGGGCGCCCTTAGCACTTGTCCAATAAATAGGGGACCCAGACATGGCTACACAATACACCAATAGTACTTGTCCTACTATATAGGGGTGCCAGACATGGCTTCACAGTGCACTCTTAGTACTTGTCCTAATATATAGGGAACCCCGACATGGGTACACAGTACACCCTTAGAACCTGTCCTAAAATATAGGGGAGCCAAACATGGCTACACAGTGCACCCATAGCTCTTATCCTAATATACAGGGGACCTAGACAAGGCTACACAGTGCACTATTAGTACTTATCCTAATTTATAGGTGCCTAGACATGGCTACACAGTGCCCTCCCTAGTACTACTCCTAATATATAAGTGATCCAGACATGACTACACAGTGCACCCTTATGTAGGGGACCCTTAGTACTTGTCCTAATATATAGGGGACCCAGAAATGGCTACACAGTGCACCCTTAGTACTTGTCCTAATATATAAGGGATCCAGACATGACTACACGGTGCACCCTTAGTACTTGTCCTAATATGTAGGGGACCCTTAGTACTTGTCCTAATATATAGGGGACCCAGACATGGCTACACAGTGCACCCTTAGTACTTGTCCTAATACATAGGGGACCCAGACATAGCTACACAATACACCAATAGTACTTGTCCTACTATATAGGGGTGCCAGACATGGCTACACAGTACACTCACAGTACTTGTCCTAATATATAGGTGCCTAGACATCGCTACACAGTGCACCTTTAGACCCTGTCCTAAAATATAGGGGACCCAGACATGGCTACACAGCGCACCCTTAGTACTTGTCCTAATATATAGGGGACACAGACATGGGTACACAGGGCACCCTTAGCACTTGTCCTAATATATAGGGGACACAGACATGGATACACAGGGCACCCTTAGTACTTGTCCTAATATATAGTGGTCAGACATGGCTACACAGTGCACCCTTAGCACTTGTCCTAATATATAGTGGTCAGACATGGCTACACAGTGCACCCTTAGAACTTGTCCTAATATATAGGGGAGCAGACATGGCTACACAGTGCACCCTTAGCACTTGTCCTAATATATAGGGGACCCAGACATGGCTACACAGTGCACCCTTAGTACTTGTCCTAAAATATATAGGGGTCAGACATGGCTACACAGTGCACCCTTAGTACTTGTCCTAAAATATATAGGGGTCAGACATGGCTACACAGTGCACCCTTAGCACTTGTCCTAATATATAGGGGCCAGACATGGCTACACAGTACACTCCTAGTACTTGTCCTAATATATAGGTGCCTAGACATATCTACACAGTGCACCTTTAGACCCTGTCCTAAAATATAGGGGACACAGACATGGGTACACAGGGCACCCTTAGTATTTGTCCTAATATATAGTGGTCAGACATGGCTACACAGTGCACCCTTAGCACTTGTCCTAATACATATGGGACCCAGACATGGCTACACAATACACCAATAGTACTTGTCCTACTATATAGGGGTGACAGACACGGCTACACAGTGCACTCTTAGTGCTTGTCCTAATATATAGGGGTGCTAGACATGGCTACAGAATGCACCCTTAGAACCGGTCCTAAAATATAGGGGAGCCAAACATGGTTACAAAGTGCACCCTTAGCATGTGTCCTAATATACAGGCCACCTAGACATGGCTACACAGTGCACTCTTAGTACTTGTCCTAATATTTAGTGGTCAGACATGGCTACACAGTGCAGCATTAGACCCTGTCCTAAAATATACGGGACCCAGACATGGCTACACAGTGCACCCTTAGTACTTGTCCTAATATATAGTGGTCAGACATGGCTACACAGTGCACCCTTAGCACTTGTCCCAATATACAGGGGACCCAGACATGGCTACACAGTGCACCAGTAGTACTTTTCCTAATATATAGCGGACCCAGACATGACCACACAGTGCACCCTTAGTACTTGTCCTAATATATAGGGGACCCAGACATGGCTACACAGTGCCCCCTTAGTACATGTCCTAATATATAGGGGACCCAGACATGACCACACAGTGCACCCTTAGTACTTGTCCTAATATATAGGTAACCCAGACATGGCTAAAAAGTGCACCCTTAGTACTTGTCCTAATATATAGGTGATCCAGACATGGCTACACAGTGCACCCTTAGTACTTGCCCTAATATATAGGGGACACAGACATGGGTACACAGCACACCCTTAGAACCAGTCCTAAAATATAGGGGAGCCAGACATGGCTACACAGTGCACGCTTAGCATTTGTCCTAATATACAGGGGATCTGGACATGGCTACACACCGCACCATTAGTACCTGTCCTAATGTATAGGAGACCGAGACATGGCTACACAATACACAAATACTACTTGTCCTAATATATAGGGGACCCAGACATGGCTACACAGTGCACCCTTAGCACTTGTCCTACAATTTAGGGGTGCCAGACATGGCTACACAGCACACCCTTAGTACTTGTCCTAATATATAGGGGACACAGAGATGGCTATACAGTGCACCCTTAGAACCTGTCCTAAAATATAGGGGAGCCAGACATGGCTACACAGTGCACTCTTAGTACTTGTCCTAATATATAGGGGACACAGACATGGGAACACAGGGCACCCTTAGTACTTGTCCTAATATATAGTGGTCAGACATGGCTACACAGTGCACCCTTAGTACTTGCCCTAAAATATAGGGGGCAGACATGGCTACACAGTGCACCCTTACTACTTTTCCTAATACATATGGGACCCAGACATGGCTACACAATACACCAATAGTACTTGTCCTTCTATATAGGTGTACCAGACATGGCTACACAGTGCACTCTTAGTACTTGTCCTAATATAGAGGGGACCCAGACATGGGTACACAGTGCAGCCTTAGAACCTGTGCTAAAATATAGGGGAGCCAGACATGGCTACACAGTGCACCCTTAGCACGTGTGCTAATATACAGGCGACCCAGACATGGCTACACAGTGCACCCTTAATACTTGTCCTAATATATAGTGGTCAGACATCGCTACACAGTGCAGCATTAGACCCTGTTCTAAAATATAGGGGACCTAGACACGGCTACACAGTGCACCCTTAGCCTCAGCCTAATATATAGGGGACCCAGACATGACTACACAGTGCACCCTTACCACTTATCCTAATATATAGGGGTGCCAGACATGGCTACACAGTGCACCCTAAGCACTTGTCCTAAAATATAGTGGACTTAGACATGGCTAAACAGTGCACCCTTAGCCTCAGCCTAATATATAGGGGACCCAGACATGACTACACAGTGCACCCTTACCACTTATCCTAATATATAGGGGTGCCAGACATGGCTACACAGTGCACCCTTAGTACTTGTACTAATATACAGGGGACCCAGACATGGCTACACAGCGCACCCATAGCTCTCTAATATATAGTGGTCAGACATGGGTACAGAGTGCACCCTTACCACTTGTCCTAATATATAGGTGACCCAGACATTGCTAAGCAGTGCACCCTTTGTACTTGTCCTAATATATAGGGGACCCAGACATGGCTACAGAGTGCACCCTTAGTCCTTGTCCTAATACATAGGAACCCAGACAAGGCTACAGAGTGCACCCTTAGTACTTGTCCTAATATATAGGGAATCCAGACATGGCTACACAATACACCCTTAGTACTCGTCGTAATATATAGGGACCCAGATACGGCTACAGAGTGCACCCCTAGCCCTCGTCGTAATACATAGGGGTCAGACAAGGCTACACGGTGCACCCTTAGTACTTGTCCTAATATATAGGGGACCCACACATGGATACACAGTGTACCCTTAGTACTTGTCCTAATATATAGGGGGGCAGAAATGGATACACAGTGCAACCTCAGTACTTGTCCTAAAATATAGGGGTCAGACATGGCTACAGAATGCACCCTTAGCACTTGTCCTAAAATACAAGGGTCAGACATGGCTACACAGTGCACCCTTAGTACTTGTCCTAATACATATGGGACCCAGACATGGCTACAGAGTGCACCCTTAGTACTTGTCCTAATATATAGGGGACCAAGACATGGCTACACAGTGCATCCTCTAGTACTTGTCCTAATATATAGGAGACTAGACATGACTGCACAGGGCATCCATAGCACCTGTCCTAATAAATAGGGGACCAAGACATGGCTACACAATACACCAATAGTACTTGTCCTACTATATAGGGGTGCCAGACATGGCTACGCAGTGCACTCTTAGTACTTGTCCTAATATATAGGTGCCTAGACATCGCTACACAGTGCACCTTTAGACCCTGTCCTAAAATATAGGGGACCCAGACATGGCTACACAGCGCACCCTTAGTACTTGTCCTAATATATAGGGGACACAGACATGGGGACACAGGGCACCCTTAGTACTTGTCCTAATATATAGTGGTCAGACATGGCTACACAGTGCACCCTTAGCACTTGTCCTAATATATAGTGGTCAGACATGGCTACACAGTGCACCCTTAGCACTTGTCCTAATATATAGGGGAACAGACATGGCTACACAGTGCACCCTTAGTACTTGTCCTAAAATATATAGGGGTCAGACATGGCTACACAGTGCACCCTTAGTACTTGTCCTAAAATATAGGGGACTCAGACATGGCTACACAGTGCACCCTTAGCACTTGTCCTAATATATAGGGGTCAGACATGGCTACACAGTGCAGCATTAGACCGTGTCCTAAAATATAGGGGACCCAGACATGGCTACACAGTTCACCCTTAGTACTTGTCCTAATATATAGTGGTCAGACATGGGTACACAGTGCACCCTTAGTACTTGTCCTAATATATAGTGGTCAGACATGGCTACACAGTGCACCCTTAGCACTTGTCCTAATATACAGGGGACCCAGACATGGCTACACAGTGCACCCTTAGTACTTGTCCTAATATATAGTGGTGAGACATGGCTACACAGTGCAGCATTAGACCCTGTCCTAAAATATAGGGGACCCAGACATGGCTACACAGTGCACCCTTAGCCTCAGCCTAATATATAGGGGACCCAGATATGACTACACAGTGCACCCTTACCACTTATCCTAATATATAGGGGTGCCAGACATGGCTACACAGTGCACCCTAAGCACTTGTCCTAAAATATAATGAACTTAGACATGGCTACACAGTGCACCCTTAGTACTTGTACTAATATACAGGGGACCCAGACATGGCTAAACAGTGCACCCATAGCACTTGTCCTTATAGGGGTCAGACATGGCTACAAAGTGCACCCCAAGTACTTGTCCTAATATATAGGGGACCTAGACATGGCTACACAGTACACCCTTTGTACTTGTCCTCATATATATAGGGGACATAGACATGGCTACACACTGCCCCCCCTAGTACTTGTCCTAATATATAGTGGTCAGACATAGGTACAGAGTGCACCCTTACCACTTGTCCTAATATATAGGGAACCCAGACATGGCTAAGCAGTGCACCCTTTGTACTTGTCCTAATATATAGGGGACCCAGACATGGCTACAGAGTGCACCCTTAGTACTAGTCCTAATATATAGGGACCCAGACATGACTACACAGTGCACCCTTAGTACTTGTCTTAATATGTAGGGGACCCTTAGTACTTGTCCTAATATATAGGGGACCCAGACATGGCTACACAGTGCACCCTTAGTACTTGTCCTAATACATAGGGGACCCAGACATAGCTACACAATAAACAATAGTACTTGTCCTACTATATAGGGGTGCCAGACATGGCTACACAGTGCACTCTTAGTACTTGTTCTAATATAGAGGGGATCCAGACATGACTACACAGTGCACCCTTAGTACTTGTCCTAATATGTAGGGGACCCTTAGCACTTGTCCTAATATATAGGGGTCAGACATGGCTACATAGTGCACCCTTAGCACTTGTCCTACTATATAGGGGTGCCAGACATGGCTACACAGTACACTCATAGTACTTGTCCTAATATATAGGTGCCTAGACATCGCTACACAGTGCACCATTAGACCCTGTCCTAAAATATAGGGGACACAGATATGGGTACACAGGGCACCCTTAGTACTTGTCCTAATATATAGTGGTCAGACATGGCTACACAGTGCACCCTTAGCACTTGTCCTAATATATAGTGGTCGGACATGGCTACACAGTGCACCCTTAGCACTTGTCCTAATATATAGGGGAACAGACATGGCTACACAGTGCACCCTTAGCACTTGTCCTAATATATAGGGGAACAGACATGGCTACACAGTGCACCCTTAGCACTTGTCCTAATATATAGGGGAACAGACATGGCTACACAGTGCACCCTTAGTACTTGTCCTAAAATATATAGGGGTCAGACAAGGCTACACAGTGCACCCTTAGCACTTGTCCTAATATATAGGGGTCAGACATGGCTACACAGTGCACCCTTAGTACTTGTCCTAATACATATGGGACCCAGACATGGCTACACAATACACCAATAGTACTTGTCCTACTATATAGGGGTGCCAGACATGGCTACACAGTGCACTCTTAGTACTTGTCCTAATATATAGGGGTGCTAGACATGGCTACAGAATGCACCCTTAGAACCTGTCCTAAAATATAGGGGAGCCAAACATGGTTACACAGTGCACCCTTAGCACGTGTCCAAATATACAGGCGACCCAGACATGGCTACACAGTGCACCCTTAGCCTCAGCCTAATATATAGGGGACCCAGACATGACTACACAGTGCACCCTTACCACTTATCCTAATATATAGGGGTGCCAGACATGGCTACACAGTGCACCCTAAGCACTTGTCCTAAAATATAGTGGACTTAGACATGGCTACACAGTACACCCTTAGTACTTGTACTAATATACAGGGGACCCAGACATGGCTACACAGTGCACCCTTAGTACTTGTCCTAATATATAGTGGTCAGACATGGCTACACAGTGCACCCTTAGTACTTGTCCTAATATATAGTGGTCAGACATGGCTACACAGTGCAGCATTAGACCCTGTCCTAAAATATAGGGGACCCAGACATGGCTACACAGTGCACCCTTAGCCTCAGCCTAATATATAGGGGACCCAGATATGGCTACACAGTGCACCCTTACCACTTATCCTAATATATAGGGGTGCCAGACATGGCTACACAGTGCACCCTAAGCACTTGTCCTAAAATATAGTGGACTTAGACATGGCTACACAGTGCACCCTTAGTACTTGTACTAATATACAGGGGACCCAGACATGGCTACACAGTGCACCCATAGCACTTGTCCTTATAGGGGTCAGACATGGCTACAAAGTGCACCCTAAGTACTTGTCCTAATATATAGGGGACCTAGACATGGCTACACAGTGCACCCTTTGTCCTTGTCCTAATATATAGGGGACATAGACATGGCTACACAGTGCACCCTTTGTACTTGTCCTAATATATAGGGGACATAGACATGGCTACACACTGCCCCCCCTAGTACTTTTCCTAATATATAGTGGTCAGACATGGGTACAGAGTGCACCCTTACCACTTGGCCTAATATATAGGGAACCCAGACATGGCTAAGCAGTGCACCCTTTGTACTTGTCCTAATATATAGGGGACCCAGACATGGCTACAGAGTGCACCCTTAGTACTAGTCCTAATATATAGGGACCCAGACATGGCTACACAGTGCACCCTTAGACCTTGTCCTAATATATAGGGACCCAGACATGGCTACAGAGTGTACCCTTAGTACTTGTCCTTATATATAGGGAATCCAGACATGGCTACACAGTGCACCCTTAGTACTTGTCATAATATATAGGGACCCAAATATGGCTACAGAGTGCACCCTTAGCACTCATCGTAATATATAGGGGTCAGACAAGGCTACACAGTGCACCCTTAGCACTCATCGTAATATATAGGGGTCAGACAAGGCTACACAGTGCACCCTTAGTACTTTTCCTAATATATAGGGGGGCAGAAATGGCTACACAGTGCAACCTCAGTACTTGTCCTAAAATATAGGGGGGCAGAAATGGCTACAGAGTGCACCCTTAGTACTTGTCCTAAAATATAAGGGACTCAGACATGGCTACACAGTACACCCTTAGTACTTGTCCTAATATACAAGGGTCAGACATGGTTACACAGTGCACACTTAGTACTTGTCCTAATACATATGGGACCCAGACATGGCTACAGAGTGCACCCTTAGTACTTGTTCTAATATATAGGGGACCCAGACATGGCTAAACAGTGCATCCTCTAGTACTGGTCCTAATATATAGGAGACCAGACATGACTGCACAGGGCGCCCTTAGCACTTGTCCAATAAATAGGGGACCCAGACATGGCTACACAATACACCAATAGTACTTGTCCTACTATATAGGGGTGCCAGACATGGCTACGCAGTGCACTCTTAGTACTTGTCCTAATATATAGGGAACCCCGACATGGATACACAGTATACCCTTAGAACCTGTCCTAAAATATAGGGGAGCCAAACATGGCTACATAGTGCACCCATAGCTCTTATCCTAATATACAGGGGACCTAGACATGGCTACACAGTGCACTATTAGTACTTGTCCTAATATATAAGGGATCCAGACATGACTACACAGTGCACCCTTAGTACTTGTCCTAATATGTAGGGGACCCTTAGTACTTGTCCTAATATATAGGGGACCCAGACATGGCTACACAGTGCACCCTTAGTACTTCTCCTAATATATAGGGGACCGAGACATGGCTACACAGTGTACCCTCAGTACTTGTCCTAATATATAGGGGACCCAGACATGGCTACACAGTGCACCCTTAGTACTTGTCCTAATATATAGGGCCACAGACATAGCTACACAGTGCACCCTTAGTACCATTCCTGTTGTCCTGCTTTGTGCCACTCCTCTTTACCTTGACATGGAAACTACATGTGAGCAGCCACATGATATTTCTGTGTCCAGATGATTGGGGCTGCACAGAACGGCACTGTGGGTTGTATGTGGCATCTGGGTTGCACGCTGTGCGCCCCTTGCTCAAAAGTATCTGATCCAGGAGACCCTCTGATTCTAAGGCATCTTTCGATCATGGTCATAGATCAGAATCGGATTTGTGACCCTGAAGAAAGCATTTGTGAGTGATTCTGTGCCTCCTGGAAATATTGTGCATTGTCTAAGGGGTGCAAAATTCTGTCAGTTCTATGATCTCTTCTGTAAATTAACATTTGATTGCTCCTGGAGATGCAGCACTTCAGGCGTTCATGTAGGATCTGGAAGGCTCCAACGTAACGGTCTCTTTTCAACATGTACTCGTCTGGAGAATAATGATGTGACAAGGATCTTAAGGACCAAAAATCTGGACCTGTCCCATCCCCCTTCCACCCCCAGGGAAAGGGGACTGGGGTTGTCATTGCCATTGTTGACACAATATTTGAAATTAACCCATTGTTCCCCGTGACAAGTGAATGAATGTGACCTTTAGAAGGAGAAGAAGAAAGAGGAGAGAGAAGTACAGAGGAAGCGAGAGAACAGAAGGAGGGGAAAGTGAAGTGGAAGCAGAGGGAGAATATTGGGAGGAGGAGAAGACAGGAACAGTGGGGAGACACAGAAAAAGAGAATTACAGGGAAGAGGAGGGACATCACAGGAGGAAAGGAGAGGGGGTGAGAGAATCAGAGGAGGAGGAGGAGGAGAGAGGAGGGAGGGAGGTAGACAGGCTGCTGCAGAAAGAATTGGTGCAGGATCAGAAGAGAAGCACCGAGGGGGGGAGACGGTGAGCGGGGGCGAGGAGAGACCCCCCATCCTGCCACATCTATCCGAGGACCCCCCTAAAAAAATCAGCACAGCTCCCTCCCCCCAGAGACATGTCCAGCGAAAAAACAGGTAAGGGGGAATACAGATGACATCATGGATTAAAGAGAATGGGGGGGATTTAAAAATGGGGGGTATGTATTCAAATTATCATGATAAAGAGCACTTCATGCACCTGGCGTTTGTCCGTAGCCTTCATGTCATGTGCCTGATCATGTCTGTCTGATGTTCATCATCTCCACCAAATAACCACCGGTCACAGCTGGAGACTCTCGGAGGGGAGCAGAGGGGGGCTGTGATGGAATGGATGGCAGAGGCTCTAGATGTGAATGTGCAGGGGGTCAATCTCTGCTAGGCCATTGACATCGCTTAGTGATTTGGTGGTAATATCCTAAATATATATGCATTCTCTATGTATGTATAGGGTAAATACTGGTCTATTGTACAATACATAAATTTGATATTGTTTGTAATATGACGCACTATATTGTATGTATCTGCTGTATGTTGCAGCAGCTAGGAGTGTGCATTTGAAATGTATACTGTATACGTAGTATATGTAGAGTGTATGGTATATTATAGGTGTCTTTTATATATGAGAACACAATGCTGAGCTACTATGACTTTATATAATGTGTATATTCGTGTGGGTCTATATTTGGATCTATACGGTTGTCCCTGTCACTTCTTGTGTGTTCTGACCTGTTGTTGCCCCAGGGGGTTGTTATCGCCAGTGCTGTGACTGACAGTGTCCTCTCTTTCTTTCTCGCTCCCCTCCTGCTATGGCTCTTTAGGCCCTCCGGATACTGGACCCCACAGTTCCCCCCCACCTTATAACCAACCGGTGGGGGAGGGTCCCTGTAATGGAGTTATTCCAGGTTATAATGACCCTCCACCCCAGCCGGCGACTGCTACCTTAACCCGTCAGGATGCGCAAGGAGGCTATCTTCAGGAGACCCCTTTTACAGGAGCACCACCAGCTCCCCAAGGGTATGTGGTGCAAACCCATTCGACCACAGGAACCCTGCCCGTTGGAGGGTATGTGCCACAAGCAACAGGGTATCCCATGCACCTGCAACCCTGCACAGCCTACGTCCCAGTGTATCCCATGGGAACGGTGAGTACAAACACATCAGTGTTAGGATGGATATTTAAGGAACTGTATAAAAGAGCACTTACCCCTACATTTGAAGAAAAATTGCCAGTTCCCAGTCTTTGGAAAAGTTGGGTGACAACCAATATGGTTGCCAGTAGAGTACTGCAAGGAGTTTTCACTCAGCTTTCCCAAATTCTTGAGTTAAAAATCTGCTTAGTGATGTAGCAACGGATTTCTAGATTTACCCTCCACCACCATGGAAGTTTAGTACTGGTCTTTTTGTATATTGCATCTCTATACATATGATACACAATTATTACAAGAAACCCAAGTTTTCACTTAAATTAATTCTTTTATTGTTTTTTCAACAGCAATACCAAGCTGGAACTGTTCCCCCTCAGCCTGGGATCCCACCTCCTCAGATTCCACCTGGACTGGCCCTCTTAGAGCCGCGACGTCCTCCACACGACTATATGCCGATCGCTGTGCTCACCACAATCTGCTGCTTCTGGCCCACCGGAGTTATTGCCATCATAAAGGCTGTGCAGGTAAGGGTGACTTGGTGGAAGAAGATAAAGGGCTAAAATCTGTCCCCATCACTATGTCCCAATACTCTTCTATCATCCATACATGGATGAAGCACTAGCACAAGTCCTGACAGATCTTCTCATTGGTTTCTCATTTATAGAGTTCACTCCTAATTAGAAGACCATCTAGTTGATCCTTTACTCGAAGGAGTTTTCCAGGATTGCACTCCTCAGGATATAGATCATCAATAGTTGATCGACGGGATCCACTGCATGGAATCCCCACCGATCAGTTGATTGATGAGGCCACGGCGCTCCGGTGAGCACCGCAGCATTCTCTCAGGTCAGTGACATCACTTTTATTCGCCACGTGGCGTGAGAGCAGTTCAGTCCCATTCAAGTGAATGGAAATGAGCTGCAATACCAGGCACGGCCGCTATACAATGTATGGTGCTAAGCAGGGGCGTAACTATGGAGGATGCAAGGGATGCGGTTGCACCCAGGCCCAGGAACCTTAGGGGGCCCATAAGGCCTCTCTTCTCCACATAGGGAGCCCAGTACTATGAGTAAAGCATTATAGTTGGGGGCCCTGTTACAGGTTTTGCACTGGGACCCAGGAGCTTCAAGTTACGCCTCTGGTGCTAAGCCTGGTATGGACTGATGTCACATCAATTAGCTGTACCCCTGCCGATCAACTGAGGATAGGTCATCAATAGTTTACTCCCAGAAAACACTTTTTTTTAAGGGATTTCCAGAGTTAGAAAAACATGGCTGCTTTCTTTCAAAAACAGTGCCACACCTGTCTCTAATCTGTATGTGTTACTTCACCCTAGCTCTAGTCATTTCAATGGAGACACAACCCATATATATGTTTCTAAAAAATAAAAAAGACATTTTTAACCCTCTACATACCCTTTAATATTGGGTCATCATTTCTGCACACCAAAATCCTTAGTACTTTCCTTTATACCCAACTTATAACAATTTTTATCCTTCTACTCCAGCAATGCTGGATGACTCTCTCTACAAAGGCACCCTTGTATCTAGCAATGAGATAGTGGTCACTCGGAAGTCCTGGTGCATAGCACAATTGATTATTGGTCTGGGTTCGTTGGGCCAAATGGTTCTGAGGGTCCACCCACTATCCTTACAGAATATGTGCATGTAAAGTATGTACATCCAGGAGACTGACCCCAAATGGAGTGGTCTTCTGCTGTTGGACCTTTGAGCCTATTGATGTAACAAACCCTGGGCCTCCAGCAGGATCCTCTGGTATATTGGTGGGCCGGTCCATCTGTGATACAATGTCCTACTACAATATGATGTCCTACTAAAAACACTTCCTACAAATGAATTTTTATCTTGCTCACTCGAAAAAGTCATAAATTCATGATCATGTTTTTCTACTAGGTCGAGCAACTTAGCGTCTTTAGGTAGTTAACGGATAAAGGTCTGCATATCATAACCTATCATCTCCACAGTCTCCATGATGACGTTCTCAAGATCCAATAGCTGAATACAAGGGCATATGTACCATATAGGCAGACCATGTGGCTACTGTGGGGCCCATGGAGTGAGGGGGCCCAGCCATGTGTGGTTCCACCCCTTTTTTGTATTAGGTGGCTCGAACCAGTATAGGACTCCCTTCTTTAAAGGAATTGAATTGAAAGTGCTTGAAAACAAGGGAATTTGGAATTGTCTTAAGGCTCATGGAAATGGAGTGAAAAGGAAAACAAACATCAGAACCTTCTGTCTTCGGTGCCAAAATCCAGCACCTTAAAGGTGTTTTCCAGGAGTAAACTATTCAAGACCTATCTTCAGGATATTTAAGACTTATCCTGATGATATGTGATCAATAGTCAAGTCCCAGAAAATGCCTTTAGTAAGGGGCCAATTTTGAGCTTTGCTGTGGGGCAGCCTCTTTTCTGTGTAAGTCACTGGTAGAATACAACCAGTCATTTCTTGGAGAAAGCTATGAATTTGTATGCTCAGGATTGGTGTGTCTCACGATACTTGGTCAATTTCATCTACTGTTCATTAAAATAGTCGAGGTTGCAGAGATGGACCCTACACCTGAAGCTGTCACATTACTTTTTCCTATACCTAGAGTTTGTAACGTTTTTCGGGTGATAGTCTCATAGTAAATGGGCATCACTAGTAAAATATGACTAATCATTTCTTGGAGAGGGTTAAGAACTTGCAAGCAGGATTGGTACATCTATCGTGATACTTGGTGAAGGTCATCTACTGTTCATTAAAGTGTTCTAATTTTTTCATTATTTGTGTGGTGAACTAAATGGTTCACCATGCAAATAATGGTTCACTAGTGCAAGGGGGTCCAGGACCCAGAGGTGAAGCCCTAACCTGATGCTATCATATTACAGTCGTACCTATAGTTTGTGAGGCTAAGAATTCTTATACATTGTAGTTCTCTTATGATACTTGCTGTAGTCTATCTACCGGCCCTTATAATGTTATGAGATGTTATAATGAGTCGTTACAACCTGATTTCATGTTTTATGGTGAGGCCCACCATGATCACGCACCCATTATAATTATATCAGCGTTCACTCCTTTTATTCACATAAATGAATGACCTCCATCTGTTCATTTTGTACTTGTTCTCTGCATTTTGCTTTTCTCCTTGTCCCTAATGTTCCTCCCAGCAGGTGGCATTTTTTTCAAAGCATGCTAGCAATTGCAAGGGACAATGGGATGTCTTCCAAAACCATAAAATAATGTATTTCTCACAGTTCTGCCTGACCTTCCTACTATTCAAATATCAAGCCCAGGTGTCTATGGAGACGTTGGACTTGTTTGGACAGAAGTGTTGACTTTTCTCGGTTCTTTTCTGTTGCTTATGATCTAACATGTCCATTTTTGGCTGGAGATAATTGATATTTTTGATGTTTTCGAGATAAGACTTATCTATTGCATTTTTTGTATTCACTTGTCTGTGTAAGTGGAGGCTCGACTGCCTAATAGTTTCATAGCGATTGTTTTGTCATTTACATGCAGACTTCATAAGTCTTCTTCGCCTTGGTGTCTTGTGTGGGTGGAGGCTCAGATCTGTTGCAGAACGAACGGTTTCCTCTCTACAACTTGACATCCCTCGTTGGTTTATTTCTTTAATAATGGTTTTTTCTTATTACACATTTTTACGTACAAGCAAGAAATACTAATGTGAACGTTCATGTGTGATCCAATAGATAATGGCATCAGTTCAGCACGTAAAGAGAATAGATGAAAAAAAGAGAAGACCAGCAGCCCTGAGGGTGTCCGTATTTTTGTAGACTAGAATGATCTAATGGAGCAGAGAAAGAAATGTATAGAAAAGGAGAGAAAAAGAACACAAAAGAGAGAGTAGATACCAAGATGGTAGTGCGGACGAAGGGATGAGAGGGGTAGATGGTCACCTTAAAAAGTAACCTTTTCATTTATTATACTTGTGCTACTTGAGTCTTGAACAACCTACTGCCAGGATATACAGCAATGTATGCTATGCGTATTATTTTCTTCATATACTTCAGACAATGTTAGGCGTGCCTGAGATAGGAGGAGTTTATTTTACTGATTTGTATAGATAGTACATACATATTCCGCATTGTTGTACAGTGATTGCTATCATTTACATTGGACCTCACAATCTAAATTCACCTATCTGTATGTTTTTTGGAGCGGAGGAGGAAACCCACACAAATACACGTAAAATGTACAAGCTCCAAGAGATTGGTTCCATTCGAACCCTAGCGCTACAAGGCAACAGTGCTTACCACTGAGCCTTAGACTAGGCCGCATGCACATTGGCGGGTCGGATCAAACATGCGGGAGCCTGCAGCGGAATCCCACCCTGTGTCCAGCTGGCAACCACGCATACTTGTATTTTCTTCTTTTTTTCAATACTGCAGATTGTCCACACGGCTCGCCGTTTGACATGTGCAGTACAGATTTTTTTTAAACTCCTTTAAACTTCTCCCGTGGAATCTGCGGCCGCTTCCATTGACTGCAGTAGAAGCTGTCCATGCTGAATCCACAGGAAAATGTAGCATGCTGTGATTTTTCATCCGTGAGCGGAAACTGCAACTGCAAGAATCACTTTTTCATTGCATGCTATGGGCGGTATTTGCCGTGGAATCTGGTCGCCCGCTCTGGATTCAACAATTCAAATCCGCCCGTATGCATTTACCCTTATAGCAGCACTCCATTCTGCTGCCTATATGAACTAGAAAATCTTCAAAATGTTTTAAATTGGTGAGCGAAATAAGGCACCAAAGGTTGTAGGTCTTGTAGTTCCATCAGATCACCCAGTATCTACGATAGACCTCTTGGACAGATAGGGCATTAGTACAGATTGACCCTATAATCTTTTTGTAAGGACGGAGTGAATAATGGAAAATCACCCTCAAGGAATCCTCTTTAAAATGGCAGAGAAAGTGATCCTATTCAGATTATTGGCCTAACCAATGGGTGTGAGAGACTGTGCTGCTGGCTTTGGAAAAGCATTAACCCAGTGGGGAAGGAGCATGGTAGACCTTAGGTAAGGTAAAGGCAAAAACTCAGCTTTGGCGCAAAGGTGGTGTGATGAAGAACATGAGTGAAGGCCTGACCTGACTTCTACCATTATTAGTGTCAGCAAATGTATATTTATATGTATACTGTAGTATATATTTGCTGGCACTAATAAATAGAGAAGTCAGGTCAAGCCTTCACTTAGCCTATTGTTTCTTCATCACAACACCTTTGCACCACAGCTGGGGTTTTTTGCCTTTACCTACCCTGTGACCTACACTATCCTACCAAAAGTAATTGGACGCCTGAGCAAGAATCAAAAGTAGCATCTATTTCCATATTTTAATACTTAGTGGGGCTCCTCTGGCCCTCATGACATTAGTTACTCTCCGCGGCATACTTTCCACTAATGTCTGATACACTTCTGCTGTTATTTCTCTCCCTCGATCCTTGTCTGGCAAATTTTCTCAAAGACACTGGACTCTGTTCATATTTCCTGACTCGACGTTTCAGTTTGTTCCAAAGAGGTTCAGGTCGAGACTCTGTGCAGTCAGCCCAATCGCGAAACATCTATAGCCTCAAACATTGGTTGGATTGGTGATGAGGCGCGTTGTCTTGTTGGAAGTATTGCTGACCATTTGCAGAGTATTGTCACATTACTGGCAGCACGTTATTGTCTAGAACAGGGTTTCCCAACTCCAGTACTTAAGGCACGCCAACGGGTCATGCTTTTAGGATTTCCTTAATATTGCACAGGTGATGTAATTATTGTCAGTGCCTCAGGTGTTCTTACTCTAGGTTATCCTGACAACAAAACCTGTTGAGGTGCCATGAGGACTGGAGTTGGGAAACACTGGTCTACCATGTCAGGGTGCACCTACATGTTCATGGTCTTTCCACTACAATCAACGGACAGAGACCATGCCACATAAAACATCCTCTGACCATGATAGAACCTCTGCCGTACTTAACACACTAAGGCATTCCCCAGGCATCCTGCACACCCAGGTATGTCCATCTGATTTGAAACAGATCTCCTTACACCATTGTAGAGAGACCAATGCATCTTCTTAAAAAAAAAAAACGAACCAGAAATTTGCAGGATGAATGGAGAGAAATACTAGATGAAGTGTTTCAGATGTTAGTAGAAAGTATGCCACGGAACGTATCCGATGTCATTAGGGCCATAGCAGCCCACTAAGCATTAACAATCTGTATGTAAATAAATACTACTGTACATTGGGCCTCACAATCTAAATTCACCTATCAGTATGTTTTGGGGGGCATAAGAGGAAAGCAAAGTACCTAGAGGAAACCAACACAAGCATGAGAAATACCTACAAACTCCACACAGATATTGCCCATGGTCAGATTTAAACACCAGGACTCTAGTGCTGCAAGTGCTTTTCACTGAGCATTAGGGTAGCCCTCCATCTCAACTAGAAAAGGTTCAAAATGTTGGTTGAATTAGGCACTAAAGTTTATGGGTCTTGTGGCTCCATCAGAGATTACGAATGCATGTTACTGACACTTTGGAGAGATAGGTCCCCGAGTTCTGACTGAACCTATACTCTTTCTAAACAGTGTTCTTCCTATCTGGAGTCAAAATAATGTTAGCAAATATGGGGAGAAGAACCAACCAAGGTGACCACTTGTGTGCATTAGTGGGTTCAACTGGTATTACGGGTGGAGTCACCATTCCCTTCTCTGCTATGAGGTCCCTCAACTCTACATGTAGCCCATTCTTGGAAGTACAATACTCTGCCCCTATGGTAAATTCATGAGGCTCACTCAACTCCTTATACCTAGAACAGCATGCCAACCATTTGTTTGCCCATGCTAGTAGAATAGGTACATAATTTGCTCTCATCTCTCTCTATCCCTACAGGTGAGGACAGCTTTGGCTCGTGGAGACATCATGTCTGCAGAAATAGCTTCTCGTGAGGCCCGGAACTTCTCCTTCATTAGCCTGGCAGTGGGGATTGCCGCTATGGTCCTGTGCACCATCCTCACAGTGGTTATCATCATCGCAGCTCAGCACCATGACAATGACTGGGGTAACTGAATTATCCCTCTGGGACTTGGGGGCAACTGATGTACAGGCCAAGCCACCAAGATCTCACCCAGCACTTTCTTAACTCGCCTATCTCCAAACCTTTTTTTTCTAGATTTTCTCTTTTTTAATCATTTTTAACTTCTGTATCATTTTCCTTTCATTATTCCTTCTTGTGTTCTTCCTTCTTCCTCCCTGGCCACCAATATTTTCTTCTCCATTTGCCCATATTTATTAACCTACGTTTCCAATTTTTCCATCCTTCCTTTGGTTGTCCATGTTTGACCTCTTCATATCATGTCTCTCTTCTCCCGTGTTTCGCATCCACCACAGTGCTCTCTGTCTCCTACCTTCTTCCCTGTCTGCTCCTGTCCTATTTCCCTCCCTCGTTTTAAATAATACAGGTGCCATCTTGGGGTGTTACGGGGTAAAATAGGAGTTTTATGGGGGTATTTTTCAGCTATGTGTTAAGGGTGCAGAAGAACAGTGGACTGAGAGGTAAAGACTCCAGGAGATAGTTCAAGAGACATAATGGGTACTGGATAATGAGTGTACCGTCACACGGGCAGAAGTCCTTCAAAGAGAGACAGCTAGGCGAATTTTACAAGTGAGTGAGGATTTTTAGAATGAATGTGTGACATGAGAGGTTAGGACACGTTGGCCATTGATGTGGTCATTTTGTCCGAAAGGTATTGTTCAAATTGGCAAAAATAGACCGGAAAGGCCAAACCTGTCCAAATCCGTTTTCTTTAAAGGATATCTATCTGAGAACGCTATAGACCGTTGGTGGATAAGCCAAGATCTGCCAACCACAACCTAATGTCAATGCTCAGCTGAAACCAGCGTAAAATATGATAAGCCATAGAGAAGAATGGGTTTATATGGGATGACACTCAATTGCAGGCGCATATGAGGTAATACAGTGCAGGACAATTAGTACTGATATGCCTCCTACCCATTTCCCTTACTGCTTCTCTACTGCCGTTGCCCATATTTAATGGATTTGGGGTTCAATCTCGGCAGAAAACATCAAAATTTTTGAAATCCACACAAGTGCCAGATATAACAACCCACTTTGGTTTCCAATGATGAAAATAACACTTCTGACCCTACACTTAAGGTCCAACGCTGCTGTTGATGCATCAACACATCCTGACACAAGCCCCGGCACTCCCGCACTTTATACTTCTGGGTTTGGAAGCCTAAACTCCATGACTGTTGGCGATTCCCTTTCCGATCTGCGAATGGCACTATTTTTGCCTGGTGCCAATTTGGCTGTAATTCTAGATCGCGTGTGGCAAATTATATTTGCTGTGTTAAGAATTACGCACCCAGCTGCCCTTTTGTGGTTTTGTAGCCCTGGCATGCTGATACTTCTAGTCTTTTTCCCAGCAGCGGAAGAGTCACAGTTTGTCGTCTTTGGCTTTATTACCTGGAGGAATGTTACCTTGACAATCTAATTAAGTGGCTCCTGCGCTAACCCTAATATGGAGATATTTTTGGAGTGTTTTCATCAGACCTTGATACATTTAGGTCACTGGAAAGTGGTTAAGAAACGGCGCACCACCAATGTGCTTTCATATACTAGATCACTGAGCAATGGACTTACATTTATAGCTAATAAATATCTGCATAATTAGATTTTTATTGGTGCTGTCCCTAAAAAAAAAAAAAAAAAAAAAGTAGCCATGACGGGTATGGCGGATTTATTTCGGAACAGATCCCATTGACTGCAGTATTCTTGCTGTCAAAACCACTGATACCCCAAAGGAATGGAATACAATGTGTTATATTCCAACTTTGCATTAGTATTGGGTAAAGTTGATTGTATACTGTAGCTAATTTTTAACAATGAATACCCAGGATGCCCTGCAGCCGAGTGTCACTTCAAATGCACAGCTAGTGAGGGGCTGCTGGGTGCCTGCAGAGGGTCCCAACAAGCCACTCTGGACCAGGGTATTTAGATACAAGGCTAGGGCAGTGAAGTGAAACTTTGTCCCAAGTGCAGGAAAGCCTAACTACGACTCTGGGCACACGACAGCGTCCCGACCACCAGTCCCAGAGGACCATATGTGGATAAGAGAGAGTGGAGGAGAGAACGTGGCGGCTTGTGTGTGTAATAAAGAGATAGCTGCTATATTTTAGAACAGTATTATAAGGAGGCGGTTTATTTCTGTGATTTGGGAGAAAAAAAATATTTATGGTTCTGATTAATATTCTTATTTATTTCTTGGTTGGAGGGATGCATTGTGGGTATTTATTCATTAGCATTTGGAATGGTTAATTAGCTGCATTATCTATAATAAAACCAAAATGTATTTCAATGGCTTCCGTCACATTTGTTGGAAAAACTGAAAGGGAGCTGGGTCTAGAGTTTGAGAGCGTTTGCATTTAAAGAATCTCTGCTTGCTGTCAGTGAATGGAAACATTACTTGTTTATATTGACAGGCTAATGAAACTTTTAGAAAGAAGAGAATCTCATGATTCTCGTTTGCCCGAGGTGATGATGTCATCACAGCTCGTTCATAGGAATGCATGGGAATGTGAAACACTGAATGAAAAGTGAATGAGCCGGTTCTGGCTTTTATGGCGGCTGAAATCGCATAACGAACGAGAAGCTCACGCTTCTTATTTCTCATTGGTTCGCCATTCAAATTTGTTTGTCGAGAAGCATTTAGGACAAACCCGGTCCTATAGTTATCACAGCTGACGGTTCACTTAGGCCTAATGCACACGGCCCGGTCAGATTCTGTCTGCAAGATCTCGCAGCGGAATCCGACCCTGTGCCGGCCAGTGACCCCCGCGTACCTGTCTTGGATGCACTTCAGATGTGACGGCTGCTGCACGCGCACAGTGCAGAGAATGTCGCACCGGAAATTACGCGGATCCGCAGCTATTTCAAAATTAATATTTTGGAATTGCCGCAGGACGGACAGCTTCCATTTACTGCAGTGGAAGCAGTCTGTGCGAGTCTTGCACAAAAATCGAGCATGCTGCGATTCATCCTCCTCGCGCAGAAAACACAAGTCATTTCCGCTTGTGTCCGTGGAAGAATCATTTTACATTGCATGCTATGGCCAAACATTGCTGCGGAATTCACGGCGGCGTCTCTGTTCTCATAGTTTTGTTAGAATGTATCAGAAGATGTAAAAAGTCGTCCTGGAGTCCTCAGAGGAGTGTCTGGGTGGAATATGTGAGAAGTATTGGGCACGCTGGGCTTTTCAGCCTCTGCATGTGAACAGGAATGCTCTCATTCACTAACAACAAGCAGAGGTGTTGAAATTGGTAAAAAAAAAAATTGAAACACTTGGGCCGCGGTCACATGGCCGTAAGCGGAATCCACTTGCGGAGGCCTGCAGCGGATTCCAGCTGTGACCCTACGTACGGCCGCGTATGGCGGCAAGATTGTTCTGCACATGACCGCGTACTCTCGCAGGCGATCATATGCAATACACCTTTTTTTGTTACTTTGTTTATATTTCCCGCATCATGTAATTGCGTATGGGCTGCGAGTATATCAGCGACCATAGAGAACAATGGGCTCTATGCTGCGGATATCCACAGTAAAATAGAACACGCTGCGTTCTTTTTTCTGCAAGCGGATTACGCAACTTCAACACTCTAATGTGAGCGGAACTGTGTAATTCAATGCACTTGATTGAGGCCGCCTGCACACGAGCAGAAATCCCGCCGCGGGATTTCCCGCGGGATTTCCGCCGCTGAAAGTTTGCATAGGAGTGCATTAAAATACGCACTCCTATGCAGACGGCCGCGGTTTGGCCGCGCGAAACCTCGCGCGGCAAACAAACCGCGGCATGTCCTAATTTTCTGCGGGGCACGCACTCACCCGGCCGCCGGCTCCGGTCTGCGCATGCGCCGGCTGCGCGGAAGCCGGCACATAAAAGAGCCGGGGCCGCCAGGCGCGGGTGAGTACGCGCTCGTCTCTGCAGGCGCTCGGGTCGGATCGCGCGGCGAAAATTCTCGCTGCCGGATCCGACCCGCTCGTCTGCAGGCGGCCTGAGCCCCGAAATCCGCAATTCAAATCCAGTCATGTCTCGGCCCTAGTGGGGGCATTAAAGGGGTTGTCCAATTAAAATTTTTTAAAGAAGTGGCCTTGTTATAAAAAAAACTAAATAAACCACACTTGCCTCTCCTCTACCCCGGGAAATGCTGCTGTGGGTTCCATAGCAAGTGATGTCTCTGCTGACAGCAGAAGTCACGTGACTACTGCAGCCAATTAGAGGCCAGAACAGATTCTCCGGCGACAGAGCAGGTACGTGCGGACCCCTCTGCTGCGGAGTTCTGCATGTGGCATCCGGCTCTGCAGTGTGCAGGGGGTCTTAGGGTGCATTGACATGGGTGAGAAAAGCGTGCAAGTTTTGTAATGGGTGTAATCACATGGACGGATTTTGTTTTGCCGTGATGCTGCGATATGGAAAATCTGAAGCATCTCCATTACATGTAAATTTACCTTTATGGTGGTTTAAAAGGAAAAAAAAGGGGTGTGGGAAAGAGAAAAAAAAAAACGATTTTTTTTGCACAGCTGTGCAACCTTTTTTTTTTAGTTTCTTGCCTGCCCTGGTACTTTAAAGAAAAAAGTGGGTTGCACCTAGTGGTAGCAGGTGTGCCCACTCACGGTCTGTCAGATTGGTTATAATTTACACCATAAATGTGCAGTGCATTGTAGGAATACTGAATTCTATACAGAAGAAGCATAGGTGGCGGCGGTATTCTGCTGATCGCCAAGGAGACGCACTTGGGCAGACTCAATTTGTTCTAACAGCAGAGCACTAGAAATAAGTGAAGGTGGGGTGAAGGGCTCCTATATAATGAGGGCAAAATTAAATGTTTATTTTACCAGTATCGGGGACAGGATACAGGATGTACATCAGATTGGTGGGGGCTGACTGCTGAAAACTCCATGGATCACGAGAACAGAGATTGCCAAGCACTGCACTTGGCTCCATCTTGGCACTCCTATATAGGTGAATGGAGCGCATGCTTCATTCATTAGAGGGGAGCACAGGACTCTCATCCTTGTGATCGTCCACCGATCAGACATTTAGCGACTATCTTATGGTTCATTACCAAGAAAATTGCCAGAGGCAACAGAATAGCCTGATGGTTATACTCACATTTTGTATCATACCCTTTCAGCCTGCCTAGCTAACACACACTTAGTTCATCTATGGACATACTCCAGATCTAGTTCAACCACCTAACTCTTTATTTTAAAGTGTCTCTGTCCTTTTTTTGAGTGCATATATGTTAATAAAGTATACAATTTATTATTTTGTGTTTCAGAGGGTATAACCATTAGGCTATTCTTTTGTCTCGGGCAATTTTCTTGGTAATTGTTTGTTTAGCCAGGGATACCCTAGGGATGTCTACTTTCCTTACAAGGAAGTAAACAAGTTTAAAAGGAATTTTAAACGGAGCGGGATCCTTCCTTGGACCTGCAGTGGCAAAAGCTTGACTTCCAGTCTGGTTCCGACCCCCAGGACTCTCTCTGTGACTGTCACAGGGGCTGGTTGTCCTGCTCATTTTAATAATTAAGCCATCCCCCTTCTCTGTCTCTACACTGACTGTAACAGAGAAGGGGGCTGGCTTAGCTATTATTATGAGCGGAACAGCCACTCCCTGCAACAACGTGATGGGCACAAAGCCCATACATGTGACCTGGTATTGAAACCAGAATTTGGAGGTTTTGACACTGCAGGTCTGGATAAGTATTACACTTCCCTAGTGACGCCTTTAAATCTTGGCACAACCCCTATAAAAGGGGTTTCACCACTTAAAGGGGTTGTCCCGCGCCGAAACGGGGTTTTTTTTTTTCAACCCCCCCCCCCCCGTTCGGCGCCAGACAACCCCGATGCAGGGACGTACAGAAAGCTTACCGGAGCGCTTACCTTAATCCCCGCGCTCCGGTGACTTCTATACTTACCTGTGAAGATGGCCGCCGGAATCCTCTTCCTCCGTGGACCGCAGCTCTTCTGTGCGGTCCATTGCCGATTCCAGCCTCCTGATTGGCTAGAATCGGCACGTGACGGGGCGGAGCTACACGGAGCCGGCATCCTGCACGAAAGGCTCCATAGAAGAAAGCAGAAGACCCGGACTGCGCAAGCGCGGCTAATTTGGCCATCGGAGGGCGAAAATTAGTCGGCACCATGGAGAAGAGGACGCCAGCAACGGAGCAGGTAAGTAAAAAACTTTTTATAACTTCTGTATGGCTCATAATTAATGCACAATGTACATTACAAAGTGCATTAATATGGCCATACAGAAGTGTATAGACCCACTTGCTGCCGCGGGACAACCCCTTTAAGGAAGTGAAAATAGATCTCTAGGATATGCTGATTGGCGAGGTTCCATTTGATTGGATCTCAACACTTGATGCTACACCTTCACTACAGCCCTCTCAGGACCTTTCACACAGTGATGTCACAGTTTAGCAATTCATAGATTCTGGGGGGTGAAACTTCAAAGCAAAGAAAGTGAAGCACATTTATTACTGGAATTGTGCCATAATTCTGGTGTAAATTGCACATTTCTTTGGCGTATTAGACAAACTTACTATAGGTTTGCATCTGAAAGTGCAGATGTTACACCTCGATCTGCTTTTCAAGTGTCTAAAAAAGGGGTGGGGTTTAAGAAGAGAAGTTTTTAGAGTTAGGATTTTCTCTCTCCAGTAGTTTGGAGGTTTTCAAAGTGACACCACATCTATAGACATATTTAACCCTTTCCAATTCACTGTCTGACCTCTGAAGACATTATGATTTAAGGCTGTACAGCTCTGCTGTTGGAAGACGTCCCTCGGGGTTCTCTTACTGTATATGCCAGCCTCTCTGCTGTCGGAGTCTACCCAATGTGTCACCTCATGCAGTACTGGCTTTAGCCAGCAGATAGCGCCGTTGTATAACGGCAGAAAAAGAGTAAGTCCCCTAGGAAAACCAGGACATGAATTGGATTGGAAAGGGTTAAAGATGTAACAAATGTATCAACATTGTGCGATATTTTATAAATTTATTGCATTTTAAACCGGAAAAGGAAGAAAAAAAAAAATCTAACAGAAAAATGGTAAGAGAGTCCGTGTGTGCGTGCGTGTTATAAACGTCCAGCCAAGGCAGATTTACCATTCAGGAGTCAGGGAAAGGTGAGTGTCAAGCTCTCAGGCACCTTTAATTAAGGACATTTTGTTTGTGACTTGACCTTCATGGTAACAAACTGGTCCGTGAAATCGATTTTTTTTCAATCTGAAGGCGCGTCATAACGTCCGTGATTAACGGTGGTGATGGTAGTGGGGCATGTAATTCTAGAAAACAGTAATGCTGTATTCCGCTGTGGTGGGGGTTATATTGCTGTGCATCAGACTACATCTCCCACAATGCACCAGGCAGGCAGAGATAAGAAAAGAGTTCAGCAGAGGACCTGCTGAATGGCAGTGAACTGGAAATGAGCTGCATTTCAAATGCAGCTCTGAATGTGACCAGAGTGTAAGACACGCTGGAACTCAAGATTATTATAAGAAAATACAAGAATTAAATATTTGCTTTCGTATTCTAAATGTTACAAGGACAACAATAGCAATATGCGGACTGGAAGAGTTGTCACAACACGCAGCCAAGGTCTATCGTGGGACCTGCGGGGGTGAAGAAGGATATTTTTACAAGACAGCCACAATGTTCTCCCACGTCTATGCTCACATCCAGTGTAACGGACCATCAGCAAGATAAATCACCACAGACACAACGCTACTATGATTTGACTTAAGAAAAGGACAGGTAAGTGACCACCAGAGGGAATAGAACTAATGATCTTGTAGAAACCAGTCTCATTACTGTTAACTCACTAAGCACCAGAGTTATAAATATTAACTTACTAGAAATATAGGATGGCTATTTATTTACCAGATACTAAGAGGTTAAAGGGCACCGTCACCTGCTTAAAGCACCATAAACTAACTCAGGGTAGTTTCACCCGGGGTTCCGCTCTCCTGCTCCTTTTAGGAAACAGGAAAGGTGAATTCCCATGGTAGAACAGCTCAGTCTTAGGATGGAACTGAATGCAGAACTGGCGCCATTGACTATAATGGGGTCCGTTCGGTTTCTGCTCAGTTGCCAGGCTTTTGCACAGCAGAATAAGAGCTGCATGCAGATCCGGTTTTCGTCCGGTAACCGGATTGGTGATGGAACCTCCGACCGGTGGTTCCAACGCAGACGTGAAACCGACATTATGGTGCTGCTAAGGAGGTGACTTGGAGACGGGTGCTATATTTTTTATACTTCACCTTCTGGTGAAGTCCGCGTGGTGCACGAAAGTCTAGCTCTTTTTAACCCACTGGATGCCAACAACGTTAATAAAGGCCGGTGACACCACTGTGTTTTGTCCTTGTTTTTGCGTCCATAATATGGATGAGTGTCGTTAGGAAACTCGTGGTTAGGCTAGGATCGTTTCTATGATACTTGGGGTTTGGGCCAGGAGACCCACGGTAATGTTGGAACACTCCTCCATATTACAGACGCAAAAATAGGACCGAAATACCCAAAACGATACTCTCATCATGTCATGGTATATTCACGGGAAATGCCATGATGTAGGTCCCACCTCTAGGACTTGCACCTATCCCTAGCGCGGCACCTGCGGGTGGTTGAAATGTACGGGAACAGCCAAGCAGACTTTGCTATGCCATTTGCGTAACTTCCTGTGACTTCTATGGGAGTTATGGAAACAGAGTAGCATAGCCTGCTCAGTGGTTCCAGTAAGTCCCAATCACCCACCTTCACCATATTCAGCCCGGCTGAACCTAGAGATGAGTGCAGGTCCTACAGGTGAGACCTGCCATGAATGTCTCCGATGGGAATACCCCTTTATCCCACTAAACCACCAGACAACACTACTGCTACCGCTGTAACGGTCTTAAAATAACAAAAAGAGCAATACTTACCCATCCTCAGTCGCGGGCATCCAGTGCCATTAGAAAGTCACCTGACCCTTGCTGCCAATCAGGGGCTGTAGCGTCTCCATTCTCAACTCCAGGCATCATGGCGCCAAGAATGTGAGAGTTGATGCCAGGAGAATGAGCAGTGATGCCGTAGCCTCTGATTGGTTGAAGAAGTCAGGCGACTTCCTGTGATGCCATCTTCTACAACAACCACCAGGAGCACAGCGGGGCAAAGGTGCAGGATCCCCATGGTGGCGGAAGGGCAAGTTCTGCTCCTTTTATTACTTTAAGACTGTTACAGCTATAGCAGCAATCTTGTTTGGTAACTGGACAACCCCTTTAACTCTACACACCAGGTATCTTTAAAACTAGATGGCGACTTGCCTAAAGAAGTGAGCCCGACAGGTGTGGGCATTACTGACGACTATTGAATTATATATCGCTATGTTCATTGCGGCCTCAACATTTCAAGTGCCCCCCTGAAATGCTAGACAGACCCGGTTATTGCATTGTACTTGGACATATTTGCAAAAGCGGCTCTAACAAAATGTCCGCTCTAACAAGGACTGAAGCCCCAGCTGTGCCATGTTCTTTTGCTTCTCAGAACTAAAGCGAATTAGGAAAACATTTGACAGCGCCTCATGTTGCGCGGAGAGATGCTGCCCGCCGCTCCACTCCCACACACACAGATTGCAGCACAATGAAATCAGTACTGAGCCCCAGCAGTGCGAGGGGAAGGCGCTCGCTCATTCATACAGACATATTGATTAACACTTAATCTGCTGAACAGCCAGGGCACACAGAGCGGGCAAAATGTCTGTGCAGCTGTGCCACTTCTCTTAACCTCCATATGCTGGAAACCGCTCCCGGCAAACCCTCTGCAATTACAGCTGCATTTCATAATCGTTTCCCTCACAGCGGAGCATTTATTAACATGGCTTTAAATGCAACACTCAGCCCACCAATCAGATTGTGTCCTGTTATATGAAAGCAAATTGCTTATTGGTTGTTACGGACCAGTGCAAGTCAGTTCTGAGTATATAGAGGGCGGTATTATAGTACTAATATTCTTGTACATAGGGGGCAGTATTATAGTAGTTCTATTCTTGTACATAGGGGGCAGTATTGTAATAGTTATATTCTTGTACATAGGGGGCAATATTACAGTAGTTATATTCTTATACATAGGGGGCAGTATTATAGTGGTTATATTTTTGTACATAGGGGGCAGTATTATAGTGGTTATATTCTTGTACATAGGAGCAGTATTATAGTGGTTATATTCTTGTATATAGGGGGCAGTATTATAGTAGTTATATTCTTGTACATAGGAGCAGTATTATAGTAGTTATATTCTTGTACATACGAGCAGTATTATACTAGTTATATTCTTGTACATAGGGGGCAGTATTATAGTAGTTATATTCTTGTACATAGAGGGCAGTATTATAGTGGATATATTCTTGTACATAGGGGGCAGTATTATAGTAGTTATATTCTTGTACATAGGGGGCAGTATTATAGTAGTTATATTCTTGTACATAGGGGGCAGTATTATAGTAGTTATATTCTTGTACATAGGGGGCAGTATTATAGTAGTTATATTCTTGTACATGGGGGACAGTATTATAGTAGTTATATTCTTGTACATATGGGGCAGTATTATAGTATTTATATTCCTGCACATGGGAGCAGTATTATAGTATTTATATTCTTGTACATAGAAGGCAGTATTACAGTAGTTACATTCTTATACATGGAGGCAGTATTATAGTAGTTATAGTCTTGTTCATAGGAGCAGTATTATAGTATTTATATTCTTGTACATAGGAGGCAGTATTATAGTAGTTATATTCTTGTACATAGGGGGCAGCATTATAGCAGTTATATTTTTGTACATAGGGGTAGTATTATAGTGGTTATATTCTTGTACATAGGGCGCAGTATTATAGTGGTTATATTCTTGTATATAGGGGGCAGTATTGTAATAGTAATATTCTTGTACATAGGGGGCAGTATTGTAATAGTAATATTCTTGTACATATGGGGCAGTATTTTAGTGGTTATATTCTTGTACACTAGGGGCAGTATTATAATGGTTATATTTTTGTACACAGGACCAGTATTATAGTGGTTATATTTTTGTACATAGTAGGTAGTATTATAGTAGTTATATTCTTGTACATAGGAGCAGTATTATAGTAATTATATTCTTGTACATACAGAGCGGCATTATAGTAGTTATATTCTTGTACATAGGGGGCGGTATTGTAATAGTTATATTCTTGTACATAGGGGGAGGTATTATAGTAGGTATATTCTTGCGCATAGGGGGTAGCATTATAGTAGTTATATTCTTGTACATAGGGGGCAGCAATATAGTAGTTATATTCTTGTACATAGGGGCGATATTATAATAGGTATATTCTTGTACATAGGGGGCGGTATTGTAATAGTAATATTCTTGTACATATGAGAGGCATTATAGTAGTTATATTCTTGTACATAGGGGGCAGTATTATAGTGGTTATATTCTTGTACACTGGGGCCAGTATTATAGTGGTTATATTTTTGTGCATAGGAGGTAGTATTATAGTAGTTATATTCTTGTACATAGGAGTAGTATTCTAGTGGTTATATTCATTGTACATAGGGGCAGTATTATAGTAGTTATATTCCTGTACATAGGAGTAGTATTCTAGTGGTTATATTCATTGTACATAGGGGGCAGTATTATAGTAGTGAAATTAAAATAGCATTGTTGTATCAAAAATGTTTATTTAGGCAATGGACATTATTTTGTAGAGGGTGCTCTGTGCTCAAAGTAATTACTTCCATTTTTAGTCTATGTTGCACTTGATAAAAGGTGTATTAGTCTTCAGAAAACTCCTTTTAGAGTAAAATTCATATATATGAAATTCCAGCTTCTTCAGGTTATAAAGGACATTATAATATCTCTAAATCTTTAATATGCAGGTATGTATATTGAAGGACCTCATATCAACATAACAGTGGTCACCAAAGGGTATGCACTAGCATCTATAGTACATCCGCTTGCAGCACATGCTGCCCCCGATATAGAATCTCTGCTCAGAGACGCCATGATGTTGTCATGGCGACAATCTTGCACTAAAGAACCACCTACACATTTTCAAAGATGCCATTAGAAGCAAGGTTCAATTTAGGGGCATTATAATGGTAAATTCTTACCCAGTCTGTCAGCAGCCATCTATGTCACATGTTAGCTCCTCCTAGTGGTGGCTGCCAGGAGCCAGAATTTTTGATAGCTCCAGCAAGAAGTGATAATTTCAGCTCAGGTTGTCTTCTGCTGGACCATCCATTCTGACAAGGCCAGTTACTGCTTTAGATCTTTACTGGAGGATCTTGTGGTGGAGGTCAGAAAGCGCCATATACATTAGGCCTCGCTCACTAGTATTTACGCAACCGAAAATCACATTTCCTCCCGTATTTCAACCGTTCTTGTGGGTTTTTGTGCTCACGAATACACTGTTTGTTTGCACTGCAAAAAAAATATGCGGAAGGTCCCATTGTTTTGCTTTGCAAATGCGCAGTGAATATGTTTCTTGCATAGTCACTGTGTTTTTATGCTGGCGCATTCACTTCAATGGCTTATTTGCACCAAAATAGCACACGCAGCGTGGTTTTACACGTGACCAAATATTGCAAGGAAAAAAAAAATAAGCGCATGTGAATAAACCCATTGAAAGCAACGGGTTCTATTCACTGCCTAATACGCTGTGCCAGTGCACCCATGTGAATGAGGCTAAGGCTTCAGTCTTCCGGACCCTCAGATTTTGTTGGCATTGGACCACTGTGTAAGTGGGGCCTTTTAACTTTCCCTGACAGATTATGTCGGAGGCAAAAAAGGACCGTAGATGTTGAATTTCAACGTTCGATCCTTTTGTTGCCCCTGGAAGGAAGTGGCCAGAGAAGTCAGCCTTCGTCTCTTTTCTGATGGCTTGGCTCAACCGACTGTTCTTGTGTTTGAGGAAGTTGGAAGAAACAGCTGCTGTCCGCACAACTAGTGAAGGTATATGGCGGTCATTAGAGGTGTACACACTAGGCATGTAAACTAGGATTGAGGGCGGCTTAACTAGAATGTCATGGCAGATCTACCGAATCAGCCTTAGACCCAATGTCCACAGGCGGATTTGAATTGTGGAATTCATGCGGAAGATCCACAGTTCAAGCCACCCATAGGGAACCATGGGCGTCTGGACTTGAATTACACATGCAAATTTGTTTTCTGGATTACGCATGAGGACAACAATTCGCAGGAGCTTGCTCTATTTTATTTAGAGCGGTTCCCACATGGATGGTTTCCATTGAGGTCAATGGAAGCCATCCGATCCGCGGCCTGTCTGCAATTGACATTGTGGATGGGCAGCGAATTCTGCGGGAAAGTCAGAGTTTGAGGGAAAAAAAACTGTACTTCTGCACACATCCGTAATACTGAAAAAAGAAGACCTGGACAGGTAAGCAGGGTTGGATTTCATTGTAAGCTCCCACATGCAGAATCCAACCCGCCTGTGGATATTAGGCCTTATTGGAAGCCCCCTGGACCTTCAAGGTGGTGGAGGCACTAGGACTTGTGCCTTCTCCTTTTAGCTCATCCCAGAAGCTTCCTGTTGCTCTTGAAGATCCTTTGGCTTCTATGCGTGGGCCTGGAACCTCAACAGGGGACATATATAATTTATAGTAGAGATATGATGTAGGTGTGGGAGTCACAGGATCCAAAAAGGAACAAGTTCTACAGAAACGTGTACTGCACATGGTGATCGGAAGTCTCAAAATGCTGAAACCTGACATATTTGTGAATGAAGCCTGCGCAGAAGCCTCCTAGTCATAGACCTTACGTGACACCTTACTGCGCTGATCTCCCCCGATTGCTCACTTCACTTAATGCGATAACCTCCGCCTCTACATAACACGTGTGTGTCACTGCATGCCGTGTCAGCTCGACCTGTGCCTTCTCAGGATATTCACAGCACCTCAAGAGGTTTTTTACAGTTTGCCAGAAACAGCACCACTCTTGTCTGTAAAGTGTCTGGTATTGCAGCACTTAACCCATTTAGAAAGGCCCCTAGATGATCTGATCACAAAGTGCACTCTTGCTAGGAACTCTAGTGATCAGCTGTGAAAAAACCTGGAAGCAAGTGTTCAGTTTCTCTGCAGCTCCCCCACAGGGAAAATGAAGCATTACACAGTTCTCATTCATATCATTGAGTTGTCTGTGTAAGGCAGGACAGGTCAGGTCCTCCAGAAGAAGAGGTGCTCTTTGTAATCTCTGTGGCAAAGAGATGAGTATTCTGAACAGGGTTCCCTCAATAACTCAGAATTCTTTAATACAGTAAACGAAAACAGGCTTTCTAAAATCGGCCAATATCTTTAACTGGGAATGAGCTGCAATCCAAGTTACAGCCTATAGAGAAAAGTGGCACTACTTCCAGAATAAACCCCCGGCCTTTTTTTTTTAACCATGGACAACCCATTTAAAAAGGAGAATCTCCATCTTATAAAGTGATAGCATTATATTGCTATGTTATGCCATCACTTTATAATTGGTGGCGGTCCAACCTTTGGGACCTCCACTGGTCCAGAGTATGAAGCCGCTGCAGCACTGGTTTAGTATTGCATCGCCTTAAAAGTTTGCCCTGCACAGCAGCACCCTGATACGACTAGCCGTGCCGTGAACTGCAGCTGGCAACATTCACTTGAACAGGGTCACCCTGCACTTCCCAGTATAGCGTGTGGCGGAGATATTGTCATGCATAGAAAAAGTGAAGGAAATGCGGTTTTCTTGTGCGTTTTTTGACGCGATATCACGGCGTTTTTTTAACTAGATTGTCAATGGGACTTTCTAATGTTAAAAACGCATTGCAAGTTTGTGCTTTGCGATTTCTGTGTGATGCGTTTTTAACATTAGAAAGTCCCACTGACAATCGCGTGAAAAAAACGCTGCGATACCGTGTAAAAAAAATGCGCAAGAAAAACCCAAGTGGGTGTCCACCCTAAACCAGTGTTGCAGCTCCTTCATTCTCAGTACTCGTGAAGGTCTCAAAGGTCAAACTCCTCCACCCGACTATAAAGTGATGACATATTGTATCCACTGAAGCATTGGTCCCAAGAATAAGAAGCATTTTAGACTAGCTGATTTATTGTCTGAACGAGCGAGTGACGTAGACACTACCCCGTTTCCCTAAAGAAAAAAAAAAAAGAGCTACCACAAAAAATAAGCCCTAGGCCATTTTTTGAGGAGACCCTACCCTGAAAATAAGCCCACCTCCAGGAAGCAATGGCTGTGATTGGTTCTTCGGTCGCTGACATCACTTCCTGGTTACGGGATTCAAAAATCCTGCCTCTAGGAAGTGATTGCCGTGATTGGTTCTTTGACCGCTGCGCAGCCTATCAATGCAGTGCTGGATGAACCAATGCGATGGCTGTGATTGGTTTATTCAGTGCTGCATTGATCGGCTGGGCATCGATCAAAGAACCAATCATGGCCCTCGCTTTCTAGAGGCAGGATTTTTGAATCCCGTAATGTATGAGCGGCTGAGGATTGGGGGAAGCACATTGGAGCTGAGGAGAGCAGCGACAGGGCGCGGATCAAGCCTGCTAGGTAAGTAGAAGACACCTAGTGCCTCTTATGGGGCAAAAATTAGTATAGGACAGGGTCCTATTTTCATGGAAACACGGTAGCTCGTTCGCCTCGTGCGGCCTGTTTATGCAGGCAGATACATCGTTGGCCCGTTCAAACGTATAAGTGTATAAGACAGACCGAGCGATCGCCGTTTATACCAAACAATAGGAACGCGCCAACAATGATTTTTATGCCTGCATAAAATAGACGACGAACGAAAGGTGAACGATTATCTTTTGTTGTTCAGTTCTTGGCTCGCGTGTAGACCGAAGATCATCGTGAACTTTCGCTCATTTATATGCTTTTTTTGAACAATAATAGAGATTCAAAAAAGCCATCAGAGCGGTGTGCGGTATAGTTTGCATGAAGCAGCATTACTGAACCCCACGTCCCTCCTGCCCTGACACAATCCCCTCCAACTCCAGTTATTGGCTCCACACACTACACCCCCTAAAAGGGGTTAGAACTGCTCGTCACAACATTACAACCCACTCTTTACGACCAGCTGAAAAGTTTCCATGGCGATGCCATATCCTGCAGTGATGCAGAAAGTTGTATTTTTAGGAAGGTTCAGGCACTATAGACTCGATCTCAATATAGCACTGGGAACATATACACAGAGATTCTGATGTCCGAGCAATGTGAATAGGATTCATACTACAGTGGAGGTGACAGACTAAGGCCTCATGTCCACGGGGAAAATCAGGCCTGCTACGGATTCTCCATGGAGAATCCGTAGCGGGTCCCTCCTGCCCCGCGGACATGAGTGCTGAAAATAAGAATAAACTCACCTCTCCCACGCTCCGGATCTTCCCTTCGCCGTGGCTTCATCTTCTCTCCGTCGCGGCCGGATCTTCTTTCTTCGGCCCGGAGGATGTGCATGGCACGTCGGTTGCGTGCCGCGCGCATGCGCCGGGCCGAAGAAAAAAAGATCCGGCCGCGACAGAGAGAAGATGAAGCCGCGGCGAAGGGAAGATCCGGAGCAGGTGGGTATATTCTTATTTTAGGTCTCCCGCGGATCCGGACGGCTTCCATAGGCTTCAATAGAAGCCTGCGGGAGCCGTCCCCACGGGAGACCCGCACGAAAATGGAGCATCGGCCAGATTTTTACATGCTCCATTTTTTTAAAAATCACTTTTATTGACCATCCGCGGGTATTTATCTACCCGCGGGTGGTCAATGCATCCCTATGGGGTGCGGATCCGCGGGCGGGCGGAAGAGTTAAAATCGCTGCAGATTTTAATTCTTCTTTTGCCCGTGAACATGAGGCATAAGGCCTCATGTCCACGGGGAAAATCAGATCTGCTACGGATTTGTAACGCGGATTTGGGCTGCGGATGAGCTTAACATTGTATTTTATTGCATGCGGGTGACATGCGGATGCGTTTTTTTTCACGCGTGTATGTACGCGGATGCAATTTTTACGCTGGAGGTGTTTTGCCCACTTTACCCCACCTCCTAGTACTTTCTCCCCCTCCCAGCCTTGAAATCCACAGCATATCTCCCACACCCATTTAATTACATTTAATATCCGCAGCGGATCTCCCGCACCCATAGAGATCAATGGGGGCCATCCAGAGCGTGATCCGCACTGAAATGGAGCATGTCACGGTTTTTTTTCATGCTCCAGAAATTTTTAATTCACTTTTAAATACCACCTGCGGGTATTAATCTACCCACGGGTGGTCAATGCATTCCTATGGGGTGCAGATCTGCATGCAGGTGATCCGCTGCGGATTTTAATTCTTCTTTTCCCCGTGGACATGAGGCCTAAGTCATTGTATGTGAGGCGCTACATCTTCCAAATCATAAAGACAAGGAATTGGGATACAGTCCAGAAATTATGAGAAGACTATTAACCACACATGCAATGTAAAGAGGTAACATGGTGGTGGAGAAAAATAAAACTGTACTCATATTAATGGAAGACAATACATGCCAACCCGTCCATCAGAGTGCAGGATCGGGCTGTCAGTGACTTCAAAGTAGCCTGAAAGCCAGTCCTTAAAAGCAGAAGATATTACATATTACTTTTATATTAAACTTATTCTTGACCACAAGGGGCAGTATTTATATACTTAATCAAAAGGGGCAGTATTTTTGCGGGTACATTCTTGTCCACAGGGGGCAGTATTATATCAGTTATATTCTTGTCCACAGGGGGCAGTATTATATCAGTTATATTCTTGTCCACAGGGGGCAGTATAATAGTTATGTTCTTGTACATACGGGGCAGTATTATAGTAGTTATGCTCTTGTATATAGGGGGCAGTATTATAGTAGTTATGTTCTTGTATATAGGGGGCAGTATTATAGTAGTTATGTTCTTGTATATAGGGGGCAGTATTATAGTAGTTATGTTCTTGTATATAGGGGGCAGTATTATAGTAGTTATGTTCTTGTATATAGGGGGCAGTATTATAGTAGTTATGTTCTTGTATATAGGGGGCAGTATTACAGTAGTTATGTTCTTGTACATAGGGGGCAGTATTACAGTAGTTATGTTCTTGTACATAGGGGGCAGTATTATAGTAGTTATGTTCTTGTACATAGGGGGCAGTATTATAGTAGTTATGTTCTTGTACATAGGGGGCAGTATTATAGTAGTTATGTTCTTGTACATAGGGGGCAGTATTATAGTAGTTATGTTCTTGTACATAGGGGGCAGTATTATAGTAGTTATGTTCTTGTACATGGGGAGCAGTATTATAGTAGTTATGTTCTTGTACATAGGGGGCAGTATTACAGTAGTTATGTTCTTGTACATAGGGGGCAGTATTACAGTAGTTATGTTCTTGTACATATGGGGTAGTATTATAGTAGTTATATTTTTGTACATAGCAGCAATATTATATCAGTTATATTCTTGTACATGGTGGCAGTATTATAGCAATTATATTCTAGTCCATAGGGGGCAGTATTAGAGTAGTTATATTTTTGTACTTAAGGGGAAATATATCAGTTATATTCTTGTACATAGTGGCAGTATTGTAGTAATGATACTCTAGTCCATAGGGGGCAGTATTAGAGCAGTTACATTCCTGTAAGTAGGAGCAGTACAGGATGTGATCCGAGCAGTTGTCACTTCCCTTTATCCATTCTTTTCCGCTCATACAAAGTGCATGGCTCAGCAGCATGTGTGCTGCATCCTGGAATACAATTGGCAGTAAGCAAATGTACTAATCATCACACAGCCCAGATGTCGCATCCTGATGGCCTTGCTGCTCACATATTATTCGCACATAAGAAGAGACTTCTACATCCAGATCCACTTAAGTTACAAATCTTTATTCAGTTAACACAGTAGCGGCGGGTCTCACCTCCTCCCCACCTCTGTACACAGCGGCTGGAGGGCGGAGGATCATTCTTCTACTGTGTTGCCCGAACACAAACTTCTTGAAGCCCACATAATCTCTTCTGGATCTTTGGCTTTCGGGGGATGCGTTTTTAATATGGTGCCAAGTTACCGGAAGAAGTAGAGGGACTTGGGGATTCTTCTGTCATGTCAGAAATGAGTGGTATAGAAGAAGCAGGCGGTGGAGACTTCACGGCCTTGTCCTTCTTGCATCCTAGAGCAAGAGAAAGAAGCAAACCTGGAGCAATTATAATAATACACATTCACACACAGCAACCACCAGATACTCCTACACTAACCCAGTACTCCCCAACCAGTGCAGGTCTTAGGTTAGATGGCACCCTTTGGAGACTTTTTTCTTTTGTTCCACCCTGTCCTAAGAAAAAAAAATTATGTATTGCACTTATAGGCAGTCTGCCTATATTCTACATTCCCATACCAGAACAGTTCAATGAGTAAATACGGTACCAGAACCAAGCTCGTAACCACAGCACCAGAACCAAGATTATAACACAAATGCAGCCCCAGAACCAACCTTGGTACACAGATACAATACCAGAACAAAGCTAATATAAATTCAGCCCCAGATTAACACTCTGTACATAAATACAGCAACAGAACCAAGCTCATAAGATGAATACAGTAGCAGAACCAAGCGATTGTTCTACAAAGCGATGATGGGCTGACAGCAGTGCCTTAGAACATCAGAAGGGAGGAGACAGAGCCTGGAGGACGACAATTCATGTAGCTCCACAAGACATTGCTCTACAGAGGAAGATGTTCATCCGATCAGGTGGACCTAGGGAGGATTAAGGGGGATAGGAGAGGCAGATGCTACCAGCCTACTTCTACCTGGTGCATCGACCAACGGCTGGTGCCGTAGCTAGGGCCAGCCATACAATAACCATTGGATAACACTACACATTACAAAAACTGATACCCTGACAAACACCACCAGGTACTTCTACATTAATCACCGAATACCCCTATAATGAGGGGCAAATGTGTAAACTGTGGCATTAAAGAGGAACAGACTACTGTGACTGCAAACAGATAGAAATCAGAATAGGAGCTGTATACATAAAATAGATTTTTAATTACAATTATTTGGGGTTTCATTTTTTTAAAATTTCAGCTGCATTTGTATGATAAATTAAAGGTTTGCCGAAAGTATTCAACCCCCTGAATATTGCGTGTCCATAAACCATTTTATAGAACAGCTGGACAAGGTCCCTTTCCTTTGATACCGTGATCATTAAAAAAAGGAAAATTCATTTTGAAGCACGGAGGTGTTGGTTATAATCCAGAGGAGGGCGGGTAAAGAAGCCTTTGATAACCCCACTCTGAGGGGAGGGCGAGAGGCACGACAGGCATAGATCTCTGTTCTGGAGGCCTGATGGGGTCCAATGAAAGCAATGCAAGATTTGAACTCCGGGAAATTTTTTTCCCCAAAATGAGGAAAATTGGCTTCAACTTCATTGGGTTTTTTATTTTTGCCTTCCTCTGGATCAACATTGGGGGGTAATAGGCTGAACTGGATGGATATGTGTCTTTTTTAAGTCCTACATTACTATATTGCTACTATTGTCAGACAGACACCCCCCGAGCCCACATTCATCTTCCCTTTAGGGCTGTAGGTGGGTAGATCTGCACCTACTGGGCACCTATACAGGACAATGTTGTGATCCTAAACATAAGCAACATTTCTGGACATAATTAACATGCATTTAGAAAGCTTCCAACAACGCCTGGCACACATGGAGGCCTGGCACATGTAGGAGCCCTGCCATGTCAGCCCGGCACAGATGAAAGATTTCCTGAATTAACAGAGACAAAATGTTTTCCTGCTTCAGCCAAAGAATGGTAGAGCCATCTGACGGCGTACGCTGCGAGAGGCTGGCATCAGGTGGCACAGGCTGAGTCACATAGTTCATTCATCACTCGCCTCCGATTGCCTTCTATACATCCTCCAGGGGACGGTTCATTCTCCCGCTTTAGGTTTCCAAGAGGCTCCGTCTTCTGCCCACTAGTGGTTTGGCGTTTAGTTTGTATTTATAGACAGCAGCCAACCTGTACCAGCTTAGCAGCAGTGTAAGCGTAGGTTTAGGCCGAATGCCCACGGCGGATTATCGCTGCGGAAATCGCGGTCAGACACCCGCCGCGATTTCTGCAGCAATAACCGTCCATAGACATGCTGTGTAAAACGATTGTCCTATGCCCACGAGTGGAAATCAGCTGCGATTTTCCGCTCGCGGGGGGAGAATCGCAGCATATTCTAAAACGCACAGACAACTTCCATTGCAGTCAATGGAAGCCGTCCATCCCACGCTATGGTTGGATGGTCCACATTCAGTATCTTCTATTGAAGCTGCCCTATAATACGCTATGTAGTTTTGAAAAGTAGTACAACCATACAGTGTACAAATAATCCTACCATAGAGTGCCTGGCTGCCCCCATGGAACAACGCCCAAGTTACACTGCCAAATCAAAAAGTGAAGAAGCAGCACTACCACGTTTCCCTGAAAAGAAGACCTAGTGTCTCTTTTGGGGCAAAAATTAATATAAGACAGGTCTTATTTTGGGGGGAAACCCGGTATTAGTTCGGGCACAAAGTGCTGGATCCTGCAGTCTGCATCCAGGTGCTCAGAGCTGGTAGTGCTCCCATTAAGCAGGAACAAGCAATACACCCTGTGCAACCACAATCTACGCCGCTCTTAGACAATCAGAATGGATATATGTCACGTCTCTCTAGGACTGCCGATGAAAGCAGACAAAAAACTAGAGGAGTGGATACAGGGGCTGTCAGGTCGACATGTATGCAGAGGACAAAGGGTTGCTAGATGACAGGAGAAAGCATCAGAGTCCAAAAAGAATGGAGCCCCATGAACCTCCACGACTGGACCTACCACAAAGCAGGGCACTCGCACCGAGAAGAGTGACCCTGTTTGAACGTGGCAAGATCCAATGACCTGGCAGACCAGACAAGAGCTCAGGCCACTGACAGACAGACAGGAATGCAGAGAACACAAAACAGACAAATCAGACAGGAATGCAGAGTCCTGACGGTGCCAGAAGGAGTACAACCAGCGCCCTCAGCAAAGATGCCAATCATCCAAGCCAGCTCTTCAGCTGAACAGCAGCAATGAGAATTTTAACCCCTGACATCTAGGACCGAATGAAACATGAATATGCCGGAAGACACATCATGCGATCTGAAATGTATGTTGTGATGTCACCGCAGATTCGAACCTGAGACTCAAAAGAAATTGGTGCCAGCAGCGCTGTTACAGTATACTTCGGTCTACCAGGCTGGCACACTGAATTGCTCACAGCTGCTGTCATCCATCACGTCATGGTCACATTGTGTTTTACTTGTATGTAGAGGGACGTAACGCAAGGCTATGATGGGATCGGATGTCGCAGTGTAGCAAAACTACAGTCCATGTCGCCATCCACCTGTTGCTGTGCTCTTAAAGTGCTACTGTCCACATACCTGTGAATGGGGCACCAGGGCAGCACTGGCAGAGGAGTACCCTGTCAATCAGCAGCTCTCCTCCAATCACCAGTGCAGTTCAAGTGCTCTGCGCCCATAGACCTAACTACTTGTAGATGGCGCTGTCACTTTAAATGGGGATTGTTATGCATAAAGTGCTTTCAGCTTTACATGCAGGTGGGACTACAGGACGGAGCCTACTGTATGATGCAAATGGCTGCTGTCAGTACGAAGAATGTGGTAAGCAAACATTGAAATTACCAGTGCTTTTAATATTTAAGGACTTGATGCATAAGCTATACAGTAGTCACTGACTCAAGTCTTCTTACAATACTGAACACTACCCTCTTGTGGCCACCGCTGCTCACTACATGCAGTCACAGACAGTGGAGTCTTCCAATGCTGTACAACACTGCTCCCCTGTGGCCACCACTGTTCACTACATCAACTCTCATTTTACAGTCAAAACATGACACAGCAAACATATTGTAAGGGCAGTGATAGAGAAAAAAAGTACATAAAATGGGCAAGGCAGGTGATAAAATGCAACAATAAGCTGTACACACCAGTCAGATGCTTCCCCCCTGTTCCAGCACAGGAGCCCGGGCCCCTGCTGCTCCGATCCGTGAAGAAGCTGCAGCTACCATTCATTATGAAGCCAATCACAGGCTTCCGCGATCACATGCCTTTCCTGGCAGTATCGTCACTGATTGGCTGAGCTGTCATGTGGACAATGAATGGCAAGTGACCGCTGCAGCTTCTTACAAGATCAGAATGGCAGGGACCAGTGCTGGACCGAAGAGGGTATATTTAAAGGAGTTTTTTTTAAATTGACTTTTCACCAAACAACAATTAGGTAAAATTATGACTAATTAGGGTCTCACTGCTGGGAACCCCAACAATCTCATGAGCGGGGCTCCCGTTGTCCCCTTATCCTCCTCACTGCACCCCTAACCGCTCCTCGCACTAAGTAGAAGACTGAATAGATCAGTGGTGGTCGCACATGGCCGATGTTGTGCCGTTCATTCTCAATGGGAACTTTTACTGATGCGAATCTCTTGCAACACATTCGCGTATTGCGGGATACTCTCATCTCCCTGCTGAAGGTGGGTAATGAGACGGGTATAAAGACCACCAACAGTTGCTGTCGCGCCATAAATACCCTCTGATATTTTAAAAATATCTTCAATGCTCCTTTTCTGGCCTTAAAGGGGTTGTCCCGCGCCGAAACGGGGTTTTTTTTTTTTCAACCCCCCCGTTCGGCGCGAGACAACCCCGATGCAGGGGTTAAAAAAGAACACCGCACAGCGCTTACCTGAATCCCCGCGCTCCGGTGACTTCTTACTTACCGGTTGAAGATGGCCGCCGGGATCTTCTACCTCCGTGGACCGCAGCTCTTCTGTGCGGTCCATTGCCGATTCCAGCCTCCTGATTGGCTGGAATCGGCACGTGACGGGGCGGAGCTACACAGAGCCCCATTGAGAAGAGAAGAAGACCCGGACTGCGCAAGCGCGTCTAATTTGTCCATTAGACGGCGAAAATTAGACGGCAACCATGGAGACGAGGACGCCAGCAACGGAACAGGTAAGTGAATAACTTTTGATAACTTCTGTATGGCTCATAATTAATGCACAATGTACATTACAAAGTGCATTAATATGGCCATACAGAAGTGTATAGACCCACTTGCTGCCGCGGGACAACCCCTTTAAAATCAGTCTTCCAGGCACCTCAAGTGTAATTAGGGCTAATTTGGGATGAGCGGGATGGGGTGGGGGAGGTAGGAAACTTGTTTATTTGTATAGCGCCAACTTATTCCGCAGCGCTTTTAGGGAATTATTACCCCCCTCCTTCACCGGTCATATTTGCCCTGGTCAGGGGAAAATAGACCTGCTGAAGCTGTTTGGAACTAGGAGTCTCCTCGGGGGCAATTCAGTCTTACAAAAATTTCAGTTAACCAAGAAAAGAACTCCACTAGACGAAATATGAAGTGACCAACCTCTGAATAAACTAGTAGCACAGTACCTTTGGGGAGGCTGTACAGTCATGAAGTCAAACAATCTGTAATACAGGCTTCAGATAAATAGTAAACCAGCAGCATCAGGGGTGTCAGTAAGATAAGTAGAAAATCTTCATGGATACTAAAATCCCATCTTTAATTCATCTTGCATAGTAAAATACAACGTTTCGACTGGTGAAACTCCAATCTTTATCAAACCAATCTAGATAGATTGGCTTGATAAAGACTGGAGTTTCACCAGTCGAAACGTTGTATTTTACTATGCAAGATGAATTAAAGATGGGATTTTAGTATCCATGAAGATTTTCTACTTATCTTACTGACACCCCTGATGCTGCTGGTTTACTATTTATCTGAAGCAAGTATATTGGATGTGAGGTCCACGTCCGAACGCAGCTTTGCATCTAACGCCTGGTTACAGCTCTAGTGAGTATACTTATTTCTCCTATTGTGGAAGTGCCGCAACAACCTGCTTTTTATCTTAATCTGTAATACAGGTGTAGAGCCTGGGTGATGGGATTTACAAGTACACCACCAAAACTTGAATATCTGGATAATGGTTGTAAGCCTTTCTGCTGTTGTTGACGATCCCTCCCGGTGAAAGCTCGGTGTTTGCGGGCCGTATTTACAGTTGATGTTTTCTTGGTTGATTGGTAGATTTCCCTCTAGTACTCATTTTACAACAACTGGGAGCATCATCCAGGGACCCCAGTCAGGCTTCTGCCTATCAATGGTGCAGGAAATTCAGCTCTCTAGTAGCACTGGGGCAACTCACTCTTCACAAGGCTCTCTGTCTAAAAAAATGATGTGTCACACGCACAATCTCTTTCTGTACTAAGGACAGCTCAGATCCTATCAGCCTACAGGATCAGATTGCACAAAGTCATCTGACCTCTCTGTGAAGGTTCTATCAGGGCCATAAAATAAGGTATAGCAGTAATATGCAGAGATATGCACAGGGATTTAACCCCTTACACAACTACAACCACATTACCTTGACGCAAAGCACATGTTGCCTTCACAGAATTGGTAGCTGCCCTTTTCTCCTCCTCTTCTTCTCCACGCCTGGCATCTGTTATTTTGCGAGCCACATAACGGCAAGCTGAAGAAGAAAAATAAAATGTCCAACACATTCCTGTACAAAGAAAAGGGGAAGCTTCCACAGCAACAAACAGAAGAGGACTCCATTCCACCTCTTCTCCATCATATCTCATGTTCATATCCCACCCACCAATCTCTGAGTCGGAGCAGATCCCGTCAGAGGAGAGCAGGAGACCCTGAACCTTTGGTGGGATCCACTCAAGAAATGTCAAGATGAGTGTTGGACAAAGATCCAGATAAAGAAATATGGACTGCTCCATTATCTGCAGAACATCTCTGCAGGCATCACTGACACTGTGCGGAGCACCTCGACCGTGCCCTTTACTCATCTATAATGGCTGCAGAGCATCACACCCTCAAGTACACAATGAAAGAGGAAAAGATCGCAGATTGATTGATGCTTTTGGCATACCACTGTGAGGAGAACCAGTCAGTAAGCAGCTTACTGCGTTTGGCCAGATTCACCCAGCTCTAATATGGCTGCATTTTAGTGTCCACATTACTACGGCAGGACCCGGACCTTGTATGGTTCTTCTGAACCGAAATCAGGTCACGTAAAATCCATTAAAAAATTGCCAACAATATGGCGACAAGGTTAAAGGGCTATTCTAACGTAAATTAAATAGGGGCAAAGCTATATATTACACTTCTTGCTATGGCCAGTAGGGGGTCGGATGTCCAGGATAGATCATTCATAGCAGATATTCGGGGATCTGCCATTCGGAACCACCACTGATCAACTGATCTTCCAGCGTGCTGTCAGTGCTGCGGGGCTGGCGTCCACATCAGTAGTAAAAAGTGGGAGACCCCTTTAAGGCTCTTTTGAGAGGTTGATGATCCAGAACACCCGAAGGTTCGTTTTCTCATTTGAATATGCCAGTGATCAACTGAAATATAAGCCTTCCATCTAAAAGAAGCCTTAGCTGCACTACCTGAAAAAAAAAAAAAAAGCAATATTTCACCTAGTAGACGGCGTTTGGGTCCGTCACGCTGGGCTGCAGTGCTGCTGCAGGCTTCCATGTAATCCTAAACGCCGACAGAGCATTTCTTCCTGGTAGGGGTGCTTGAATACCCTGCCTGCGGCAAACGATTGCTTCGTCAAGCGCGGTGTCAGCCAATCAGAGCAGGCGCTCGATTAACCAACCACAGCCATTCATTGAATGGCATCATTGAATGGCTGCGCTTACTTAATCAAGCCCCGGCTCTGATTAGTTCATGAAGCGCCATGTCAGCCAATCAGAGTAATCGCTTGCTGGAGGCGAGGTATTCAAGCCCCACTACCAGGAAGAACTGCTCTGTCAGCATTCAGAAGTACACGGAAGCCTGCAGCAGCGCCGGAGACCAGCACAAGGGACCCAAACGGCGTCTACTAGGTGAATATTATAAGATCCCCCCCCCCTTCCAGTGACCCGATTGGTTGCTCTGGTCACCTGCTCCATTTTTCCTTTCTATCAGTTTTGATAAATCTACTCTAATGACCATACCAAAAAGTCTTGCAACCTTCCAAAAATCTATTTAGCTATTGTTTACTTTAAAAAGTAGCATGGCCGATGAATCAAAAATGTGCAACATTTATGAACCACTTGCACCATTTTTCATGTGCAAGTTGCACACGCATATATTTGTATGCGTATAAGCTAACCACGACATGGAGGAAGCGTGTTCGATGTGCGGCTTTTAGCACTGGGGATTGAATGCACATTTTTGCATCTTATGAAACTTTTGGTAACACTCCCTGTTCTATTTCTAACCTCTGCTTTCTGTCAGTAAATGGGAACATTGTTTCCATCAACATTCTAAAAACATGTACAAACTGAAGGCCGCCTGCACACGGGCGGAAATCCCGCGGCGGGATTTCCCGTGGGATTTCCACCACTGAAAGCCTGCATAGGAGTGCATTACCATACGCACTCCTATGCAGACGGACGCCGTTTGGCCATGCGAAATCTCGCGCGGCATGTCCTATTTCAGTGCGGGGCTCACCCGGGCTCCGGTCTGCGCATGCGCCGGCTGCCGGCACATGAAAGAGCCGGGGCCGCCGGGCGCAGGTAAGTACGCGCTCCTCCCTGCAGGCGCTGGGGTCGGGTCCCGCGGCAAGAATCCTCGCCGCCGGATCCGACCCGCCCGTCTGCAGGCGGCTTAAGGGTACTATTATAGACCGCTAGTGGCGGCAGCTAGCTCTTGTGTGTTACCGACAATTGTTGGGCTGAACCTGAAAGCACAGGTGTAGCCCAGCAATATACTGCACGGTGAGCACCGAAAAAAAAGTAACACAAAACATGCCATAGGAATGTGAAGCGCTGAGCAAGAAGTGAACGATTCTCAGCGATGATCTGCATGTCGAAACGCCTCACATTCCTGGGTGAAACACACTTTGACAAGCGCAATATTGGGCGGGCTTTTTTGTTGCCCAGTATTGCGCTCGACGTGTGATTGTAGCCTTGTACCCCGCAATGTGCATGATGTAAAGAAAAAAATAATGACAGAATCTCAGCTTTTTGGTCATCTGAATGCCAAAAAACTGAAAAAAGTGATCCACATTGACCAGTGACCACATCATTTTGCCACTAATCATGGCCTATTGGCTGCTGCAGTGAGTATGACTTGGCCACATGTGGCCAGCTGGACAGTGCGGTCTTAGCCAAACTCTGTATTGTTTCCATGATACGGAAGCACGTCCTGGCCCGAACTCGAGACTTTGTAGGAATGTACAATACTCGAAGTTTGGAGCAGCAGACCCGCCGTCAGCCAGGATGCACTTCTGTATTATGGACACAAAATGTAGGCCAAAATACGGCAGTGTGTCACCGACCTTATCGTCTCACAAGACTACGGTAATGCCCGTCATCAAGACTCCCAGCATGTCCTCAAAGTCTGGAACTACCTGGAAGCTGTAGTTCTATCAAAATCTAGGTTCTCCATCTGTTGAGATTTTGATAGAACTACAACTCCCAGCATTCGCTGACAGTTGCAGACCGATGGCATGCTGGAAGTTGTAGTAGGTTGCACTTGCTAGTAGCATTCCCCTTCCCTCAGATTTGCACATGATGCTGGAGGTGCAGGGAGCTTCCCTCTTCCAGATGACTTGCAGGATGAAGGACCTGTGATGTCATCACAACAGGTCCTTCACACAGTCCAGTATCGGTAACTGCTCTAATAATACAGTCCAGCATTATCAGTGCAGCTTGTACTGCGTAGTGAGGGCAGTCAACTGACTAACAGATTACCGGGCAGATCCCTTTCTAGTGTATGACTGAGGAAGGGAGGGGGGGCAGATGTTAGATATTCACATCAGCATTGTGGGTTCCGTTTTTCTGCTTCGTTTTTCCTCCGCTACAACTAGTGATTGGATTATTCAGAAAACCCTTTAATAAAGGCCGCGGCCATTTATTTCAAAATAAAAGCGGTCAGTGTTGTTTATTTTTCAAACAGTAATTTAAAGGGAATGTCACGTCCCCGCAGCTCCATCAGCGTATGGCCCTTTTACACGGGACAATCTGTTGGGCAACAAATACCCGACGGCTTGTCCCGTAATATTTTATACTCGTCCGCTCCCGCGATCCAGTGTCAACCTCCGAAGTCCGCGCACAGCGGAAAATCTGACTCTCTTTCAGAGTCTAATGGGTGCTCTCCCATAGATTTGTATAGAGCACACTGCTGGATTGCGGGAGCGGATGAGTATAAAAAACAGCACCATAATCTAGTTTATAGTTCTGTGGAACGTGGCAGGTTCTCTTTAAGATACCACATCCCCTTCACAAACGGACAGCAGGATGTAAACAGATCCAGCGTGGAGAATGGCAGATTCGCTGGACCCGGGCGAGTATATGTTATTTTATCACTTCTCAGCACGACCAGACGGTTTAAAAAAATCTTATATATAAAAAGCAAAATCTGTTTGTGTCGTCTACAAATCCACAGTTCTGGTCCGATTTGAGTGACATTTTGCATGAGCGTTCTTCAGTACAGGGCGACGAATAACGGTGAAATTAAAAATCTAAAACTCACTGACTTAGGCCGCCTGCAGACGAGCGGGTCGGATCCGGCAGCGAGAAATCTCGCCGCGCGATCCGACCCCAGAGCCTGCAGGGACGAGCGCGTACTCACCCGCGCCTGGCGGCCCCGGCTCTTTGATGTGCCGGCTCACCGGAGCCGGTGGCCAGGTGAGTGCGTGCCCCGCAGAAAATTAGAACATGCCGCGGTTTGTTTGCCGCGCGAGATTTCGCGCGGCCGTCTGCATAGGAGTGCGTATTGTAATGCACTCCTATGCAGACTTTCAGCGGCGGAAATCCCGCGGGAAATCCCGCGGCGGGATTTCCGCTCGTCTGCAGGCGGCCTTACCCTGTAATTTTTGTTGCACATAGCGTCCAATCACAGCGCAGCTCTCACTTCTCATACAGCTGAGGTAAAATGAAAGCTGAGCTATGATTGGTTGCTATGGGCAACACAGATTTTCTTTTGGACCGCTCTCATAACAGTGCGGTGCTGGGCTGATTTGTGGCGCACATTATATACTCCAGGACTGCTAGTCATACAATTGCCGCCTGGCGCAGGGGGATCCGTCGCCCCGGTATTCCAGCCGACGGCGCAGGGGGATCCGTCGCCCCGGTATTCCAGCCGACGGCGCAGGGGGATCCGTCGCCCCGGTATTCCAGCCGACGGCGCAGGGGGATCCGTCGCCCCGGTATTCCAGCCGACGGCGCAGGGGGATCCGTCGCCCCGGTATTCCAGCCGACGGCGCAGGGGGATCCGTCGCCCCCCGGTATTCCAGCCGACGGCGCAGGGGGATCCGTCGCCCCGGTATTCCAGCCGACGGCGCAGGGGAATACGTCGCCCCGGTATTCCAGCCGACGGCGCAGGGGAATACGTCGCCCGGTATTCCAGCCGACGGCGCAGGGGAATACGTCGCCCGGTATTCCAGCCGACGGCGCAGGGGAATACGTCGCCCGGTATTCCAGCCGACGGCGCAGGGGAATACATCGCCCGGTATTCCAGCCGACGGCGCAGGGGAATACATCGCCCGGTATTCCAGCCGACGGCGCAGGGGAATACATCGCCCGGTATTCCATCTGACGATGCAAAGGTATATCACCTAGTATTACATATAACAATGCAGGAGTATATCTCCTAGTAAATAAACAAAAATGTCTCCAAAAAGCCCTTTAACAAGAATATTCCAATTTCCCGCAGCAAGCAGAGTTGCTGAAAGAGGTGAAGAATTGATCCGGAATGCTCAGCGATTAGCACTGCAGTCGTGGGTCCAACACCTACATGGAGTTTGCACGCCCTCCCTGTGGTTCTAGGGGTTTCCTTTGGGTCCGCCGGTTTCCTCCCACACTCCAAACACATGCAACTGTATACGGTGCGCCCCAAGTGTTGGTAATTTGGTACAGCGGTGCAGGGTATGCAGGCGCTATATAAAACAGGTGCAATAAACAAGTAAAGTCTATTGGAAAGTTCCAGAACTTTTCACTATGCAATGGGAAGATAAAGGCGGCGTGAGCGCTGCACCTAATCCCCCTGCACAGGTACATTGTATGCAGGACCATACTCACCACTGATGATCAGTCACACCATGGCCTCCTTGCTGGCTGTCACCACTCCCTTGTTACACAAGCCTTCTGCAGTGCAGGAGGGGGGAGCTGCAGAGCATGCTGGGAAACACAACTCCCTCCCTCCTCTTCATCATTGCATTACACTTCCTGCTGAACTCACAGCCCAGCAGCAGCAAGGTAAGCAGAGCCGCCATCCCCAGCCAAATGCATAGTGTGTGGTCAGTGCATGCTGGTTGTTGTAGTCCTGCAGGTGAATAATCTAGAGCACTGCAGCTGGACTACAAGTCCCAGCAGGTGTGCTTATATGATAATAACCATTTATTATATGCCATCTGCTTTAGGTGACATAACTTGTATGGGGTACAATGTTCAGGCACGCGCGGTCCGGCAGCAGTGACGCTGGGGGGGGTCACATACTTGTTGATTCAGGCCGTCTTGCTATAGCAATATCACATTCAAGTTGCTTTACTGTAAGGTCAGATTAGCACAGACGTATTTGCACGTGAAATTTTTTTCCTGCGAATTTCGGTCGCATCAAAGAAAACAAAAAGCTGCACGATCTATTTTCTTGCACATTTGCGCACCAAAGGTACCTATAGAAGTCAATGGGGGGGGGGGGGGGGGGGGGCCCGCGTTACGCAAGGAGGTGTGGGATTCGCTGCGTAATTCTGCTGAAAAAAGAATACATTTGGAACTAATTACCAATTTCAATCGGTGCGTCTTTGCGGCGCACAAATGAACATGCCTTGCCGATGCAAAAAGCACAGTAAAACGCGCCGGTGCGCATGCAAAAAATGCATTTTTTTTTCAGCAGAAGCACTACGCTCATTGCGTGCAAATACGCATATGTTCATGTGAATCTGGCCTAAGGGTATGTGCGCACAGCGACATTTTGCCGCTGTTTTGATATGGAATCTGCACTGTAGTTTTTACAAGGAATTTAAATCCGTGTATGGAAAAAAATGGCGTGGATTCAGAGGAAAATCCGTACTGGGTATTCTGCGGGTGGATTTGCCCATTGAGAGGACGTAAATCCACATCTGCGTCCGATGCAAAAATCATTGGTCGAGGATTTAGAGGTGGAATCTGTATGAAAAACTGACACATTCTGCCTTGTGAACAAAGGCGCACCCACACGGGCGTATGTGAGCTGCACCTGAGATTCTCCGACGCAATTCGCATCGGACAACCTATGGGCACACATCCATGTGCCATAGGTAAAGGGCATTGCACAGCAGATTCTGCTGCACCATGTGGACCAGAATAGGATGTGGTACTTTTTTTTGCGCGGCCCATTGATCCATGGCAACAATGGGTTCGTGTGCTGTCCGTAAAATACACCCATGTGAATCGGCCCTAAAGGTTCTTTTACATGGTCAAAAAATTGCCTGTGCTAGCGAGCGTTGACCAAGAATAAGCATGATAGTCAGTGCTCTTTCCTTTGTACACATATGGCGGTGTGTTGTGCGGAAAAGCTGCGTGTGTTTAACCATAAATTGCCGTGGTTTAATGATGCGTTTTTTACAGGTGAAGCACCTTGAAAGCCATGGTTCACCTGTAATAATCGGTCAATAATTGCATCCAAAAACCATTGCAAGATAAAATATGTGCTTTTTTTGCCACATATATTAATTGGCCGCGCAACACATTACTGCTATGTGTAAACCGAGCCTTAGGATATATAACACCCTGACACTATGAACAAGGTATATAATAGCGCCCTCTGCTGTATGATGATATTACACAGACAACAGCGAGAACCATTGTAACTATCACACAAAGACACGTCAAGAAGTCTGTAACCAAATATAATACCGCACAAGGAGTCTTCTATAATGGACTGCTGGCGTCATTACTGCAGGGCTCGCTAACAGGAGCACATACTGTCACTGGAGGCCATGATGCGTATATACTGTAGGTTGTTATGACCCACGAAGAAGGGCCGTCTGGTGTGCTGGTCCACGGTCCTGGTACTGGTGTATCTTGTCTCCATCAGAATGGATGAGAACAAAATGCACACCCACATCTTGATTGGCTGGGCAGGAGAATGGGTGCCCATCATCTCCACGGCTACGACATCCCATTTCTGCTGCTGCCCACCCTGTCACTCTTCTCCTCCCCCCCCCCCCCCCCCTCCACCAGGGTGCCATGTGTGCTCTCTCTTCTGGCGACCCTGTAAGTGACTTTTCTTGCTGCTCTCCCATTATTCCCTTGCAGGCTTCAGCTCTCCCGTGCGCTCTGCTATCTCCCCTCCCACCTTCGGCACTGTCATTCTCACCACCCACTGCCATTCCATGTCCACCACTGTTACCTCATCTCCCCTCCTGGAAGTTGTCATCTACCGGCTGCGGCGCAGTGCGTTCCCCATGGACACTCTCAAAGCCAGCCTCCCATCAGCGCTGCAATGTGTCCGCCGCTTACAGACTTCCATTCCCTCACCTGTCACTGGCTCCGGCGCTCTGCCTTCTCCCCTCCCTGCTCCGGCGCAGTTGGTGAGCCACTGTCAGTCTCCTTGCCGGCCTCACATAATGGCTGCAATATGTGACTGCAGCGAGGAGACTGACAGCGCAGGAGCCGGGAAGGAGACAAAGGAGAGCAGCGGAGGGGTGAGTGACATGAGGCGGGAGGGGAGATGATGGGCACCCATTCTCCTGCCCAGCCAATCAAGTTGTGGGCGTTGGTTGTGGATGTGCATTTTGTCTCCACCCATTCGTCTGGTGGAGACCAGATACACCAGTACCCAGGGTCCTCACGTGGCCCGAAGCAGCGGGTCTGTGGTGCAGGGGAAGGTAATGCAGTGTTAGGCAAGTGCTGCGACCCCCTTCAATCACAGTATCAGTGGGGGACCCAGAATTCAGGCCACCAGCGATTATAATGCAATAGCATATCCTACCGGTATGCATCACTTTGTCAGACGGGTATAACCCTATGCGGGTTCATACAGTGCAGTACAGTGAGGGCGGACCCAGGGGAACCATGGCTGCCAAACCGTGTTCCAGTATTCAGAAAGCTTAAGACATGGGCAACACTAGAGAGCTGCAGAACTATGAATGAGCCCCATCGGTGAAGAGCCTTGATTTAGTAATTCCATTAAGGGTGTATTCACACAGGCGATTTTCATGCGCAGGTTCCGTCTGATTGCAATATGGCCGAAACTCGCACGTAAAAAGAACACATTAATTTAAATCTGTTTTCTCATATGAGGGATTTTTCTCTCGGACTGATGGTGCGAGAGAAAAATCACAGTATATCCTATTTTGGGGCAATTATTGTTTAAGAATTGCCAATTATTTCCTACAGGAGCCTGAAAAATAGCGCATTGCGTGTAAATGTGATTTTTCCAAATGTGATTTTTCTGTTATTTAGAATTAAAATAACATGCTATTTTTTACACGCATGAAAAAAAATGTGAAAATCGCAAATGCAGTGATGCGTTTTTCTGGCAAAAAGCATTGCTGTTGCAGGCAAATGTTTCTCACACCGTTATCGCACTCGCCCGTGTAAATTCGCATTTGCGCACGAAAATTTAATGTATTTGCATACGCAAAAAGTACAGTAAAACACGCACATGTGCAATCAGGATCTGGATTGCCTAAAAAAGTTTTAGTAGTCCCCTAAAGAGGTTCTCCACCTACAGGTATGTTCACTCCACCTACACTCCAGAAAATACATTTTCGGGGATTTATTGATTAATACCTTAAGGCTGGGTTCACACAAGGCAGATTTGCTGCGGAAGTTCCATGCGGAATTTCGCTGCGGCAAGTCAGCCTGCGGCCGCTAATTCCGGGGTTGGCCAGCCATGTGGACGAGATTTGTCAAAAATCTCGTCCACACGAGACTGCCAATCCGTCGCGGCAAAGCCGGCGCTGTGGCGCAGGTTCCTCGGCTGCAGCATGTCTATTTTTTTTCCCATTGCGGCCGTGCTGCCCTCCGCAACAGAACAGCATGCGCCAAGCCACTCCAAAATCCGTGGCTAAGTGCCGCGGGTTTTGAAGCTGCGCTTTCCGCGGGATTCCACCCTGTGAGAACCCAGCCGTAAAGTTACCCTATGGTTTGGGAACAAAAGTCTGTCCCAGAACTGGAAGAGGAGGTATTTTACTTGCAGTTCCTCCCTGCCCTACCTTTGATCTGCCAAGTCCCATTTTCAGCTGTCCAGGATAGCTGACAGTCTTCAGAGTACCTAATCCCCCACAGTGCATTGCAAATGTTAGACTACTAATGCACTGTACCTGCTCTCGCATGAGCAGCATTGACCAATCAAAAAGCATCAGGTAAAGAATTGTTCCAACCATCTTCAACAGCCAAAAATGGGGCCTAGAATTGGTGGATCAGATCAGGGTGGCAAAGAGCAACAACTGCAGGTACCAGTAATATACCCTCCACCTCCTTTGGTCCCGGGACAGAATTTTGTCCCAAAACCGGAGGGTTGCTTCAAAGGTCTTAGTTGATACCTGATATTATTATGAGTTTTCATTACAGAATGTATCATGCAAATAATCTTGCTTTGTGTATTCTCTTTGATGTCTTACAGAAAACTGGCGCATCCTTAGTTGGAATCCTGAGAGGTGATGGAAAGTCCTCCAACTTCACTAAACTGTAGATCTTGGCAGAGCCCCGATGGAAGTTTTACAAAGACCATTCTAGAGCCAGGATCAGGAGTTGACAAACCCAAAGAATGTGCCAATTGTACCATATTTTTGGAACCTCTCAGTGATCCTACAACTCAGTCATGTTCTACTATAGATGCTGGGTACACCGCGGGTAGCTGGATACAGATAGAATTGGGGGAAGGTGATACCAGTCGGGACCGTCTCATCGACCAGTGTCTTGAGACTATGCTTCCTGGAGAAGTCTGCAGAGTGGACAGTGCATTGGGTTTTCAGTTTGTTTTGCGATTAGCAAACTTTGAAAATGGAAAGGAAGTGTGGGAATTGGATGTGAGTGAGAAGATCAAGAGGGCAGTGAGAGATCGGGAGGTGGGTGGGAAAGCATACCGAGATGGGAACCTTGAAGGAGCAGAAAGACGATATGCGAGGGCGCTAAGGCTGCTGGTCTGCACACCTGGAGATGCCGAAGAGGAAAAAATTGCCTTGCTTTCTAACCTGGCAGCTTGCGATCTGAAGAAGGGAAGGTTACGTGAGGCTGAGGTGAGGTGCACCCGAGTTCTTGACAAGGAACCCAACCACTTAAAAGCTTTGTACAGGAGGGGCATGGCCAGAGCAGGAATGTCGGACTGGATGGGGGCACGGGCGGATTTTGAAAAGCTGTTGAAACTGGATCCAAGTAGCAAGGAAGCAAGAAGAGAAATTGCCAAAGTCAGGGAAAAGCAGAAGAATGAGCAGGCTCAGATCAGTAAAGCTTTAGGGAAAATGTTCCTTTAACTTCTAGCCCGTACAAGCCATTTTACGGATTGCACCAATAAAGAGCCATAAATCCACTCAGAATAAGTGGTATCACTGATGATCAAGAAACGTACCACTTTGTGTCTCAGTAATATCACTAGTTCTACAGGCTTCATTGTCATGACTACTGGTTCAACCAGAAATGGCTGCCTACAATGCAAACCCATGGCTAATTTAAAGGTTTTTGGGGGGTAAATACTATTAATGACCTATTCTCAGGCTAGGTCATCAATAGGTAATTGCTGGGGAACAGTGGCTCGGGATCCCTGGCGTTCAGCTGCTTGTCCAATTTACTGTGAGTGTAGTGGAGCCGGACATCATCATCGGGTCAGAGCACGAAATCTCAGAGGTGGCTTTTCTCCCTCTGAAATCAATGGGAGCAGAGCAACCTATTATACCTTTGGCTCCGCATTGGGGTTGGAGCAGGATGTCTCAGAAACGGCTTTGCACTCATTGATTTTGGTGGTAGTGAAGCCACCTCTGAGACTTCCTGCTCCAACCCCAATGATGATGTCTGGCTCCGCTGCCCTGACAGTGGGTTGGACGGTCAGCTGATCGCCGGGAACATTAAGCGTCAGACCCTGGCGATCGACTATGATGACCTATCATGAGGATAAGTCATCAAGTAGTATTTGCCCAGAAAACCTCTTTAATGTAGGTGTCTGGTTGGAGAAAACGACTCTTGGTTTGTTTACCTCAGGGAAGTCAACCACAAATGGACTGACGTATGAAATGAAATGCAGGAGGCGTAGATAATATCCATGTACAAATAAAGTATATTATTTATTCCATGTTCTCTAAGCAGTCTGGTTCATTGCATGCTTTCCAACACATCGGCATCATGATGACTCCACCTGCTCTGCTAGTGACCTACTTGGAGAAGATAGGCCAGAGCCATATGTCCTAGTCAGTAGGAACAGAGGGGTTGAAGAGATTTTCCCACTACCCAAAATTGCTCCACAAGTCTAGATAAGCTGAGACAATTCAAAGAGTGTTATCCATTTACATACAGGGCCTATTGATATACAGAATGTTTGCTGTAACTTGTTCCTTCTCTGTTATCAGCCACTATAGGCTGAAGAAAGACTGATATCATTAATCGGAAGTGGGATAACTGACAAGAATCAGATCTATAGCCAGAAATCTCTTCATCTCTATGGAGAGAAATTAGCATTCGCCCTGGCACGATGCGCACATGTACATTGGCAGAGTTTTCGCCAGCACTGCATTAAATCAAGCTGCTGCAGAGCCGCCTATTATTTTGAGGTCATTTCTAATAAACGTGTGACTCCTAGTAATAAAATGGATTCTGTTCCTCCACATCCACAGAGTGGCCGCCCCGCACTTACAGTTCCTGCTGGCAGCGGTTACTTTCTTACTTTGTCCTGACACGTTAGTTATGCAGCTGCACTTCCGCCTTCAGCACGTCTCACACTGGATGGACGACTGAATTCTGCATCATTTTATCGCGTGAAGCTTTACCTCTGATATAGCAAACTTATATAAAGTTCCGAAAACAGCTTTTCATCACCAGGTTTCAGGTTTAATTTTCAGTTTGTTCTGGAAACCATCAACAGGCAGGAAAATGGATAATCCCCAGAACAGCTTAATCATAACTGACACAGGAAGATACATTTTTGTAGGGGGTATTTATTGTCTGTGTCCTGCATGTCACATATCAGTACTCTACCCAACAAAGTGAATAATTCCAGTATACATGTACACACAGGCACCCGTGGAATCTATATTCAATTTAAACTCGCCACCTTCATCCACAAAGCCCTCCACAGTGCAGCGCCCCCCTATATCGCCTCCCTCATCTCAATCCATCAACCAGCCCGGGCTCTCCGCTCTGCTAACGAAACCAGATTGAGCGCCCCCTTTAATTCGAACTTCTCATTCCCGCCTCCAAGACTTCTCCAGAGCAGCACCGGTCCTCTGGAACGCACTACCAAAGGCTACCCGAGCAATCCAGGACTCGCAGAACTTCAGGCGTGCTCTAAAAACACACCTCTTCAGGGAGGCACACCGCATTCCCTAAACAAACCTCTCTGTACTCCGCCTGATAACATGCTCCCTGACCTACTGACTGCAATCCCTGCTAGCCATCATAAACCGCGCCTGCAGTCATACTGTTTCTGCCGTCACACGGCTAAATGTCTGACCATTGTCTATGTGTATATCACCCCTCACTCTCCACCTCGCCATACAGTGCACATCTCCTGCCCCTTTACCTTCTGTATCACCCCATTACTTGTAGTATGTAACCTCGTTGGAGCAGGACCCGCACCCCTATTGTTTCCATCAATTGATTACTATGTAACCGTGGTTCTGTAATGTTTTGTACTTTTGTCTTTCTGTATCCCCTGTCTATGTAAGCGCTGCGGAATATGTTGGCGCTATACACATAAAGTTTATTATTATTATATACAGACATTTGTGTAATCCTATACAGGAGAAGTACTAACATATATTTCATCGAGATGCCAAGGTAAAATGAAAAATCCAGGAGATGTGTTTTGCTGAGCCATTATTTAAGTGTTTTACAGGTTGAATTTTATTGGATGGATGGGTAGGTTGGAAGTGGGATCCATCACTCCCAGTCCTGTACGGGACTTTCCTGGTTTCCCAGTCGGCTCACCTGTCTCTACTGAGCTGGTTACGGGGACGTAAAAATCTACAAACCCAGGCAGTCTGGGTCAGAGCCTGGGAGTGAACACAAGTCCACTGTGAAATTCTAACGGCTGACAAATGCCGTATGTTATTGCTAGGTAAGCAAAGCACTGTCTAGTTAGTGCCCAGCTGGGCAGGTGTTTTATTTCAAAATTACAGAAAAACACAAAGAGAACGTACAAAGTCTAGGGAGAGTGTTTTTCTTGGAAAGATTTGAATATAGGACCCCAGCACTGCAAAGAAACAGTGCTAAAGACTGAACCACCATTCTTGTTCCTCCTCCAGTGCAGAAGGAGAACAAGGGATAAAGCGAAGAAAGAAATAATGAATAAGAAGATCTTTCCTTCTTCCCCTCCTTTTTTTCCTCCTCCTCCGTCTGCTGTGCCACACTCTCCAGAAAATGGAACACACCTACATCTGCCAGCCAAAACAGAAGGCACCACCCCTCTGTCCTTCACCACTGCCTTAAAAAGATAGCTACACATAATGAGGCGTTTCACAGTATTTCCTAATAAACGTCAACCCCCCCCCCCCCTTCCTACAGTAGCAAACTTCTGCAATCATGGTTTCCATGCTAGATGCCCATTGGTATGGTTTTCATAGATCTTATCACTTTTTCACATAGACATTTTATCACGGTGCCACTGGCACCGGGTTCCTCCGTGTCTCGTGGTTGAATCCAGCGTGATGTTATGACATTAGTTTCAGATCACATAATGCACCTGCCTGCGTATTCTTGTTTCATTTAGTCCTGAGCATTGAGGGTTAAAACTCTCCTTGATGCTGTTTAGCTGAAGGGCTGACTGTAGAAATGCTCGGGTCCGCGTTATTCGAGTCGAGCTTTTCGTAAAATTCGAGAGCTCTACTTGAGTAACAAACCCCATTGACTACAATGGGAGACTCGAGCGTTTTTGTATGTGGGACGCCGGGTCCCGGACTTTTTTTTCTATCTCTCTCTCTCGACAAAAAAATTGGCATTGAACCGTGCTGTGGCGGGGAGGGGCCAAAACAGGCACGTCACAGCGGAGAGGAGCCAAAAACTGGGGCAGGGTCAAACACGGTTTGATTCTCGTTAGTAACGAGCACCATCGAATATGCTAATACTCGAACGAGCATCAAGCTCGGCAGAGTATGTTCGCTCAACTCTAGCTGACTGGAGTGATTGACAGCCCAGTCAGCAGCTTTCTTGATATATAAGCTGGCTCCTTGCTGAGGGCACTGATTATACTCCTAGTATTCTAGCTCTGTCAGGACTTTCAGTACACCTGCCTGTTGTCAGTGTTCTTCAATCTGTATCCAGTCCTTCCGTATTCTCTGGTCCATCCCACCGGTTCTCCTCTGATGTTGGCCCTTGCCACGTGCAGTAGTGGGGTCACCCTTCTCAAGGCGGGTGCTTCATTTCGTGGCAGGTCCAGTTGGGGAGGTTTAAGGGGTTTTGTTTAGTTCAGCAGTAAATTATTACTTCCAATTATCTACACCAAGCCTGCGTCTAGCATCTTCTCCATATACACGCTATCCAGACAGCTCCTTAATCCTGCTCTCCTTTGTTTCATCATCAGTTCACGCCAGAAGCTGAAACCAAAAAGTGGCAACAGCACTCAAAATACGTTTTCTATCAAAAATATACATACCTATAATAGCTACACTAACCACATTAAATAATCCAAGGTTCTTGGTATATAATTTAATCAAATCATGTTGGCCCATCTACCAACATCCAGGTGACCAATTTTATCTTTTTTTGTACGAATATTGTGGAGTTGTGGCTGCCTCCACCTGGTCGTGCATGCCCGCCTACGTACCTTCTTTCGCTCCTATTGGACCATATAAATGGTATCCTACCTTCCCTGGTTTTATTTGTAGGCCTAGTCCCAAGAGAGGTGCATTCTTCAAGGTAGGTACCCATCTTTACCAGGTTAAGATTAAACCACCTGGTATTAGCATTAGGACCCATCTGAAAGCTTGGTCACCTGGACGTTGGTAGATGGGGCAATATGATTTGATCAAATTATATACCAAGAACCTCGCATTATTTAATGGGGTTAGTGTATCTATTATAGGTATATATATTTTTGATAGCAAATGTATTTTGAGTGCTGTTGCCACTTTTTGTACAGTTCTGGACAGAGGTGACACACTCAAGTTCTTCTATGTGACTTTACACAATCAGTTTCCCTTTTCTTTTTACACTACCTATGTGTATGTGTGATATTGGTATTAGTGCAATATGTCTCCACTGGAAGTATAAGTGGAGACCTACTTAGTTACAGGTAACGCCCAAAAGCTCTGACCTGGCTCTTGTTCCTGTCTGTCAGCAGTGAGGGCAGAGATGAGCAGTGAGGGGGCCCCGTGCCTTGGGCGGCTGGGTAAGTAGGAGCAGGAGTGGCCGCAACGGGACTGTCGGAGGGAGACGCTTCCAGGGGCTGGGCAGCTAGGAGCATGAGTGGCCGCAGTGGGACTGCCGGAGGTAGCCACTTCTAAGAGCTGGGTGGCTGGGAACAAGAGCAGCCGCAGTAGGATTGCCAGAGGTGCTTCCAGGAGCTGGGCGGCTAGGAGCAGGAGCGACCGTAGCGGGACTGCCGGAGGGAGCCGTTTCCAGGAGCTAACCAGCCCATGAGCTGCAGTAGGAGCGGGCGCAGTGGGACTGCTACAGCCGCTTCCAGCGGGGGAGTGGTGTGATATGTTCTGTCAGATATTTCCTAGAAATGTCAAGTAGTTTAGCAGCTTCAAATAACAGCTTTTTATCTGATGCAATTGTCATTTACATTTTGTTACAACTGTCTTCATCATAGACTAAGGCCCCCTGTCCACGGCCGTGACGGAATATCGCTAGAGAAATTCCGCTCCATGGGAGCAGAGGGGAAAACTGTCAGGTCTCTGCAGTAAGCCTATCTGACAGATAGGCTCACCGGGGAGAATCGCGGCCTGCCACGATTTGAATCCCGTGAGCAGAGAATCACTATGATTCTCGGCTCGTGGACGTCAGGGATGCGCTTTCCATACCAACGCTATGAAAAGCATTCACTGCGTTATCCGCGGCCGGATTATCGCTGCGGGTAACGCAATGAACAATCTCATATTTTCATCTGTCTCTTCCATATCAGCGGCAGGCGCTACAGGTATTGATCACATGCTGAATAGGACACTAAATATAAAAGTAATTAATCCAATGGCAAACCATAAAGAACACCTAAATTAAAAAGAAAAAAAAAGTGTCACTCCAGCCTTAAACAAAATCATGTTGATCAGTGTTATTTGACATTGTCAATGACTGTTCTATATGTCCTTTCAAACATGGACACACATGCAAATAGATTCAACTTGGCCAATTTAAATTTTTTAAAGAATTTCAGATGTTGGCATGCTGTCACTTTTAATACAGTAGATTAATTTATTTAATCAGTCTAAATCATTGTCATAATGTGTGCTGTCGGATCTGAAAAGACAAAGTACTCGCACGAACACTGCATGTCATATTTCTCATCTGTGAAACTGATAAAAATAGGACATATCTCGGGTTTTTGAGTTGGGTTCGTGTGGTAAATCATCTGTGTATAGCTTCATAGGCTATAATGGGGCCATGTGCTATCTGTGTAATTACATGGACAGCACACGGCCTGAAAATATCTTTCAGGCCTTAGAAGTCAGAATGTAGCTCTCTTGCCAACCAGCGAGTGTGGGCCCACCATACCATTAACCGATTTGACTTTGGGCTACTACGAAAGGTAGCACCTAGCGCTCTCCTGTTTTTCACCCTTTAACCCCTCCAATTGGGATCTGGCTTCAGCTGCGGGGGCCCCTAGGCTGTTACCTTGAGTAGTCTAGGTTCACTGGCAACTGCAACAGAACAGTCAGAAGCACCATAGTACAGTACCAGACCAACAGGCAGAGGCATACTTGATATACAAAAGCTGAGGTGAGGACAGCTTGAGGGTCAGAGCAAGCAGCAGATATATCACGGTTAGAGTACAAGCCAAGGTCAGGACAGGAGAAGATGGGAAAGCTGGGTGAATTGGGCATTAATCAGATTAGGAATTAGTCAGAAAATAATAGCACCTTTGCAGAACCATATAGAACCAATTGCTCAAGCACCTCCCAGGGACAAATCTGGATTGGCCGAAAAAGGAAAGCTGGGTGCCAGAGCTGATGCACACATGCACCTTACAGGTGACAGTGACCAGAACTGATAAGAGGAGGATTTGCTGACCACGGAGGGAGGAGGTAGGAATAGCCACTGACGACAACCATAACATCCTCTATCAACCAGCTGGGTTCCTATCATCAGTGCATCTGGCACCTGTACTCCACCTTCAGATTCTAGGTTCTTCATATTCCAAGAAGCTTGAAACCTCTGTTTGGTTTTTTTCAGCCCGCTTTTTCGATGGTTCCCCAAATGTAAAATAATTCCGTCTCAGGGTAAAATAGGAGGACTCAGACTTGTTTTTTATAAGAAGGAAAATTTATTGGAGTCTTTGTGAAGGATGAAGTAATTATAATAAAAACAGAATAGTTGCATCAGCTGTCAGTGTCCTTCTCTGTTCCTGAAGATAGCTTGTTGGGAGTCAATGACTTCTCTCTTGGCCTGTGTGTTTCTGCGCATATAACGAGGGTGCGTAATAAGGAACAACCAGGAAAGAGACTAGTCAGGGAAAAGACTTTGTGAATAGGTTACCCCACACGACTGTAAGGCCTGATAAAGCCTCTTACTCTTTTTAGCCATTAGGTCTTTGTATATTTGTGACTGATTTAGTGTTATTGATGCAGTGTTTACACTTATTAAGGAATGAACATGTGTACCATATTATGCTGCAACCAACTTGTCTCCACCATTACCATCACATCTGCACATCACCAGAGAGATATACCAAATGTTCATAAAGCTATGAAGAGGAATATTACCTGTTGCCAGTCTATCATTTTGGCAATTTACAGGTAGTAAGTCAGTGCTAGTTAAAGGGATTGTGCAAAGTTCTAAAGTCATCCCCTACCCACAGGATAAGGAATAACTATATAATCAATGGAGGTCCGAATGCTGTGACAGTCAGTCCTGAGTGAATGAAGTGGAGATCATGACGCTGCTCTTTTCACTTCAATGACAGCACCGGAGAGTACCAAATTTATGTGCTTTGGCAATCTCTGGTGCTGTCAGTGAATGGAGCAATGGTGTGCCTGCGTGACTTCGCTCGATTCACCCGAGGGGCGACTACAACCTGGTTTTTGGATTGATAGGGGTCCTTGTGGTTGGACTCTCACCAATCATAAAGTTATCCCATATCCTGTGGCTAGGGGACAAACTCACTGTCACATGACCAGGATGTACTGAAACCGTCCCTCCGAACAATTCCTGGGCTATGTTCACACAGTGGAACAAAGAACGTAAACGACCACAGGAAATGTGTGGAATAACAGATGGAGAGAGGAACTTTCCCCATATGACTCAGAATGAGAAACTGTACCTGCCTATAGCAGATCTCCCATCCTGATAAGAACACAACTGATCCTTGGTCATTCACTGTCCCTATCTGGGACAGAAGTAAAGTACTAAGTAAGAATGCAACTGCCACCAGTAACTACAGTACTTAGCTTGAGATGAGCAGGGAAAGACAGGAAACCAAGATACAGGTCTGAAATCAAAAACCATCAGATGCAGACTGAGAATAATCAGCACAGATGCACAACCAAGACAGGAATAAAAGCCCTCCCTAATTACTAGGCAGGTGCAAAAGGTAGCAGAACACTCCTATAGACACCCCCACCAGTGCTAGAGAAAGCTAAGAGTAAAATCCACAATAGTGCTAGTATTAACCAGACCTCTGTGAACAAAAACCAAAACTGATGCATCACTTAAAGCGAAGCTCCAGGTCTGGGACAAAATGTCCCAGAAGCGGAGAGGGGGGTATATGGCCTGCAGTTGTTCTTCCCTGCTGTACCTCTGATTTGTCTGTGCCGGGTACCATTTTCAGCCATCCCAGATAACTAACACAATCTTCAAACTACGTAATCACCACAGCACATTTGTAGTGTTAGACCACTAGTTCACTATATCTGCTCTCCAATTGGCCAGAGCTGCTCATGTGATCAGCACTGGCCTATCACAGAGCAGTGCACTGTGTGTATTAGGGAGTTACCAAATTGCTGCCGCCATCTTAAACGACTGAAAACGGGACCTGGATCTAGTGGATCAGAGGGACAACGGCAGAAAAGAACAACTGCAGATAAAATAATTTTGTCCCTAAACCAGATGGTTGCTTTAATCTAATTAAACAGAAATGTCTAAAAATATTCAACTACTTAGAAAAATGTTTGCATATTCTGAACATAAATCCAACTTCTCCGCGTGTGAATTCTCTGATGTGTAGGAGTCTATAGCACTGTAAGACATCTCCCACATTCTGGACATGACTATGGCCTCTTCCTGGCTGTGACTTATCTGGTGTGTAGACAGCCCTCTATTCTGGATAAAACATTGCTCTGGGCATGAATATAGCTTCTCTCTGACGTGAATTCTCTGGTGTCTAACAAGTTTCGAATTGGACACAAAACATTTCCCACAATCCGAACACAAATATGGCTTTTCTCCTGTGTGGATTCTCTGATGGATGACAAGATAGGATTTGTAGGAAAAACATTTCTCGCATTCTGGGCATGAATAAGGCTTCTCCATGGTGTGACTTCTCAGGTGTCTGATAAGTTTTGAATTTGCTATAAAACATTTGCCGCATTCTGGACATGAATATGGCTTCTCTCCCGTGTGCATTCTCTCATGGATGACAAGATTTGATTTGTAGAGAAAGCGTTTCCCACATTCAGAACATGAATACGGCTTCTCCCCCGTGTGATTTTTCAGATGATCAATAAGATGTCTTTCAAGTTTGAAACACTTCTCACATTCTGGACATGAAAATGGCTTCTCCATAATGTGACTTCTCTGGTGTCTGATAAGTTTTGAATTAGATATGAAAAACTTTCCACATTCTGAACATGGGAATTGTTTATTAATTTGTAATTCAGGGGGTGGCATCATGAGGGTGGTGGGATCCGATGATAGATCTGTTGGGTGGATGACTGAAGGACTTGGAGTAATGAAGTGTTCTTCATTAATATCATATCCTATTTCGCAATGAGAAGGGAGATCGCCTTGTTGGAATTTTAAATGATCATCTATTGAGATAAAGACAAAAATATTCATTCATAAACAAAATAAAAACTTTCCAGTTATTGCAAGGAATCAATATACCCCTGATTTCGAAGTATGAGACACCCCTCCCCATTGTGCTTTTAGATGGATACAGTACTGATATCATCAACACTGGTCCGTCCAAGAGCAGTGAGGAATGTGTCTAAGACACCCAGACCTCACAATTGTCCCTCTTTTAGAGGAACAGTCCCCAGAGTTGCCAACAATCGTGGCAATTTTCTTTTCTGGACAATTGACCCAAAATCATGAACAGTCCAAAATTTTACAGCCAGACTCCGCCCCTTTATAGAGATCACACCCTTAAAATATTCCCCTTGATTCAAAAATCTGGTATGTTAGCTTGGTAAGTAGAGCTGCTGAGAGTTGTAGTTTCTGAATTGCTCATTCCTTTACATGCTGAATGGACGGATACAAGGCCCCACCCACTTTTTAAAAACTGTCAGAGTTGGAGTAAGAAATTTACGCCAAAATTGCAACTCTTTGTGGCCAGAATTCTGGCGCAACCCGTATAATAAATGTACCCCAGTGTTTATTTGGTGACGAGACCTGTTTTTATAACTAGGACTTATAAATCTGCTCAGAGTTTGAAAGCAGAGAAAAATGCAGAAACTAGAGACAAAGAAGGAAGGGAGAGAAAATATAAAGAAAAAAAGAACAGAAGAAAGTAGACGGAGGAGCAAAGACAAGAGAAGATGTAAATAAAAGATATGTACAGGGATAAAAAGGAAAAGAAAACCTTGAATACTCAAGGAGAGTCAAGTAAATACAATGGAATGGCAACAAAATGGAACATCCAGTGACAGTCTTGGCACATATCTGAAACTGCTAGTACTGCTGCAGGAGCTTATGGATGATGATCCTGCAATACCTTCGCCGGTCTGGGCTGCTAGTGCCACATCAGTCAGTCACCTGACTTTACAGCAGTAGTACTGTAAAGTAAGTACACACCACCTCGGCCACCAAGGATCAAGGCTGACACCAGACATTCGATTCCCACCAAAGTCCAGTTCTGTGGATCAGCAAGCAATCATTTGTACAGTATACTGCACTACATGAGTATTGCAGTATGTTGTATTTTTAACTTTAATCTATTAAATAAGCCTTCATTAGGCTCCGGACTGTCATGTGCATCGGCACCCTCAACTAGAGCTCTAAAGGGAACTAGCTGTTTATTTGCTGCTGTCAATGTTGACAGTGGCATCTAAGGGGTTAACAGCCATAATCAGAGCTAACTCTGATTGTGGCCATTGTAGGTTGGTGTCAGCTGTCGGAAACTCGCCCCTGTATAGAACGAGCTCGGCTCCCGAGCCTGCTCCGTACACCACTCAAGACCTGCCGCCATAGATATACGGTGGGTAGTTGTTAACACGTTAAGCCATTGTGTCTTGTTTGATTTCCTTCTTTATCCAGAGAACAGGACAGGGAAAAATCACAGCCAAAAATAACTTTCTCTCACCCTGTGATGTGAGGGGCTGGTGGTCCTCCATCATGACCTCCTTGTACTGATCCTTATGTTCTTCTAAATACTCCCACTCTTCCATAGAGAGATGGACAGTGACGTCCTGACACCTTACAGGGACCTGCGACACAATGATACAGTCACCATCAAGACACATTGTACCTTCATGTTACCCTATTATGTCCCGGCAGCGCTCACCTCTCCGGTCAGCATCTGAATGATCTTACTGGTGAGCTCCAGGATCTTCTGCTCACTGTCTCTAGTATGTGTCCGTAATGGAGGTGGAGGCGCCTTGATGGGGCTTTGGCTCTTGCTCCATCCTCTAGACATGTGGGGATTGGAGCTGGTTGTCACATGCTCATCAGGTTTCTTCACTACTATGCAATTCTGTGTATGGAGAGATGCACTGATGAATATTATCTTTTTGGCCATGCCTGCCGGGGACCGCTCTCCAGACCTCCATGCAGGCTACTGGGCACTTGTCAAGCCGGCACAGCATCTTGCTAGTGACGGGGATTGAAATCCCCCGCCTCCAGCAAGCGATTGCTCTGATTGGCTGAGTGACAGCCCGCTCAGCCAATCACAGTCAACGCTGGATGCTCCAATTACAGCCATTTATCCATGAATGGCTGTGATTGGAGCATGCATGGACCGCCGGCAAAACTAGAAGCAGGCAGCAAAAGTAGAGGCAAAATTCTGCGCTGAAGAATCGGCGAAACTGGAAACCCGCGAAAGTAGAAGACAACAAAGCTAGAGGTATGATTGTATATATAAATAGTCACGTATTCCTGGTTAATACATGAAAAAAAAAAAATGTGTCTCTTTAATAATTCAATTAGTGCCGTACTCACATTGCTGTGTGTGAGTTGTGCCCGTGCAAAATGGGCACAAAAAACATTGCACAGACTATTGGTCCATGTGAAACATTGGCCATCTGAATAGTCTCATAGGCTACTATGGATGGGCCCGAAGAGTGATCTTATTCCCAGAAGTCCTTACCTCTCCGGTCAGCAGGTAGATGATCTCCAGGGTGAGGTTTAATATCTGCTCAGCCATCTTGTAGTTGGCAAATGGACAATTATTTGGTGACTTGACGGAAGGGAAGGCACCTAGAGAAGGGGAAAAAAATGATCAATACTCAAATCCAATGAGAGATGACATCCAGCAAAGAAGATAATTTCACTAGATGGGAAGAATACGAAAAATATCAAAGAATATCTAGCCAGTGACCATCTATGTATCAAGAAGTGCTAAGCTGACAAAAGAAGGATTAAAACGTCAATTAGGATATATCTAAGATATTATTACTGACCCCTATGAGGTGCCAGGTGGACAGTATCGACTATGGTGCAGAAAGGGTTAAATGGTGGGGAGAAAAAGCTGATCCCTGAGGTTTAACCCTTTCTGCACTGAATGTTGTAAGGCAGATATCAATCACAGCTGCCGTCCAACAGGTGATTGCATACACACAGCTTCTGTACCCAGCGCCATCCCCATCACGTACATGTATGTTAGGATATGGGAAGGAGACCTTTCCTGCCATGTACATGTATATGTCTGTTGGAAGGGGTCAATATTGGCTGCTTTGGGAAATAGAAAGAGTCTTGTTGCCCACTGGGGGACTTGGAGGTGCAGTTTCCTACAGCATGTGAGGGTAAATAATAATCACTAGAGATGAGCGAGCACCAAAATGCTCGGGTGCTCGTTACTCGAGTCGAACTTTTCGCGATGCTCGAGGGTTCGTTTCGAGTAACGAACCCCATTGAAGTCAATGGGCGACCCGAGCATTTTTGTATATCGCCAATGCTCGCTAAGGTTTTCATTTGTGAAAATCTGCAAAACCCAAGAAAGTGCTGGAAATGACACAGAAACGGATAGGGCAGGCGAGGGGCGACATGCTGGGCTTCATTTCAGGTTCCCAGGTCCCACTATTCAGCCACAATAGCGGCAAGAGTGCCCCCCCCACCACCAATTTTTACTTCGGACAAACCCTCATTAGCAAGGCATACCTTAGCTAAGCACCACACTATCTCCAACAAAGCACAAGCACTGCCTGCGGGACACACCCCTGCCTCTTCTCTTGGGTTACATGCTACCCAACCCCCCCGCACGACCAAGTGTCCACAGCGCACACCAAAGTGTCCCTGCGCAGCCTTCAGCTGCCCTCATGCCACACGCTGGCCGCACAGCCACACCACCCTCATGTCTATTTATAAGTGCGTCTGCCATGAGGAGGAACCGCAGGCACACACTGCAGAGGGTTGGCAGGGCCAGGCAGCGACCCTCTTTAAAAGGAGCGGGGCGATAGCCCACAATGCTGTACAAAAGCAATGAGAACTCCAATCCTGTGCCACCTCCGTCAGGAGCTGCAAACGTGGGCATAGCAATGGGGAATCCATGTGCCACACAGTATTCATTCTGTCAAGCTGTCGCAAAGCTCAATCCACACTGCAAGGGGAAAGTTGTCAGCGCTCTGCCCCCTACCCAAGTCAGTCAATGCCTTTGTGCCAGACAGGTCAAACACCGCAATGGGAACTAAGTTGGCACCAACAGCATAGGTGAGTCCTAGGAAACCCAAGACATGAACAAAAAATTGATCTGAGCGGCCAAACATGGCAGACTTGCACCGCGCCCACGACATAGGCCTCAGCCCACAGATTCAGCAATCCTAGGCTGGAAGCAGACTTTCACTGCACCCAGGACATAGGCCTCTGCACAAACCCTCAGCAATCGCGTGCCTACAGCAGACTCCAATGCTAGCGTAGCTGTGCACATCTCATTAGCGCTGTATTGCTCCTGTAGTTTGTCCCAATGCAGTGCCCCGGATAGTAGAGCTAACGTCAGATTAAATACAGGTGGGCTTCGGCCCACACTGCATGCCCCAGTCAGACCGGGGTTTTTAATACATAGACACAGGCAGGTACAACTCCGTGTGGACCGACAGCATGGGTGGGTCCCAGGAAGCCACTGGCGATACATAAATAAATCCCATTACAGTGCCCAGCACAGCTGAGGTAACGTCAGGTTTAATGCAGGTGGGCTTCGGCCCACACTGCATGCCCCAGTCAGACTGGGGTTCCTTATAAGTAGACACATGCAGTTACAACTCCGTGTGGACTGACAGCATAGGTGGGTCCCAGGAAGCCACCGGCGGTACATAAATATATCCCATTGCAGTGCCCAGCACAGCTGAGGTTACGTCCGATGAAATGCAGGTGGGCTTCGGCCCACACTGCATGCCCCAGTCTGACTGGGGTTTTTAATACATAGACACAAGCAGGTACAACTCACTTATGTGAAGTCCGTGTGGACCAACAGCATGGGTGGCTCCCTGGAACACACCGGCGGTACATAAATAAATCCCACTGCAGTGCCCAGCACAGCTGAGGTAACGTCAGGTTTAATGCAGGTGGGCTTCGGCCCACACTCCATGCCCCAGTCAGACTGGGGTTCTTTATAAGTAGACACATGCAGTTACAACTCCGTGTGGACCGACAGCATAGGTGGGTCCCAGGAAGCCACTGGCGGTACATAAATATATCCCATTGCATTGCCCAGCACAGCTGAGGTTACGTCCGATGAAATGCAGGTGGGCTTTGGCCCACACTGCATGCCCCAGTCTGACCGGGGTTTTTAATACATAGACACTGGCAGGTACAAATCCCTAATGTGAAGTCCCTGTGGAACCACAGCATAGGTGGCTCCCTGGAACCCACCGGCGGTACATAAATAAATCCCATTGCAGTGCCCTGCTCAGCAGAGCTAACGTCACATACAATACAGGTGTGCTTTGGCCCACAGTGCATGCCCCAGTCAGACTGGTAATATGTACCTTAACAGTAACCGCGTTGGTGGGAATGTGGTGGCGACTGCGGACCTAGTAGCACGGTTTTATTTAGTTGGTTTTCGGAATGTGGCCAGGATTAAGTGGGCCGTGGCGGGGGGATGGTGGGGGGGCTCTCTTGTTGTGTCGGTAAAGGTGAAATTCTTAGGCTGCCACCAGACGGACCAATGCAAAGGTATTTGCCAAGAATGAGGAGGGGAATGTTTTTGAGGCACTACGTGTCCTCTCCACGTGTCCGTGGTTATATGCACCTTAACAGTAACCGCGTTGGTGGGAAATGGCCTCGCCACCATCATGTCTTTGGGAAGCCTCCGTTTCCACACCCCAGTGACATAGCATTAGCAGCGGTATAGGCAGAGCCCAGAATTAGTAACATTTCAGCGGTAGCATTAGGGACAGACCCCAGTAACATATCACTAGCAGCATTATAGGGGGAGCACAGTCTTAGTTCCATTTCAGTAATAGTAGCAGTCCAGACAGGCCCCAGTAACAATTCCGAAGCAGCAGTATAGGGGGAGAACAGTATTAGTTCCATTTCAGTAGTAGTAGCAGTCAAGACAGGTCCCAGTAACAATTCCGAAGCAGCAGTATAGGGGGAGCACAGTATTAGTTCCATTTCAGTAGTAGTAGCAGTCAAGACAGGCCCCAGTAACAATTCCGAAGCAGCAGTATAGGGGGAGCACAGTCTTAGTTCCATTTCAGTAGTAGTAGCAGTCAAGACAGGCCCCAGTAACAATTCCGAAGCAGCAGTATAGGGGGAGCACAGTCTTAGTTCCATTTCAGTAGTAGTAGCAGTCCAGACAGGCCACAGTAACAATTCCGAAGCAGCAGTATAGGGGGAGCACAGTATTAGTTCCATTTCAGTAGTAGTAGTAGTCAAGACAGGCCACAGTAACATTCCCGTTGCAGCAGTTTAGGGAGATAACAGTCTCTTTCACAATTCAGTAGTTGCAGTATAGACAAGGCCCCAGTTACATTTATGTAGCAAAAGTGTAGGCCAACCCCACACACCTTGCTGTACCATGAGTGCAGGCGAAGCCCATAAAAATTACTAGGATTACACTGTAGGTGATGGCCCAAAAAAATTGGTGTACCAACAGTACCAATGTACCTCAGAAAAATTGCCCATGCCCAACCAAGAGGGCAGGTGAAACCCATTAATCGCTTTGGTTAATGTGGCTTAATTTGTAACTAGGCCTGGAGGCAGTTAAAATAAAAATTGGTTCAGGTGCAATTTTCAACGATTTAATGAGAATTGAAACGTATAAACATTGTTTACAAAAGTCATATGACTGAGCCTTGTGGGCCTAAGAAAAATTGCCCGTTCGACGTGATTACGTGAACTTTCAGGAGGAGGAGCAGGAGGAGGAGGATGAATATAATACACAGATTGATGAAGCTAAAAGGTCCCCGTTTTGTATGGTGATAGAGAACGATGCTTCCATCCGCGGGTGCAGCCTACATATTGTTTAGGTACCGCTGCTGTCCGCTGGTGGAGAAGAGAAGTCTGGGGAAATCCAGGCTTTGTTCATCTTTCTGAGTGTAAGCCTGTCGGCACTGTCAGTTGACAGGCGGGTGCGCTTATCCGTGATGATTCCCCCAGCCACACTAAACACAAGACGCTAGCCGCAGGACAAGCAAGCACCTCCAGGGCATACAGCGCGAGTTCAGGCCACGTGTCCAGCTTCGACACCCAGTAGTTGTAGGGGGCAGAGGCGTCACCGAGGATGGTCGTGCGATCCGCTACGTACTCCCTCACCATCCTTTTACAGTGCTCCCGCCGACTCAGCCTTGACTGGGGAGCGGTGACACAGTCTTGCTGGGGAGCCATAAAACTGGCAAAGGCCTTGGAGAGTGTTCCCCTGCCTGCGCTGTACATGCTGCCTGATCTCCGCGCCTCCCCTGCTACCTGGCCCTCGGAACTGCACCTTCTGCCACTAGCGCTGTCGGATGGGAATTTTACCATCAGTGTGTCCGCCAGGGTCCTGTGGTATAACATCACTCTCGAACCCCTTTCCTCTTCGGGTATGAGAGTGGAAAGGTTCTCCTTATACCGTGGGTCGAGCAGTGTGGACACCCAGTAATCCGTAGTGGCCAGAATGCATGTAACGCGAGGGTCACGAGAACGGCATCCTAACATGAAGTCAGCCATGTGTGCCAGGGTACCTGTACGCAACACATGGCTGTCCTCCCTAGGAAGATCACTTTCAGGATCCTCCTCCTCCTCCTCAGGCCATACACACTGAAAGGATGACAGGCAAGCAGCATGGGTACCCTCAGCAGTGGGCCAAGCTGTCTCTTCCCCCTCCTCCTCATGCTCCTCCCCCTCCTCTTCAACGCGCTGAGATATAGACATGCGGGTGCTCTGACTATCCAGCGACATACTGTCTTCCCCCCCTCCATTTCCGAGCGCAAAGCGTCTGCCTTTATGCTTTGCAGGGAACTTCTCAAGAGGCATAGCAGAGGAATGGTGACGCTAATGATTGCAGCATCGCCGCTCACCATCAGGGTAGACTCTTCAAAGTTTTCAAGGACCTGGCAGATGTCTGCCAACCAGGCCCACTCTTCTGTAAAGAATTGAGGAGGCTGACTTCCACTACGCCGCCCATGTTGGAGTTAGTATTCCACTATAGCTCTACGCTGCTCATAGAGCCTGGCCAACATGTGGAGCGTAGAGTTCCACCTGTGGGCACGTCGCACAGCAGTCGGTGCACTGGCAGATTAAACCGATGTTGCAGGGTCCGCAGGGTGGCAGCGTCCGTGTTGGACTTGTGGAAATGTGCGCTGACCCGGCGCACCTTTCCGAGCAGGTCTGACAAACATAGGTAGCTTTTCAGAAACCGCTGAACCACCAAATTAAAGACATGGGCCAGGCATGGCACGTGCGTGAGGCTGCCGAGCTGCAGAACCGCCACCAGGTTACGGCCGTTGTCACACACGACCATGCCCGGTTGGAGGCTCAGCGGCGAAAGCCAGCAGTCGGTCTGCTCTATCAGACCCTGCAACAGTTCGTGGGCCGTGTCCCTCTTCTCTCCTAAGTTGAGTAGTTTCAGCACGGCCTGCTGGCGCTTGCCCACTGCTGTGCTGCCACCCCGCGCGACACTGACTGGTGGCGACGTGCTGCTGCTGACACATCTTGATTGCGAGACAGAGGTTGCGTAGGAGGAGGAGGAGGGTGGTTTAGTGGAGGAAGCATACACCCCCGCAGATACCACCACCGAGCTGGGGCCCGCAATTCTGGGGGTGGGTAGGATGTGAGCGGTCCCAGGCTCTGACTCGGTCCCAGCCTCCACTAAATTCACCCAATGTGCCGTCAAGGAGATATAGTGGCCCTGCCCGCCTGTGCTTGTCCACGTGTCCGTTGTTAAGTGGACCTTGGCAGTAACCGCATTGGTGAGGGCGCGTACAATGTTGCGGGAGATGTGGTCGTGCAGGGCTGGGACGGCACATCGGGAAAAGTAGTGGCGACTGGGAACCGAGTAGCGCGGGGCCGCCGCCGCCATCATGTTTTTGAAAGCCTCCGTTTCCACAAGCCTATACGGTAGCATCTCCAGGCTGATCAATTTGGCTATGTGCACGTTTAACGCTTGAGCGTGCGGGTGCATGGCGGCGAACTTGCGCTTGTGCTCAAACAGTTGCGCTTGCGACAGCTGGACGCTGCGCTGAGAGACATTGCTGGATGGGGCCGAGGACAGCGAAGGTGAGCGTGTGGGTGCAGGCCGGGAGACGGTCGTGCCTGTGTCCTGAGAGGGAGGTTGGATCTCAGTGGCAGGTTGGGGCACAGGGGGAGAGGCAGTGGTGCAAACCGGAGGCGGTGAACGGCCTTCGTCCCACCTTGTGGGGTGCTTGGCCATCATATGCCTGCGCATGCTGGTGGTGAGGCTGGTGGTGGTGGCTCCCTGGCTGATCTTGGCGCGACAAACCTTGCACACCACAGTTCGTCGGTCGTCTGCACTCTCAGTGAAAAACTGCCACAGCTTTGAGCACCTCAGCCTCTGCAGGGTGGCATGGCGCGAGGGGGCGCTTTGGGAAACAGTTGGTGGATTATTCGGTCTGGCCCTGCCTCTACCCCTGGCCACCCCACTGCCTCTTCCAACCTGTGCTGTGGCTACAATTGCCTCCCCCTCTGAAGACCGGTCCTCAGTTGGCTTATCACACCAGGTGGGGTCAGTCACCTCATCGTCCAGCGGCTCTTCCTCCGAATGCTCTGTGCGCTCCTCCCTCGGACTTACTGCCCTTACTACTACCTCACTGATAGACAACTGTGTCTCATTGTCATCGTCCTCCTCACCCACTGAAAGCTCTTGAGACAGTTGCCGAAAGTCCCCAGCCTCATCCCCCGGACCCCGGGAACTTTCGAAAGGTTGGGCGGTCACGATAAACTCCTCTAGTGGGAGAGGAACGGTTTCTGCCCAATCTGGGCAGGGGCCTGAGAACAGTTCCTGGGAGTCTGCCTGCTCCTCAGAATGTGTCATTTTCATGGAGTGAGGAGGCTGGGAGGAAGGAGGAGCAGCAGCCAGAGGATTCAGAGTTACAGCTGTGGACGGCCTAGAAGACTGTGTGGTTGATAGATTGCTGGATGCACTTTCTGGCATCCACGACAGGACCTGTTCACACTGCTCATTTTCTAATAAAGGTCTACCGCGTGGACCCATTAATTGTGAGATGAATCTGGGGACCCCAGAAACTTACCTCTCTCCTAATCCCACAGCAGTTGGCTGCGATACACCTGGACCAGGAGCTCGGCCTGTTCCCACACCCTGACTTGGACCTCCGCGTCCTCGCCCCCGTCCACGTCCTCTAGGCCTACCCCGACCCCTCAGCATGGTGTATTACGAGATTAGCAGAAACAGAACGCTATAATTAAATGTGCCACTTATTGGCCTGTGGTTGGAGGCTGACTTCGCATACGTAACGCACTGCAGAGCCAGGCAACAATTATGCGCAAGGCTGGGTATTAATTCAACAACTACTACCCCCAGCAGAGACGCAGTAAACTGAAGGCAATGACAGGCAGGCCTAATATTGTATTTTTTGGAAGTTTTTTTGAACAACCACACTGCCTGTGATATAGTCTGTATTTCGATTTCCCTGTTGGAGGCTGACTTCGCGTACGTAACGCACTGCAGAGCCAGGCAACAATTATGCGCAAGGCTGGGTATTAATTCAACAACTACTACCCCCAGCAGAGATGCAGTAAACTGAAGGCAGTGACAGGCAGGCCTAATATTGTATTTTTTTGGAAGTTTTTGTGAACAACCGCACTGCCTGTGATATAGTCTGTATTTCGATTTCCCTGTTGGAGGCTGACTTCGCATACGTAACGCACTGCAGAGGGAGGCAACAATTATGCGCAAGGCTGGGTATTAATTCAACAACTACTACCCCCAGCAGAGATGCAGTAAACTGAAGGCAGTGACAGGCAGGCCTAATATTGTATTTTTTTGGAAGTTTTTGTGAACAACCGCACTGCCTGTGATATAGTCTGTATTTCGATTTCCCTGTTGGAGGCTGACTTCGCGTACGTAACGCACTGCAGAGCCAGGCAACAATTATGCGCAAGGCTGGGTATTAATTCAACAACTACTACCCCCAGCAGAGACGCAGTAAACTGAAGGCAGTGACAGGCAGGCCAAATATAGTATTTTTTGGAAGTTTTTGGGAAAAAGCCCACTGCCTATATAGCCAGTATACCTCTTTCCCTGCCTCACCAGTACTGCCCCTATACTCTGTAAAATGACTGCAGACTGAGCTATGGTCTGCACGCCCGATATACAAAAAATAAAAATTGTGCAACACTGCTAAAAGCAGCCTCAACAGTACTGCACACGGTCAGATGTGGCACTAAGAAGGACCGTTGGGGTTCTTGAAGCCTAAAATCACTCCTAACACTCTCCCTATAGCAGCAGCAGCACTTTCCCTGATCTCTGTCAGAATGCATCTGTGGCGAGCCGCGGGAGGGGCCGATTTATATACTCAGGTGACACCTGATCTCGCCAGCCACTCACTGCAGGGGGGTGGTATAGGGCTTGAACGTCGCAGGGGGAAGTTGTAATGCCTTCCCTGTCTTTCTATTGGCCAGAAAAGCGCGCAAATTTCTCAGAGATGAAAGTGAAAGTAACTCGAACACCGCGTGGTGCTCGTCTCGAGTAACGAGCATCTCAAACACCCTAATACTCGAACGAGTATCAAGCTCGGACGAGTACGCTCGCTCATCTCTAATAATCACACATTCAGTCTCTGATATCATGAATGGCACAGTTAGGCTACACTCAAATGGGCGAGCGCGAGATTGCACTTGCCAGCGTGAGAGTTTCAAGCTGATACAAAGCATTTTTTATTAAAAATCACATTGCTTCTATAAATTGCAATATTCACACGTGTGCTAGGATCTTTAATAGGACTTCAATCTTGACTTCAATGGGAAACATCCCATGGCACTTGCATTCAAGTGCCATGCGATGTTATTTAAGGTCCCATTGAAAACAATGGGCGATGTGTTTGAGGGAACCCCAAAGATAGAGCATGCTGCAATTTTGTTTTCTTGTGTGTATGAATGGACAAAACTTGCACGAGAATATTGCTCACGTGAACAAGCCCTTAGTGTGTATTTAAGTGATCATAGGATCACAAGTCCCCTACAGGGGCATAAAAAAGGTAATACAAATAGTTAAAAATATATATATATATCCACTCGAAAAAAAAACTTTTTTGTGCCGTTTTCATTTTAGTAGCAAAAAAATTGAATTATAAAAAGATATATATGTTTGGTAGCACCACATCCGTCACAACCCGTACAACAAGTCAAATGCACTTTTTTATGGCACACAGAAAACATAGTAACATATATGTAAGGCTGAAAAAAGACATATGTCCATCCAGTTCAGCCTATTACCCCCCCCCCCCCCCCCCCCAATGATGATCCAGAGGAAGACAAAAAAACCCTAATGAGGTAGAAGCCAATTTTCCCCAATTGAGGGTAAAAAAATCCTTCCTGACTCCAAACTGGCAATCAGAATATCACCAACCCTTCTGAAGTTGTTAATGATTATAACATATAATATTGTATCACTCAAAAAAAGCATCCAGGCCCCACTTGTATTCTTTTATAGAATTGCCATCACCACGTCCTCAGGCAGAGAATTCCACAGTCTCACTGCTCTTACAGTAAAGAATCCCCTTCTATGTCGGTGTAGAAACCTTCTTCCCTCTAGATGTAGAGGATGCCCCTTGTTACAGTCACAGTCCGGGGTATAAACAGATCATGGGAGAGATGTCTCTATTGTCCCCTGATGTACAATATGTATTCTCTCTGGCCATGTGCATAACCTTACATTTATCAGTGTTAACCTCATTTGCTACTTTTCTTCCCCCAACTTATACAGATCCATTTGCAATCATATACTCTCCTCTCTTATGTTAATATCTTTACATAATTTTGTGTCATCTGCAAAAATTAATATTTTACTGCACAATCCTTCAACATAAAACCGACCCCAGTGGTATCCCACTAGTAACGATGAGCCAATCAGAATATGTAGCATTAATAACCACCCTCTGCTTTCTATCACTGAGTCAATTACTGACCCTCTTACACACATTCTCACCCAGACCAAGGATTCTCATTTCATATACCAACATTTTATGTGGCACAGTATCAAACGCTTTGGAAAAGTCCAGATACACAAGAGTCAATGAATCTCTTCGGTCCAGTCTAGAACTTACCTTCTCATAGTAGTTGATCAGGTTGGTTTGACAGGAGCGACAGTTTAAACACTCCTCCAACCTTCTAGTCATCTTCTCCCCCAGCACAGCTGCACCCTCCCCATTGAGATTCAGCTCATCCCTACAGTAGAGCCGGTGCTCAGCAGCAAAATTAGCCTAGTTCTTCAGGAAACCAAACCCCTCCTTCCTAAATCAACTCTGCAGCCACTTGTTTACCTCCCTAATCTTCTGCTGCCTTTCTTGTGTGGCCCATGGTACATGTGGTATTTCAGAAAATACTACTTTGGAGGTCCTTGCCCTGAGCTTATATTCTAGTTCCCTGAAATCATTTTTAAGAACTTTCATCCTGCTCTCCCGAACTATCATCCACTCCCACATCTACCCCAGTGAGTAGCAAACGCCTTTCCATTGTGCCAATTGCTATTAAGAAAGCAAAAAAAAATGAGAATGTGTTACTTTTTTTGTTCATTTTGCCTCCCCCAAAAAAGTGATAAAAGTGTTAAAAAAGTTTCAAAATGGTACCAATAAAAGTTACAGAAAATAATAAGCCCTCATAACTCCATTCATGGGCAAGCATTTTTTGGGCTTTTTGAATGCAACAATACCAAAAACACTTAGCCTTTTATTGAAAAGTAAGAAGAAAAACCTAAAAAAAAAAAATATCTATTTTGTATCTGCGTGATCGCACCGACCTGCAGGAAAAAGTTATCATGCTATTATGTCCCATTTAGGAAGAACCGCACCGTGTGATACAGATTGTAACACCGGCACATCTGGCAGAAGCTGATATCACATACACACAAGTGACACACAGATCACATGACAAAGAGGACAATACACACTGACCGGGAACATGCCAGGAGACTCCACAGCGCAGCCGATGAAGGACCTGTGATGATGTCACAGTCATGTGATCATGCAGGATGGGGTCTAAACCTGGAGGGGCGGAGTTTGTCCATGAATCAGGTCTACAGCGTACCATCTATTTAAGAGTGCCTTTACACGTGCGATAGCGATATCGCTGCGTTTTTTTTATGCGAATGTCAACAGGACTTTCTAATGTTAAAAATGCTTCGCACAAAACTCACAACGCACAAGCTTATGATTTTTGTGCAATGTGTTTTAACATTAGAAAGTCCTATTGACATTCGCGTTAAAAAACGCAGTGATATTGCGATCGCAAGGGAGTCCGGAAGGAGCTCCTCATAGACATAGGGAGTGCGATAGGCCTCAATAGGAGCAATAATCCTCCACACACGACAACCCCTGCCGCAGCGCCAACAACCGTGAAACCGCCAACCCCGCTCGGTCCGGTTCGTCGAAGATACCCCCGAGTTCCTGAAAAAAGGAGTCCACGGACTGTAGGCAGGAGGAACCCTCGGGGATGGAGAAAGCCCATGTCTGTGCCGAGCCCCGCAGCAGGGACATTATCAGCCCGACCCTCTGAGCCTCCGACCCGGAAGAACGGGGACGCATGCGAAAAAACAGGCGACACGCCTGTCGGAAAACAAAAAACTTGTTCCTCTCCCCAGAAAACACCTCGGGAAGAGGGCACTTGGGTTCGGGGCTGGTTGAGGCGTCCGACCCCTGCGACACCCCCTGCTGCTCCTGGGCCACCATGCGGGCGGATAAATCCTGGATCACAGGCACCAGGGCCTGCAGCTGGTTCGTGAGGGAACTGATCGCCTCCATGACAAAAACGGTTTTAAATGGCCAGTTATTATGTTACGGCACTCTGCCCCCCGAGCGCCAGTTGGGGTGCCCTGATCTCCTGCACCCCACTGTCCCTGCCTACTTGCCTCGGCCCTGGCTAACCCCAGGCGGACAACTGGGCGGCAGTCCCTGCGCTGGCTAGGGACCTGGCGACTACCTGGATGGAACTACTAACAGGGGACAGAGTGCCGACAGAAGAGGCAGGTGTAACAGACCAACAAAACTACTAGGTGAATCAAGGCTGGAGGTGTAGCTCACAGGCAAACGAAAGGATGCTGACAAGCAACTAGGACAGACTAGAATAGACCTGACTAGAGGCTAGCAGAACCAATAACTGGCAGTGAGTTCAGGTCACTGCCAGCCTTTTAACTAAAAGCCTCCGCCCCGGGGCGGAGAGTGGGAGGAGTCGACTCTCCCACTGTTGCATAAGGGAGGTGGATGAGAGCGGGCGGCACCCTACGGGCGGACACGCCCACGCCGCAGCACGCTGGCTGCTCCACGCTGCTGCACGCTGGCTGCTCCACGCCGCCGGGAGATCCCTGACAGCACAGCTCCGGGACGCCGAAGCCGAGCTCGAAGCGGCGCGCGCCGGCCGCGGGACCCAGCGCCGCCCTGCATGGTAACAGATATACTATGTCCACCGCATTTTCCTGATCAACCCAGTTGGTGATTCTGTCGTAGAAAGAAATTAGATTCCTCTGACATGACTTGTTTGTTACAAACCCATGTTGGCTCTGGTTAATTACTTCCTTTTCTTTCCAAGTACTTGCACATCTGCTGTTTAATAATTTGCTCAAAGATCTTTCCCAGTATAGAAGTTAGGCTCACAGGCCTGTAGTTTCCTGGATCCACCTTCTTCCCTTTTTTGAAGATAGGGACAACATTTGCCTTTTCCCTTCTTCTGGGACTCTTCTGGCAACAAATTGTTGTATGGTGTAAAGTTTAGATTGTGTGCAGAAATGTCGTAGGGTGGTTTTTTGATTACTTAGCCACCACTGAAAATGAGCTAGGTCTTGGCTTGGTGGAAACTGTGGGTTATGAAGTATTGGTAGCATTCGGGAAATCTTAGAGGAAAGATTGTACTTGAACCGGGCGCTTCTCCACAATAGGAGGGAGTGGTGTGATAGCGGGCTCATTTTTGGGGAAGTGGCCCTGAAGATCAAGTCAAATATGCTATATTGCGTGGATAGATACGTTTTTACTCTATTTCCAGCCATAAGCTACCTTTGGGGTCGTTTGGCCCCGCTACCCATTGGGCTATTTGGGCCGCCTTATAATATTTGATTATGTTGGGCACTGATAGACCTCCCAGCCTTTTATGCATTGTTGTATGTTTGATTCTTGCTCTTTTATTGGCCCATAGGAATCTAAATAGAGCGTGTTGAAAGTTGCGTAAGGTGGCTAAGGGAATGGGTATCGGTAGACATCGAAAGAGATATAATATCCTTGGCAAAGTAGTCATTTTTATCGCATTAATTCTACCTATCCAGGAGAGTTGGGGTTTATCCCATTTCCGCAGGTCAGATGTTAGTCTCTTTATTAATTCTGGGTAGTTCCACTTATAGAGAGATTGTATTGAGGTAGTCAGTTTAATGCCTAAGTATGAGATGTAGTGTATTTTATACTGAAACTGAAAGTTTATGTTTATCAATTTTATTAAGGGTTCCGGTTTTTTGATAAAGGATATTTCGGATTTATCAACATTCACTCGGAGGCCCAAGAGCTGAGACCAGATGTCTAGTGTGGACATTAGGTTCGGCAATGATGTTAAGGGCTGGGAGAGGGTCAGTAATCAGTAATAGGTCATCTGCAAATAGGCTCGTTTTGTATTCATTATTCCCTATCCAAATTCCTTTTATGTTGGGGTTAGCACGGATTGCTTCTGCCAGTGGTGCAATCACTAAAGCGAATAATGCTGGGGAAAGGGGGCAACCTTGTCTAGTACCTCTACTAATTGGTATAGGGGCTGCTTTAGTGGATGGTAGTTTAAGGTTTGCAGAGGGTGTCGAGTAGAGGGCTAGGAGGGCTGACAGATAGGGTCCCCTAATCCCATTGAGACGTAGGACTGAGAATAAGTAGCTCCAGGATAGTGTATCAAAAGCCTTCTCTAAATCTAGTGCTAGGAGGGTCATTTGGGATTTTGTAGTGTTAACGAAATCTATAATGTTTAGGACCTTTCTTATGTTGTCTGGCGCTTGTCTCGCTGGTATGAAACCCACTTGGTTCCTGTGGATCAGGGAGGGGAGAAGATGGTTCAGTCTGTTTGCTAGTATGGAGGTAAAAATCTTGTAGTCCTGGTTCAATAGTGAGATAGGTCTGTAGTTTTTGGGGGACAGGTTATCTTTGCCTTCTTTAGGAATTACTGTAAGTTGCGAGTCCAGAAATTCCTTCGGGGGTATTTCCCCATTCAGGAGTTTCTGGAACACTTTCTTTAGAGGCTGGACTAGTACGTCTTTGAATTTTTTATAGTATAGCGAGGTGAAGCCGTCGGGGCCTGGGGCTTTTCCCATGTTAAGATTTTTAATGGTGTCTGAAATTTCTTCATCTGAAATATCGGCATTCAGGACTTCTCTTTAAGAATCAGAGAGGAAGGGGAGTTTTATGGTATCTAAGAAGGTGGCTCTCGGGGGCGCAGAGTTGCTGTCTTGGGCTTTATATAAAGTAGTATAGTATTCATGGAAAATATTGTGGATCCTGTCAGGATTGGATGTAGTGGTTCCTTGGGGGTGTTAATCTTGAAGACTGTATTAATTTTTGTCTTATTTCGTAAACTTGCTGCCAACAGGCGATCCGGCTTGTTTGTAATAAGTTGCTCCTGTCCATCGAAGGGCTTTTTCAACCTGTTGTGATAGTAGGGCGTTAATTTGTAGTTTAGTGTCTTTGATATCTTTGGTCGTAGCTATGGTTGGATTATATTGATTTAAGGTCTCTAGTAGGAAGAGTTTCCTCTCCAGAGCTAATATCGCCTGGCCTTTTTCACGCTTTTTCTTGGACGCTAATTTGATCAAGTGTCCCCTGATGCACGCTTTATGGGCTAGCCATGTCCACATCGGGGACGATTCTGGGTTAGTATTAATCTCAAAAAACTCAGTTAGGTGTTGTGTGATTTGGGTTAATAGTTTTGGGTCTCTCAGCAGCGATTCATTTAGACGCCATTGGGTCTTTAGGAACAGTGCAGAGGACCATAGTATAGAAAATACCACAATGTCGTGGTCAGACCATGCACAAGGTATATGTCTAATTTGGGCTAATTTGGGGAGGAGAGAGGTTGGAATTAGTATGTAGTCTAATCTAGAATATAAGCGGGCCGTTGGGGAGTAATATGTATATCCTCGCTTGTTGCCTTGGAGTTCTCTCCAGCAGTCCGCCAGTGATAGAGATGTTAGGGCCTCTGACCATCTTTGTCTCTGTGTTTTAGTGAACCTGTCAGGTCCAGGGGCCGTTCTGTCCAGCTGTTGGGAGAATTGGAGGTTAAAGTCTTCTGCCCATAGCAATTTTGCCGATGTGAATTTTGTTAGTTTTTGGCTCAGAAGGAACAGCGTGGGCAATGGGTTTTCCGAAGGGGCATAGACATTAATAAAGACTACTTGTTGGTCATGTAATGTTCCCGCTATCAGACAGAAATGATCTTCTTCATCTATGTCAGTTTGATTAACATGGAAAGGAAGGAGTTATGGAACAGAGTCAGAACTCCTCTGTGTTTTGTAGGGGCGGAGGCGGAGTAAAATCTTGTATATTGAGGGTGAAGGTATTTGGCTGAGGAGGCTTGGGAAAAGTAGGTTTCTTGTATGCAGATACCATCTGGGCGATGTGTCTTGTAGGATAAGAAGGCCTGTTTTCTTTTTCTTATTCCCCGTACATTATGTGAGATGATGTGGACCATGTATAAGAGGTGGGAGATGCAGTGGAATTTCTAGTGGACCATAGTGCAGTAGCATGCTAATGGAGCAATTTGATAAAGTGGACTCTGTTGACAACCTAACTAGAGGAAAAACAAACAAAAACTAGAGATGAGCGAACGTACTCGGTAAGGGCGATTTCGCAATCGAGCACCGCGATTTTCGAGTACTTCACTACTCGGGTGAAAAGTACTCGGGTGCGCTGTGGGTGAGCGGTGGGTTGCAGCGGGGAGTGGGGGGGAGAGGGAGAGAGAGAGGGCTCCCCCCTGTTCCCCGCTGCTACCCCCCCGCTCCCCTCTGCAACCCCCCGACCCACAGCGCACCCGAGTAGTGAAGTACTCGAAAATCGCGGTGCTCGATTGCGAAATCGCCCTTACCGAGTACGTTCGCTCATCTCCAACAAAAACCTGAATTTCAGGAACATTATGAACAAGCAATTGAAAACAATAGTGTGGGTTTTAAAGGCCCACTGATGGCGACTGAAGACTTTTCCCAATGAAGGGTGTTCAGCAGTCATATTTAGTGTAACAACCTGTACAGCCAGGCCGGACCTGCACTGGCCTCCTGTACAATTGAACTTTGAGGTTTAGCTCCTTAAATCCTTGAAGGGCAACAAGTGTCCCTCCCTAAAAGACTATGACCTTAATCCAACGTTATCTTTACAGGTCCTTTCTAGTAAGATAGTTGGGGTTACTGATTCCAGGTCTCCCCCACATCAGCGTTCCGTAATATACATTGTGCTGGAGTGTAGAGCCTAATATCGGCCTTGAACGATAAATGTGTGGGGGTAGTCCTGGGACAGCTTTGAAATCGGGTCTGCCAAAAAATTATTTAACATGAACTTAGTTCTAATAACATTAAAGGGGTTGTCCCGCGAAAGAAAGTGGGGTTCAGCACTTCTGTATGGCCATATTAATGCACTTTGTAATGTACATCGTGCATTAATTATGAGCCATACAGAAGCTATTCACTTACCTGTTCCGTTGCTAGCGTCCCCGTCGCCATCGTGCCGTCTAATTTCAGCGTCTAATCGCCCGATTAGACGCGCTTGTGCAGTCCGGTCTTCTCCCTGGTGAATGGGGCCGCTCGTGCCGAAGAGCTGGTCCTCGTAGCTCCGCCCTGTCACTTGTGCCGATTCCAGCCAATCAGGAGGCTGGAATCGGCAATGGACCGCACAGAGCCCACGGTGCACCATGGGAGAACACCCGCGGTGCATCGTGGGTGAAGATCCCGGTGGCCATCTTGGTAAGGTAAGTAAGAAGTCGCCGCAGCGCGGGGATTCGGGTAAGTACTAAACCTTTTTTTTTTGTAACCCATGCCTTGGGTTTGTCTCGCGCCGAACGGGGGGCCTATTGAATAAAAAAAAAACCCGTTTCGGCGCGGGACAACCCCTTTAACTTAGAAAGCCTAACCAGGTTTGGCGTTATCTGAGTCATTTGACCCGTATAAAGCCTCTCCTATTTCTGCTTAACATTTACCCTATGGGGCATATCTGGCAGGGCATAGGAGCTTACTGATCCCAGGTCTCCCCCCCCCCAATGCCCGATCACACACCTCATGCGAACTGCAGGGCCTTATGTCGGCTATAAGAAGTAGGTGCGCGGGGGGGACCCCGGAAGCAGCGCTAACAAGATCAGGTCAACAGGGTAATATTTAACGTACGCTTGGTTTCTATAACATTAAGTCTGAAAATATGGTTTGATTCAGAATTACCCGAGACCTGTGGTTCGTATGGGGTTAGTCCCTTTTCTATGCAGATCAGGTGCCTGTGTCCGTTTGGACCCGGGTGTGAGCTGGGGTCGCTCCATTTCTTCTCCTGGTCGAGCCGGTCACAGTCCAGGTTCGTCTTGGGCGTGGGGGTAGAGCTCTCGGGGTATAGGTTGTCGGTATTGGAATTTGCGCAGCCTCCGCAGCTTGGTATGCTTCTTGCAGTGTTTTCACCGAGTAAGATCTGCCCTGTTGGTGGAAGATGAGGGCAAAAGGGAAGCCCCACCTGTATTTTATATTAGCCGATTGGAGGGCTTGGGTAATCGGTCGTAGCAATCTGCGTTTCGCCAATGTGGAAGGGGCAATGTCCGCATATAGTTGGACAGATGGTGGGAGGCCTGGGAGGTGGATCAGTTGTCTAGCTGCTGACAGAAGTTGATCCCGATGTTCGCTGTAGTGTAGCTTCAAGATTACATCTCGGGGCAAATTCGGGTTAGGCGGTCTAGCAAGGGCCCGGTGGATCCTGTCGATCCTAAGCAGATGCTGGTCGACTGTTGGCAATAATGCTATAAACAGGTTGGTCGCTGTCTCCTTTAGAAGCGTCACTGTCTCAGGAAGTCCTCGAATGCCAATGTTTGCTCGCCGAGATCTATTTTCGAGGTCTTCATATTTAGCTTCTAGGGCCTCAATTTTGGACTCTAAGGCCTCATGTCCATGGGGAAAATCAGGCCCGCTACGGATTCTCCATGGAGAATCCGTAGCGGGTCCCTCCTGCCCCGCGGACATGAGCGCTTAAAATAAGAATTAACTCACCTCTCGTCGGTTGCGTGCCGCGCGCATGCGCCGGCCCGAAGAAAAAAGATCCGGCCGAGACGGAGAGAAGATGAAGCCGCGAAGAAGGGAAGATCCGGAGCAGGTGAGTATATTCTGATTTTGGTCTCCCACGGATCCGGACGGCTTCCATAGGCTTCAATAGAAGCCTGCGGGAGCCGTCCCCGCGGGAGACCCGCACGAAAATGGAGCATGGTCCGGATTGGTTGTCAGTACTGCATGTCACTGTCATGCGGCTCAGGGTCTTTGCAGGTTACACGTTTATAGAACCAAAGGGGGCTGATTCACCACCAGGGAAGAAGCTTGGGCTTTTAGAATGTGCTGTTCTAATAGATGACCACTAGGTGGCGGCAGATCTTCATTAATGTCCTGTTATCCTATGTATACAGCACACTGTGCTTCTGCAGATTGTCACTCAGCTTTCCTCCACACTTGCCGCTATTTTTCTGCGGGGTAAGGGGGGGGCACGAAGTCTTTCTTTGGCCCAGCGGATGTGCACGGCACGTCGGTTGCATGCCGCGCGCATGTGCCGGCCCGAAGAAAAAAGATCCGGCCGAGACAGAGAGAAGATGAAGCCGCGAAGAAGGGAAGGTCCGGAGCAGGTGAGTATACTCTGATTTTGGTCTCCCGTGGATCCGGACGGCTTCCATAGGCTTCAATAGAAGCCTGCGGGAGCCCCGCACGAAAATGGAGCACGGTCCAGATTGGTTGTCAGTACTGCATGTCACTGTCATGCGGCTCAGGGTCTTTGCAGGTTACACGTTTATAGAACCAAAGGGGGCTGATTCACCACCAGGGAAGAAGCTTGGGCTTTTAGAATGTGCTGCTCTGATAGATGACCACTAGGTGGCGGCAGATCTTCATTAATGTCCTGTTATCTTAAGTATACAGCACACTGTGCTTTTGCAGATTGTCACTCAGCTTTCCTCCACACTTGCCGCTGATATTTTTCTGCAGGGGTAAGGGGGGGGCATGAAGTCTTTCTTCGGCCCGGGAGATGTGCACGGCACGTCGGTTGCGTGCCACGCGCATGTGCCGGCCCGAAGAAAAAAGATCCGGCCGAGACGGAGAGAAGATGAAGCCGCGAAGAAGGGAAGATCCGGAGCAGGTGAGTATATTCTGATTTTGGTCTCCCGCGGATCCGGACGGCTTCCACAGGCTTCAATAGAAGCCTGCGGGAGCCGTCACCGCGGGAGACCCGCACGAAAATGGAGCATGGTCCGGATTTTTTCATGCTCCATTTTTTTTAAAATTCCCTTTTATTGACCATCCGCTGCGGATTCTAAATCCTATTTTGCCCGTGGACATGAGGCCTAAGTCATCGATGCGTTGTTTATCTTCTTCCATCGCTCGGACACTGTCATCTGTTTTACGTTCGAGTTCATCTGTTCTCTGGCCTAAATCTTTTATTTGATCCGTGAAATCTTTAACCGCCGTCGCTAATTCCTCCTTGAATATAGACTTCATATGGATTAACAAGGTAGCATGAGGACCCGTCAGAGCGGCAGTTATTGGATCTGGAGTTTGTTGTGAGGGGGTGCATCATATAAGCATTCTGATACAGCTGGACTTGCCGGTCCGGTTGTTGTTTGGGGTTCGGCTTGAGACTGCATTGCAAACATTTCTGGGAGTGTACCTTGTACAGTAGATTGAGAGTCCCGAGAGCTCTTTCTATTGGTTCTGGTCATATTCGTATTAGCGTTCTGTGTGTAGCATAAAGTGAGCTGTTTTCAGAGAGTGCGGAGGTCCGGCCCGGGCATGCTTTAGATAGACATTAGGAAGTCAATCGTAAACCACCCATGTGTTACACTTGTAGATTGGAGGGCGGGCATAGCCTATGGCTTCTGGTTGTCAGTACTGCATGTCACTGTCATGCGGCTCAGGGTCTTTATAGGTTACACGTTTATAGAACCAAAGGGGGCTGATTCACCACCAGGGAAGAAGCTTGGGCTTTTAGAATGTGCTGTTCTAATAGATGACCACTAGGTGGTGGCAGATCTTCATTAATGTCCGGTTATCTAAAGCAGGGGTCCCCAACCACCGGGCCGTGGACCGGGGCCGGGCCGTTGGGTGGTTAGCGCCGGTCCGCGGCACCGCCGGGAACTTTTGCTCTAAACGCAAGGCCCGCGGCCCGAATCCGGCCCGCTGCCTTGTGCTATGTGGCCCGCGGCGTGCCATAGCCGCTGACCACTGAAGCGATTACCAGCGGGGCCGTCTGTGCAGCCAGATTCCCCTCCCCGAGTCCCCTGCTCATTAGTTCCGCAGGAGAGGACTCGGGGAGAAACCGTTCCGGGCTGCACACTGACGTCCGGGCAAGCAGAGAGAGAGCGACAGCAGGGAGGAGGTAAGTATATGGGTTGGGGGGGCTGCCTATTACTGGGGAGGGGGGTGGGGGCTGGTTATTACTGGGGGGTGGGGGCTAGTTATTACAGGGGAAGGGGCTGCCTATTACTGGGGGGGCTGGTTATTACTGGGGGGTGGGGGCTACTTATTACAGGGGAAGGGGCTGCCTATTACTGGGGGGGCTGGTTATTACGGGGGGGCTGCCTATTATGGGGGGAGGGGGCTGCCTATTACTGGGGTGGGGGGCTGCTTATTACTGGGGGGGGGACCTGCTTATTACTAGGGGGGGCTGCTTATTACTGGGGGGGGACCTGCTTATTACTAGGGGGCTGCTTATTACTGGGGGGGCTGGTTGTCACTGGGGGGGGGCTACTTATTACAGGGGAAGGGGCTGCCTATTACTGGGGGGGCTGGTTATTACTGGGGGGGTGGGGGCTGCTTATTACTGGCGGGGACCTGCTTATTACTAGGGGGGCTGCTTATTACTGGGGGGGCTACTTATTACAGGGGAAGGGGCTGCCTATTACGGGGGGGGGCTGCCTATTACTTGGGGGGGGGCACTGCCTATTACTGGGGGGGGCTGCTTATTACTGGGGGGTGACCTGCTTATTACTGGGGGGGGACCTGCTTATTACAGGGGGAGAGGCTGCTAATTACTGAGGGATGGGGCCTGTCTATTACTGGGGGGGAGATAAATTATATGCTGCCCTATGTGTGTGCTGGGGGGGGGAGGATAGATTATATACTGCCCAATGTGTGTACTGCCAGGACATTCTAAATGTCATAATTAAATAAGAATGCACTAAACTCCATCCCCCTTCATAACCCCACCCCCTATAACCAAAGCCCCACCCATGTCCCGCCCAACCCTTCCGGGCCTTGTAAAAATGGTCTTGCTTGAAGCCGGTCCCTGGTGCCAAAAAGGTTGGGGACCACTGATCTAAAGTATACAGCACAGTGTGCTTCTGCAGATTGTCACTCCGCTTTCCTCCCCACTTGCCGCTGATATTTTTCTGCAGGGGTGGGGGGCTGGGGGGGGCACGAAGTCCCTCTATTGACACAAGTAGTACTCCTGGGGCCCCACTACCCTCCCTGTCTGGGTCAGACAGTCTCTGCAGATGGTGAATGGGGTACCTTTGGGGGGGCTGTATGCTCCAGGTGTATAGGGGAGCTGTAATTTCCCCTCTTTCCTCAGGCTGCCTCTCTGTATATGCCTTCAGGGGCGCCCAGGGCTGTGTTTTAAAGTCCCCTGGCTCACTGGAGCTCCTCCTCACCTTGCTTCCCCATTTTGGGGGTGCTGTGAAGCTCCCTCTCGGTCTTGGGTCGACTCCTGCTGCTCCTGAGTCCCTCAATTCATTATTAGCTATAGTTTTTCTGACACTTGCCCTACATTTTCTGCAGACGGCATTATATTCTTCTTTAGATATTCCCCCTTTTTCCTTTTGATAAACATATTTTTCTTCATTTTTAACATGTGTGCAAGTTCTGTGTTCATGCATCCTGGTTTCTTTAAGTGCTTCCCATTCTTCCTTCTTTTAGGGGTTGTTAACGATTGTGCTTTGAGAATCTAATTTCACAATATTTCCCAACTTTCTTGGACATTCTGACCTTAAGAACATCCAGCCATTAGATTCTTCCTACTCTCTTTCTGAGTTCATTAAAATCTGCCTTTCTAAAATCCAACCTTGAGGTTTGAGTTTTCTCAGGTCTTCCTCCCCTTTTTATCCAAAATTCAAGGATAGCATGATCACTGCCTCCTAAGGTCCCAGCCACCCTTACTTCCTCAACCATTTCCTCCCTGTTGGTAAGATTTAGGTCCAAGATAGCAGATCCCCTTGTTTACTCTTCTACCTTTGGAAGATAAAGTTGTCAGCAAGAGCGGATAAGAATTTGTTTGATCCATTACTTTTACCTGAGAGAGATTCCCAACAAATGTCTGGATAGTTAAAATCTCCCATGATCACTATGTCATGCTTTTTTAAAAAGCTTGGCCATCTGATGTAGAAAAAGTTTATCCATATCTTCTGCTTGTCCAGGCCGCCTATAGTAAATGCTTACAATGGTGTCGTTGTTCTGTTGTTGTTGTTCTGTCAAACAATGGTGTTCTGTTGTTCTCTCCTTGTATTCTTACCCAAACAATTTCTACAGAACCACCATGCTCTGAAGCTTGAATCTCTGTGGAGATGAATGTTTGCCTACATTCAACGCAATACCTGGTGATGCTGATCAGATGAGGCCACTACAGGCTGCTGCGAACCCAAAGCCGGGGAGCACTGACATCGGGAAGCCTTCGAAATTTGTACCAATGTACCAATGGTGGGGATTTTGACTATTTTTTTGGATGTGGAAATGCTGCGTAATTTGCCGCACCAGACATCCTGCAGCATTTCCGCCATGTGCAAACATACCGTACCTTAAGTCAGCTGGAGGTATGTTGCGATATGCAGAGTGGCCTCAGTAGTAATAGTGTCCCTTATTTCAGCCCCAGTAGTAATAGTGACCCCCACTGTGGCCTCAGTGGTAACTGTCCCCTATATTGGCCCCAGTATTAATAGTGGCCTCAGTAGTAATAGTGACCCCCACAGTGGCCTCAGTAGCAATAGTGTATGCTAAAAGAAAAAACTGCTGCGGTACAAGGGTGTTGAGTTTGAAAATCCAGTGCATTTCTCTCTTTCTTAAAAACTCTAAACAATTGTTTATGGAGGGCAGAATTTGTTCAAGAATTGAGACTGAAAAATCCTTATTATGAGTGATAGCATGTCGCGAAATGCTGTGCTTTAAAAAAAAACATTAGTGGAATTTGATCTATGTTTATTTTTACGACAGTGCATATCTAAATGTGTTTATTAGCTGGATTTTAAATTTCAATATTCTAAATAAAGCGAGACGTTGGATATTCATCTAATTGTTCTTGTACCTTTATTGGAACTTCCGGAGATTTGCACCTACACAGAAGAAGATTTTTCTTTTAGCATATTCTACCCTCCCACCATCGGTGGGTTAATCTGGGTGGTAGCATCTCCTGCTGTCTACCATATCCAATCTAAGCACTTTAAGACCGAGGTATCTTCCCAGGCCTTCAGTAGTAATAGTGTCCTCTATATCGGCCCCAGTAGTAATAGTGACTCCCACAGACATGAAACATCTTGGTGCAAATTCTGTGTCAGGTTATCCACACGCAGTTTTCCTATTTTCCCTTTTTTTTTTTTAATTCTTAGTTTTGCATGTACACTGTTCAGTGGGTCACTAAAAGGGGTATTGCCATCTTGGGAATCCTATATCAATGTGTTTGAAATTTCAGAGCTATGCACCCACCCAAAATACTCCATTCTCCAGATATTGATTCCTCTGCCTTCTGGTTTACTGCCCATTGCCAGGGAAACCAACCACCTCTTCTATAGAAAGAAGTAGCAGAGGAGGCCGGTGTTTGGGCACTTCTTTCATCTAAACCTGGTGGCCAGGATCTCAGGAACGCATGAACACTAGCTTTCAGCCTGGCCACGAGCTACTGCTGTGCTCTGCTATTTCTTTTCTAGAAGAGGTGGTCTGTTTCCCTGGCAGTGAGCAGTAAATAACCAGAGGAATCAATAGCTGCAGTATCTGGAGAACGGAGCATTTTGGAAATGAAAATCTTGTGGGTGAGTGCATTGTTTTGCAATTTCCAACACATTGAAATAGAATTCTCGAGATGGAAATGGCCCTTTAATGTACATCACAGCATTTTTCAGGGTTTCCATTTAAAGTTACCTCAAAAATTGGCTAAATATACAAACTGACACATTTCAAATACTGATTCTTCAAGAGATAACACACAGTGAGAGAGTCAATATTTAGTTTGGAATCAGACAGACACTTTTTGAAGAAATACTGTAAATTTATTAACTCGAGACGACTGAGTTTTCTAAAATAACGTTGCAGAAACAAAGAGTACAGGAAGATTAAAGTAAGAAGACAAAGGCTGACTCTTCAAGTAGGGACACTTTGAGGGTTGTGGATTTAGATGATGCCCTTCTCAATTTTAGATAGTTTTAGAAGTTTGGAAAGTCTGAAACCAGAGGTGAGAAACATTCCCCCACTATCCTATTCTTTTCTCCAGTGTAGTTTGTCTAATTTATTTCTAAATAATGTGCTCCTCAGATGAAAGCTTTGTTCACACAATCATAAGATGGGTCCATATGAGGACCTTTTGCCAAAACAGGATCCGAATTCTATATCAGCAAAAGATGGAGTCTTTTGCTCCATGTATTCGCTTATTAGGATATTAAAGGAGAAATCAGAGCATATTTTATAAGATCTATCCCAAAAATAAGCCCTACCCTGATTTTTTGGGGAGGCTTTAAATATATTACCTACTTTGAAAATAAGTCCTAGCTACATCACATAGAAAAAAAAATACATTACCTAGGAGGCGCTGTCCAAGTCCCTCACACCACTCTCCAGAGGTCTGCGCTATTCCCGTAGTCCCAGCTACTCGCACATCATCACTTCCTGGTTACAGGATTTATAAATTCTGTCTCCAGGAAGCGATGGCTCTGATTGGTTCTTGAGTGCCACGCTCAGCCAATCAATGCAGCGCTAGATGAACCAATCACAGCCATCGCATTGCTTCATCCAGCGCTGCATTGATCGGCTGGGCCACGGTCCTCGAAGAACCAATAAACAGCCATCGCACTGTGGTGGTGGTATTTATTAATTGGCTGAGCAGCGACTGGCTCAAGAACCAATCACAGCCATCGCTTCCTGGAGGTGGGACTTATGAATCCCTTAACCAGGAAGTTATGATGTACGAGCAGCTAGGAATGAAGAACAGCGTGGACCTCCGAAGAGTGGCGTGAGGGACATGGACTAAGCCTGCTAGGTAAGTTAAATAAGACACTTTCTGAAAAAAGAGCCTCTTTTGGGGCAAATTATTATACGACAGGGTCTTATTTTCAAGGCAACACGGTAGCTTTCAGCCTTGAACATGTGACTACACGTGGATAAGTACATACAGTGACACTGACTTCATGATAAGTAATGAAGCCACACTACGCACAAAAGTCATGTTATATCTACTATCTAGCACAGTTCCAAATGGAATGTAGTTCAGGTGAGCAGTACAGACCTGTATGTATTATTTATGGCATTATATTTTTACTTGGCAGCTATATTCTAAAATATGTTGGAGAATTCAACTTTTTATTTGTCACAGACCTAAGTAGCGCAGATGTACACTGCTAAAATAACACCTTACAGTGTACTAGTAAATGCCACAACTTTTCCCATTATAGCAAGTGCATACATACACATAAACATATATATATTCAAACACTCATACACATATATATACATACACACTGTTCCATGCATATCCACTCCTCTGCAGTATTTCTTTCTAGAAGGCATTGACATAAGGCCACAGAGTTAGTGATGTTGACCCACTGGGTGTCTGACTGATTTTAGGGCTGCAGCAGGGAGTGGAGTCTAAGGAATTGTGACTTATTCACTCTTAACCTCCACAATGGAATATGGACTTCTCCATGGGGAATCCCCATGTCACAGGGGCCTAGCTAAAGGCTCATGTGCCCTGGTGCAAAAGTTTATCTTGAGCCCACCAACTTCTCTTAACTCTGTTAATGCAAAGGTGTAACTTGAAGCTTCTGGGCCCCAAAGCAAAACCTGTAACAGGGCCCCCAACTATAATGCTTTATTCATAGTACTGGGCTCCCTTTATGGAGAAGAGAGCCCTTATGGGTCCCCTAAGGCTCCTGGGCCCAGGTGCAACCGAATCCCTGCATCCCCTATAGTTACACCAGTGCTAGGTCACTACCCCCTGGAGTAGTCTCTGCTTGCAATAGCTGACGCTTGGATGGGCTGAAGATACCGATTTGCAATGCCAAAGTAGCAAACAGAAATCACATTTGGTCAAGGCATGGGCTCAATAATACTGTTAGTATTCAACAAAGTGGGTTCATTCCATATGCTTGTTGATGTATGAAGATATAGGTTCTTCAGTGCACTCTAATCAGTATAGTACTTGACCTCAAAGGCTCCAGAAAAACTGTATATAATGATACAAACTATGCTTGGGACACACAAGAGAGATAAAGCTGGAAAAGGCTTATGGGGAAATAATTACCTGTCCATGTTTAGGTGATTTGCACAGAGTTAGTAGTAGTTAACAAGGCTGCTTACTGTTAATGTAATTCGAGGGTCTGCATAGTGTCAAACAGTTTAGGATGATTGCCTTGATGAAGTTAGGAATAAATGGGTTACAACACTATCCTACCATATAACGTTTGCTAAAAAGCAAGGGAGAAATTGTCTTTCCCTTAAATTGCATGCTAATGTATTGTGAGCATCAGACATCTGAATTACAAACAACACAGCATCCTATGACATCAGGTCCAATAGCAGCCATTACTGCGGTAGCTCTGACCCTGGGATAAAACAATCACAATTAAAATTTCTTCAATTAAAAGTTTTGAAACCATGCACCTATTGTGCTTGGAAAACTTTTCCTGTAAACTGAACCTGGATGTGACTTCTCCCAGTGTGATTTCTATGACGTGCAAGAGTCTTTTCATCTGTAAGACATCCCTCCCATTCTACACAGCTATGGCTTCTCCCTGGTGTGACTTTTCTGATGGGTAATAAGAGTTTGTAGCTGATTAAACTGTTTCCCACACTCGGCACATGAATATGGCTTCTCGGCGTGATTCCTCTGATGTATGACAAGAGCTTGTTTCTGGTTAAACCTTTTTCCACATTCTGAGCATGGGTATGGTTTCTCTTTTGTGTGAATTCGCTGATGTACAACAAGTGCTTGTTTCTGGTTAAAGCGTCTCCCACATTCTGTACATTCATAAGGCCTCTCCCCCGTGTGGGTTCTGTGATGATCAACAAGACTGCGTTTTCGGGTAAAAGATTTCTCACACACTGCACATGAATATGGTTTCTCCCCTGTATGACTTCTCCTATGTGCTTTAAGATCTGATCTCTGGGTAAAACATCTTTCACAATCTGGGCATGAAAATGGCCGCTCCCCCGTGTGAATTCTCTTATGTACGTAAAGATTGTTTCTTATTCTGAAACATTTCCCACATTCTGAACATGAGAATGGTTTCTCCCCGGTGTGAATCCTCTCATGTTCCACAAGATGTTGTTTATTCCTAAAGCATTTCCCACATACTGAACATGAGAATGGCTTCTCCCCTGAGTGGATTCTCTGGTGTCTCACAAGATCTCCTTTCCGGATGAAACATTTCCCACACACTACGCATGAAAATGGCTTCTCTTCCGTGTGAACCTTCTGATGTTCATCAAGGTTTGTTTTCATTGCAAAACATTTCCCACATTCTGAACATGAATACGGCTTCTCTCCTGTGTGAGTTCTCTGATGTGCAACAAGAGCTTGTCTCTGGATAAAACATCTCCCACATTCTGAACACGTGAATGGTTTCTCCCCTGTGTGTATTCTCTGGTGTCTCGCAAGATCTCTTTCCCGATTAAAACATTTCTCACACCTTGAGCATGAATATGGCCTCTCCCCTGTATGAATTCGTTGATGAATAATAAGATCTGTTTTCAGGATGAAACATCTCTCACACACTGAACACTGAAACGGACGATTCCCTGTGTGAGTTTTCTGATGGGCAAAAAGATTTGATTTAATTGCAAAACATTTCCCACATTCCGAACATGGAAATGGCTTCTCCCCGGTGTGAACTCTATGATGCTCAACAAGATGTTGCCTATTTGTGAAACATTTTCCACACTCTGAACATGAATGTGGCTTCTCTCCCGAGTGGATTTTCTGGTGTCTCATAAGACCTGACTTCTGATTAAAACATTTCCCACATACCGAACACAAAAATGGCTTCTCTTCTAAGTGGGTTTTTTGATGTTCCCAAAGATTAGATTTCCAGGTGAAACTTTTCCCACATTCCGGACATGAATATGGCCGCTCTCCTTTGTGGGTTCTCTGATGTTCAAGAAGATTTGTTTTATTTGTGAAACATTTTTCACATTCCAAGCAGGAAAATCGTCTCCCATTTCTTTTCCTACCAATCTGTGATTGATCAGAAGGTCCTCCAAGAATAGCAGGATCTGATGAGAGATCTTTGCTGTGTAGATTTGAGGCGCTAAGGTCTTCCCCCAAACTATTTTCTATAGTACAGCATTCTTTTTCAGAATCAGAAGACTGAGGGGAACGATCGCACTGAAGACTCAATGGGACATCTGTTGGGAATAAACAATAATTCATAATTTATTTTTCTTTAAACATAGGCTGGTTTCTTGTGGCTATATCACTTCTCTTGTATGGGAAGATGTAGCTACTTTAGGCCAATTTTATATTTCTATTTAAATGCACAACTGCGCTCTTATATAGACAGAGCCATCTAGACATATGTTGGCTAAAACTGCAATATACAACTAGCTCAAGTAGAAAGAAAATGCTAAAAGCCAATCAGACTACTAACGACCACTTGACTGTCAAATTTGTGTGTGACGTGTGTTTTACATGCAGAACCTGACAGTACCTGTGATGTCAGTTACCAGCTCTTAGCTCTGGCCCCTGCTCACATGATGGTGATGTCCTCACAGGTCCTTTATCCTCCTTCTGCAGTGAAAGAGGAATTATGGGCAGACTACATTCCTCACACGCCCCTGCGGCTTCAGTTGCTATGGATACAGCAGTACTCAGTCTGCCAGTTTGTACCTGGTTATCAGACTGCTGCACACCTATGTGGAGACTCCAAAAAATGACACCTCACAAATGTCCACATACATAGCAGGCAGTGCATGTTGACCAACAACATTGAAGCATAGTCCTGCACCGCTATCTTCACATCTCCTGAACGTAATATCATGTCATCTCAAGTGCTAATGCCCTAATGCCGCCAACACCAGTCCAGCCTTCACCTAATCGTCAACCGTTGTACAGTGTTGTAATAAACCATCGCTGTCGTGCAAACATGTCACCATAGAGGGTTCAACGTCGCCATGAAGCTAATGCAGCTTACATGATACATCGACGAGCTACAATTTCACCTCAGCCACCAGCTGAAGTTCGTAAATCACATGCAGCTCATATGCGAAAGCAACGTAGCAGAGTTGTGTGTGTTGTGACGTGCATGTAGCATAGCTGTGTGGTGCATTGCGCCACCAGAAACACTGGTACTATAATTTCCTAATAATTACTAGTGATCCACATGTTAAGTGCAGATAGAGGTATTGTATCTGAAAGATGCTGTAATGAACTGTGGTACACCTGACTAACCAATAACCCAGCTTCAAAGGTGTGCGGTATAATGTTTCTGTCAGGATCGTCAGGAAGTAGTCCCAGTATCATGGCAGCTGATGCTACTAGAGGCCTAGGCATGGTACCTGAGTGTGTTAACAAGAGCTTAGTCAGACAATCCAGGTCAGAGCAGGTGGCGCACTCCAGCATGAGGAACAAAGCCAGAGGTCACAAAGAGTAGTTTCAATACAGATAGTCAGGTCAGGATCGTAATCAGAATAGCAAGCCAAGATCAGGAGCGAAAACAGGAACGTGGTAGGAATAACAAACCAAAGTCACATAGAGCAGACCAAATTAACCTTGATACTCAAGCACCCTCTACAAGGGGAGGATGCCTGGTATGGCCAGGTGTCAAATGAAATTGGAAGAGGAACATTACTATGAGGTACACTGGCTGTTTAAAAACATGGCCAGAAACACACGCTCTCCAGGCCAGTGCCAGTGGCAGATCAGAGGCCAGGAGTGGATGTCTGCAGTGGAAGGCAGCTGACTGCGAGCCACGGCTGCCAGGAGGGGTAAGTCAGCAGCCACCGACATAACCTGTAACAGTGTCCAATAAAGACATTCCAGCCGGTGGTGTCCCGCGTGCACATTTCAGAAAGGCTTGCGTGTGACGTCGTGCACTGTTTGGACAGAGACCCACTGGTCCAAAAAAATAAGCAATGAGCTTTTTTTGCAGTTCTAGGTCAAAGCAAAGTGTGATGTCAGACACCAGCCTCTCTGAAATGCACATGGGACACAACCAGATGGGGTGTCTTGGTGCGTGCAGATCGCCGACTACATTCACAGATTACAAGAAGAATTAAGGTACATTTACACTGAAAGATGATTGCTCAAACGACAGTTTGAGTGACAGTTTTGAGTGATCATCCTTGCATAACTCTTAAGTAGCTAATTAGCTATTTAAAGAGTTGAATGCAGGCGGAACGGGACACCTCTGATAACTCCCAGAACAGCAGCTGTTTTGTATATGCAAACAGCTGCATTGTTCTCTAAGCTTTCAGCTGGTATCCCGCTGAGAAGTACCAGCAGGATATCAGCTGAAAGAATGCTATCAGCGCCACCCGCTGAGAAAATCAGCATGCGGCGCAGTCATCGGTTATTTATAGCTTGCTAGAAATCAGTGATGAATGAATAGTGCACAGGCAGTGCACTGTTTAGACACCACGATTATCACTCAAAAGATGGCTTTTGAGCTAATTTTCAGCGATAATCGTTGTGTCTAAATGGGCCTTTACCCATCATATGCAGATACCATTTGACACACTATGCCACATGATTGGGTTATTGGTCAGTCAGATGTACTACAGGTGATTAAAGCATTTACATATTCAGGTACAATTACTCTATCTGTATTTACTAGGCACAGCAGGTGGACCAATGACTTGGCATTTTATTTGTACTTTCTATATTGCAGTTTTAGTCAATAGTGTCTGGGTGGGTCTGTCTATTCAGGAGCACAACTGTGCATTTTAATATATATATTTTTGGGTGTTTAGCCTGTAGGGAGTTGAACAGGAGCCACTTACATCCAGCAACCCACTACTAAACTCGGCAGAGAGGCGCTGGTGTCTTTTATGTATGTTCGAGCGGTGTCATATTCGTAATACTGCCTGTTCCACTTGCCTGTTTCTCCACTATTTCTGCAAGACCCCCTGATACCGACTTCTGGCTTCCCTTCCGACTACACTGCCCACCTCATCCATCTGTACTGCAAACCGAGACCTCCCATTGCTGACTTCTGGCTTCCCTTCCAACTACGCTACCCGCCTCATTCATCAGTACTGCAAACCGAGACCTCCCATTGCTGACTTCTGGCTTCCCTTCTTAATACGCTGCCTGCCTCCTCCATTTGAACTGCAAACCGTGACTACCTGTTGAGACGACCTCCGGCTTCCTCTCGACTACTCTCCGGTCCCGCACGGCTACTACAACTACGGCTCTAATCTAGCACCTGAAACACTACATAAAGGCAGTTTTGGTAAGCTGGCAATAGGACCTTGTAGACAAGCCAATTATCAGGCATAAACATTTGCCGAAATATTTGATAGCTCAAACAGTCAGCTCTTCTGAAATTCCCAACAGTCGTCCCAAAGATTATCCCTCCTGAGGCGTGAGCTCAGCTTTCTTTTCACCAGAAAAAGTATTATATGAAAGCTGAGCTATGATTGCTTGCTATGGGCAACAAAGCACCTTCCTACTGTAAGAGTGATATATCTCCCCCAATGTCACTGAGGAAGCAGGGGGCCACAATCTTCACTTGATCTGATAATCATTTACTGAATGGAGGTGGTGCTCTCTGGAGATCTCTTCTGGCCACCCACCTCCGTAGATGAATGACTGCCTATTCACATTGACCAATTATGGGCAGGTTTTTATGCCTGCATAAAATGAAGGAATTATCAATTGTCATTCAATTGTTGACCATGTTTACACCGAATGATCATTCAGTTTCTCATGATCCCACAATTAACTGAATGATACATTCAGTGTAAAAGGTCCCTTAACAAAAAAAATCATTGCTGTCAGCAGCACATTTCCCTGTGCAAAAGGAGGATGTGCTGCCAAGAATGATGATACTGTATGGGAATAAACAATAATACCAATGATCATTCTTCTCCTACTAGAGTCAGAAATGGTGTATGTCAAGGCCAGGCAGAGAAGCCTGATTGGTGCTCCTTATCAGGCGTGCATTGCATGAAGTAAAATGACACTTGAAAAAGAGATGGTTGGGAAATGGTGCTTAAATGCTTCTTCTGTTTCTCAACACGTTTGTGTTCAGGTGCCCCATCCAATCCACTATTTTAGATAAACTAGGGCAAGCTTATTCCTCCCTTGTTGGTTGGCAGAATCGGGATGTGAGTTTGAATTAGGTCTCGTTCACACGAGCGACATGTGGTTCAATCAGAGCCATTCATCGAGCGCTGGCTGGGATTGGCTAAGCGTCAACCAATCACAGCCGGCGCTTCCAGGAGGCGTGGATTTTTCAATCCCCGGCCAGAAGATGATGAAGAGAAATATTGCCAGGACCCGGGAAGAAGGTGGTGCGGCGTCAGAGAGCGCTTGTAAGGTGATGTATGTGTTTTTTTTTATTTTTTACTGCAGCAGTGGCTTAGATTACAGCTTTGACTGTAGGATTTCCTACTGTCAAAGTTGCATTGCACCGCACGAAAACTGCGTTTTTGTACAATGCGATTCAACAGAGAGGAAGGCTCCATAGGGAAACATGGGCTACAAAAACCTCACAAGTCACGGGCATATCGCCGAACCCGCAAGGCTTTTGTGTTGGGTTGTCGCATGCTACAAAATATCGCATTTGTGAAGTAATCCATAAGAAAGCATGGGTTTCTCATACATGCGATTTGTAGCATTGTAGCAGCGCGACTTTGTCGCCCGTGTGAGTGAGGCCTTAGAGGTCACTTATCTTCCCCTAAAATGAGAGAGGTTAGACTACATAAATGAAGAGCTTGGTAAGGATACTGGGAGCACTTGAAAGGGGAAGCAGGTATACAAAAAGTCAGGGAGAAAAAAAACTCTACAGAACGGATTCATGGTCTCGGCCACATTTTTAGATTTGTCTGCAGGAACGTTTTACTGACAGACTAGGTTTTAGATCCTATACCAAACTGGGAGCTGCTCTAATGACTGCAATAACTAAACTTCCATCCTTCATAGAATATATAATTATCAAGAATATGTCCCCACGTTCTGGTTTCTATCAAATAGGACGCGAGGGCTGATGACTACCCTAAACCAGTTAGAGACCTTTTTCCCTTTTAGATTGTACTAAGAAGACTGCCATCACCGCAAACAAGGAGAATATATGACTCTTCTACACCAAGTGGTTATTACTAACCTGTGCTGATATCAGTAGGTATTTCGTCTTCCGTACAAGGGAGATCAGCCTTATAATACTCCTCGTCTCCATCTGTATTTTCCACTTTGACAATCACCAGGTCCTTCATCTAAAACAAAATTGCACTGGATGAAATATAGTTTGACCTGTGGTGACTCTTTAGATTCTTCTATTTGATTCCTCTACCTCATCCTCCGTTTGCTCCAAGGGAAAATTGTCAAGAGGACTGGGACAACTCTCTGGTGTACTACTTCTACTGGATCCATCTGTAAGAAACACACAGACATAGTGCTGGTACTCTGTGTTTATACGTAATTGTACGTACATCCAGATAACCTCCGAAACGCCCATTTATGCAGTTATTGACCGTCTCCTCTTACCCTCTGGTGTGAGGGACTGGTGGTCCTTAATCATGACCTCCTTGTACTGATCCTTGTGTTCTAAATACTCCCACTCCTCCATGGAGAGATGGACAGTGACGTCCTGACAACTTACAGGGACCTGAGATACAATGATACAGTCACCGTACAGACATATTATTCCTTCACATTACCCTATAACGTCCCGGCAGCGCTCACCCCTCCGGTCAGCATCTGAATGATCTTATTGAGGAGCTCCAGGATTCTCTGCTCATTATCTTTGAGATGTATCAGTGAGAGAGGTGGAGGCGCCATGATGGGGCTTTGAGTCTTTCTCCATCCTCGTAACACATGGTGTTTGGAACTGGTTGTCAGGCCCTCATCAGATTTCTTCACCACTATGTAATCCTATGTATGGAGAGATGCACTGATGAATATCATCTGTCTGACCATGTCTGCTCTTTGGTAAGGCCACTTCCACACAGGCGATGTTCTCAGACAATTTTGTTGCAATGCAAAAATGCTACAAGTTACATGTATGTAGAGCCCATGCTTTCCTATTGGTTATTCCACACAAACCTGCGACATTGCGAGACTACAAAATCGCGGCATGCTCTATTCAGCCACGATTTGCTTTTTTTTATTGGTAGCCCAGAACGCGGTTTTTGTGCGATGCAACTTTTACAGTAGGAAATCTTACTGGAAAAGCCCTAAACTAAGCCCTAGCTGCATGAAAAAAAACATCACCTCTCCGACACTGTCCTCTCCTCGCAGGTCTTCCCTGAAGCTCACCAGCAGTTGCTTGAAGTTCTCCTGCAGAGCTTCCAGGTCGGGACTTTAAAAATCCCTGCCTACAGGAAGTTCTGCCTCTGATTGGTTCCCGAGCGTGTGGCTCAGCTAATCAGAGCCAGCGCTCGAGAAACCAATCACAGCCATTCATTGAATCATTGAATGCCAGTGATTGGTTCATCGAGAGCTGGTCCTGATTGGCTGAGTCAGCGCTCTAAAAACCAATCAGAGGCAGAGCTTCCTGGAGACGGGCATTTTCAAAGTCCCGACCAGGAAGCTCTGCAGGAGAACTTCAAGCAACTGCCGGGTAGCTTCAACAGAGACATGCAGGGAAATGACAATGCCGGAGAGGTGATATATAATTTTTTTTCTTTATGCAGCTATAGCTTATGTTTGTGGTAGGTCTTATATTTCAAGCCCCTCTGAAAATCCTCGCACGTGGTGCTATAAAGTCGCACGACTTTGTAGCGTCACAAAATCACGATATCTCCGCTAGAGAATTCAGCGATATCGTACACAACACCGCTGCGATTTTTTCGTGGAGATATCACGTCACTCGTGTGGAAGTGGCCTAAAACAAATAAGAGTGCTCTTATTCCCTCACCTCTCCACTCAGCAGGTAGATGATCTCCAGGGTGAGGTTTAATATCTTCTCAGTCATCGTGTAGTCAGCAAATGGACAATTATCTGGTAACTTGGGTGGGATGGGACACCTGGAGAGGGAAAGAAAGTGACTGATAATAAAAAGCACAAGAGACGCCATAAAGTATGGAATATACTAATCACGAACTGGCAATCACAAGAGAAATAGCTGAAAATATTGTGAAGTATATAGGATGACGGAAGGGCACCAGGAAAAGCCAATGCATGAAATGCAGCTTTTGTAAAATGCACAGACATCAGTTAGGATGTACTTGAAGAGGTTGTACAAGAATATACTATCTATAGGTTGAGTGATAAAAGTCTGATCAATGGGAGTTTTACTGCTGGGACCTCCACTGCTCCCAACAATTGGGGTCCCGTGTCCCACTCTCTTCCATACTATCTGCATTGCGGAGGAGATTGATTGGAGTGGCGGTTGTGCATCCGCAGTACCACTCCATTTATTTTCAGTGGGACTGCCGAAGATAGACAAATGCTTGTACCCAGCAATTTCCATTAGCCCCATTGAAATGAATGGAGCAGCATCGCGCATGCTGTACCGCTGCTGCATTCAATCTGACATAACGGCGGGTAGGTGCAACAAGCCCCACTGATGAGGAAAGGGGGATAGAAGACCCCAACCGATCAGACTTTTATTACCTAGAATACAGTCTGATCGGTTGGGGTGCAACCACTTTAATATATTATAATTGGAAAGCCTTGCAGACGCCTGTTAGTTTGAGGCTGATGGGAAAGTAACAAATGGAGGTCCCTGCCTTTGTCAGCAGAGTCATTCCATGTCAAGTGGTCTGAAACAAGAAAAAAGTCCCCACTTTCACATCTCAGATTTTGCTCACAATTTATATATTACACGCCCATGGTATCAAAAGAAATTTCCCAAAGTTTTAGACCTAAAACTTTGGGAAATTTCTTTTAATGCCATGGGCGTGTAATATACAAATTTTGAACAAAATCTGAGATATGAAGGTGGGGAGCATTAGACCACTTGACATGGAATGACTCAGCACCATGATCAATAATGATCGTAGTGCAAAACGGGTTTAAAAAGTCCAGGATCTGGATTTTCTCTGTTTCGCACCAGTCCTAAACGAAAAATAGTATAAAGGCGTGTGCGATTTTCCAACAGAAAAACATTCGCACCACAGACTCTTAGGATTAGGAGGCACATAAAAAAAGTATTATTTTATTTCAATCCACCTTAAAAGGTTCCATATATTAAGTAATGTATGCACAGTTTTTTAAAAGGCAGTATAGCAATGGTTCGGACAGCAGCGTCCTTTATCAAGCTTCAATGAGAAAGACAATAAAAACAAAAACAGTGGAAAATAGATACAAAGTGTACATATACATAATTAACATACAGAATAATCAGGAGCCAGCAAATGGACCACAGCAAAAGGATGAACTGTAAGGCCGGTCTCACACAACAAGAAAGGAATTGCGGATTCCGCCAGTGTATGATCCACAGTAATACACGGATCAAACAAATGCACTGGATTACACAATTCCACTTACGGGACTGACTCTCTCCATCCATCCATCTCTGTAAGGCTGCCTGTCCACGGGCGCTTTTGCATTGCATTCCCCGCTGCGATAATCCTGTTGCGTGGAACGCAGTTGAAGCACTGCTATGGAAAGCGCAGCCCCCCTGTCCACAAGTGTAGAATCACAGCGATTCTCCGCGGTGAGCCTATCTGTTGGATAGGTTAGCCGCGGAGATCCATGTGCTGGCTCCTGCCTGTGGACAGGTGGCCTAATACAGTGCCATACAGAGGCATCCTGTAACTGCATACAATGTGTATAGCATATGTTTCTAACACTATGCAGGACAGAGCTGTGATGTCGAAGGCTGTTCTGCATGTGTGTATTACGGTATGCAGAACAGCCTCCGACATCATAGCTCTGTTCTGCTATGAGGTTTTGCGTGAACAAACACGTTTGTGTGAAAAGCCCTCAAAAATTGACACTTTTTTTCTGCAACAAGCACGTAAACTTCTATGTTGTATGAACTACTGCGCCGATTCCCCCATCAAATTCAATGAGATGGTAAAATTATGCGAATTTTGATGCAGAATCTTCACCGAAATCTGTGCAAAAAATACACATGCAAGCGGCGCCTTATTATACATATCATATACATTAAGTACATATTATTGTGTGCATATATAATACAGACCCGCGGATATAGCCGCGATGCCCATAGCAACCAATTAGGGTTCAGCTTTTTCAAACCATCCCTATAATGAAAGCGGTGATCTTGTCTGCACCAGTCTGATGGGGAACTGCAGCGTGTGATACAGGTATGTAATACCGACATATCTGGCAGAAGCTGATATCATATATACACAAGTGACACACAGATCACATGACAAAGACAACACACACTGACCGGGAGCATGCCAGGAGACGCCAAAGCGCAGGTGACGAAGGACCTGTGATGATGTCATAGTCATGTGACCATGCAGGGTGGAGTGTAAACTAGGAGGGTGGAGCTTGTCCATGAATCCGCTATGTAGTGCAGCATCCACTTATTCTAAGAAATGAGAAAAGCACATGGAAGGACCAACGACTCATCCTTCCTCTGATGACGTAAGCGTGATGTCATCAAAGGTCCTGTAGCCACTAAAACCTACATCTGCAAATAAATAGCCAATCAGGGTATGAAAATCCATTCCGTATACCTGAGTAAGATTGTTTTTGTATGAGAGCTCTTTCACATAAGTGTATGCGTATTTTGGTCCATGAATATGCAGCGCAGTCACGAACAGAAATATGCCGATTCCCTGCGTGTTTCCTCGTGTTTTGCCCACTGATTTTGTGTGTCATTAATTTCCTGCATTTTTACGCACGTCCATCGATTTTATTTCCTTGCATCGAAAATCGACCGCAGTAGACCCAAAATAAAATGATGAACTGCGCTAGGTCACAGCGCAATGTTAAGTATGTATAAGATCTGGAAAAACAAACACATAAGTATTGCAACGAAATGCTAGATACTTGATGCAGTCCTCTTCCCAGTCACAGCTTATGGCTGAGAAAGTTGGCCACTGAAGAAATGGAGGAGAGGAAGATTGATGCCTTTGAACTTTGGTGCTGGAGGAAACTCCTACAAATTCCTTGGACCGCCAAGATCACGAACAGAACAGCCCCAGACCGCATCCAACCAAAGTTTTCATTGGAGGGCAAAACTATGAAACAGAGACTGTTATAATTTGGCCGCATAATGCGAGCTAATTCGTTAGATACATCAATAATGCTTGGAGTGGTCGGCACTGGCGCCAAAGAATGCGCTAGTAGATACTATTAAAGCCGACACCAACCTACAAATGATCGAACTGAAGCTATACAAAACAGAACCGCGTGGAGAGGGCTGATCCATAAAGTGTCCGAGAGTCGGCTCCGAATAAACAAATAAAGATAATACGAACCAAGATAGGACATTGGTCGCGTGAAAAAAAGCAGCTGTAGATGAACCCCTTGAAATCAATGAGAGCCGTGCCTGCAATTACAAGCGCCCGCCACTACTCAAAGGTTGGTGGCTTCTGCTCCGACCTCTGTGTTATGGCTGTGTTGGCAGCATGCACCCGCTCAGCTGATCGGTCGGGGTCCCGAGCAGCAGACCCCAGCCGATCAACTATTGATGACCTATCCTGATGATAGGTCATCAATAGTATTTCCATGGAAAACCCCTTATTTTGTTCACCCAAGTACAGTACAGTAAATCACCCGCAGCATGCTGTATTCTCTGCGGGTCTATGGAAGCCATCCGGATCTGCGGTACACCCACAGCTGAATTTCTGCTCTGTGGCGCAGGAGTGCCGGAGAGCAGGAGTTCAAAAAAAAAAAAGGTGCACGGCGCATGCGCGCGGCACGCTACCGGCGTGCTGAGCATATCCGCCGGGCAGAGGGAAAGAAGATCCGGCCGCGACGGACGGGAACCCACAGCATCCAGACAGGTGAGTTAAATCATCTTTCAAGTCTCATGTCTGCGGGAAAGTAGGGACCCGCTGCGGGATTCTGCATGGAGAATCTGCACAGGCCCGAATTTCTTAGTGGACATGAGGCTTTAGAGACTGGGCTATTGCCACTCAAGTAAAGTTCCTTTGTAAACCAAAATGTGGGGTCAGAAACAGTCTGTACGAGGGTCTTGCATAATCCTGCAGCAACCTTGTGACCGATGGCTCCATGCCAAATATGCAGTGGTAAAGGTGAGGACGGAGCAGCTAGATTAAGACATGTTGATACAAGTTCTCAAAGTGTAGTACTCATCATCTTACAGGTTCCAATCCCCTACCTGGCACCGCGTCCCAACAGAGCCTCACGGGGTGCCGTGCTAGAAACCAATCCCTCCACTACTACGAACAAAAAAGGTCTGGTCCAATGCCACACCGATACCAGTGTCAGTACAGAGACTGCTATAGCAGCAATCATTATGTGAGTGGAATCCTGCCATAAACAGTCTATGAAAAAGAAATCTTTCTACTTTAACCTCTTCATGATTTGGGGTGTTTTAGGCCTTCATGCCCAGAACAAAAAAATATTTTTTGGAATGCTATGCTCTAAAGGTGATTTTCTTTTTCCCAAATTCTTAGTCTATCCCATAATACAGGGTTATCACAAATGATCTTCCTGATTTGAAAAACTCATAACTCAAATTCAATGACAATAAATTTGAGTTAACAAAATATTTATTGATTTTATGATGTTCAAAATGTACTAATCAAGACTTACAATATAACATTCATGTGTAAAGTTCAGCGACAAGTAGACTGAAGGGATAAATCAGGAAGGACATTGCCAAATGCTATTTCTAGGAGGCATAAAAGGTAAAATAAAAGTAAAGTGCCAATTTCTACTACTTCAATAACTGCAACTCCTAATGAAGTAAATCATTAGCGAACCCTAAATGAAAGTAACAAGTGGGGGAAGACAAAGAAGATGGGAAGAACACATAAAGAAATATCGGAAGGGAAGGGAGGGATGATGCTGTAATGGGGTTTATTATGTGGGTGAACCTGCAAAGGAAAAATAAACTGAACTTATTCGATTAACCTGGCCAGAAACCATGGTCCTCATCAGTCTGTTGGGGGAGTAGATAAAATAACATAGTAACATAGTTTGTAAGGCCGAATGAAGACAATATTCATCTAGTCCAGCCTGTTTTAGCCTCCTGTGTTGTTGAGCCAGAGGAAGGCAAAAAAAAAAAACAAGAGCAGAAGCCAATTAGCCCTTTTGAGGGAAAAATTCCTTCCCGACTCCCTAATGGCAATCAGACTGTTCCCTGGATCAACCCCTAATAGTTCCTACCTGCCTGTATACCCGGATTAACAATTAACCTAAGATTTATATCCTGTAATATCCTTCAGCTCCTGAAAGACATCTAGTCCCCTCTTAAACTCCTCTATGGATTTTGCCATCACCACATCCTCAGGCAGAGAGTTCCACAGTCTAACTGCTCTTACAGTAAAGAACCCCTTTCTGTGTTGGTGATGAAACCTGCTTGAAGTTAAACTAGACTGCCCTGGAAGAGTCAAAGCTCTAGCTGTTGGGTTCCATAGGCGCATAGTCTGCGAATAGTGAAACCAGGACGACCACTTCACACAAGGCTTCACATCATGATCCAAGACAATTTTGTTTTTTACAAGATCAATGATAACTGAAGTTTTCCTCCAGGAGTGAGGAACTGCAATATGAACAGCCAGGAAGCAATAGGATATCCTTTTGTGTGTGTATTTGGGGATGTTGGGAATTTGTTTACCCAGTAGAACTTCTGAGGGCGATTTTTGTAGTGACAGGTTTGTCATGGAGAATATTAACCCCTTAGTGACCAAGCCTGTTTGCGCCTTAATGACCAGGCCAAATTTTGCAAATCTGACACGTGTCACTTTAGCATGGAAAAAGACCAGAAAGGTTTTGCATATCCAAGCGATTCTGACATTGTTTTTTCGCCACATATTGTACTTCATTTAGGTGGAAAAAAAAGACCGATAGAATTTGTGTTTATTTATTAAAAGCGCCAAAATTGGGAAAATTTTGAAAAAAATCGTCATTTTTTCACATTTCCAACTGCAATATCTCAAATATGTGCAAACATAATATAGAAATTTTTGCTAAGATTTATATTTCCATCCGTTTACTCTATTTTGGGCGCACATTGGAAAAACTTTCGTTTTTTTTTTAACCATTTAGGAGACGTACAAATGTAACATTACTTTTCAGCATTTTGAGGAACACTTTGTTTTCCTACACCAATCCAAGATTGGAAAGGCTCATAGGAGTCAAAATGATAGATACCCCCACAAGTGACCCCATTTTAAAAACTACACCCTTTAACGTATTCACTGAGGGGTGTCCATGAGTATTTTAACCCCACAGTTTTTTTTCAGGAGTCAATGCAATTTAGAGGAGAAAAACAAAAATTTCATATTTTTGCAAATATGTCATTTTAAAGACAGGACTTTTTTCTATAGTACACATGAAAATTAGGATTTGCACCCCAGAATGGATACCCCTGTTTGTCCCGTGCTCAGAAACATACCCATTGTGGCCCTAATCTTACGTTTGGATGCACAATGGGGCCCAAAATGAAAGGAGCAACCGGTGGCTTTCGGAACAGAAATTTTGCTTGAAGGAGATTTAGTCCCCATTGCCCACTTATAGAGCCATTGAGTGACCAAAACTATGGAGAACGCCCACACGTGACCCCATTTTGAAAAGTAGACCCCTTAACGAATTTATCTAGGGGTACGATGACTTTTTTGACTTCACAGTTTTTGAATGAATCTAAGCCAAGCCGAAGGAAAACAAATACGATTTTCATTTTTTTGGTAATTCTGTCATTTTAAAAGCAGTTTTTTTGTACAGCACATATATGAATGAAGACTTGCACCCCAAAATGGATACCCCTGTTTCTCCCGTGCTCAGAAACATACCCATTGTGGCCCTAATCATATGTCTGGATGCACAATGGGGCCCAAAATGAAAAGAGCAACCGGTGGCTTTCGGAACAGAAATTTTGCTGGAAGGAGATTTAGTCCCCATTGCCCACTTGTAGAGCCCTTGAGTGACCAAAACGATGGAGAACGCCCACAAGTTACCCCATTTTGAAAAGTAGACCCCTTAACGAATTTATCTAGGGGAACGATGACTTTTTTGACTTCACAGTTTTTGAATGAATCTAAGCCAAGCCGAAGGAAAAAAATATACGATTTTCATTTTTTTGGTAATTTTGTCATTTTAAAAGCAGATTTTTTGTATAGCACATATATGAATGAAGACTTGCACCCCAAAATGGATACCCCTGTTTCTCCCGTGCTCAGAAACATACCCATTGTGGCCCTAATCATATGTCTGGATGCACAATGGGGCCCAAAATGAAAGGAGCAACCGGTGGCTTTCGGAACAGAAATTTTGCTTGAAGGAGATTTAGTCCCATTGCCCACTTGTAGAGCCATTGAGTGACCAAAACGATGGAGAACCCCCACAAGTGACCCTATTTTGAAAAGTAGACCCCCTAATGAATTTATCTAGGGGTATGATGACTTGTTTGACTTCACAGTTTTTGAATGAATCTAAGCCAAGCAGAAGGAAAAAATTATGATTTTCATTTTTTTGGCAATTGTGTCAATTTAAAAACTGTTTTTTTTGGAAAGTGTACATAGGAATGAAGACGTTAACCCCAAAATGGATACCCCCGTTTGTCCCGTGTTCAGAAACATACCCATTGTGGCCCTAATCTACTTAAAGGAAACATAGCTAGGCCTATAATGGAAGGAGCACCCGTTGGATTTCAGGGTACAACGGAATAAATTCCAGTCCCCATTGCCCACTTGTAGAGCCATTGAGCGTCCAAAACGATAGAGAACCCCCACAAATGACCCCATTTTAAAAACTAGACCCCTTAACAAATCCATCTAGGGGTGTACTGCATATTTTGACCCCAAAGTATTTGAATGAATCTAAGCAAAGCAAAAGGAAAAAATTACGATTTTCATTTGTTTGGCAATTTTGTCAATTTAAAAACTGTTTTTTTGTACAGTGTACATAGGAATGAAGACTTTCACCCCAAAATGGATACCCCTGTTTGTCCTGTGTTCAGAAACATACCCATTGTGGCCCTAATCTACTTACAGGACACATGGCTAGGCCCATAATGGAGGGAATGCCCGCTGGATTTCAGGGCAGAACTGAATAAATTCCAGGCCCCATTGCCCGCTTATACGGAAAAAATTTTGACTTCCTAAAAATAATCCCCCCCTCCCCCGCCATCCCCATTTTTTGGCATTCCCTAAATATTAGATAAAGGTAATAATATAAACTGCGTTTTATGTCTGAAGACAGGGGTAATTACGGAGGCTGGTTGGGTTGGGCACATGGGGCAAGAAAACCGGGTATCCCCCCCCTCCTCTCATGTATTTTGGGGGGTATTTCGTAACCTCAGCGGCGGGGATGGGGTGTAGAAAGTGGCGCTGTGAGGCTTTGTAATCTTGCTGCGGTGCAGCGGTCTCACAGAGAAGGCGCTCAACAAGCTGCTCCTGGAACTGCAGGAAGACTAACGTTCCCAGGGCTTCTTGTAAATTACGGATTACTGGTAGCGGTCTGAATAACGCCGTGCTCACGTAGCCGTAGGCGGAATCCGCATGCGGAGGCCTGCAGCGGATTCCAGCTGTGAGCCCGGCTGTGACCCTGCGTACGGTTGCGTAATGTACTGCGCATAACTGCCTACTCACACAGGCGTTTTTTTGTTTGCATTTCCCGCGCCGTCGCTTTGGGATGGCCCGGGTACCCGCAGCCCGTACACAATGTGTTTGCATATGGGGTGCGAATATATCCGCGGTCATAGAGCACAAAGGGCTCTAGGTCGCAGATATTCGTGGTAAAATATAGCATGCCGTGTTCTGTTTCTACGAGTGGATTACGTAATTCCGACCCGCTAATTGGGGGGAATTGTATAATCCAATGCATGCGATTGATCCGTGGATTACCGCTGATCAAGCGCATACAGAACCCGTAATTCCTCTCCGGTCATGTGTGACCGGCCTAATGTTAGATCGCTACTTTATCACGTGACCGGGGACCGCTCAGCGAGGCCGCCGGTCACTGCTCCAGGGAGCAAGGAGATTTAAAATTTCCTGGGCTTCCCGGCTCCTGCGAATGTGTCTGGCATTTTGCCGGCGGGCGCATGCGCAGCAGCCGGAAGGTCCATGGAGGATAATCGCATCTGGATTCAAATGCGGAAGCCTCCGAGAAGATGTTTCATCTCCCCCAACCGATCGCATCGGTGAGGGGAAATGAAACTGCCACTTTTTAAAGAACTTTTACGTGATCGCCATTATGCATTGGATAACGGCGATCACGTGACCAGTAACCGCCCCGTGACATCTCCAGGCTCTTGGCTACCTTTGGTAGCCAGCAGCAGGGAGATTTTATATTTCTTGGGCAATATTTCACTTTTGCGCATCATGCTGACGGGCGCATGCGCCGAAGCTGGGGTAAGATCCGCGGATCAACATCCCACCAGGGAACAAATCCGGGACCTTGGGTACGTAATTTCATCCCCCCTTACGGATACGATCCATAAGGGGAGATGAAACTTTAACTTTTTCAACTTTTTTTTTACTTTTAACTTTTTTTTTTTTTTTACTTTTTAACTTTATATGATCACCGTTATCCGATGCATAACGGTGATCATATGACTGGAAACCACATACAGCGGTCCCCAGTCATATCTCCCTGCACTCGGCTATCTGTGACAGCCGGGTGCAGGGAGATTTTGAATTTGCCGGGTTCGCTGGCTTCTGCGCATTCACGCCGCATCGGCACATCGCAGAAGCCAGCGGGGGGTCCCGACATCGGCTGGAGGACATTGGCGGACCTGAGGTGAGTATTTTCACCTCCCCTCATGGATCCGATCCATGAGGGGAGGTGAAACTTTTCTTTTTTTACACTTTTTTTCACTTTTCCGCGATCGTCGTTATCCATTGTATAACGGCGATCGCGGTACCGGGGACCGCTCAACGTGGTCCCCGCTGACATCTCCTGCCTCCCGGCTACCTACAGGAGACGGGAGCCAGAAGATTTTAAGTCTCCCGCGCCGCCGAGCCTTCTGCGCATGCGGCTGACGTAATGCTGCCTGGCGCGCATGTGCAGAAGGACGGCTACGGCGCCCGGAGCATCGGGACAACGGGGAGTCGTGCGGCGGACCTCGGTGAGTAATTTCAGCTGCTCCGATGGATCCGATCCATCAGAGCAGCTGAATCTTTAACTTTTATTGCACTTTTATTTACTTTTTTGCGATCGGCGCTATCCATTGCATAGCGCCGATCGCAATGCTGGGGGGGTGTCCGAACAGCCCGGGATGACAGCTCCATGCTGTCAGCTACCTGCGGACACCGACAGCATGGAGCTGTCACGTCCACAGCCCGAGGGGCATTATTCTCTGCAGGACACATGTTTTTACGTCCTCAGAGAATAAAGCCCACTTCGGGAGGACGTAAAAAGGCTATGGGCTGGTCGTTAAGGGGTTAAAGTATATACCTGGATCCAGAACCTACGAAGCCTAGGGCAATTCCACCAAATGTGTAGGAAGAAACCCTCACCTCACATCCTCTGAAGCATAAGCCTGACGTCCCTGGGAACATACTGGCCAATCGTCTCTGAACCATTGCATTAAAAAATTATAACCCGACTCTGTTATTGCTGCATTAATAGAAAGATTTGCAGTTGAAATGGCTATTTTATGCCAGTCCGAGATTGGCAATTCTTCGCCTACCTCTTCCTCACATGACTTCATATATTGGAGTTTATCCATGGGTGTTGTAAAGTGGGAGTACAATTTCGGGATTTTACCAGGACCTCTGGCGTTAGTGTTACACAGGCTTTTAAAAATAGTTAGCTTGGAAAGGTTTTGTCTATTCTCTGTGAGTGCTAATGCATAGTGTTTAATTTGTTGAAGACAAAACATCTCCGAGTTTGGAATGGAGTGAACAGCTCGGAAAAACGCAAATCGTCTGAAGCCAAGTCTATCCACAAAATCAACTATTATGGTGAGGTCCCTCGCTATCCACCATCCAAACTCATTTTTGTTCATACCCGGGGGAAAGGCGAGATTACCAAATATACTGGAAATAGGGAGGTGCCTAGATATCAGGTTATATCTTTTAGAGAGTCTATCACAGAGAGCCAGGGAGGAAGACAGGGTTGGATTCATGATTGCTTTTTTATGTTCTGTTCTGGTCCAAAAATATCTTCAAGTGGTAAGGGAAAGACTGCCTGTGCCTCAATTAATACCTAAAGTGGTTTATCGTGACGGGAGAAAATGAAGGCTAGTTGAGCCAATTGGGCTGCATGATATTTTATTATATTAAAGACCCCCAAGCCTCCCTTACTCCGAGGCGAGTATAGGGTAGACTGCTGAATACGTCTAGATTTGTTAGACCAAATGAAAGCCAATAGTTTAGACTGTAAGCATTTTAAATCTACAGCTGAAATGGGAATGGGCATACCACTGAATAGATATAGAATTTTTGGAAGCCATGACATTTTGATAGAATGGATTCTACCTAGCCAGGATAAGTTGTAGGATGCCCCAATGACATCAAATTTGATATAAATGGAAACAAAAACTCAAAAAGCTTTTGCACGGCATCAAAAATGTTTTCCACATCAGGTGGGTTCAATATGAGCCCTGTTTTTCACTCGACACACATTGAGCGTGCAGTCACGTTCCTGCCATACACGTTATAGTATATCACGATTGACGAATGCAATGGCTTCTGTGGTGCGTACTTGTAGATCATGCATAGTGGGTGTGTAGAGTATTCAGTTAAATTTGGATAATACTCAAAGGGTATCATACCCTTATTAATCAGATCTGTATAATTATCTATACAGGGTGCTGGGGAAGAACTTGGACAAAATACAGAATTGGTTGTGTTGTAACTCAGAGCTCTTCTGAACTAAATCCTCCCTTTTTTATTTTGATACATAAATGAGGAATAACAATAACCAATCAGTGTCTGACAACAGAAGGGAGTGATTTCTGTACAATTACCTCATTGTTGGTTACCACTGCATAGCCTGTTTTTGCTTGTCCATTTCCATGGTATCTGGAGCCATCTTGGAAACTCAAAATCAGTATAAGCGGACGACCTCCTGTTCTTCATATCCAACCCAATGACGACTTTCCTGTGCTTTATGGAAGAATTTCTACAATTCCAAGTAATTTCCCCTTTTAAAATAAACTTTCAGAAATCAGAGGCACTAAACATATCCCTACCAAAATCTCTACAGAGCTCACTCTCATTGTTCTAGTTTAAGCGGTCCCATGACACCATCAAATACCTGGGAGTGCAGTTCCTGAAATATCTACATGAACTCTATACACGCAACTATGTAGCTATTCTCAGGGTTATCCAGGAGGACTTAACTCATTGGTCTAAGGGCCTATACACTTCGTTCGGATGATGTGTGATATACAAGATGAATGTCTTAGCATGTATCCTACATCTTTTCCAAACCCTCCCTATTAAAACTCCAGGACACTTCTTCAACTCAGTCTCCTCAGATCTGAGTAAATTTATCTGGGCCAGTAGACCAGCCCAATTATCAAGGTCTATCCTTTGTCTTTCGAAGAAGCAGGGAAGAGTGGGTCTACTTGAGATACAGTGTTATTATCAGGCTGCAATACTTCAAAGAGTCTTAGAATGGTGAAGACATGCCACCCTGAAACAATGGGTTTCTATTAAAAACACCTTTGCTTCGACCCCCCCCCCCCCCTCCCTGCATCTCCTCCCACTAAGAACATATCCAACTATAGGACCCACATTCTCTCTGAGTGGGAGCCTGTTCCCCAAGGAGACTTTATCATCAACTCTCTCGCCTGCTTTTCCAGTTATAGGGAACACCCAATTCCCCGCAGAACTTTCTTCTGGATCATTTCAAGCTTGGCACCTCGCTGGCAGGGGACGGGCAATACACTTCCTATTGAGCTCCAAATGGATGTCCAGACCGGAGATGTTGGAGATAACAGAGCCGGTTCCCCTGGGCTTTTGGATAACTATTCAGACAGCTCACTTCTTGAGCTCCGTTCCAATGGCATGAGGCTTTGGAAGAGCTCTTATGGTTTTTGAGAAAGCCTGTCTGGGACAAATCCCCATGCAACGTACACTATCAAGCATATAGTCATTGCTGATTTCACAACCACAGGATTTCAGGCCCCACTAACTAAGCAAGAGGGAACAAGAACTTGACTGCACCTTCTCCGGGGCCCAGGTGAACAGAATATTTGAGTTTACACATAAATCCTCTATCACTAATAAATATCAAGAAGCAGGTTTTAAACTTCTCTGTAGATGGTACCTGGTCCCACACAAAGTACATAAAATCTACCATTCTTCATCCCTGCTGTGCTGGCATTGCAATTCAGAAATAGGCACCCTACTACACATCTTCTGGGGATGCCGGCTTATACGCAATTACTGGATGACGGTTCATGATACTATCGGGAAGATTCTACATGTGCAGATCCGGAGTCACTGGCTCTTTACTTCTTGCATCCATCTGACATCCCCTTACTCACGTACTGTAAATCTTTACTTAGACACTTCATTAACGTGGCAAGAGTGGGTATTTCTGCATTCTGGAAGTTCCCGTCACCTCCCCTCTCTTTCAGTGGGTTCATAGGTTGGAGGAAATCCAATGGATGGAGGAACTCCTTACAGAACAAACACGAACTGTCGCTCCAAACATGGATTCCTGGGTCAGCTTTCAAGGCACTCCGGTGTACAGAGCTAATATGTGACCAGGTAGGGTGTCTAGGAAATAAGAAGGCATGGTGTGATGGTTGTGACATGTTCTAGGAGCAACACGCAAAACAGTGTCCAGATATGTCATTGGTCTCCCATGCACCTTTTCTTTCACCTCCTCTTTTTGTTTGTTTGTTTGTTTGTTCTGTTATCTGGGCGTGACTTGCCATCCCCTTTATGTGCGTCCACTTTTTCTTCCCCCTATTGCACTTCTTAAAATACAGTCTTGGCTAGGACTGTTCTCCCTCTTTATTTTTTTTGTTCTCTCTTTCTCTTTTTTCTTTCCTACTATTTCGTACTATATGGTTTACAAAGTAAAGTTGTTCACTTTGGTTAAATTTAACCTATTGGTGGATCCATGCACACCAAGGCACTTAAGGGCACACTAGGAGATGACGGTTAAACCTGAGTTTACAGAGAGTTGCCTTGCAGTGGGACATGCTATCTCTATCATGAGATAAAAAATGTCAGTATTTATAACCAAAGCTTCTATTTCAATGTTGCCCCATACGGAGGGATGTTTTAAGTTAATATACTTGAAAAAGTTTAAAACAAAAATTGTATTACCAATAAGGGTTTCAACAATGTTTTCAAGACCCCTGGTTTCATTTTCCATTAACTCTAAACAGTCATGGGTGGCCTAAGGCATGAGGGATTAAGACGCTGGCCTTGTGAGCTCCCGCTGGACCCCGGCTACTCACCAACACAGGAGGCATCCAACAACAGCATCCGCGCACATGGGTCGCAACAGGCGTCCTGGAGAATGGGGAGCATCCGACCGTGATGATTCCGGCCCTCTGGATCCATTTCTGGGGCATAATCCGAGGAGGAAGACAGCTCCAGCAGGCCTCAAGATGGTGCCGCCGCTAACCCCGATGGGCGAAGCTCCAACTGCACCCAGCTTCGAGCCACCAACAGCGGCTCCCCCGCCAACATCCCCGCTCTGAAACAAGAGTCAGGGGTTTCCTGACACCCAAGGACATCGGGGTGAGTCTCCTCTACCACAGAGGGCACTGAAAGCCCAGAGGGTGCTCTTGCGGCAGACTCCCCCCCCCCCCCACCGCTGCAGAAATCAGCAGCGGGGGACAGGTGACATACCGAGGTCACTCCAGAATCTCCCCAGAAGGTGTCCCATGCAGATGGAGGTTCTCCCCAGGGCTCTCCTTCCCCACAGCCCTCTGGATGCCTTCAGGAGGAGGGTGGCCACAATGAACGGATGAGGGGACTTCCCAGTCCTCGGAAGGGGGGGAAGGGAACGCACTCATACACATGCAGCCGGCTAGCAGCAGAAGGAGGGGAGCACCCACTCATTCTGAATCCCAGAAAACTTGCGAGGGAGACGGGATATCTTGTGAACCCCCTGTTACCCAGCATTATGGGGCACCTGGGGCCCAATCAGAGACCCAGCTATCAGCCTCCAAACCCATAAAAAAAGGCCTAGCAGCCAGTCCATCAATCAGAACAGACACCTCAAAAGCCGCAGCTGCAGATGGTGATAATGATGATGATGAATGGGATTGGAAAGCTTATTTAAGAAGCATCCCCACAAGAAACGAAATCGATGCTCTACTAACAAAAGCTACAAGCTCGCAAATTCAGACAGAAATCAAACAGATTGGCCATAGAGTAGCCGACTCTAAGGTGTCACAAGCCCAACTTCAATCTCAGGCTAATGAGCATCATCGCATTTTGCAAGACCATTCCCTGCAAATCACTTATATCCTGACGCAGCTTGCAATAGAAAACCATAACAGACGGAATAACGTCAGAATTAGAGGCCTAAGTGAAGAAGTGGAGCCAGCACGGCTGGAACGGTGGGCCATAAAGTGCTTTGGTGATCTTCTCTGGAGGCCAGACGACAGTCCTATAGAAATCGATTGCATACACAGATCCTTGGGACCCAAAAGCGCAGACCCTGCTCGACCCTGTGACGTCGTATGTAGAATCCACTTTTTTAAAGAAAAGGAGGACTTGCTGAGGAGAGTCAGAGAGAGAGGCCCTATCATGTACAAGGGCACCGCCCTCCTAGTACTTCCGGATCTCTCGAGGAGAACTCTCCAGCTTCGTAGAGCTCTCAGACCCATCTTAAATGCCTTAAAGAAAAAGAATATTCCTTACCATTGGGGATACCCTTTTCAGCTGCAGGCTGGTAGAGATGGCAACACAGCAATCTTCAGGAGACTCGGGGACCCCCCCAAAGTTCTTGGCCAAGTTTGAACTTCCTATGATACCATTGCGCGAATGCCCGAGAGTTGCCGCTCCAGACCCGCTTCCCCCAAGAGAGGATTGGCATGTGGCTGGATCGGCTGGAAAACACTGACTGTCAGGGTGACTAACCACTCTCCAGATGTACTTGCTGGGTACCTGTCTTCCTGGGCTGATGATACTATTCTATTCCAGGCTGTCCGCGGATGCCTCCTGAAATGCTGTTGACGCAGATATACCCCTATTAGGATTCATTTATGTGAGTCAGGGTTCGGGGTGAGCTGAAACCTTGTGTCTCGGTTCCAACTCCCCCTAACTAGGCCAGCAACACAAGTTGTTCCACCAACAAAGGTTACTTACCCGTGTAGCTCTGTCCGCTACTCGATTCCCTTTCTTCTTGGGGTGGACCTGCCATGGCCTCTGTTCCTGCCTCAACCAAGAGGCGAAATACATGCCTTCCTCTTTCTTTTTCTTTCTCTTGTCAGCATTAATACCTATCAAGACATATGCTGACTCTCTTCCTTTTTTCTCGCCCTTCCCTGACTTCCCATCTCCTTTTTCCTGACCTCTCTCCTCCCGTTCATCATAATAGGAGCCCGCAGCGGTCGATTCGTGCGGTCTGGAGCCCCCCCCCCCCCCCCAGAGACTAAGACAATGGCGTAGTTAACTAGAAGTTCATACAATGCTAGAGGCCTCAACAGCCCAGGAAAAAGGAACCAAATCCCATATGGGTTCCATAAGAAGCGTGTCATGATAGTTCTTTTTCAGGAAACTCATTTTACGTCCACAAATACCCCTAGCTGCCCCAGCCGATATTACCCTTATTGGTGCCATGTTTCTAACCTCAACCGCAAAGTGTGTGGAGTATCTATCACTTTCCATAGATCAATAAACCCACAGGTCCTGGCGATCGAGAGGGACGAGGGGGGAGATACATCTTCCTAAAGTTAAAATGATCTGACGATGTGTATGGCTAACTTTTATTTCCCTAACCAGGATTAGGTTTCCTTCAGCTCTCCGGAGACTGGCAGAGTTTTCGGAAAATACGACCATCATTGCCGGAGGCGACTTCAATGTGGCATTGGACCCACACCTGGACGCCTCTTCAGGTCACTCCTCGGTCCCTCACTCGGCCATCCGCAGACTTCGAAGAATCCTGGTTAGTCTCCACCTTGTTGATCTGTGGAGAATCTTCCACCCCTGAACTAAGGACTATAGCTACCACTCGCAGGTCCACAACTCATACAGCAGGATCGACTACATCTTTGTCTCACATAGATTTCTAGATGGCACTAGAGATGAGCGAGCGTACTCGGAAAAGCACTACTCGCTCGAGTAATTTGCTTTATCCGAGTATCGCTGTGCTCGTCCCTGAAGATTCGGGTGCCGCTGCGGCTGACAGGTGAGTCGCAGCGGGGAGCAGGGGAGAGCGGGCGGGAGAGAGGGAGAGAAAGATCTTACCTCCGTTCCTCCCCGCTCTCCCCTGCAGCTCCCTGCTCCGTGCTGGCACCCGAATCTTCAGGGACGAGCACAGCGATACTCGGATAAAGCACATTACTCGCGCGAGTAGTGCTTTTCCGAGTACGCTCGCTCATCTCTAGATGGCACCCTAAAATGCTCATTAGGTAATTTCATTTGGTCCGACCACGCCCCCGTGTATGGGGAACTGAGACCTAGGAGACAGGACTCTAGGGGGTACAATTGGAAGTTAAATGATAATTTACTCAGAGACCCTGTATGTGTCGCCGATTTGACCAGGACCATCACAATCTTCCTTGAGTCCCACGAGTCTGACCCCACTCCAGCCCCGATTAAATAGGAGGCGCTAAAATGCTCCATGAGGGGGGTCTTCTTGTCACACGGCTCAAGGCTCAAGAAAGAAAGGTAACTAAAGCTAAAACAACTACTACAGACCCTAGAGCTAAGAGACACCGCAAACAAAGCAAAGAGATCAGACGCACTGTTAATAGAAATCACTAATATCAGCCACAAGATACTTTCAATTTTAGACCAAATCACCTTATACCTGAGGGACAGATTCCGGGCGGGATGCTATGAATATGGCAACAAAAGTGGGAGATGACTTGCCAGAGCCCTACACCCCCAGGTTTCCCAGGCAAATATTTTTTCCATAAACTCCCCTACAGGGAAAGTTGTTTATGCCCCGGGTGAGATACTTGAAGCCTTTAGGACATATTACGCTAAGCTTTATAGCATCCCGCGCCCGGAGGAGTCGAAAATGCTCACCTACCAAGACAGCACCCAGCAATACTTACAACAACATATCACTAGAACCATCCCAAACGATGTGTCAGGGGATCTCGAAGGCGACCTCACTCTCTCAGAGCTTTCTCAGGTTATGAAGGATCTGAAAGTAGGGAAAAGCCCTGGACCTGACGGGTTTACCCCAAGGCTCTACAAGAAGTTCCGAGGGCAGGTGGCAGACCCCATGTTAGTGGCGTTCAACGCAGTCATGCGGAGATGTCCCTTCCCTCCCCAGGCATTACAGGCTCACATCGTAGTGATCTTGAAACCAGGGAAGGACCCTCTCTCTTGCAGTAGCTACAGACCCATCTCCATCAGAAACAGCGACCTCAAAATATTCTCCAAGATCCTGGCTAATATGAACCCTCATATTCCCCACCTCATTCACACGGACCAAATCGGTTTTGTCCCGGGTAGGGAAGCCCCAGACAACACGATAAAAACATCTTCCCTAATCAGCAAGGCCCATAGATCTAATATCCCACTATGCCTGCTTGCAGTAGATGCTGAAAAGGCCTTTGACAGGGTGAATTGGAATTTCCTGGAGGCGGTGTTGAGGGGGGTGGTGTTGGGTCCAAGGGTCCTTTTCTAGATAATGGCCCTGTACAGCTCTCCCTCTGCTCGTATCAGAGTCAACGGGCTTCTTTCAGACTCCTTTGGGATCAAAAACGGTACCAGACAGGATTGCCCCCTCTCACCAGTTTTATACATCATGGTGATGGAACCCTTGGCTGACGCCCTGCGAAGCAACCCTGATATACGAGGTGTTAGGGATCGAGTTAGGGACCATAAGCTATCCTTGTTTGCAGACGATCTATTGCTCTGCGTCTCGTACCCTAGGATTAGCCTACCAGGAATTATGTTGGAATTATCCAGATACGGGAAAATCAGCAATTTCAAAATGAACTCTCAAAAATCCGAAATCCTTAATATTAATCTGCCACCCCTCGAAGTCAACGCACTGCGAGAGTTTCCCTTTCCAGTGGAGAGAGAAATACCTAAAATATCTAGGCATACACATACCTACCGACCCCTCTTCAACCTTCGAACTAAACTATAAACCCTTACTGACGAACCTTGACTCTGATCTGGAGGGGTGGTCTAAGATACACCTCTCCTAGTTTGGAAGAATTAGCTCTCTAATGATGAACGTCCCCCCCAGAATCCTCTACATATTTCAGACGGTCCCATGCGCCTTTTGAATCCCAGGTAGGGTGGACTGGAGGGGGGAGGAAGCCAAGCCCCTTTCTCTGAGCCTGCACCAGGCATGGTCCCACTTTGCGCAAGGCAGACAGGTGGTAATGATTCCGGGCCCTTTGACGCCATTAGTGGGGAACCCACAGATGCCGGCCATGAGGTTCACAAGAAATTTATCTTTTTTACCAAACAGCCCATATCCACGGGTCCAGAAGATCATGGGCCCGAGGAGCATACGTTCCTTGTGCGATTTAGGAGGGAAGCATAGACTGAAGCTGGGGGCTTGGATGCAGTACCTCCAGGTGAGGGACTACGTGAGATCTCTGAAGGCCCCAGAGCTGCTGATAGCAGACCTCACCCCTTTCGAGAGACTCTGTATGGCCACGACCCACCCGCCCCATGTGGTCTCTCTGCTGTATGGGTTGTTGATTAATGAGCGGGGGCGCGAGGTTCGTCTGAAATGGGAGACAAGCAGGGAGGAGGCGATCGGGAGGCACTTCTCCGGAGAGCTCTGGACCAAGTCTTACCTCCTATCTCACAAGCTCTTTATCTCGGCTAAAGCTCAGGAACTAAATTACAAAATAGTGATGCAATGATATAGAACCCCGGATAATCCCCCTAGAATCTTTCCAGAGAAATCAAATGAATGCTGGAAATGTTGTTCGAAGGTTGGCACTATGTATCACATTTGGTGGAGCTGCCCTTTGATTGCTTCTCTCTGGGGGGACGTCGCCAGGCTGTACGAAGGGGTGTGCAGATCCCTACTTGTACTGACTCCCGAGATCGCTCTCCTCTCTATGTTTCCAGGACCTATCTCACACGAGAAAAAGGGGGTGTTGAGACACTTCATTTCGGTTATGCGCCATATTATACCCCAGTATTGGAGGCGGGGAGGTGCGATCCCGAGGGTTGCATGGGTGGAGGCCCTGGGCTTTATCAAATACATGGAAGAACTTAGGAGCTCCAATTTGGACATGGGCTTTGCACAAGTTATCAGCCTTGATGCATGGGCTCCCTGTATAGACTTCAGAGGATCACCGGCATTTCATAAATGGCTTACTGATGGCTCGGTGTAAGAGCTGTCCATGACAACCACCAGTGGACTTAAGGGTCGATGCTTTAACTCTTTCATGTGGAGGACGAGAAAATCCTACCCCCCCCTCCTAACCCCTCCTCTATCCCCTCCCTTTCAAGCCTTATCTTCTTTCCCCCCTTTTTTTCTACTTTTCTCTTTCTATTTTTTTATTAACGTGTACCTTTTTCTCTTTTTTGTTGTTTAGAAGTTAATATTGGTTTAAGGCAAATTGCTTTCACCAATGAGCTCTCTAGGGGGGCTCGCCGAAAGACACATATTATAAGTCCACATTTCATCTCTATTTTTTCAGTATGAGATGCTCATGGCCAGGCCTTGGGGAACTACATTCAAATTCAAGTTGGTTATGTACTTGTTTACTATATAACTTGACTGGCTGAGGATTTCACGGCTGGCAACAATGTTTTGTTTGATTCGGAATCCGACTATACAATACGATGCATCGCATTGTTTTCTACTCATGTAATGCAAGTTCACGATTGCCTATGTATGTGGTGTTGACTAAGGAAAACCCAATAAACATATTTTGAAAACTCTTAACAGTCACGCATTTGATGTTCAGCCTCTATTTCTATTTCCCCCTCTTCTGAATTCAGTGGAAGTAATGAAGCTGGATTTAGAAATGTACATGCCCTTGTGTCTCATGCGGAAAAAAGGTTAACGGGAATGTCATAATTGGGGAGGCAGAGTGCTGAGTGAGGCAGTGGACTTTTGAGATCCCGAAAACATTGCCGGACTTCAACTGACAGCATTGACTGGGCACGTCTCTGACACTGAAAATCTACCCAGAATTTCTTGGGTGAACTGTAAAGTAAGGCCACTCTCACACACAGCATTGGCCAAACGCCAAGGTTGTTGCCATAAAGGGGAGTGGGACATCTAGATTATCAATTTCTCATTGGCTGGCAGGGCCACCCTGGGCCTTTTGTGGGCAGTTTTGTAGACAATTGCGAGCAAAGTGACCTATTTGCTGGCAGTTGTAGAATTTAAATTGTGCTGGACCTCTCCTCTTGTTAGGAGGGCCATTGTGTTTGGTGAATGACTCAGGATGTGATTGATGGTTCTGCACTAAAAAGGCTCCTTGGGTCTTCTTCTGTTTCTATGTATATTTGACAGGACGGCAGACTGTCAACAAGTCACTAGCCTTCATGGTTTTAGTCTCTAATCTGGCTAAAAGCACTGCCTTCCGCATGGGTTCATGTAGCCCATCTAGTGATGAGCAGCAGAGGATTCTATCAACTACTGCTGAGTCTGATTTAAACTCCATGTCCAGCCATGCAGTCTATAATCTAGCATAAATGCCCATCATTGTTTCTCCTTTGTTTTGTGTGATGTGGTCAAGAGTCATAGGGCTCATGTCCAGCTGTGCCCTAGTCCAACATTGTACACACTGGACAAAATCACTTCCTGACTGCTCAGTTCTTTCATCCTTTGGTTTCCCCACTCTACATTTAGCCCAATAAGGCTCTATTAGTGACCCATTACCTCTATAAGCAGGATCCAGTGAAGTAAAGTCAGCCATGGTAGCAATGTATGTTGTTTGAATAGTCTGCAGTTCTCAAGCAAATCCCATAGGGCTAGTCCTGGGATTAAGCAATTCCTTAACCAGGGTCATTTGGTCTGTTGGCGTGCAGGGTTTATAAGCATTGTGCCTTAAAACTATCTATAGTTTTTGTGCATCTGCACCTACGTCTCCCTGTACTACTCTAGTTGTCCTCATCATGGGATAGGCAGGGACTGGAAGCACTGATCCACCGGGCCTGTGACAAGATAATTTGCCCAGGGAAGGGTTTTTAAAAACAGCTAGGCCATGTCCACCCCTCTGGGGAGGTAACACCATGGGGTGGAAAGGGAGGGAGAGCTGCAATTGCCTCGTGTAACACTTTCTCATTGTTCTAAGTCATACGTTCCTTTTACACGGGCCGCCAGTCCGGTAAACCACTGCACGAGTGCTGACATCACTGCTAAGGTCTTCCAGATTCCGGCTATGAGTCCTGCAGGTGACCCTGTGTACCTTTCTCTTTTTTTGTTGGTTTGTATTTCCCGCGCCATCGCTTAGCGATGACACTGATATCCTTCCTCAAAGGCCGACATCTAATTTTAAATTGCAGTCTTCATAGAACTACTTTGCCTGGCTTTCGTAAAGGCATCTGCTTAACCTTTAACAAGGGCTGATGTACTGTAAGTGGTTACAGAATTGTAGATACCGCTATGAATGCTTCTATTGTGGTGGGGCGCATACTATGTTTAAAAGAGTCACTTAGCTTAACATCCATCCCTTTGGTAAATATTTTTTACCCAAAGGCCTTGACACCAGTGAGGCTTCCAAGAATGCTTCCTTGGCTAGAAGTCTATCCTGACCATCTGAAGGCCAGGCTAATTACTCTGGGTTTTCAGTATAGGTTTTCTTGTTCCTGAGTTTACAGATTCAGGTTGTACAAGGGTTAAAAATGTAAAGTCTGTGGATATATGTTATGATGTTGTTAGAACTAAAATTGAAAAAGAGATAGCTGAGGGCCGTGTTGCTGTCCATTTTGATATTCCCCCTTTTGCCAAATTTAGACTATCTTCACTAGGGGTTGTTCATATTATTTATCATTAATCTTACCCCACTAATTTGTCACTCAGTAATGGGATTGATACTAATTTATCATCAGTTGAATATGCTTCTTTTGATTCAGCATTGGTTTTGTTAAGGCTCTCGGGTCAGAATGTCTTAGTATTAGCCAAATTTTATATCAAATCTGCTTTTCGCTTTTTATTTGTGCCCCCTTTGGCTATAATTCTTTTGCTTATCAGTTTGGAAGGAAATTTTTCTTTGATACGTGCCTCCCTACGGGACTTTCTTGATCCTGTTTTAACTTGGAGACCTTGTCATCTTTTCTAGAGGAAGTTGTGACAAGTGAGATTCCATCATTTGGCATCATGCACTATTTGGACCTGCTGGGCTTCTTCTTCCTTTACCCATTCCTGAGACTCCATGGCAGCACATAGCCATGGACTTTGTAACAGATTTGCCCCCTTCCAGTGGTTTCATGGTCATCTGGGTAGTCCTCGACCGATTTCCAAAATGTCTCACTTTATTCCGTTGCCCGGGTTACCATCTGCCAGCCAGCTAGCTGAGAGGTTCATCGATCATATCTTCTGGCTCCATGGATTTCTCCAGCACATAGGGTCTGTAAGGGGGGTGCAATTCACTTCTAAGTGCTGGAGGTCCCTTTCTAAACTCATTGGCGTATCTTTGGACTACTCTTCTGCTTACCACCCACAATCTAATGGGCAGGTGGAACGTACCAATCTTCTCCATAACATGAACTTCTGCACATTTTTTTTGCCATCACGTAAAGGGTTACCTTCTCCAGTGCTCCCAGCTCAGCTGTAGGGCATAGACAATTACCTTCCTATTTAGCTGAGCTGGGAATCCTCCCTCATTGCCTCAGTGTTGGTGTGTTTGTCTCAGACACCCAGTATAGGTCTTTTCTCCCCCTACTTTGTCTGTGCTTACTCCGGATTCACATCTGTATTTGTTTGTTTGCTGCCTCCCTGTCTTTGCTCAGATCCTGCCCCTGTCTTTTGCTCTTCTCTGTGTGCACTTGTTTATTGTCTTCCTGTCCCTGAACAGAGCATTTCCGTCCCTGCATAGAGCGTTCCTGTTTCTGGGGTTTGTATCACCCTGTCCTGTGTCCTATCAGACAGTCAGGCCTGAGAGGAAGACTGTGGGGCCGTCCTTGTTAGGGCGCCTACCCCACTTTTTAGGCAGGGATAGCCCCACCTTTCCAACTAGCAAGGGACGAGATTTCCCCTCTAACCACCGAGGGTCATCTGCCAGGCCTAACCGGTAGGATGGCACGGTGGGTCCACACTCACAGTCTAACATTTTCAGATTAAACAGTTGGTTGAAGGCTATAAATGTAAGACACATGGGCCTGATTATCGGCCTCCTACGTAAGTTATTTGGTGAATTAGTATCTGTCTTGCCTCAGGTTTGCTATTCACGCCACGAAACTTTGTTGTTTTGTTGTGCCTTTTTATTGGCTTTTTTCTATGCAGTTTGCATTGGTGTCCAGGGGCAAGGTTTCTCCGTCCCCTCTATTACTGTCAGATGTGTGTTTCGGTGAAGGTTTCATTAAATTATTGCTGCGTCAATCTAAAACGGATAAGTTGGGTCGAAGTGTTTGGATTCAGGTAAGCAGTTTGGTTAATTCCCATCTATGTCCTGTGCATTATTTATTGTTTTTTGTTGAATCTTGACCCTCATGTTGTTGTTGTTAGCCGTTTAGTCATTCACAACCCTCAGCGGCCCTATAGGCGAACTTCTTCCATGTTTTACGGTTTTGCACTTTCAATTGTGTGATATCCACGCCAGTATCAGCTTTGACAGTATCAGCCATCGTGTTCCTTGGCGGCTGGGTCTTCTTTTGCCACTGATCTGTCCAAGCATTATAGATTTTTCTAGTGACTCTGCTCTCATTACATGGCCAAAATCTGTGAGTCTGAGTCTGGCCATCTTGCCCTCCAGTGATATATTGGGTCTTATACGATTCAGGACTTCTCTGTTACTCTTGTCCTCCTGGATATATGCAGCAGCTTTCACCAGCACCACAGCTCAAACGCATCAATCCTATCAGCTTTTTTCGCAGTCCAGCTTTCACACCCATACATGGCTATGGGGAAACCGGTGGTTTGCACTATCCTGTGTTAAGTTGCTATACCGATATCCCTACTTCGCCCCAATGCTATACTATGTTTTATCTCTGGCCTAGATTCTCCATCCTGGTCAATTTTTGAGCCAAGAAAGATGAAGTCTCTCAAAGTGGTTGACCCTCATAGTGGTTCTCTATTATTTCATGCTGACTGCTCTCCTCTTTAAAATTGCAATAAACTGAAAACGGTAAAGAAATGTTTTGTTTTATTGAGATTAAGTAATGCGCGGGTTACTTCACATTCATTCAGATTTGGGGCCTTTACAGAAGCTGCTGCTTTGGGCAGTAGTGAAGAAGCATTATGAAAGATTGGGAGATGGGATTCTAGGCGCTTCAGGCTATATGTTTGGCCACATTTGATAATTATTTCTTTTTCCTTTCTTAGCGATATGTTTGGATAATTGGTCATTCCTTTGTTTTTTGGGCCTGAAGCAAGAAGATAATGTGTGATTTGGCCTGATCCTGACATTTTAATTTTAATCTTAATTTAAAATCTTAAGGCAGGTGTCACATGAGCATAAGTGCATTTACACCGTGTATTTGTGCATGCATGTTTTAGGCTAGTTCCATACGACCGAGCGTGTCATCAGGCCGTGAAACTTCGCCTGATATTACGCTTGTGTAAGTATGATGTCCCCGCGGTTGAGGGCTGCTATTATCTCAAAAGCGCCTCCCATCACTTCAGTACAGTTGTGATCCTGAAAGCCGTGCCAGAGAATCATCAATATTTTTTCCCATTGTTCTCAGTGGTAAACCTTACATTGCACTCGTGTGCACATCACACGCCATGCAATTTGTTTTTAGGCCCCATTAAAAACCATGGACAATATGTTCTGAAGGAATGCCCAAAGATAGGACATGCCATGATCGCTTATGTATATGACTCAAAAGAACGGGATTCACATTTGTGCATCTCACAATACACAAATCTGAGGTTTTGTTTTTTTTTGTGAAAGCAGCCTTACTGTGCTTTCTGCATATGCAAATAGTGCACAGAAAACACACAACCATGCTTCCATTCATTGAAATGGCCAATTAGTATAATTAGTTCAATATGTGCTCTCTCCCTGCGCAAATACGAAGAAAAATAGAGCATGCGGCATATTTTTTTCAGAAACAAAATGCATGTGGGAAATGGGTTCTATTCACTGCGTGTTGCATGCGGAAATTTCCCAGGCTTTAGTTTTCGGTACTTTGAGTTACAGGGATTTTTGTCTGGCTTTTATCAAAGCGTCGTATCAATTTATCGGACATCGACATTAAATATATATTGTCATCTTCAAACTATAATCGAGAAGACTTACGAGTGGATATTGTTTCAATAGTTCAATTCAGTTTTGGACTTGGCAGACTTGAGTCTGTATGACTAGTCACTGGATATGTTTAATATGTGCATGGTTTATTTTTATATATGCGAGGGGATGCTGATAAGTCTTTGGCTTTACCCAGAAAGAAACGAGATAGGAAGATGAAACTTTACATTTATTCCACATACTCTCCACTGATGTTAACACACTTCTTACATCGGTATTCCAAGTTCTGTAAGCCTTGCAAAAAGGATTTCGGTTGTGCCTCAAACCAGTCATCCGTAGCAGCCATGGCATCAGAAATGGTGTGAAATTTGGTACCCTTGAGGTGTCTCTTCATGTTTGGAAACAGATGATAGTTGGAGGGAGCTAGATCTGGTAAATAAGGTGGGTGGTCAACCAGCTGGAAGCCTAGCTCCACCAGTTTTGCCATGGTTTCTTGTGCAGTGTGAGTGGAGGCGTTGTCTTGCAGGAACAAGATTCCTTTGGACAGCTTGCCGCACCTTTTGGCCTTCAGAGATGCCTTCAATTGGTCCCAAAGTTCAATGTAATACCTTGCATTGATGGTGGAACCATTTTGAAGGTAGTCCACTAGCAGCAGCCCTCCTTATTCCAGAACACAGACGCCATCACCTTAGTGGCTGATTTTTGCACCCTGAACTTCTTTGGGTGAGGAGAACCACTGTGCCTCCACTCTTTTGACTGCTCCTTGGTTTTAGGGTCATACAAATGAATCCAGGTCTCATCCATAGTGACCAGTTGATCCGGGAAGTTCTTATCAATCTGGAAACGCTGACAAATGGACCGGGAAGTTTTCACTTGCATGCTTTTCTGATCTGTTGTCAAACATTTGGGGACCCACTTTGCAGAAAGCTTCTTCATGTTCAAATGTTCATGGATAATGACACAAACACGTTCACAAGAAATCCCCATGATGTCTGCTATTCCTTTAGCTGAAATTCGACGATTCTCCAGCATGTGGTTGTGCACAGCATCGACAATCTCCGGAACAACAACCTCTCTCGGGCGTCCAGGATGTTCTTCCTCATTGGTGCTGAAGTGGCCCGTTTTAAATTTGGCAACCCAGTTCTTAACTGTAGAATATGAAGGGCATTGATCCCCCAATGTCTGCGACATATCACCATGAATATCCTTCGCGGACTTTCCTTGCAGAAACAAGAATTTTATCACTCCTCTGCTCTCATTTGCTGTGAATATCGCCTTAGACTCCGCCATTTTGTTTTCCCGCGTGCCTAGATCACTGTTGCCATAAACTACAAACATAAAATTTTGAAAACATATATTAGACACAAAAGGCTTTTATGTGATATAACATTCGTTACCATAGAAACAAAAAAGAACACAAAGCCAAAGACTGATCAGCAGCCCCTTGTATATCTATTGAATGCTAATTAAAGTTAGGTAATCCTTTAAATAAATACAGCGGCCTTTTATATTCCAAATTGTGTGGTTTGTGTGTTTATTACTGATTATTGGTACTTGATTATTCATGTGTCATGACGCTTAGGATCCCTTGGTGTCAGTTTGGTGTCCTGCAGGACAAGATAGGCATGCTGCACTATTTCGCTTGTGTCAGCAACAGCGATTCCAACACTTTTGTGACTAGTCCTTATTTTGTGATGTGGGATCCATGGTAAACTGCTGTATCTTTGTCTCACCTTTCCATTGTGGATTATGTTGGGGGCTGTAAATTTATCAAATTTGATTATACATTGTACACACACTGTTGGGTCGATTCTTATGGTGCATAAGGTTGGTTTTACACTACTGTCCAAATAATCTCTCGAAAGAGTGAATGCAAATGACAGTCATCCCATGTCAATTCGGCCACCAATATGCTGATGAGTGATTCTCCTAGTTGAAGTAACAGGGCAGCCTCCGGAGCCCTATCTATAGTATCTGACTAGATGATCTGATCGTCAGGACCTGCCACATTATCCTCAAGCATTTAACATGGAGGTTTTTTTGTATTCAATATAAGTGAAGGGAAGGAGCATTTGCCACATTTATAGCAACTATAGATGAGCGAGTATACTTGCTAAAGGCAATTGCTCGAGCGAGCATTGCCTTTAGCGAGTATCTCCCCCGCTCGAGACTGCAGGTTCGGGTGCCGGTAGCGGGCACAGAGCTGCGGGGGAGAGCGGGGCGGAACGGAGGGGAGATCTCTCTCTCCCTCTCTCCCCTCCCTCTTGCTGACAGCCGCTACTCACTGCTTCCCCGAGCCGGCACCCGAACCTGCAGTCTCGAGCGGGGGAGATACTCGCTAAAGGCAATGCTCGAGCGAGCATTGCCTTTAGTGAGTATACTCGCTCATCTCTAGTAGCAACCCATCAATTGTCTACTCCCAGAAACATTCAGTGTTTGATGAGATGCTGAAAAGTGGCTATGTAGAAACACATCCCTAAGGTTCCGACCTCTACAAAACATGATGCTTGGATGGGTTCCAACAGCATCAGGACTAAAACCAACACAGCCATATCAAGACACATGAATGACATCCATGGGCGTAAATTTAATTATGTGATTTGGTGGAAAAACAGTAACAAGAGGCACCTTACGGGTGGATTAATCAAATTAATTTGATTAATTGCCCAGCCCTACATGGAATACTGTGTGCAATTTTAACTTACAGCAGGTGATGAAGAGGGCAACTGAGATAACTGGAGGAACAGGTGGACTATGGTATCAAAACAGGTTATCAAACTTGGGGTTATTCAGTTTGTAAAAAAAATAAGTCTTAGGGGTGATCTAATTACTCTGTCCAAATATAACACGAGACAACACACAGTATGGGTGTAGTGGTTTCAGGTACTGAGTTGGAGCCTTATGTGTAATAGCTGCAGGTCTGGAGAGTAGTCAGGGAAGAGCCAGGAGTCAGCAATGGAGGGTCTCAGTTTGTAGTATAGATGGATAAAGCGGGTAGCGTAGTCAGAAGGGAAGCCAGGGTTCAGTAATGGGAGGTCTCAGTTTGTAGTACAGATGGACAAGGCAGGTAGTGTAGTGAGAAGGGAAGCCAGGGTTCGGTATCAGACAGTCTCAGTAGAATCACAGACGAGCAGGCAGAAATTAAGCTTGATCAAGACTTGGAGCACAATAATCACGCAATGCATGAAGAGACAGGGCCAGATTTATATAGAGATATTAATTAGCTGCAGGCGTGGCCAGGACAGTGAGGCCAGTACTAAACTAGCAGGAACATAGAACAAGGCTAGGTATGCAGGGGAACTTGTCCAAAGGCCTGGAAGGCTCAGCAGGGAGAGCTGCAACCTGAGAGCAGAAAGTCCCGGATTCGAGGCCCGACCATGGTAGTCAATATTTAGTTCAAATAATAGACACTTTTTGAAGAAAAATTCTACATTTATTAATGTAAGACTTCATTTTTTCAAAAAAAACCCCACATCCTAGGAGCAAAAAGTACAGGGAGATTAAAGCAATAACATAATGACCACCCCTTCGGTAAGGGACACTTTTGTGGTTATGGCTTTAGATGCTGTTACACTTTCTCTGCCCTCATGAAATTTAGATGTTATGAAGTATACAAGTCCAAGAACAAAATCCCCCCCACTATCCAATGTATTCCTTAAAGGGGTTGTATCAAGATTACAACTTATCTTCTATTCACAAGATAAGGGACAACTTGCTGATCGTTTGGGTTCTTACCAGTTTAACCCCCGCTGAGGGTCACTTCTCCACTTGCAGTGATGTCAAAATAAATGGAGAACTAGTCGACCATATGCGGTCAGCGCTCCATTAATTTCAATAGGGGTTAATGGAAAAACTAGAGCGCATGCCGCTAGAGTATCACTGCAGTCCCACTGAAAATGCATAGAGTGTCAGTATGCTTGCGCGATCAGCACTCCGTCCGCTCTCCTCCTCAATGTGGGAGACCCGTGTTCTTAAGTTCGGTGAGGGTTTAAGTGTTGAGACCTCAACTGATCAACAAGTTATCTTCTATCTTTTGGATAGGAAAAAACTTGTAATCTTGGTACAACCCCTTTATGGCTTCATATGCCTCACGCAAACACAAAATTAGATTCTATATCAGCAAAACAGGGAACCTACCGCTCCATGAATTTGACACACGAGTGGAAACTTACACCAAGCAATCTGAAAAAACGCTAAATATCACAGTAGCTCACAATGATGTATGAAAAATTTGGTGCATCGTTCTAGACATGTAGACACTTTTGCCTAACTTCACACCACCTATTAGTTGGCTTATTTTATGCCAATATATAGCACCAAAACTTTGATGCAATTTTGGTGTGGATTGTTGCATTTCAAGCTCCACCCCTCCCCAATTTCTCTAAGCCACGCCTCTTGTCTAGAAAGGTGCAAAAAATGTCAAAAACATAATGAATGGAAAGCGTGTACGCCATTTTATTGCCGCAAATTGTGACAGAATTCTGGCGCATTTGAGTAACTCTTTGTATGCACACAAGAGTCATGCTTGTATGCAAGCATTTATTTCAAGTAGAAAAGGAGGACTTCATAGGTCACAACTGATTTTGTCCACACCATTCAGCTTACATGCATTTTATCTCACCAATCTTTACCCCCAGGGACTTAGCGTGGGACATCTTTGGTTACATAAACCCAGTTAAACGCAACTGCACAAGTAAAGGGCAGAAACTTTTACAGATGGTGGCAGCTGCCGATACAAACTTTCCATCTGACTTTGTTCTTCTCCTACTATTTTTGGTACTGAAAAAAATCTTGCAAAAAAGAGTTTATAAACAAAATAAATAAAATGATACTAAAAGGCCACTTTCTTAGAGACACCTGTCCTTTCATGACTTGATTGTCCCTGTATGGAAACTGGACCTGGGACCCCGGAGTGCAGCATAAAATCAAGTGACAAGTTTTCCGTGGATCAGTTTCAGTGGGAATCCACATCGGAATAGGAAAATCCAACAGTCAGAGGGACTCCTAATGAAGCATGGTCATCGGTGCTAGAACACTGATGCTCTAACTAATGTGTCTGGATGCACATTTCATCATTCCTTATCATGGATGGGCTATTAAACAGATGACCAGTTCCAGGCTATTGTTGTCTATGAGAAATAGAAAGGCAAGACAATGCAAAAATTTTACCACTGAGCAGTAGGAAACCATCACCTGGTCAGGTGAATCGAGATTTTAGCTGCACCGTGCTGATGGGAGGGTCAGCATGAATCCATGAATGCTTCCTGTAAGCTGTTCAGAGCATACGAGTACCTCCATCTAACCTGCAGCAACTGCAAGAAGATCCCTGTCCGCATGGGCCAATATTCCTGAAGATCAATTTCAACACCTAGTGGAATATATGCCACAGCAAATTGCTGCAGTTCTGAAAAGCAAAGAAGGTCCAACACTCAACTCAAAGGGAGTCTCTAATTGAGTGGATATTCAGTGTATATATATCACATTCTCAACTCCACATTCAACAGACATACACCTCTAACAGCGACTCATCTTCTGCAATATGCCCAATCCTCATTCGACTTAATATCTACTGCTGGGGGACAGTTAGGAGGTCCACCCGAATATACACTAGATCTGTGTATGGTCAGTTTTATAGTTTCTTCAAATTGCCATACTACCTCTATTTAACTGTCCCTATAACAACATTATAATACAAGGTGTTTTACTTGAAGCACTCAGATTCATGCTGAATAGAAAGCAGTGGCGGAAGAGTTGACTAGAGGTGCGGTTAAGATCCACTGAACAACAGGAACTACCTAATTATTGTTCAGTGCAATACATACCGAGTGAACAACATATGATTGCTACGTCACTGCTGGATGCATGCTCGTTCCAATGTATCTTGCCATGTAAAAGAGCCTTTAATTGCATCTTAATGTTTTGTGAGCTTTAGCCATTTGAGCACTGCATCCTATGATGGAAGGTCAAACCATTACTGTGGTAGCTCTGACCTTGGGACAAAAAAGTTTAATTACAAGTATAAGTAAAAATGCTTTCTACAATTAAATATATTGAAAATATGTAACCACTTAGAAAGTTTTCCATATTCCGATCATGAACTTGATCTCCCTCCATGTGAATTCTCTGATGTACAAAAGTCTGCTCATGTATAAGATGTTTTGTATACATTTTACACATCACAGGGTCTTCCCCCCATTGTGATTTCTCTGATGCATCATAAGAGATTGTTTCTGGGTAAAAGTTTTCCCACATTCTTCGCATGAAAAAGGCCTCTCCCCAGTGTGACTTCTCTGATGTACAATCAGAGTCTGGAGTTGGATAAACCGTTTTCCACAATCTGCACATGAATATGGCTTCTCTCCAGTGTGATTTCTATGATGTATGATAAGTGAGTGTTTTTGGTTGAACCGTTTCCCACACACTAAACATGGGTATGGCCTCTCTTTTGTGTGAATTCTCCGATGTACAACAAGAGCTTGTTTCTGGTTAAAGCATTTCCCACAATCTGTACACGGAAAGGGCTTCTCCCCTGTGTGGATTCTTTGATGTTCAACAAGACTTCGTTTTCGAGTAAAACATTTCCCACAATCTTGACAGGAATATGGCCTCTCTCCTGTGTGACTTCTCCTGTGTGCAACAAGATCTGATCTTTGGGTAAAACATCTGTCACAATCTGAACATGAAAACGGGCGCTCCCCCGTGTGAATTCTCTTATGTACGTAAAGATTGTTCCTTAACCTAAAACATTTACCACATTCTGAACATGAGAATGGTTTCTCTCCGGTGTGAATTCTCTCATGCTCTACAAGATGCTGTTTATTTGTAAAGCGCTTCGCACATACTGAACATGAAAATGGCCTCTCCCCAGAGTGGATTCTCTGATGTCTCACGAGATCTGCTTTCCGGTTGAAGCATTTCCCACACAACAAACATGTAAATGGCTTCTCTTCTGTGTGAACCTTCTGATGTTCATCAAGATTTGTTTTAATTGCAAAGCATTTTCCACATTGTAAACATGAATACGGCTTCTCTCCTGTGTGATTTCTCTGATGTGCAATGAGAGTTTGCAGTTGGATAAACCGTTTCCCACATTCTGCACATGAATATGGCTTCTCTCCAGTATGATTCCTCTGATGTACAATTAGAGCTTGTTTCTGGTTAAACCTTTTCCCACATTCTGAACACGGGTATGGTTTCTCTTTTGTGTGAATTCGCCGATGAACAACAAGTGCTTGTTTCTGGTTAAAGCGTTTACCACATTCTGTACATCCATAAGGCCTCTCTCCTGTGTGGATCCTCTGATGTTCAACAAGACTTCGTTTTCGGGTAAAACCTTTCCCACACTCGGCACACGAATATGGTCTCTCCCCAGTATGACTTCTCTTATGTGCAACAAGTTCTGATCTCTGGGTAAAAGATCTGTCACATTCCGTACATGAAAATGGTCGCTCCCCTGTGTGAACTCTCTTATGTACATAAAGATTGTTTCTTATTCTAAAACATTTCCCACATTCTGAACATGTGAATGGTTTCTCCCCAGTGTGAATCCTCTCATGTTCCACAAGGTGCTGTTTATTTCTAAAGCATTTCCCACATACTGAACATGAGAATGGCTTCTCCCCCGAGTGGATTCTGAGATGTCTAACAAGACCTGACTTCTGATTAAAACATTTCCCACACACTGGACACAGAAATGGCTTCTCTTCTGTGTGAATTTTTTGATGTTCACAAAGATTTGATTTCCAGGTGAAGCATTTCCCACATTCCAGACATGAATACGGCCTCTCTCCTGTGTGGGTTCTCTGGTGTTCAAGAAGATTTGTTTTAGTTGTAAAACATTTTTCGCATTCCATGCATGAATATCCACTCTCAGTTTTTTGATTACTCCCATCAAAGCCGGGAAGCGGTTTAGTAATTTGTGACAGATCAGATGAAGGTCCTTGAAGACTTGTGGGATCAGATGAGAGATCTCTGCTATGGATGGCTAAGGGTAGGTTTGGGCTATTAAAGTGCTCTCCAAAAATATTTCGCATGCTATAGTATTCTACTTCACAATCTGAAGGTGTAGGGAGAGGATCGCACTGAAGACTCAATAGGGCATCTGTTGGAAAAAAAAAAAAGAAAATGATTTTCCATTGTTTTTCCAAAACATAGTTAGGCTTCTTTCACATCTGCATTGGGGGTTGTTTTCCTGCTCTGTTCAGGAAGCAGGAAAGGTAATTCCCTGGCCGAACTGAATCTGTCTTATGACAGAACCGAACAGCGATGAACGGACCCCTTTGACTATAATGGGGTTTGTTTGGTTTCCGCTCAGCTGTCTGGCATTTTATTAGATGAAAAAGTGCTGCATGCAAGGCTTTTTCTTCCTGTATTTTGTTCTGGATCTGCGATGGAAGCTCTGAACGGAGGTTCACGCACAGATGTGAAAGCGGTCTTAGGCCTGTTTTACATAGCTGTATTATTTCTTTTGTACGGGAAGTTGAAGCTAGCTAAGGCTGGTTTTATATAGCTTCATGTTTGCACTGCGGCTAGGGCTACACAGCGACTTTGGTCACAAAATTAGAGGTAAAGCACATAAAGTGTTTGCTGCTCAGTTTTGGTCATGAACTAATTACCAGAGCACAACAGTTACATATACCAGAAGTCTGAAGGGTAACACAACTGTAATATTTTGTTTCTCTTATTAAGACCGATAAAACTTTCTTTCTTTTTTTTTTTTTAACTGACTAAGGCTGCATTCACATCTACACGAGAGGCTCTATTGAGCATATCCAACATTAAATGTGGGACTTTTTTGTCCAGTATAATCCTGGAAAGGATGATAGGAACTGAACGAACCCTATTACAGTCCATGGGGTCTGTGCAGTTCCATCATAAAACTGAACCATTCGACCAGGGGATTCCGTTTTCCTGTTCCCATAATGGAGCAGGAAAAAAGAATCCCTAACGAAGATGTAGACATAGCCTAACATAATACTTAAGTTTTATTTTTCGTCTTCTAGTGGCATACAATGATAGGATGTGGGGGGTGATGAATATCCTAAACCAGGTAGACAAATATGAAGAATGCACAGTGATGAAGAAGACTGAGCTTTATTAGATTACATGTTTAAGTGTCGGAAGGATGCCTTCAACAGGCCATAGACAGAAGGACAAGACAAGTGCATTTCAAAAAGAGCATTGTGGAAGACAGCAAAGCAGGTGATGTCACGTGGGTCAGCAAGGTGAAGAATATTGTTCACAGTTTATGGTCTGATGAAGGCATTCAACTAAAGCTTTATCTTCCTCATCGTCATGCATTTACCATATCAGAAGCACCACAGATCTCCTAGTTTTTCCTTCCTCAGCAGTTCGCTATGGAGGTGTCATTCTACCCATTTTCAGGAACGGCAGCAACTGAGATACAAAACCTGTAAGAGCTGTGCCTGTCAAAGCACAACTCAATTAGGCAAGCAGCATTCTAATCAGGTTGCCGCGAATTTGCCCCCTGGTGATCGCTGCATTGTGAAGTGCTTGCTTTATTTCTTTGCAGTGGTCAAAACCAGGTACAGATTTTTTTCTTATAGGATTGTATGGACAGAGGCGAGTGTAAAATAAGACATTGTCATCACAATGAGGATATGTGACTCTTCCATACTGGGTGGTTATTACTCACCTGTACTGATACTGGTAGGCAATTCCTCCTCCTTACACGGTAGAAGAGCTTTATAATACTCCTCGTCTCCCTCTATCTCTTCCACTTTGACAATGATGTGATCATCAATCTAAAAGAAAATTACATTTGATGAAATAGTTTGATATGGCGATCTCTCTTTAAAACTCTTCATCTACTGTCGATTGCTCTACCTCATCGTCAGTATGTTCCGAAGGAAAATCATGAAGAGGACTGGGACAACTCTCTGGTGTACTACTTCTACTGGCTACGCAAGGATCCACTGGATCTGCAAGAAACACACAGACACAGAGGCGGTACACCATGTTAGATGTAATTATAGGTACATCTAGGTGACCTCCAAACTGCCCACCTTTACCGTTATTGAAAGTCTCCTCTTGTGGTGTGAGAGGCTCGTGGTCCTCCATCATGATGTCGTTGTACTGATCCTTGTGCTCTTCCAAATACTCCCACTCCTCCATGGTGAAATAGACAGTGACATCCTGATACCTTATAGGGACCTGACAGACACAATGACAGTCATCCACCAGACACATTATTTTGTCATGTTACCCTATAATGTCCCAGCAGCGCTCACCTCTCCGGTCAGCATCTGGATGATCTTGTTGATGAGCTCCAGGATCTTCTGCTCATTGTCTCTAGGATGCATCAGCGGTGGAGGTGAAGGCATCATGATGGGGCTTTGACTCTTGCTCCATCCTTCTGACACATGAGGACTGGAGCCTGCTGTCCCACACTCAGTAGATTTCTTCACTACCGTGTAATCCTGTGTATGGAAAGACGCACTGATAAATATCATCTCTTGTCCTCTCTACAGCCATACTTTGTCGATTAGAATAATATCATGGGAGATAATTCCCAGAAGCCCTCACCTCTCCAGTCAGTAGATAGATGATCTCCAACGTAAGGTTTAATATCTGCTCAGTCATTTTGTAGTTGGACATCAGAAGGGCAAGCTTTCTGTTTAAGTTAACTTGAATGGAGAGGATCTTATACTACAGAGACCTGGAGAGGGAAAACAGAAGGACTGGTGCTAAAATCCAAAGAGACGACATCCTGAATACAGTCTAATCATGTATTAATATAAGAGGTAAGGAGTATGGGCAACAACTCATTTATTAAGAAAATCTGCATGTACGGATTTTGGTGTGGATTTTACCCCCTGATTTGAAGAGGTAAAATCCACAGTGAAAATCTGCACCATAAATGGACAAGTTACGGATTTAAAGGGCCGATCCAGCGAAAATACATTTTTCCATCTTTGTCCCCCTCACCTGATTGCCTGTCACACACCGGAGGTTTCCTCTGTATTACAGCCACTTATATGCAGTGTGGCCCCCTGTCTGATACTTATCAGGCAGCATCTCGATGGTGAAATTTTTACTTTCATTATCAAATCCGTCCCATGATCTCATAAAGACAGCGTTATTTCTGCTGTACCATTTCTGCTTATCGGAGAAATAGACCATGATTATACAGTGAGGAGGATGAGCTGTGATCTCCTCTACTATACCTGTGTGACAGGAGCTGTGTGATCATCATCAGTAACTGTGATAAGAGTGTCAGTGTCCCCCTATAGACAGTTTCTCTGGTATGTTCCATGTAACAGCATAACACAGACTGCAAAATTAACTAGTCTCATATGGCATAAACCTAAAGTAAATCTGAGCTGGTCAGAACTGAGATCATATGACCATCTGAGGAAAACGGGGCCAGTCGTTTCAGACATAAAGGAATAACTAACCAAGTTTATACTAGCTCACTTATATGTAGTGGGGGAATTGATACATAATAAATTTTAAAAATCACCGGAGTGGCCCTTTAACGCTACAGGATGAACATTTATGTCCTGGAGGTTCTGAGTTTGTATGCAAGTTTTGGCTGCTTCTTATACCCGACACCCACAAGCAACAGCTCCGGTAAAGAGCACCATTGATCACAGCTGTTTCCTTTAACCCCTTCCCGCCCCCTGACGTAAGGGTACGTCATGGGAGCGGGGTACTTCCCGCAAAATGACGTACCCTTATGTCATAGGGATAGCGCGAGATCATAGCAGATCTCGCGCTATCCCACAGCGGGAGCCGTCTGTCACTAGTAGCCAGCCTCCCGCTGCGACAGCGGGGGGCATCGGAGATGCGTAGATCTAAGTAGATCGCAGCAGGGAAAGAGCTCACAGAGGGAGCGCACTCCCTCTGTGACTCCAGCCCGCTATTGCGATAACATCGCGAGAGCCCGGCTGGTTGCTATGGCAACAGGACGCCAGATACCAGCGTCCTGTATTGCCATTGCCTAAGATTGCTGTAATAAGCGATAAGGCATGGCAGGAGAGAAGTCCTGCCATGCATTATCGCAGTGATCATTAGTGCTGCAGTGTAAGTCCCTCAGAGGGACACAGATGGTGTAAAAATAAGAGCAAAATAAAGTACAAAAAATAAAAATGTAAAAAAAGAATGTTAAAAAACACTTTTTTCATACTTTTTCTCATATTAGCATAAAAAATTAAAAAAACCCACATATTTGGTATCGACGCGTCCATAACAACGTGTACAATAAAAAACTGAGGCAAAATGCCAATTTTTAGCATTTTGCCTCCCAAAAACGCAATAAAAGTGATAAAAAAAATGTGTGTACCCAAAAATGGAACCAATAAAAACTACAGCTCGTCTCGCAAAAAATAAGCCTTCATAGAGCTCCGTCCATGGAAAAATAAAATAGTTATAGCACTTTGAATGCAGTGAGTTTAGAAAAAAATAATAATTTCCATTGTGGAAAAACCTAAAAAAAATATAAGAATTTTGGTATCGTTGTAACTGTACCGTCCGGCAGAATAAAATGCAGTGTGTCATTTATGCTGCATAATTAACGCTTTAAAAATAAAAATCTATGGCAGGATTGATGCGTTTTCTCTCCCTACGATCATAAAAAAAAATAATAAAAGTTTTACAATATAGTCTATGTAACCAAAAGCGGTGCCAATAAAAACTACAGCTCGCCACGCAAAAAACAAGCCCTTATACGGCTGCGTCAACGGAAAAATAAAAAAGTTATGGCTTTTGAAAAATGGAGATAAAAAAATAACAAAAATTGTTTGGTCCTCAACGCCAAAATAGGCCATGTCATTAAGGGGTTAAATTCCACGATCAATGTTAGGGGGGGCCCGCACGGCCAACCCCCTGCAATTATCGCAGGTTGCCGTGCAGTTTCCATGGCAGCCGGGGGCCTTCTAGAAGGCCCAAGGCCTGTCATTGCAGATTGCCTATCAAGTCATGCCTGTGGCGTGCCTGGTTGGTTGATTTCTTGTCAATTTGCAGTATAATGTAATACTATGGAATTATATCAAACTGCAGGAGCGATCAAACCATCGCAAGTTCTTGTCCCCTCTGGGAACTAAAAAAATGTAAGAATTAGTTTTAAAAAGTTTTATGCACTATTAAAAAAAAATTATTAAAAGTAACAAAAACAAAACATTTGCCGTATGTATAATGAAAGAAAGCCCTCGAAAATAAGCCCTGGCTGCAATTAAAAAAACAACAAAAAAAAAACAGGCTGTGATTGGTTTATAGCCAGCTAGGTGAGTATTAGTTGTTTGTTTTTTTTAAGGCAGTGTAGCTAGTTATCACATTATTTATTTTTCACAATGAACTCTGTAAAAATGAACTCTAAAAAACAAATGGCAGAATGTCTTTTTTTTTTCCACATTCACCCCTAAAAAAAATTACTAAACATTATACAAAACATTAAATGTACCCAAAAATGATGTCATTTTTGTCCCGCAAACAACCAAACAACTAAGCCCTTATACGGTCGTGTCCATAAAATAAATGAAAAAGTTATGGGTCTTGGAATGCAATGATGAAAAAAATTTTAAAAACTAGTTGGTCGTTAAGGCGCAAGCAGGCGTTGTCACTAAGGTGTTAAGATGCTAAGAAGGATAGCCATATGTAGCCAATCTCTCTAAGGTCCCCTGCACACTGCAGAGCCGGATCCCGCAGCCCTGACAGTAGTGGCGTCCACACATACCTGTCTGAGGGCTCCCGGTACGGACCATCCGCAGTGCAGATTTTTCTTTTAGGCCATCTGCTCTTCCAGCAGCATCGCTGGGCGATGACACAGAATCCGCAACCTTTCTGCAATATGATTGCGGAAGGGTCGCGGATCAGATGGCTTCCATTGACTTCAATAGAAGCCGCCCGCACGGAATCCACAAAAAAAATGGAGCATGCTGCGATTTTTTTTATTAACGAGTGGAAACCGCACCTGGTTTCTGGACCTGAAGAATCGTTTTATTATAGCATGCTATGGAGGGTTATTGCTGCAGAATCCGGAGCGGAACCCCCGCTCTGGATTCCGCAGCAAACATCTGGCCGTGGGCAGGAGCCCTTAAATGAATTATTTGTGAGTTTTAATATGTTCCATCATCCGCACATAAGGGAGATGAAACAATCCCTTATTTGCATATTAGAGGTATTATTCCATCTCCCTTATTTGCATATTACCCAGAGGAGCATGAATGGCCTTATCAGTCTCCTCAATTACCTTCTAGGTGCTCTCCCTAAGGAGAATAATAATGATTTTTATTTATATAGCGCCAACATATTCCGCAGTGCTTACAATACAGGGGAAATAACACAAGACCACGGTTACATGTAGTAATCAATTGATGGAAACAGTAGGGGTGAGGGTCCTGCTCCAACGAGCTTACATATTACAGATAATAGGGTGATACTGAAGGTAGAGGGGCTGGAGATGTGCACGGTATGGTGAGGTGGAGAGTGAGGGATGCAATACACACAGACAATGGTCAGGCCGTATAGTGGCAGAATCGGGATGACTGCATGTGCCGGTTGATTACGGCTAGCAGCGATTGCAGTCTGTGGGACAGGGAGCATGTTATCAGGCGGAGTACTGAGGGGTTTGGTTTAGGGGATATGATATGCCTCCCTGAAGAGGTGCGTTTTTAGAGCATGCCTGAAGTTTAGTGTGTCAGCGATTGCCCGGATACTTTTTCGTAGCACGTTCTGTGATAGACATGATGATTAGTTAGTATAAAATGTCTATTGATTTGTATAAACCAAATGTATTATGCTGTTGTAATGACTTCAACCTAATGTGGAACTCTGCTGCATAAGGAAAGAGTTAAATCACAATGTTATATATATATATATTGCTTGTGCCCATCTTGGATGAATCCCCAGCCCTGCCCCCACACAGAAAGTTACTAAATAACACAGAGACCTCTCCACCCCTCCCATCCTGAAGCTAGATAAACAATGGGTTGCCACATACACAGAAACTGCTTAAGGTTGCCTGCATAGAGGACAGAGTCCATGCCACATCAGCACTTGGAGAGGGTGGGCAGAGAGGTGGGAGATTCTATATGATCCGACAAATGAGAATCCTATATGTTACTGATGTAACCTGTTGCACGCCCATTCTATGTCTTTACAATAAAAGGCCCTGTCTGGCTGTTTCTGGGCAGAGAGCCATTTTGGATATGAGACTGATCGCTTGTGTCTAATATGCTCGACAATGTGTGCACACTATACAATTCGGAAGCTACAAAATACCCCAAAACCTGCTGGAGAAAACTATAATCCAGATCAGTGGCGTCCCTGGGTGGGCCGAGTTACAGATTTTGATTTCTTTCATTCTGGAAAAATACAGAGATCGGCGGATGGCACGCAGAACTCAGGGGCCCGAAAATCTACAGAACACGGTAAGATTGCTTTATGTAAATCTACCGATGTGATCTGGGTTCTGACTGCTTTTCTGCCTGTTTCTGATCCAGAGTGATAAATCAATGAAAGGCAGGTAATATAGTTCTTTCTTACTCTGAAAAAAGACCACCGTTTTAACCTGCTTAAGGGGTATTTTGTATGCTGTGGCTGCTATGTCTGAGACGGTTAAAAATTGTGTATGCAAGACCAAGAGACAAATTCTGTAAGGGTTAATGTGTCAGAAGGGCGGACTCGGCTGTTTAAGTCTGAGGGAGCGCGCCAGACACTTGCTCCTAGGTAACTAGTGTGAGGTTAGGAAGATTTATGATACGCATATTTACCTTTATGATTGAGCGTGTTATGTTCTCATATGTGAAAAGGTATATACGCGGGAAGTATAGCCGTGCTTTGTGACGGCTGATGTCTCCAGAATATTGTTGAGGTTTTGGTCATTGAAAATAATCGTCAGTCTCTGTGTATAGCTAAATGTCCTGTCTAGATCGTGTACAAGGAGTGCTCTTGGGGATTACTAGTAGACGGTGGGCTGTTATAAAGGTAGATGAGATATATACCTTGAGCCGTTGTGGGTATTCTCCAGTAATCCCGTCTGTTTGGTATTATAGAAAGAATGTGCAGTGTTTATTATTGGGGGAGGGGTGCTGATAAGAGAGTGGACTGAAGTTATGCCACTGAAAGCATTCCCCAGTTAACCCTTTCTGTTCCCTTTGTCTTGTATTTTGTAGAATTAATGTGCATTGTAATCTGAGTGGGAAAGAGAGGTTATATTGGAAGGATTTGAAGAAAGCAGATTTTACAAGAGGAACACTACTGTGTCTAGAAAGTTCAAATAGGATAGAATAAGCAGGTAGAATAGAATGAGGGATCAGTGCAGGATGTTTTAGAATATGCAAAACATGTAGAAATGTTATACAAAGAGAAGGACCAGGAAAAGTTGCAGAAAGAAATGTCAGGTTATGGACAGATAAGCAGAAATGAATATGGTAAGATAGACTGTAGAAAGTTTTCAGAAGATGAGCAGGAAGCCTAGCAGAAAGAAAGGCGTTTTTAGCTAGTTTTTTTGGTATAACGTAGTTAAGAGAGTCAAGAGGAGAAAGCATGTAGTGGGGTATGTGTATTGCTTATGAACAATGTAATGCCTTTGTGTTGACTACAGCCCCTCCCTGTAATGGCGGCCGCGCTTGCAATGTTAACAACTCCACATAGTGTGACTCTGCAGCACTTCCCCCCATGTGCTCACTTTCAGGGTGTGTGATGTTACTTCCGGTCCCTCCCCATCCGGGACAGGACCTGGCCCCGCCCCTTCCTCCTCCAGCGTCCATTTTGCCTCACCTGGCAGATTTGCAGCTCCGCCCCTTTCTGCCTCTGGTGGCCATTTTGCTGCACTTGGGAGGCCTATATTCCCCAATGCCGCTGTATCCAGTGCTAACATCATGATTGTCTGAAGTAAGGTCTTGTTTGACCGGACTTTGTTACGCTCCAAGATGTGGCCACTTTGGATGTGTGATAAGTTCAGGGAAACAAACCTTTGTGAAGATGCAGCTTGGGACATAGTAGATGACTAAGCTGGTTTATAGTGCATGGAAGATTGGAGTTGAGGCATGGGAGACAGAGGCCGGGAATACATGACAGGGGACGCTCTCTCATGTTCCCAGGGGCTCTGTTTTCCACTGCCCGCTTCTCCAATGGATGCTCAGACAGATGATGTTATGGAAGGCTCCTACAGATGGAATAATTTCCCTATAGTCACCCAGCAAACTTTTTCACGCAATTTGGTGAAGTAATTTTACTTTTTATGTGAAGAAAGAGGGACTGAATTGCCCAGAGTAGGATGTTAATTCATCCGTATTCTTTAGTTTTTCCTTAAGTCTTTTGTATATTCTAGTGTCAGTCTACACTGAAGCTATAATTATATTCCGACAGAAGAGTAAAAGCTAAACGCTGGACTTCCCCTGAAATACTATTATACTGGGTGACGTAAAATTTGACTTGTGTTGCGCCCCCTTGTGTTAAAAAATGCTAACTGCAACCTGAGGAAAAAATCTAAAGGATATTTTCGCTCAGACTTCGCTGCATATAATGTCACCTTGACCTACAAGGTGCTTGTTTTTGTGCCTCTTGGTTTACTAGTTTGAACGCAATTACTCTTTTTTCCATTGAGTATTCCGGTTCAAAAGGGGGGAGGCATAGGTGATCTGGGTCATAGATGATCTAGGTGTTGTAGATCAGCTATTGGGCTTTTTAAAAAAAAATAAAAAAAGTAAATAAATAAATGGAATAAGATAACAAGATTCCGAGCCATGTGAAATAGAACATCAACATGATTATTTAGTACTAATACAGTAAGAAACTGCAGGTATGCAAACAGTTACCAGAACCCCTGTTGATAATGCATATGTTGAGCTTTTTGCAGATGGTACCAGGGTGAGGACTGATGACTCCACATCGGATATGCAGTGGTCACACAACAAGATGTCCTAGAAGCAGAAGCTCTTCCTCCGCATGTCACAGTACAAGAAGCGGAATTGAAGGCCCTCACTGAGGCGAGTAGAGTGGCGAGAGGTAAGACGGCAACCCTTTACACTGACTCCTGGTATGTATTTGGCATAGCTCATGATTACGGCCCAATATGGAAGGCCAGACAGTTTTTACCTTAGCAGGACAACCAATTGAGAATGGTGCAGCGGTACAGAGTCGCATGGAGGCCCTACTTCTACCTGACAAAGTTGAGAGTTCGCACCGATTCCTACACTGGAGAGGCGAGAGACGACACCCTCGCTGACAGCATAGCAAAGGCAGCGGCCCTCAAGCCGTGGAAGAAAGAAGAAAGATACTGACAGCATGAGTCAGTGGTAAAAAACTTTGGACATTGATAAAAATTTGGACTTTGATATGCTAAAGACTTTTACAGTTACAAGCCAGCAAGGAAGAAAAGAATAAATGGACTAATATGGGAGCAGCAGAAACAGGACAGCGTGTGGTGAACAGTCAACAGCACTTGCCTACCACAGTTCCTGTATCCCATGATGGCCCAGCTGATGGACGGAAAGACCCACCTAGTAAACCAGCAATGACGACGACGCTTGAAAGACGATGGGCGACTTCTGGGTTCTCTGTAGCTGCTGCATCATTTGTCCAGTTTAGCATGATCTATGCCATGGGTGAGTCAGGGCAGAAGTAAATTTGCCACATCACACTTGCCGGGACCACTCTACCCATTTCAGGGATTGCAAATTGACTACGTTCAGCTCCCACTTGTTGGGAAATATGAATACGTGCTTGTTGTTGTTGATGTCTTTGCAGGTTGGAGGCTGACCCTGTTACCAAGGCAAACAAGTAGGTAACCGCAAAGAAGCTCATGAACGAGGTAGACTGTGAATATGGGGTACCAGAAGTGATTCAGAGTCAGACAGAGGTATAAACTTCGCAGGTGAATGTAACATGTCATGTCTGCTCTGGGTGTATCCCAGGCCTTTTACATACTCTACCATCTTTAGAGTAGTGGAAAGGTGGAGAGACGTAGTGGCACGCTAAAAGTAAGATACTTAAAAATGACGCCACTTTGGAAAGACTGTCATCCAATAGCCTTATACAGTGTTAGATATGAACCCAGGGGGGGATTATACATTATCTCCCTACGAGATTGTTTGGGCTAGCCCCAAGGCTAGGTCGTTACTATGCTCAGTAGTTACAATTACAATCTGATGTGTTGACCAAGTATGTGATTTCCGTTGTTAAAGAACTAACCAAAGCCTATGCACAGGTGTTCTCTTCCAGACTCAGAGGCAGACACTGGGACACATATCTTGCAGCCTGGGGATTGGGTGTGCGTCAAGAAGTTCCTCAGGAAGCACCCTCTTGAGCCCCAATTTGATGGCCCCTACCAGGTGCTTCTGACTACTGCCACAGCTGTGAAACTAGCCGAAAGACTTACATGGATCCATGCTTCATACTGTAAGAAAGCTTCAGATCTGGGAGACCAGTCTTAGTTGTGCCAAAGACATTACTCTGGTTAGGGCTAGTGAGAGAGGAGGGTGGCAACTGGAATCCTTAGTCGGAAGAATATGAGGGTATGGTTACCTTCTAGTATAACTCGTTCAATGCTCAAGTAGCCGCATATTCCTTCGACTATTGTACTGTGGTCCCGTGTCTAGGCGCAAGATCCCACCGCAGGCCAGATTTAGCCCAGTCCAGCTGGTTATATGACTTATATACCCGGGGAATACAATATGTTTGCGCCACTAATAACGTCTGGGGAGAAGACTGCGGTTATTGGGGATTAGTGGGATGTAACACAGGAACCAGGAATAGACTGGTCCTATAAACCGCAAAGTGCCTTAAATAAGAAAGATAAGAGCGGGAAATCCCTAATTAGTCGTATAACCCTCCTTGAGAATAATAAGGACAGCAGGTATTGGAAGGCTGAACTTAGTATGTTGCTTGGTTTAACCATGGGAGATCCAAGCCCGGGGGACGGAGGGACTTATAGTCTGGGGACATACCGGTACGAGAGGACGGATCCCTTAGGGAAGTTTAAAATAAGGGATATGGTAGATGCACCCGAATGGAAGCCTTCACTTAGTCCCGTGCCCATAATTAACCCCCTCCGTCGTAAGATAAAGACCTTGACGAACATGATGATCATAGCCGACCCTACCTTTGAGGACACCTTGACAGTAGCGACTGGCTACTCTGACCAGAATCTCTGGTTGGAGTTGATGAGGTACAATGCTAACAGGAGCAACAAGTCTAACTGTTGCGTGTGCGGTAGTGCCCGACTACACTCGGGGATGGTCCCCCTAAATCTCCCTGTAGATGCTGAAGAGTGGTTTATTAGTCTCTTCACGAACATTTCCACTAATTACACTGTCCGTGAGAAGTGGAAGAAGCAATACTCTATAACTACTTAAGTGTTTTGCACCGGAGAGAGTATTACTGACTACCCTGGAAACTACACCTGCCAGGCAAATAGGCAGGGTGGAGGGAGATTTTTGGGGAACTCACCAACGGGGTATTGCTCCTCCAACGGTACGATAGGAGGGGAATGGACACAGAATCAGGTCCAGTCCTTAGGAGACGTTTACTGGCTTTGTGGAGACATGAGGTACAGGACCCGCCTGGAGGGTAATTGGACAGGGGAGTGTGCCTTAGTAAAGCCTTTATGCTCCTCCACATCCTGTCAGACAACATTGAGGATAATGAGGTTACCCCCAATAGTTACTTTATCTTGATCCATCTCAGTCTGTGTTTTGTGGTTATCCTGTCATGTTGGTCTATCCTTGTTTTCCGCATAGGTACGGCGGTTCCTTCCAGTCTTGTCACTAGGTAGTGTAGGGTCAGTGCAGGCGGCCTGGACGTGTTCACCATTAGGACTATCTCCAGGAGGGACATTGGTGTGGGTGAAGATTAGGGAGTCCCACGCCGTGCGTACCTGTGCACGCTACTAGTATTGTAACATCATACTAGAGCGAGAAGAGAGACCCCTGGTGGTAGTTTTGATCTACACGTGTACATTGACGTCATAGGATAGCCAAGGGGGGTACCTGACGAGTTTTAAAAAAATAGAGACCAAGTTAAAACTAGATTCGAGTCCATTTTCCTGATCATTATGGTAAATAAACGTTGATTGGATTAATTATGTTTATTATAATTAGCAGTGGTTTATAAATTATACTAGAGATGCCTTATAGGGACTAGTCGACCAATAGGACCTACCTCGACTATGACTTTTTAAAATAGAATGGCCTTAGATATGACTTTAGCTAAAAAGGGGAGTGTCTGTAAGATGATAGGGGAGACTTGTTGTACCTACATCCTAGACGACACGTGACCCGTGGGTAAAGACGCACTTGCCATTAAAGAAGCTGACCGCACTAACTAAAAAGAGCTAACTTTTGGGACCAGCACTCGCCATGGATGAGCGGGTGGTAAAGGATCCTGGCACAGACGGGCGTTGCTGTTGTATGTGAACTGATGGTTACCTTCTCTGTTCTAGTCTGCTGTGTTATCCCCTGTGTCAGAGAGACCTGTGAAACTGATGCTGGAAAAGCCGCTCCCACCATGAGTTTGCTGGATGCATCCCCAGAAGGAGTGGACAAGTCCTACACCCCCTTGAAGACCCTAAAATGAACCTTCAACGCGCTCCAGTTATAGGCTCATGCGCAGAGAACTGTGAAAATTAGATAGAGAATTAGAGGATAGACATTTTAAGGGGGGATTGTGATAGACATGATGATTAGTTAGTATAAAATGTCTATTCATTTGTATAAACCAAATGTATTATGCTGTTGTAATGACTTCAACCTAATGCGGAACTCTGCTGCATAAGGAAAGAGTTAAATCACAGTGTTATATATATATATTGCTTGTGCCCATCTTGGATGAATCCCCAGCCCTGCCCCCACACAGAAAGTTACTAAATAACACAGAGACCTCTCCACCCCTCCCATCCTGAAGCTAGATAAACAATGGGTTGCCACATACACAGAAACTGCTTAAGGTTGCCTGCATAGAGGACAGAGTCCATGCCACATCAGCACTTGGAGAGGGTGGGCAGAGAGGTGGGAGATTCTATATGATCCGACAAATGAGAATCCTATATGTTACTGATGTAACCTGTTGCACGCCCATTCTATGTCTTTACAATAAAAGGCCCTGTCTGGCTGTTTCTGGGCAGAGAGCCATTTTGGATATGAGACTGATCGCTTGTGTCTAATATGCTCGACGATGTGTGCACACTATACAATTCGGAAGCTACAAAATACCCCAAAACCTGCTGGAGAAAACTATAATCCAGATCAGTTCCAGAGGACAGGTGCTGCTCTGGAGAAGTCTTGGAGGCGGTTCGAATTAAAGGGGCACTTAGTCTAATTTCATTAGCAGAGTGGAGGGCGCAGGCTGGGTGGTGAATTGAGATGAGGGAAGCGATGTAGGGCATGGTGGTGCTGTGGAGAGCTTTGTGGATGAGAGTAGTGAGTTTAAATTGAATTCTGTATTTAACGGGCAGCCAGTGCAGTGACTGGCACAGGGCAGAGGCGTCCGAGTAGCGGCTGGACAGGAAGATGAGCCCGGCTGCTGCATTCAGGATGGACTGGAGAGGGTAGAGTCTGGTGCAGGGGAGGCCGATGAGCAACGAGTTGCAATAATTGAGCCGGTAGTGGATGAGGGCAACAGTAAGCGTTTTTAGCGTGTCTACAGTGAGAAAAGAGCGGATTCTTGTGATGTTATTGAGGTGCAGCTGACATGTTCGGGCGAGAGATTGGATGTAGGGGGTAAATGACAGATCAGAGTCGAATATGACCCCAAGGCAGCGGGCATGCAGTCTGGAAGTTATGGTGGCGCCACACACTGAGATGGAGATGTCAGGATGAGGTCGGTTAGTGGAGGGTGAAAACACCAGTAGGTCAGTTTTAGAGAGGTTTAGTTTTAGGTAGAGAGAGGACATAGTGTTAGAGACAGCAGACAGACAGTCGGTGGCATTCTGGAGGAATGTTGCTGTGAAGTCCCGGGAGGAGGTGTATAGCTGGGTGTCATCAGCATAGAGATGGTACTGGAAACCAAATCTCCTGATGGTCTGTCCAAAGCGGGCTGTGTAGATGGATAAGAGGAGGGGGCTGAGGACTGAGCTATGGGGGACCCCAACAGCAAGGGGAAGAGGAGGGGAGGTAGAGCCAGCAAAGGAGACACTGAAGGAGCGGTCAGATAGGTAGGAGGAGAACCAGCAGAGGGCTGAAGAGATAGCGTTCATCATCCACACACCCACGTTTAATACTTGTGAGTTCCCCTACCGGTATGTGGGTGATGACTAGCAGCATGAGGAACAGGATTTCCCATAATTCCCTTGTGATAAGCCGCAGTCCCGGCTTTCCCCAGTGTCACATGTTATTGTCAAAATTTCCAGTAAATTTTAAAGTAATCTCATTAAACGATGCAACAAATTCTGGTGAGATTGCAGTATCTCCGTCCCGTAGAGTCAATATGTCGTCTAATAATACGACCGCACCCGCGTATGTGAGGTACTGATTATGCTCTCCCACTATTTGCAAGCGCCGGTGAACACTTGGCAGCCATCGCTGCTCCGCACACCCGCAAATAAGATTGTTGATCAAATATTTTTTAAAAAATGATGCTCCAATAAATATTTAACAACTAATATCATCACAGGATTACAATGAAAGGTAACGCCTATATGTAGGTAACAGAAGATCCACCATTCAAAATAGGTGAAAGTTACAGCTCACCTCCTCCCCTACACAGGTCACTGAGCATGCTCACAACACTTTCTCATAGAGGTCAAAGAGTCCCCTCCTGTCCATTGTGTGACTGGCCCATGAGGCTGCTGTAAAGCATCTCTACAAAAGCTGCTGTAAAGCAGATCTCAAAAGCTTAGGCAAGATGGCGCCCCCCATAGTCATGTGTAGAATAAGAAAAATTACAATAAGAAAATAAGAGATTAAAAAATGGATGTACTGATTGTTGGTCCTTTTACATGTCCCAACTGTCAGTTTAGAGGAAAGTTTAGGCCTGATGATCAGTCCATCTAAAAGTTCCTGAAAGTGGTTCTCTGGGAATTAGCATTGATCGGCGGGGGTCTGCCACACGGGATCTCCGCAGATCACCTCAATGAATAGCTGCGACTGGTGCATCCAGCGCTGGCTGTGATTGGCTGAGCCTGCAGAAACTCAGCGGGCTCAGCTAATCAGAGCACTCTCTTGCTGGAGGCAGGGTCTTCAAACCCTGTCATTAGCAAAAGATCCTCAGTTGGCGATGACAAGAGCTGGGAGCTCCAGAGAGCAGCGGCAGAGACCCGGACAGCGCCGGCTAGGTGAGCATCGATTTTTTTTTTCCAGCATACTTGGCTGTGGGTTCAGCTATGCTGCTGAAACTCCCGGACAATCCCTTCAAAGGAAACCTGTACCCTAGGAACAGCACCAGTAGCTAAGCTATGGCGCTGTACCGGGTCATGATGGGAAGGCTGGGGAATGTGTTTTTTTTAGATTCACCTGTGCTGTCACCCAGTTAAGATTATGGACAAAATCTCATTTCCGACCGCTGTGTGCGTGCTCCCCATAGACTTCTAGGGTCTGCTTTTCAGACTGCGCACAATCTTCACTGGCAGACAGTGCAGAAACGGGCAGTGGGTGAGTATAAAAACACATCCCCGGCTGCCCGTCACCTCGTTAAACAGCACCGAGGCGTCAGGTCCCCTTTAAGTCTCAGCAGGAGAGCCATTAGTGAGTCGGGACTAAAGGCTGTTTCCCTCTGCTCTCTCCTCTCCTGCACCCTCTTAGCAGCAAAGATCAGCTTTGTTGGGTCATAAATAAGAATCCTAGACTGGTCGAGTTGTGGAAGGACCTCCCGGGTCATCGGGTCCAACCCCCTGCTCAGTACAGGATTCACTACATTGGTTCTTGAGTGCCGCGGCTCAGCCAATCACTGCGGTGCTCCATTAACCATTGCATTGAATGGCTGTGATTGGTTCATTGAGTGCTGCAATGCTTGGATCTCAAGTGCCGCTGCTCAGCCAATCAGAGCAATCATTTGCTGGAGGCAAATTTTTCTTATTCATTTGCTGGGTTTACAAACCCCGTGACCAGCAAGTGAAATACTGTTGGCACTGAGAACTGCAAAGACACCTGACGGAACTGCGGAGACCGGCGGGAAGGACGCGGACGGCATCTGAAAGGTAATGTATAGACATCCCCTGAAAATAAGACCCTGTGCCCCTTTTAGGGCAAAAATTAATATAAGACAGGGCCTTATTTTTAGGGAACCACGGTAGTATACCTAAGTCGTTTGAATGTGTGCTGCTATTTAGCCCAATTCCTCCCATTCTGTATGGGCTCATTTTTTAATTAGCTGCCAAGACGGTGCAGGAGAGATGAGGGCTAACAACGCCGCTGTGGGCCCATCCTCAGTGACGGATCTCCTACAGGGACTGACTGCAGTGTCTATATACAGTGATAGGTAGAAGCTGCAGAAGACAAACACTGCAATACTTTTAATTAAACCTATTGCAAAAACTATTGTCAGCCCAGAACACGGAAATGGACCCCCAAAGGTTAAACCCCGCGCCTGTATCCATTGTGGTAAGCGTGACTCCAGGGGGCTCCGGCTTGGGCAGTGAAGTCCCAGCACAACCCAAGGGCAATACTAGTAGGAATTCACTTACATACACCCCAGCAGGGCCCACCAATAACAGCAGGAATCCCTCCCCCCAGTAGTCACAGCACAGCCCCCTCCATCCATAGCCCTATAGACTGTGCACACAGCAGAGGACCACATACATCATGCAGTAGTGATGGCCGCCGGGGGAGATACGAGTGTGTCATCATCCGCACTGTGTGACAGAGCCGCCGGCGGGAGGTCACATGACCATAACAAAGACCACAAACCCCACTCACCGGGAACATGCCAGACACCGCACGGCACAAGGCGTAAAGGACCTGCGATGATGTCACTACCACGTGACGCGGCAGGGGCGGAGTCTGATGCTGCAGCGACGGAGGCCGTGCTGGAGAACGATCACGTGTTCCCTGACGATGTATGGTCACGTGACGGTGTGCGGATGGCTGTCAGAAGGAGGAGGGAGAGAGGGTCCAGCAGCGGCCATTGTGGGCGGATGGAGGCCATTCATTTGTGGAGGGAATGCAAAAAAAAGGGGGCTCAAAAGAAGCATATAATGTAGCAGCTGCTCTTGTGGGAGCCCTCCAGTCTGTAGGAACATGAGGAGTCCTCGCTGCATATCACATGTATGGCCTCCATTAAAACGTATTTTAGAATGTATACGTTAACCCCTTAGTGACAAGCCTGTTTTTTTGCTTTAATGACCAATTGCCATGGTGACCCTGCAAGAGCCGTAACCTGTTGGTGGAACTATGAGGGCCTGTTTTTTGGGAACAAGTATTACAAGGCCGGGTTGGATCCCGCAGCAGCATCCCGGACGGTGACCCCTGCGGCCCGGCCAGTACATGTGCAGTACAAATGACGCTGCGCCGCCACTAGGCGATGACGTGGATTCCGCAGCCCATTCACAGTGACAGCTACCATTGACTTCAGTGGAAGCTGCCCGCGCGGAATCCGCCTCAAAATAGAGCAATCTGTAACTCTCCTCCAGCGAGCGGAAAATCACTAATAATTTCCACTCTTTTGTATGGAAACCGGCCTTTCCATTGCATGCTATGGGTGCTACTTGCTGCGGAATCTGGAGGTGGATGCCCGCTCTGGATTCCGCAATGCAAACCCGTCCGTGTGCGTTGGGCCTCAGGTGGATGGCATTGTTATAGTTCTGGTAACAGAGCTCTGTGAAGTCTTATTATTTGAGGGGAAGATGTACTTTTTATTGGTACCATTTAGAGGTACATGAAGCTTTTGGATCGCTTTTTTTTTTTTTTTTTTTTAAGTGAACCTAAGGAAAAAAGCAATTCTGGCGTTTGTGATTGTTCGATCACTACTAAGCCTATGACAGCAACCTATTAGACTGCTGGAGGCTGAATTACATGGCAGACATGGAGGCCTTTGTCAGGCTTCCGGCTGCCATGGGAACCCATTGGAACCTTGCGATCATACTACATGGTGCCGATGGATGACAAAAGAATCTCCCTTCCCCTGTCATCTGCTTAAATGCTGCAATTGCTATTGATTGTGGCATGGCAGGGATTAAACTGCCAGGATCTGAGATTTCTTTACATCTGGTGGTTAAAGCAGGAGCCTCATTGTCACTAGTCAGCTAAGCCAGTGCTCCCCAACCTTTTTTGCACCAGGGATCGGCTTCAAGCACGACCATTTTTCCATGGCCCGGCGGGGTGGGGCAGGTGCGGGGCTTTGGTCATATGGGGGTGGGGTTTCAGTGGGTTCAGTAGTAATGCTATTACTACTGAGGCCGATATAGAGGACATTATTACTAATAGTGACATCCCACAGTGGCCCCCAGTAGTAATAGTGACACCCCACAGTGGCCCCCAGTAGTAATAGTGACATCCCACAGTGGCCCCCAGTAGTAATAGTGACATCCCACAGTGGCCCCCAGTAGTAATAGTGACATCCCACAGTGGCCCCCAGTAGTAATAGTGACATCCCACAGTGGCGCCCAGTAGTAATAGTGACATCCCACAGTGGCGCCCAGTAGTAATAGTGACATCCCACAGCGGTCCCCAGTAGTAATAGTGACATCCCACAGCGGTCCCCAGTAGTAATAGTGACATCCCACAGCGGTCCCCAGTAGTAATAGTGACATCCCACAGCGGCCCCCAGTAGTAATAGTGACATCCCACAGCGGCCCCCAGTAGTAATAGTGACATCCCACAGCGGCCCCCAGTATAATAGTGACATCCCACAGCGGCCCCCAGTATAATAGTGACATCCCACAGCGGCCCCCCAGTATAACAGTGACACCCCACAGTGGCCCCCCAGTATAACAGTGACACCCCACAGTGGCCCCCCAGTATAACAGTGACACCCCACAGTGGCCCCCCAGTATAATAGTGACACCCCACAGTGGCCCCCCAGTATAATAGTGACACCCCACAGTGGCCCCCCAGTATAATAGTGACACCCCACAGTGGCCCCCCAGTATAATAGTGACACCCCACAGTGGCCCCCCAGTATAATAAAGACACCCCACAGTGGCCCCCCAGTATAATAAAGACACCCCACATTGGCTCCCCAGTATAATAAAGACACCCCACAGTGGCCCCCCAGTATAATAGTGACACCCCACAGTGGCCCCCCAGTATAACAGTGACATCCCACAGCGGCCCCCAGCAGTGACAGTGCCCCCCCTGAGACCCATATACTTACCCCCTCCACTTCGCGCTGCTGCTCCTCTGCCCGGCACTTTGCTAGCAGCGATTATCCCGGGGGTACACTGTGACGTCGGTGTGCAGCCGGACACCTCCCCCTGCTCTTGTGGAACCAAGTAGTAGGAGACGTCAGGGGAGGAGGGATGAGGATCCCGGCTGCACACTGATGTTACAGTGTGGCCGGGATCAGCACTGCTAGTAGCGTTGCTTAGTGAATACCGGCAGGGTTGTCGCGGCCCCTGCCGGTATTCACCACTAAGGGGGTGAGTGGCCGACAGCAAGCCCTCAATTGCCCGGTCCGCGGACTGGTGGTTGAGGACCCCTGAGCTAAGCCTCCGCCTTTAAGGCTAGGTTCACACGGGTCGGAATTGCAACGTAATTTCCCTGCAGACTTTCCGCATGCATTTTTAAACCTGAGACTAAGCAGCAAAGTGCACGAGATTTGCAAAAATCTAATTCACACGCTGCCAACAAGCCACGCAGAAACTGACATGCGGTGCGGAATTCAAATCTGCGACATGTCAATTGTATCCCTGTCGCCACTGCAGACTCTCTTCTCTCTATGGGGAGAGATTTTCCCATCAGTAATTTATCAGGGTCATGCATATAAGTTACATTGACAGTAGATGATCTTTTGGATCTAGGAGAACCTAAAAGTATTGTATGACCTCTTTGTCGCAAGTAATGATGTGCAGAGATAAAGGGTATTGTTGTATCTTGTCTCCACCGGAAGAATGGGTGGAGACAAGCTGCATGCCCACAATTTGATTGGCTGGGCCGGAGAATGGGTCAAGGCTGTCTCCCCTGGTACCCTGCCGGTGTCCCATGTGTGCTCCGAGCTCCGCTGTCATGCTTTCCCCGGCAACCTTCTACCATTGCATCTTTGGAGCTGTAAGTTTCCTCCCACCTCCCCCTCCAATGCATTCCCAACTGTGAATATCCCCGCCCAGCAAGCCCTGCTGAAGGCGGCACTGCTCTGGCCTCCTAGCTCCGCTCTCATACTTCCTTCCCCCCCTGGCGATCCTCTCCCCTGCCGACGTCGGTGCTCCCCGCCTGGCAACCCCTCAAGCTGGCTCCGCTTTGTACTCCTTGCTCCGTTCTCATACTTCCCCTGGCGACCTTCTTCCCTGCCAGCATCGGTGCTGTCATTTTCCCCCCTCCGCTGCATTCCCCTGCTGTCGCTGCCACTGGCGCTCTGCCTTCTCCCCTCCCTGCTCCGCCCAGACGGTCACCCGCTGTTAGTCTCCGCGCCGGCCTCGCATAATGGTTGCAATATGTGACGGCAGTGAGGAGACTCACAGCAATGGAGCCGGGAAGGAGACAAGGGACAGCGGCGGAAGGGTGAGTGACCCTGGAGCCGGGAAGGAGACAAGGGACAGCGGTGGAGGGGTAATACCTGGCGGGAGGGGAGATAATGGGCACCCATTCTCCGGCCCAGCCAATCAAATTTTGGTTGTTGGCGTGCAGCTTGTCTCCACCCATTTTCTTCTGGTGGAGACAAGATACAACAGTACCAAGATAAAGTCTTGGTTGCCGGTTTTGTGCGGCCATTTATTTGAGAAAAAGAAAAGTCCTTTCCCAAAGCAGAAGTGCCTTCACATCCTTCTCCAAAGCAATAAATAAAGGATGCCATCTTTGATCTATTCTACCAGAACATTCTGGTAGACGTCACAGAATCAAGAATTTACTCAAGAGTTTTCATAGCCCTAAAACTCAGAGGAAAGCGAAGGGATATAAAAGAACCGTGCCACTGAAACAGGAAGAGGCAGATCAGGATGAAAACTCTTCATTTAGTGATGGTAATTCTACAGCAAATTGGCTTGCTGGCCCCCTTGGGACTGAAAGTTGCTGTGTGTAAAGGCCCTTTTTCCTCTTCGTATAAGGTTCAATGCCTTTATGTTTCTGATCTCCCATGCCCTTCTAGATTTAAGAAAATAAAATTGTAAAGAAAATTGCATTCCCGAAGATAACGAGAGTTATTATTGTACCGCACTTAGCTTTATGGTTTGCGCATAGGAGCTTGTACATTACCTTCTCTAGAAGTAGGTCAGATTGCAACTGAATGACAATTTGAGCGCCTCCAGGAAAAAGCAAGTTCTGGGGTCATCTAAGATTAAAATTTCTTCAAACTCACAAAGAGATGATTCATAGAACGGTGACAAGAATTCTGGTTCTCCTGGTGTTCCTGAAGTATTTCTTTGACCGAAATAGGAAATGAGGCCTCTAGTTTTTTCGCAAATAGAACAAGAGGATTTTTTGATTGGACAAGAAAATCTAAATTTCTAGATATACTGTAGGTGATTGGGCTTATGTCATCATCGACAACTTCCTCAGTCTTCAGAGAAATGAAAGCTACACCTAAAGAGAGTCTTGTCAGCTTGAACATGATCTCCAAACTGCAGGCATGATGTCATAGAGCAGGAGGAGCTGAGCAGATTGATATATAGTTTTAGGGCGAAAGATTCAGCAGAATATTCATTTATATTTCTGCACAGTCTGAGCTGAACAGTCCAATGGGCGGAGCTACCAGTGATTGACAACTACCCCTGTATGTACAGTCATACACTGATAGCTGTCAATCACTGATAGCCTGCAGTTTGGACTGCGTATTCAAGCTGACCAAGATTGCAATGTATCCCCTATTTAGTGTATAGGGGATAACTGATTGATTGGGGTGATGGTTGGAAGCTGTTGGACCGCCACTGATCAGACAGTTATCTCCTATCCTGTGGATAATCTTGCAGATACCTTTCAATTTTGTCACCAATATCTGACCCCTAAAACTAACTTTACTGACCTGCAGGAGTTGAAAAATCAATTACTTCTAATGTTCTCTCTTTTCTTATTAAGCCTATGTACCCTTACAATTAGGTTTGCATATACAATGCGTAGATGGCTGATTAGGTGGATTTCTCCAGCCAGCCAATCACCATGCATCTGTATATATTAATACCAGCCCCGCTTGCTATATGAAGCTGGTCATTATTCATTCCTCATCCTTCCCTCTCAGAACTATGGTGTTTGGGGTCATGCATGCTGTAAGGTTTGTTTGTGTTGTTCTCCCAGAGGATGGTCTGCAGACCGCGTTCCCTTACCTTTCTGTCAGGTGTGGTTCCAGACATTGGATGTCCTTTACGCTGTCAGATGGGTGATGTTTGATACCTTGTGCCTTCTCCATCAGATGGGTGATGTCAGATGCTCTACCCCTTACGTGGATGTTTATGTCTGTTTTTGGTGTATGTATGCATGCATGAGGTCCTGGGTGGAAACCCCCTGTGTCTGTAGGTGTGCAGAAACCTGGTGTGAACTTGTTTAGTGTCTGTTAGTTTGTGTGCAGACACCTGGTTGAACAATGTCTTGTTCAGTGTCTGTCTGTAGATGTCCAGACACTTGATATTATGTTGTATGTTGGTGTTCCTCTGTGTCTGAAGGTCTTCAGCTGCCTGTGGTGTGTTATGTCTTCGTGTAGTTTTCCCCTGCCTATTTCTATCTAGGTCGAGACCAAGGTTCCCCAACGTGGGGCTGCTTGTAGACAGGGTTCCCTTTCCTGTAGTTTAGTTATCTTGTTAGTGTAGGGACTGACAAGATGAGGATCCTTGACGTGGGCTTATGAGCTTATGTATTTTGGCCAAAATACTAATACCTCATACTTATTTATATTCCGATCTGTCTTACTGCATTAGTACATTTGGTAAGTATTTGATTGCCGGTGTTTGTGTGGGGTCTGTGTCCCTCTTTTTCCTTTGTTGCTTGCATTGTTAGTTTATGTCACGGTGTCCAATCGTGTGTGTTTATACTTATATCCTTCCCTTCAGTCTTCTTTAGGCTGCATTTGGGTAGGTTGTTTTTCTCATATCCTGCACAAATGTAACACTGCCATTACAGAGTAAACCCTGTCTATCAAAAGAATAAATAAATCAACATGACTCTTCTTGGCCAGGTGACTCTTCTTACTCCGATTTGCATACAGCAAGTTATAACTTTGAAATCTTATTGCTGAGATACACAAGTTTATTACAAAAAGGCAGGACCTTAGCAGGGATTGATTTTTCATCCCCTACCAGTCTTGAAGTCAGACTTGGGCCCAATGTCCACGGCACGCACGGATTCTGAGTGCAGAATCCGGCACAGAACCTGTGTGTGCCCGCAGCCATGGGTCATTTTCTCACCTCTCCGGATCCAGCGTGGGTCTTCTCCGTCGCGGCTGGATCTTCTTTCTTCAGCACACATAGTCTTTCTTCCGACGCATGTGTAGTGCTTTTTTAAAAACATTTTCTGCTTTCCCGCAGGATCTGCTGCATCAGCTGCGGGTCTGCCGCAGATCAGACGGCTTCCATCGACCTAATTGGAAGCCGTCCGTGCGGGATCTGCAGAAAAATGGAGCATGATGTGATTTTCTTTCATGTATGCGATCTGCATGCCGCGAAAAAATTGGCATCCGCATGCTTTAAATTCTTTTGCAGATGCTAATGCATCCCTATGGGCGGCTTGATTTGCGGATCTTAAATCAAATCCACCCGTGGACATTGGGCCTTAGGGGTGAGATGGTGGTGAAAAGTTTCTTATAATACCTAGGTTCTCAGTTTGCGGTATGTGTATCATAGGAGTTACATGCCATGTCTCTAGGGGGATACACCTACTGTGCTTCTAATATACACAGAATGCTGTTTGATCATTGCCTTAGGGGTATTCTGGGTAGTTTATTGGAGATAAATGGGCGTCCACATAATGCAGAGACGGTTCAGTTTGGCTAGAACAAGACGCACTTGTACAAAGCATGGCTCTCCATTCTTTTTCATAGAGGGGGTTCTAAATGCAGGATTTCCACTTGTACTGTCTACTTACCTTAAAGGGGGTCTCTGGGACTTTTCATGGATAGGTCCATCACTAGTAATAGTTGAACAGTAGAGGCCAACCCTTGGGATCCCCATTAATCCTCTGATTCCCAACACCACTGTCAGTATGGACAGTGCTGAAAGCAGACAGTGTTGCTAACATTGTAGCGGTATGGCGCCAACCCTTGGAAAATAACTCTTTAAGCCTGGGTTCACATGGGACGGATTTCCAGCGGAATTCTCACACATTGGCTGCACCGAAGAGCTGCGAAAATTCTGCTGGAAAACTGCAGCTGTGGGTTTGGGAGCGGCTTCACCGCCTGCATTTCCGCTGCAGCCATCTTTTCCGTAGAGAGGAGAGAGGCCGCTGCGGGAAAAAAAAAAGAATGGACATGCTGCGTCTTTAATTTCCGCGTCGCATGGCCATTCCGGTTTGGCTGCAACGGATTGGCCGCAGCGTGTAGACGAGATTTTTGCAAAATCTCATCCACTTTGCTGGTTAATCCCGGGATTTAGGAGCCGTGTGCGGAATTTCTGTGTAGAAATTCCGCAGCAAATCCATCCTGTGTGAACTCAGCCTAAAAGTTCTTATGACGTATGCTAATCTGATGGGTGGGCCAGACTGTCTCTTCTTCTGTTGAGGTTTTTTTTTCTTTGTTTTTTTTAACAAATTCTGCTCCCTCTGCGAGAACGAAATGGATGAAATCTCGCTAGATTGCCGACCGGCGCATAAGCAAATGACAGAGTCAAATCTCCTCAGGATGACTAAAATCTCGCACATGCACTGGTCTGCAATCTGCCGGCGCAAGCAGGAGATTTTAGTTTTGTTAAGATTCAGCCCTATCATTTCCACATGCGCCGTCCAGCGATCTCGAGAGATTTAATCTGTCCTGCAGATGACATTACAGGGGTCATCCACTTCGTGCTTGCCGAGGGGGCAGAATTTGCAAAAGAGCTTAGCAGGAGAAGAGACAGTCTGGCCCATTCATTGGACCAGTGGGTCCCAATTAACATACAGCGCAGGAACTTTTTAAAAACTATTTTCCAAAGTATGCCGCCTTCCTTAGTTCTACAAGCAGAATATATGGAAACAAGAAAATTTCCTATTGGTATAGGTGGTTTTACATGCTGGGAACTACGGACAGGTTCCCTTTAAAGTAGCTTCTCAGCTGAAAATGTTTGGACGTTCAACTGCTTTCTTAGAGGAAAGTTTCCCACATTCTGAACATGAAGCAACTTCTCTTCTGTGTGGATTCTGCAAGGTACAGGATTCAATTTATTTAAAGAAAAAGTCCCACAGTCTGAACATGAAAATGGTTCCCGCCCCATGAATTGTCTAATGTGCAAGAACTTGGACAACACTTTGTGGACACGACTATGACTTGTCTCTTGTGTGGATCCTCTGGTGTCGAACAAGACTTCTTTTCCGATTAAAACATTTCCCACACACTGTACAGGCGAATGGCTTCTCCCCCGTATGAATGATATGATGTACAACAAGATCTGACTTCTGGATGAAACATTTCCCACATACAGGGCACGGGAACGGCCGCTCCCCCGTGTGGATTCTGTGATGCGCAAAAAGATTTGATTTAACGGCAAAACGTTTCCCGCACTCAGAACACAGAAACGGTTTCTCCCCGGTGTGCGTTTTCTGGTGTCGAATGAGATCAGATTTCCGCTTGAAACATTTCCCACACACGGTACATGCAAGCGGTTTCTCCATTGTGTGAACTTTCAGATGTTCAAGAAAGTTTGATCTCATTGCAAAACTTTTTCCACATTCTGCACATGGAAATCGACCCTCGTTTTTGGAACTGTTCTTCTGCTTCTCACCTTCAGGCCTTGGAAGCAGCTGTAGAATCTGTGAAGGTTGTATGAGGGTAGGGGGAACGGACGCCATATCTCTGTTGTGGATGATAGAAGGAATGTTTATAGTAATAAAGTGTTGTCCATAAATACTTTGTGTCATATCAAGGTTTGCTGCACAGTCTGAAGATGACGCTAGAGGACTGCAGTCAAGGGTCAGTGGGACATCTGTTGGGAAGAAAAGATTTTGCTACATGGACAACTTGACTTAAATTACCAGATAACTGCAACACAATGCCAAGTCAGGAGAGGGCGTTCTACACAGAAAGTTAACACTCACATCATTTCTTAGCACCAATTCTTTAATTTTGGAATCCAATAGGTACGGTAGCAAATTTCATAAAAATCCAATCTAACCATTAACCCCTTACCACTCTAGACATATACTTATGTCCAATCCCCCCCCCCCCCCACCCCCCGCAATGAGATCACAGGGTGCTGTTTGGTTGCCATAGCAGCCAGGGGCCTTTTGAAGGCCCCAAGGGCTGCTATTGCATATTGCCTATCCAGCCATGCCTGAGGTGTGGCTTGATAGACTGCGGTAAAATACAATACTATGGTATTACATAATACATCATGAGTGATCAATCAATCGCAAACTCAAGTCCCCTATGGGGACTTAAAAAAAAAGTTTTAATAATTATAAAAAATAAATAAATAAAAAGTAAAAAAGAAACCCTCAGAATTATAAATGACAATAAAAAATTTGGTATCGCTGCATCTGTAAAAGTCCGATCTAGCAGTGTAAAGCATGGTGAATGTTGCCAGAAAAAAAAGTGAGAATTGCGCTTTTTTGGTCACCCCATCTCCAAGAAAAAAACTTTTAGAAAATGTGACCAGACAGTGGTAAGTACAACAAAATGGTACCTGAAACTACAGGACACCCCCATTAATCCTGAAAACGGGTCTTGTGTCCCCCTCTTCTCGTCACTCTGGGCTTGCTGCACCCACCCACAGTGACATCAGATTGAAAGGAGCAGCATTCTTATATGTGCGGTGCTGCTCCATTCGATTCAATGAGGTGGATTGAAATAGCCAAGTATAAGTGCTCAGTCCCACTGAAAATGAATGGAGTGCTGCCGTACATGCGTGATCACTTCTCGCTTTGGGTGTGCAGCAGGCCCACAGTGAGGAGGAGAGGGAGGCATGGGACCCCGATTCTCAGGATTGGTGGGGGTCTCAGTGGCGAGATGCCACTTTTAAAACAATTAAAGCAGCCGTACTCACCCGTCTTTTCCCTCACGATCCAGTACTGCAGCTCCCATGATCTTCCTCGTCTTTGTTTGTAAATGGCTACCACTGGACCACTGCAGCCAATCAGAGGCTGCAGTGGTCACATGCTGTTCTCCCGACATCATAGCTCAGAAGGTGGGAGCCGTGATGCCAGAAGAACAGCACATGACTGCTATGGTCTCCAACAGATGGTAGCCATTCGTAGGAAAAAAAAAAAAGACTGGGTGGACCGCGAGCGCTGCATCGCTAGATTATTGGGGGAATGAACAGGCGAATAGATTTGTTGTAAGTATTTTAACATACTTACACCCATGTTGAAAAAAATCGTCTGCACCCAAAAAACATCTTTAATGGATGCAAACACAGGAAGAATATACAAACTCTATGCAGATATTGCTTTTGGCCAAGTTCACACTTGCGTTCTTTGACCTATGCACAAAGCATATGCCGAAAGAGTATCCTATTGGTATGTACTAGGCCATTTGGGGTTGACAAACCTTTTTTCCCATTGTATGGGGACATAAAAACGGAGAAGCAAAGTAAAAAAAAAAATAATGTGCAATATACATTTTTTTGTTTATTTAACAAAGAGTCAATGGTGACACATGGGGTTGTATGTCTATACATTATATATATGTCGTTGGCTTCCATCATAAGGTATATATTAACGGAATACTTGTTTATCATGCAAAAAAAAAAATAGATGTGCACAGAGAAGACCGCCATCCGTGAATGTGACTATTCTGCATCGCTTGGTTATTACTTACCTGTACTGATCGTAGTAGGAGTTTCCTGCTCCTTACATGGTAGCTCACTATAATACTCCTCGTCTTCCTCTGTCTCTTCCACCTTGACAATAATCAGGTCCTCAATCTAAAATTGAATTGTATAGATATAGTTTGATGTAGTAATGTCTACTTAGGTCTCTTTATGCTCTTTCCATTAATTATTTCTACCTGCTGATCCCGTGGGATATTAGGATTTTGCCCCGGAACTTCTGCAGAATGAAGAGGATGGAGACAACTTTTTGATGAGGGACTATTAGTGGATCTATCTGTAAGAAACACATACAGGTTTACTGAATACATGCGATCAAGGCTGCATTCACACTATACATGATATTTATGTCAAAAGTAACCATAGCCCCTCATTCACTATACAGAAACGAAGAGAGCATCCTTTATCCTCCTTCAATTTGGTATTCCTAAGTATAGTTTTTTGTGTGGTATACGTTTTTCTTCTGCTTTTTACTTTTTTAAACATTGGAGCCTATGAGTGACGAATTAAACTGTATGCCTGTACACTAATATGCCAAAAGTCATGAGACAGGAATTAATATTGTGTAGGACTCCCTCTAGACCGGCGAAGTGCAGCAATTTGATGTGGCATTAATTCCACAAGTGGATGGAAGATGTCTGAAGGGATATTGAGCCATGCCATCTGGATAGCCACCCATACCTCCGCATACATGTAGGATCTCAGGTGCAAATGGACTTCTCTACCCCATCCCATAAATGCTGAATTGGACTCATGTTGGGTGAACAAACAGGCCACACCATTTATATGAACTCTCAGGAATGCTCATCATACCAGTTCTGGACTACCTGAGCCTGTTGTATTATCCTACTTGAATATCCCATCATTTTGAGGGTACATGAAGGTCTGCAAATGGTTACCAAGCAGTGAAATTTAGCAGGCACTATTCAGTGTTGTGTATAGGTGGATCAGTGGTCCCAACCCAGGCCATGAGAACAGACCGCACACCAGTATGGAACCAAAAATCACAGAGGTGACAGAAAAAAACAAAGACATTATTCACAGAAAAAGCCAAAAATACAATACCTGAAGGTCTGCAAAGCAGACACGATCGCCATAGGCACGATCGCCATAAGGCAGGCACAATCGCCATCGGCACAATCGCCGTAGGGCAGGCGCAATGGCCGTAAGCCCTGGAGATATGCATTCAGCCAGACTTGTCTCTTTGCAGACCTTCAGGTATTGTATTTTTGGCTTTTTCCAGTATGGAACCACCACCATCCTGCACAATGCCTTGTTGATTCATGGCTTCATAGAGTCTGTGCCACAGGTGAACGCTACCATCAGCCTGAAACAATTGGTACCATGACTTAAAGGGGTTCTATCACTAAAAAAAGAAAAATTCTATACTTATCTATTCCTCCCCCGTCAGTCTACTTAAAGGGGTTGTCCCGCGCCGAAACGGGTTTTTTTTTTTTCAACCCCCCCCCCCCCCCGTTCGCCGCGAGACAACCCCGATGCAGGGGTTAAAAAAGAACACCGGAGAGCGCTTACCTGAATCCCCGCGCTCCGGTGACTTCTTACTTACCTGATGAAGATGGCCGCGGGGATCTTCTCACTCGGTGGACCGCAGGGCTTCTGTGCGGTCCATTGCCGATTCCAGCCTCCTGATTGGCTGGAATCGGCACGTGACGGGGCGGAGCTACACGGAGCCGGCATCCAGCACGAGCAGCCCCATTGAAAAAAGAAGAAGACCGGGACTGCGCAAGCGCGGCTAATTTGGCCATTAGACGACGGAAATTAGTCGGCTCCATGGAAACGAGGACGCTAGCAACGGAGCAGGTAAGTAAAAAACTTTTTATAACTTCTGTATGGCTCATAATTAATGCACAATGTACATTACAAAGTGCATTAATATGGCCATACAGAAGTGTATAGACCCACTTGCTGCCGCGGGACAACCCCTTTAACACATCTTCACCTCCCCCATCGTCTCCTGTCTCCTGCAGTCCAGAGGGTCACTTCACCTTCAGCTGCCTGATTCTTCTCCTTCCTGTGAGGTTATGTACATTTGGTTGGCAGTCTTCTGTCTGCCAACCAATGTACGTTATGTCACAGCTCACAGGCTAGCAGGGGGACTGCCTATCTTCTTCAGAGATTGCTCATGCGAGCTGTCTATGAAATAGATTACAATCCCTTCCTGGGCAGTGAAGCTACAGCACAGGAATGTGACCTTCAATGACCCGGCCGGAAGGAATTTGAGGAATGCAGTCTTCATAACAAGCTGGGCCGAGCGTGCAGTGAGGTGACCCGGGACACTGCAAAAGCTCAGCTAGGAGAAGATGTGCTAAGGAAGCTGACAGGGAAGGAATAGGTAAGTATAGATTTTTTTTTTAATTGACAAAACCCCTTTAAGGCCCATTTAGACTCAACGACTCTCACTCAAAATTCACTCAAAAGCCGTCTTTTAAGCGAGTATCGTTGGGTCTAAACGCACGGCCACCGTGCAGTTTTCGTTAACGATTCGCTCATGGTTGTCTTTCAGCAAGTTGAAAGACAACGATGGGTCTTATCAGTGCCGCGCGCTGAGTTCTCAGCGAGATACCGCTGATACTATTGTTTCAGCTGGTATCCTGCTCGGAGAACACAGCAGAAGTATGCAGAAGACAGCGCTCCAGCTTTCTTCTGCATACCCTGCTCAGAGCACTCAGCTGTATACCAGGTGAGCGCTCTGTGAACACAGTAGAAGTATGCAGAAGACAGCACTCCAGCTCTGTTATGAATACCCCGCTCAGAGCTAGTATACAGCTGAGTGCTCAGAGAAGACAGTAGCTGTATGCAGAAGATAGCAGTTCTGCTTGTCTTTTGCATACAGTGTTCCTTCATTTACACACTTATGCAAAGTGAACGCTCAAAACTGTCACTCAAACTGCCGTTTGAGCGAATTTTGAGCGATCATCTTGCGGTGTAAATGCACACAACGATTATCACTCAAAGGATGTCTTTTGAGCAAAATTTGAGCGATAATCATTGTGTCTAAATGGGCCTTTATTGGACCACACTACATGTTGCCAGGCATTGTTATTGGTGTTATGGTGTTAATAGAGACACTCTGGTGGGTCTTCATGCTCCCATATACCATGGAAGCTAAAGAACGCTGCACTGACCTGCAGGATGTGTGTGTGGGGCCCCTGCATTAAATGTGAATGTGATTTCTGCCAGTCACTTGTCTATTTGCACAGGCAATTGAAGCTAGCTAGACAGTGTAGGTTGCAATAATGAAGTACCCATGAGCGGCCACTGTCCATGGTGTAATGCCATCTGTGACATATTCCTGGCACACACATGACAATGTGGATAGAGGAAAGTTAAACACGCACAGAACTTCAGAAATGTAATGCCACATCCATCTGGCACCCACTATCATGCCTTGTCCTAACTTAAATAATTCATATTGCCTTGCCGTGAGCTCACTGTCATCCTCACTCATAAGAGAACACCTCACAACTTTTACAGGTATGGGTGTTCCCAAACTGTCAACGCAGGAAAATCCTATTGACGGACACCTCTCACATACACTGTCAATAGGGTCTTATATGTGATTTTTAAATAAGAGGTGCATCTATGTAACCCACCTTCACATTTATAGATTCTTACCCTGTGGTGTAAGCGGTTGGTAATCCTCCATCATGACGTCGTTGTACTGATCTTTGTGCCCCTCTAAATACTCCCATTCTTCCATGGAGAGATGGACAGTGACGTCCTGACACCTTACAGGGACCTGACAGACACAACGATATAGTCACTTTCTAAACACATTATTCCTTTATGCTACCATATTCGGTCCCGGCAGCGCTCACCTCTCCGGTCAGCATCTGAATGATCTTACTGGTGAGCTCCAGGATCTTCTGCTTATTGCTTCCCTTATGTATCAGTGATGGTGGTGGAGGCACTATGTTGGGGCTTCTGATTTCGCTCCATCTGCCTGAGACAATGGGTTGGCTGCTGGGTGCCATACAGCCACCAGATTTCTTCGCTATTACGTAATCCTATGTATTAAGAGACGCACTGATACATATCACTCACATTATCCATCGTCTTTACCCATAGAGCGATGGCATGAGATAATTGTCACAGTTCCTCACCTCTCCAATCAGCAGGTAGAGGATCTCCAGGGTGAAGTTTAATATCTGCTCAGTCATTCTGTGACTGGTGTCCATCCTGGAGTGGTCAGTCAGCAGAAGGAATGTGAATTGGCAGAATCGTACTTTACGGGAACCTGGAAAAAGAGAGAACAACACGACAATCCTCTCTGTGATGAGAATAAAAAGGAAAATGTCTACAAGTATATTGAAGTGTAATTAGTTCTAAAATCTGGAACTTTGAATTTGAAAGCAGAGAACAAACTTTCAGGATCACCTGCAGCTGAAGACGTCTTGTGCTCTGATGGTTTAGACAATGATCGCTGCATTAGGAGAACATACTCAATAACAGGTTGATCCACCTTTTTGCGCAATCACAGTATTCAGACATCAGGGAACAAGGTGGCGAACATTCTCCATACCCAACTGAACCCATGCCATACCCAAACGCAACCCAAGCCCACTACAGCAGCTCCGTCATTTGGCACACATTGTGTGGATAAGTTGGAGCAGACCTCAGTCCTTTCCAGCATATCCCAAATCTGTTCAATTGGGTTACAGTACGGAGAATTTGGGGGCCAAGGCAGGGTGGAGAATTTATTGTTGTGTTCCTCCAACCACTCCCTAGTGATCTGAGCTCGATGACGGAGTATTGTTCTGTTGAAACATCTTCAACAGAAGATGAGGTCAGGGAAGACTTCCTGAAGATATGTGTGCAGATGGTCAACTAACTGGACCCTGTAGTCTTCACCATTCGAGGATTGTGGTATGATGACCAACAGTCTTGGACCATGCCAGGAAAACACTGTTCAAACTATGACACTGCCACCACCAGCCTATTAAACCCCAACGGTACACCAATTGGATACGTTTAAGGGGAACCTGTCATCACCTATGAATACCATAAACTAAGTTATGGTGCTCATAGGGCAGGTCCCGAGGAGTCCTGGGATGTGCTTTGCATGCTTACCTGGCTACCCATCCCTACACTGTCCACTGTGGAAGATGATGTGTGGACAACGCAGTGGACTGCAGGCTGTATGTATGCACACACAATGTTCTCTATTCTCCAATTGAAGAGGTAAATCCACTGTACTGTCCACATGCCAAATTCCATAGATGACAGCATGGGAACAGGGAGCCAGGTAACTATGCAAAGCACAGCCTCAAACTCCTCGGGACCTGTCCTATAAGCACCATAACTTTATGGTACTCATAGTTGATTACAGTTTCCCTCTATGCAGCACTCCTTATCTTGGGATAATCATAAAGTTATCATGGTTAGACAAATATTATATTCCCACTGAATGGCCCCATCTTGTAGGGTGTTAGACTTCCTTTGGTCTTCAGAAAAGCAGCAATTCTACATGACATAGGTTCCACTAGTAGAGATGAGCGAGCGTACTCGGAAAAGCACTACTCGCTCAAGTAATTTGCTTTATCCGAGTATCGCTGTGCTCGTCCCTGAAGATTCGGGTGCCAGCACGGAGCGGGGAGCTGCAGGGGAGAGCGGGGAGGAACGGAGGTAAGATCTTTCTCTCCCTCTCTCCCGCCCGCTCTCCCCTGCTCCCCGCTGCGACTCACCTGTCAGCCGCAGCGGCACCCGAATCTTCAGGGACGAGCACAGCGATACTCGGATAAAGCAAATTACTCGAGCGAGTAGTGCTTTTCCGAGTACGCTCGCTCATCTCTATCCACTAGGTGTTGGAATTGTTCTGCAGGAATATTGGCCCATGCAGACAGGAAGCTTCTTGTAGTTGCTGCAAATTAGATGACAGGTTCAGACCAGCTGACAGGAAGGGGTCATTGATTCTTTCCGCTCCTGCCCAATTCTGCCCCGTTCATCAGCATGGTACAACAGAAATCTGGATTCATCTGACCAGGTGAGGTTTTTCCTCTAAGTGATCCAATTTTTGTACTTTTTTGCCCACTGGAGACTCACCTTTCTCTTTGTTAGGGCCCTTTCAAACTGGCGAGGGTGATATCGGGCCAGGATTCACGGCCCAATATCACACTTGCCAACATGTGAAAGACCCGTGGATGTTAGGTATTTTCCTGTGATAACAGCCTCACATCACTTCAGGGACTTCATGGGCAATCTTGCAGCTAGATAGGACATGCTGTGCTGTGTTTCCCGCATCGCAGTGCCATGCAGGAAAGCATCGCTAGCGTGAATCAGCCCATTCAAAAGACTTAGGCTAAATAGACTATTAAATCAGAGCGGGGGGTGTCGCACGGGCGTGTAAACAGGTCCTGCACGTGTTAGTAAACCATGTATGTAAACAGGTCCTGCACGTGTTAGTAAACCTTGTATGTAAACAGGTCCTGCACGTGTTAGTAAACCTTGTATGTAAACAGGTCCTGCATGTGCAAAAAGGTACATTCTATGCGCAGACATGCATGCAAATCAACCTTGTTCACTGCACAAATACGCTGCGCTGAGACAAGTGTAATTGTGCATACGCTCGTCTGAAGAAGCCTTCCTTTCTAAGGAACGATGATTTGTGTTTAGGCACGTCAGCTGGCGCACCGATGCTGTATTCGATGATAAGTTGTTTCCGTCCACAGGATCCCCTTCCATTGGATGCTTCTCCTTGATCACGCCATTCTCTGTATACTCTCCACACCACGAGAAAACCCCCATGCGGTTGGCAGTGAAATCCCAGCACTGGCTAGTCTAGCAGTGATAACAAGGTCTCGTGGGAAGTCGCTCAGATCGATAGGTTTTCCCATCTAATGTTGATTTATGCCGAAACTGATCTACAGAAAACTTGTCATGTGATTTTATGCTGCACTCCGGGATCACAGGTTCAATTCCCATACGGGAAAGCACCAATCGTGAAAGGGTGTCTAATAAAGGGACATTCTGTGTGTGTGTATATGTGTGTGTGTGTGTATATATATATATATATATATATATATATATATATATATATATATATACACATATATATATATACATACATACATACACACACACACACACACATACATACATACACACACACACCTTGCGTTTTGATAAGCAACTAAACACATTTGAGGGGAGACAGCAAGGTATAAACGTAGGAGCGGAGACCGCCATACGTGGAATTACCTGGACGTCTATAGAATTCGGGGAGACGCTGGGGAGGGAAATGGTGAATACCTGCAAACATTCACCGACTCCCCAGGAAATTCCAGCTCACGGTGGATGAAGGACCTTTAATGATGTCATGATCATGTGACCGAGCAACGCTCGCACCCCAGCCTGATCTCATCAAAGGTCTTCATCAACATCAAGCTCGTTCTGCTTTCCAGAACTCTTTATATGTGTCCTTTGTGTAGTATATGTAACGCTTCAGATTTGGTGTCAAACCTGAGATCTCTGCTTGCTGACATCCTATAGGAGCCTTCGTAGTATAAATATGTGCCCGGGTCATGTGACGCACAGCCTCATTACAGCGCTTATAATTATGCTGCATCTATAATGAGCTGTAACATTCTATAACACTTTTTGGTTCAATTTCTCATCATTTTCAAGATCTCTGCTTGCTGTCAGTGCATGGAGATATTCTTGGTTTTACAGCCGGAGGCCAAACAATTGCTGATCCTTCCCACAGATGAGGGTCTGTTACAATTTGATACAGTTTATTAAATCCTCTGTGAGCTAAACAGTCTGGACTCCAGGTTGATACAATGTATCAGTGCAGGTAAGAAGTAAACTAGCAGGACAGGAGAGTGATTTGTACTGCTGCTGTAGAGGAATTCCCTGTACTGGATGCAGTCATAGCAAACCCTCAGCTGTGAAAATTATTCAGTCCGCCTGCCCGTGGCCGGATTTCCATTGCGAAATCCGGAGCAGGCATCCACTTTTGCATTCCGCAGCAAATACCTTCCACAGCATACTATGGAAAAGCGTTTCTTCCTGCCCACGAGCGGAAATCAATTGTGATTTTCCGCTCGCAGGGGAAAAGACACAGCATGCTCTATTTATAGGCAGATACGTGCGGACGGCTTCCATTGAAGTCAATGGAAGCCGTCTGACCCGCAGCTCTTCTGCAATCAAAGGCTGCGGGACCCACGTCATCGCAGCATGATCTGTACTGCGCATGTGCGCCGTCGCAGCAGCCGGCACATCTGCAGTACAGAATAAAGAAGAATCTGGACAGGTACGCAGGGTCACCAGCCGGGTATAGGGTTGGATTCCACTGCGGGGTTCTGCATGCAGAATCTGAGCTGGCCGTGTGCAAGCAGCCTTAAAGGGGTTGTCCCGCGCCGAAACATTTTTTTTTTTTTTTTCAACAGCCCCCCCCCGTTCGGCGCGAGAAAACCCCGATGCAGGGGTTAAAAATAAAAACTGCACAGTGCTTACCTAAATCCCCGAGCTCCGATGACTTCTTACTTACCTGCTGAAGATGGCCGCCGGGATCTTCTCCCTCGGTGGACCGCAGGGCTTCTGTGCGGTCCATTGCCGATTCCAGCCTCCTGATTGGCTGGAATCGGCACGTGACGGGGCGGAGCTACAAGGAGCCGCTCTCCGGCACGAGCGGCCCCATTCAGCAAAGAAGAAGACCCGAACTGCGCAAGCGCGTCTAATCTGGCGATTAGACGCTGAAAATTAGACGGCACCATGGAGACGAGGACGCTAGCAACGGAACAGGTAAGTGAATAACTTCTGTTAACTTCTGTATGGCTCATAATTAATGCACAATGTACATTACAAAGTGCATTAATATGGCCATACAGAAGTGTATAACCCCACTTGCTTTCGCGGGACAACCCCTTTAAGTGCTGTCTCCCTTCCCCATAGGTTGCTGTCCACTGTCTGCTAGCTTTTGATTGACAGGTGAGGACCTTAAGAAGGCAGAACAGGGACAAGTCATCAGTGTTTATTGAACTGTATGCAGAGACGAGGGGGAGGGAGACACATGGAGAGCTGCAAGTAGAGCTAATGGTGAGATCTGCTGTTTATACACATGTACATTGCTAAAGCTTTCTATACACTCCTACATGTCTTTGTGCATGTAATTAGCATGTAGAAACAAGAGTTCTGTAATTAACGGTATACAGTCTATAGCCACAAAACAGAAGCAGCTCCACCCACCAGTCCTAAGAGGATGAAGAATCAGATATACACCCTGCAGAGGAAAAAATGCAGAATATAAGTCATATAATGGCCAGAAAGACGGGAGCTTATTCTGAAGTTATCTGAAGACTCAGTTACACTTTAACATTTGCTCCATATTACAGTTCACAATGTAGAAAAAATACAGAGTTAAAATACGCTAATCTCAGGGAAGTGGCCAGCAGCGCATCTGAGTGAGCTCCTCTGTCCTAAGCAGTAAACCGTCTCTCCACGGCAGTCTAACGGACCCTGCCTAACCCAGACAGACCTGTTGCCATTGCGCTCACAGAGTCCCAAAATGGCGCTGGCGGCAGGCCGAGCGTGGCAATGCAGAGCAGTCCGTCACATTCTCATGCCTCCCCATAGGGGTCATCATCCTCTTCTTCACCAGGCAGCCACGAGAACCCTTCTTATTTTCCTGCACGGAGGCTGGGACTGCTGTCACCCAAGTTAGACTGCTTTCACATCTGTGGCGGGGGATCTGTTTTCCTGCTCTGTTCAGGGGACAAGAAAAGGGAAGGCCCTGTCCAAATGGTCTCGCCTTATGACAGAACTGAACAGTGACGAATGGACCCCATTGACCATAATGGGGTCCATTCGGTTTCTGCTCAGCTGCCCTGTATTTTACCGAAAGAAAAAGGTATTTTGTGCCGGATCTTCAACAGAACTTCCAAATAGAGGTTCCAGTGCAGATGTGAACCCAGCCTAAAGGCCCATTTAGACACAACGATTATCGCTCAAAAGCCCTCTTTTGAGCGTTAATCGTTGTGTCTAAATGGCCCCATCTTACACTGTTCAGCCGAACAAAGGTTTTCAGTTCTGCTTGAAAACTGTTGTTCAGCAGAACAGCAGGACCGCACGCTGTGTTCTGCGGGGAAGAGCTGGTAACAGCTGATAACATTGTTACAGCTGTTCTCAGTTCTCAGCCCTGTGTGCAGAACAGCTGTATATGCTGTCTATGGTGCTGAATTCTCCAATGGGAGCCAGTGGCTGGACAATGGAGCTAATTACAGAGCTAAGACCTCCTGCTGAGTTCCGTAACAGCTCCCAGAAGCTCATTTGCATACAAATGAAAGTAATCAAGTACTAGTAGCAATTAGTGCCTATTAGTACTGTATGCAAAACCATCCCTGATCTTTCAATCTTTTGAAAGATATCTGTGTGTAAATAGGCCTTAAAGGGGTTGTCCCGCGAAAGCAAGTGGGGTTATACACTTCTGTATGGCCATATTAATGCACTTTGTAATGTACATCGTGCATTAATTATGAGCCATACAGAAGTTATTCACTTACCTGTTCCGTTGCTAGCGTCCTCGTCTCCATGGTGCCGTCTAATTTCAGCGTCTAATCGCCCGATTAGACGCGCTTGCGCAGTCCGGTCTTCTCCCTGGTGAATGGGGCCGCTCGTGCCGGAGAGCTGGTCCTCGTAGCTCCGCCCCATCACGTGTGCCGATTCCAGCCAATCAGGAGGCTGGAATCGGCAATGGGCCGCACAGAGCCCACGGTGCACCATGGGAGAAGACCCGCGGTGCATCGTGGGGGGAGATCCCGGCGGCCATCTTGCTAAGGTAAGGAAGAAGTCGCCGCAGCGCGGGGATTCGGGTAAGTACTAAACGTTTTTTTTTTAACACATGCATTGGGTTTGTCTCGCGCCGAACGGGGAGCCTATTGAAAAAAAACGAAACCCGTTTTGGCGCGGGACAACCCCTTTAAGTGGTATTACACATGATGGGACTATTTTTACAGGCACAGACTTTCCCTCTATTGCTTTACTTCAGAATATGCAATAACAAGGCACATATCTCCCTACATCTTTAACCCTGTCGCTGAAGACTCTCTTAAAAGCATGCTTTCTAACCTTGGATCTATACTACAAAAGGATATCAATTCCGCTTTTCAACCTATACAAGCTGAATTGTCAGCATTGGGAGAATGTATCTGCCATATTGAAATGAAAATGGCAGAATTTTCAACAGCGCAGACCAAATGGGTAGATAAGAACAATGCTCTGGAGGAGGAAGTTTGTGCATATCTGGCAAATTTCGGAGGACTCATCACGTTGCAACAATGTGCAATTTCATGATATACTAGAAACAATTAAAATCAGTCCTGCTCGTTGAATATCTAATTGATTATTTTGTAGTAGTTCTAGCAGAGGAGTCTCAAACTGATCTTTTAATTGATAGAGCACACCATATTTCTAAATCTCTACCTGCAGCAACTCTGAGAGATGCCACTGCTTGCCTCGATTCCTGCCATTTTAGGGTGACTACCCACTAGCGCTTTTTTTTCTGCTGCGAATTTGCTCCTATTTTTTCTTCCAATTATCAATGGGACTTCCTAATGTTAAAACCGCAACGCCACGCATCGCAACTTTGCCTTTTTAACATTAGAAAGTCCCATTGACAATTGGAAGAAAAAATAGGAGCAAATTCGCAGCAGAAAAAAAAACGCTAGTGGGTAGTCACCCTTAAAGAGAAATTTCTCCTAACAGCTAGGAATGTTTCGCATATCCCAAAACGATTTCAGGACTGTATTCACAGATCTATCTGCAGCTACCTTAGCGAGACACCGTGAATTCATCAACCCCACAAGAAGTCCAGGGATCAATAATATTTCCTATAAATGGGACTTCTCAGCGAAAACTACTACTGACGAGAGATGGGGAAAAAAAAAACCAAACTATCTACAAAGTTGATGCATCTACATCAGGAATTGGGCCTTACTTTGCCACCGCCCCAAAATGGCTCATCTCCACGATTACAGAAACAATGGCTACAAAAGTGATTTTCTTGCTGTTACATCTGCTAATTATTTACAGCCGTTCTTATAGACCGAGCCCTTGGGTTACGCATCAAGCAAGTTATCTTTTGATACAGGCTTTTATTCCCTCATCAGAAATACATGTATATCTTTCTTTATGGGGTTATCCTGGAAGCGGCCGCTGAGATACACCGGGGTCGGTGCGGAAGCACTGGTCCGACCCCTGTGTAGCAGTCGGCGCTCGTGATTACAAGTGCAGCTTACATAGATTTCAATGAGAGCGGCACTTGCAATTACAAGCACTGGCTGTTACACAGAGCAGTGTTTCCGGTCTGACCCAGGTGTATCCCGGTGGCCGCTTTCTGGATAATCCATTTAAGTCTACTTTCTTGTACATATGGACATTAGACTGCCTTTTATTTAGTACTAGCTGATATACCCGGCTTCGCCCGAGTTAATTTGGTACTGGTGTTTATATGGTGTTCACACGGAAAATCTTATGAAGTCGTGGTTACTTTAGAGATACTGAGGAAAAACATATGTTCACCATTTTGCATGGTTCTCTGCATTACCCAGGAAACACCACGGGGAGGTAACCATGCGACGTTTCCTTTATATAAAATGACATCAGGAAGTGAGAGAATTTGATTACGTACATAAAATTTGGACGCTAATTCTTTTGCGCTTAGAATTGAATAATCGAGTTGGAACCCATTAGCTTTTCCTACTTATGACATAATCAATGCTCCTGCCAAATTTCCCGTTTCTATAACACCGGAAAGTGAAAAAACTACATTCCGTACGTAAAATTTGGACGCCAATTCTTTGGCGCTAGAATTGAATAATCGAGTTGGGACCCATTAGCTTTTCCTATTTATGACATAATCAATGCCCGTGCCAAATTTCATGTTTCTAGCACATTGGGAAGTGAGAGATTTAGATTATGTACGTAAAATTTGGACGCTAATTCTTTTGCGCATAGAATTGAATGGAGTTGGGACCCATTAGCTTTTCCTATTTATGACATAATCAATGCTCGGGGAAAATTTCACGTTTCTATGACACCGGAAAGTGAGAAAATTAGATTCCGTACGTAAAATTTGGACGCTGATTCTTTTGTGCATAGAATTGAATAATCAAGTTGGGACCCATTAGCTTTTCCTATTTATGACATAATCAATGCTCGTGCCAAATTTCCTGTTTCTATGACACCGGAAAGTGAGAAAATTACATTCCACACGTAAAATTTGGACGCCAATTCTTTTGCGCTAGTATTGAATAATCGAGTTGGGAGCCATTAGCTTTTCCTATTTATGACATAATCAATGCTTGTGTCAAATTTCCCATTTCTATGACACCGGAAAGTGAAAAAATTACATTCCACACGTAAAATTTCGCCGTCAATTCTTTTGCGCTAGAATTGAATAATGGAGTTGGGACCTATTAACTTTTCCTATTTATGACATAATCAATGCTCGTGCCAAATTTCACGTTTCTATGACACCGGAAAGTGAAAAAATTACATTCCACACGTAAAATTTTGACGCCAATTTTTTTGCGCTAGAATTGAATAATCGAGTTGGGACCCAATTTCTTTTCCTATTTTGGAGATAATCTATGCGTGTGCCAAATTTCATGTTTCTATGACATCGGGAAGTTGGAGAACTTTTGGCAAGTCAGTCAGTCAGTGAGTCAGTGAGTGAGTCAGTGAGGGCTTTCGTCTTTATATATATAGATGTATAGTTGGGCCCAGGAATGGCTCACATGTTTATGTCAAGTTATGTTCCTTCACGCTTCGACACTGGTGACAAAGCGATATCACTGCTAATTGGCTGGAAATGTTCGTCGTTCTATTTTGTTTCCTTAGATTCATGTTCTTTGCTTGCACAGTCAGCTCTGTCATTCTGATTTATTATTCTTACCAGCTAACTTTATAATCCAACTCTGTAAAGCTAAAAATGGTCTTTCAAACTGTATTCAGAATGGCCCTTTTCCACGGACCGCTTATCGTTCAGATTCCCGTGCTCCTGTAGGAATCTGAACGATAATAGTCCCGTGTAAACGCATGCAGCAACGGAACGAGAATTGTTCAATCATTCAGTTTCAGCCGTTCAGTGTAAACAGCAGTCATTCACTTCTGAACGACTGTCTGCTTGCTGTGAGTGGAGGTGGGCAGGGGAGGAACGCTCCTCAGCCCGCTCCACCGCCATGGCATGGCGGCAGTGCTGTGAGCGATGCCAGCAATACTCGCTCCTATGTAACAGCATCTGCACAAGCTTCACTGGAATAACCGTTAGTAGGTAAGAGAACAACAGAGGACTTTTCTTAGATGATGTAATTATGGCTTCATGGAAATGTCTTTAGATGCAGTTATAGACAAACTTCAAGGTCAACGATGTCTCCTATTACAAGTTAAATATTGCCAAGTCCCAAATTTTGGGAATATACATACCTTATTTGGATAGAAAACTACCAACTATTATCCGTGACTTTAGGACACTGAACATAATTTTGCGAAATATCTTAAACATGAAATATGCTGAGTTGGAAGAAGAGTGGCGATAGAGATGTTAATTATCCATAAGATTTTATGTACGCCCGTACTGCGGCTGTTTTTCAGTTTTGTGGGTTATATTTTTTTTCTCGTTTCTTTGTGCACATAAAAAAAAAAAAAACAATAATAATTTTTTTCCCTAGGAAGCAAAAGCTAGACTGTATGCAGTAATGACATACCTGGCTCTGGTTTCTGTAGACTGCTAAACCTCATTTGTTCACTATAGCCATATAGAGTTCAGCTTTTGTCTGAGGAAGAGGCATGTTGCCTCGAAACGTGTTGTGTAGTCGGTTTATTGAAACTGCAAAGTCAGGTTTACCAAGTTGCACCAAGCCGTGTTTTTTTTTTTTAGTCATTTTATACCTCCTCTTGTTAGAATGGCATTCATCTGGGCCTGCAGCACTTTCAGACAGAGCCATTTCATATCACCCCCACTGGCATTCAATTTTTTTTCTTAAACTCACTATTTCTCTATGGATCACTGAATCCTCCAACAGGGCCACCCCACCATTTTATGCCTTCTCCACTTTTTTTTCTAGCATTACTTAGCAATGAATGATCCGTGAAAAACAGAGTGTACAAGGACTTCATCTGTGCGCAGTCCGGTATTTTCTGTGCACCCACTGACTTGAAAGTATTAAACACTTCCAAGAAATCAGACCAGATTTGTTTTCCACACAAGGCATCAGTCTGGGTTAAAAAGAAAAATCTGCAAGGCCCCATTAACTGTAATGAGTTAGTGTTATGTCCACATGCAGTCAGTTGCAAATATGAACATGAAAACTTCCCATGTCCATCAAAGACCACTTATCCGTCTTTTTCGTGTGTGACGTGTGAGTTAAAGGCAGAGCCTGACAACACCTAAAAATGTCAGTTACCGGCTCTTAGCTTCGCCCTTTGATCAGATGATAGTGACAACCTCACAGGTCCTTTATCCTTGTGCACTGAATGAGGGATTATGATGGAGGAGGGGGGGGGGGGGGGGGGACTACATCCCCTACAAACCCCTGCAGCCTCAGTTGCTAGGGATACAGCAGTACTCAGTCTGCCAGTTTGTAGCTGGTTGTGAGACAGCTGGACACCTGTGTCGAGACTTCAATAAATGACCCCTCACAAATGTACACATACATAGCTCGTGTGCTCACAGGACCTGTGATGATGTCACTGTCATATAATCAGTTACATGGTCTCTGAGCTGAATGAGGGATTATGGGCGGACTACATTCCCCACAAACCCCCGTGGCCTCAGTTGCTTTGGATAAAGCAGTCCTCAGCCTGGCAGTTGTTAGTTGGTTGTGAGACAGCTGGACACCTGTGTGGAGACTCCACTAAATGTCCACATACATAGCCAGCGGTACATATTGACCAACAATATTAAAGGATAGTCCTTCACCACTATTTTCACATATCCTGAACGTGATATTATGTCATCTCAAGTGCTAATGCCGCAAACACAAGTCCAGCCTCAATCTAATCATCAACCGTTGTCTAGTGTTGTAATAAACCGTCGCGGTCATGCAAACACGTCCCCACAGAGGGTTCAATGCTGCCGTGAATCTAACACAGTTTACATGATACAGCGACAAGCTAGCAGCTGAAGTTTGTACATCTTGTGCAGCAAATATGCGAAAGCGACAAGCGAGCTGCTGAAGTTCACAAATCACATTCAATTTATATGCGAAAGCAACATAGTAGAGCTGTGTGTGTGACACGCATGTAGCAGAGCTGTGTGGCACATTGCACCACCAGAAACACTGGTAGTATAATTTCCTAATAATCACTAGTAAGCTCTATAAAGGTGGGATATGTGGTAGCCATTACAGCTGTAGCTGGTCTCATAAGGGAAGATATTTCAAACATTGAACTTAAACGTTGGTTCTTCCATTGAGTGATATTTTTATGTGCAACAAAACTTAATATATTGGCAACATCTTCCCGTGTTTTAGACAAAAAATGTTAAAACTGAGAATTGTCAGACTCTTCTGTTAAATGAAAAATTCCAAAAAGTAGAAGTGGTTTGGCTCCCATATATGTGTTCTGAAATGCAAGTTTTATGTGTGTGACATTTCCCAGGTTCTGATCAAGAAAGCATCTTCCCCTCGGTGTGCAGCCTCTGATGGAGAACCATTTGTTTCTTGTTTGTATAGGATTTCTCACATTCCGGACATGAGAATGGTCGTTCCCCGGTGTGAGTCCTCTGATGGACAACAAGACTGAACTTTCGGTTAAAGCGTTTTCCACATTCCAGACAGGAGAACGGCTTCTCCCCTGTGTGGATTTTCTGATGTCCCACAAGAACGGATTTCATGGCAAAATTTTTGCCACAGTCCAGACATGAATATGGCCTCTCTCCAGTGTGAGTTCTGTGATGCCTAACGAGATCAGATCTGCGGGTAAAACATTTCCCACAATCAGAACATAAATACGGCCGCTCCCCCGTGTGAATTTTTAGATGGTCGTAAAGATTGGATTTGTATGAAAAACATTTATCACATTCTGGACATGAAAATTGTCTCTCGTCTCTGGGAATTGTCTTCTGTTTCAAAAGACATATTTTGTTTCTACAGTACTCCCTATATTCAGCCCACGGGAACGGTTTAGGGATCTGTGACTGCTCAGATGAAGGTTCTGCAAGTGTCGTAAGAGCAGATGCTAGATCTCCACTGTGGTGGGCTGAAGGTAAGTTAGGAGTAGTAAGATTGTCTTCATAAGCATCTTCGGTGATATCACTATGTTCTACTTCACAATCTGAATACGAAAGGAGATGTCCCTCTGAACCTCTGGAGCAGTCGTCTTCTGGAAATAACATACAATATTCTCTGTTTTTAGAACAAATTTGATATTTTATAACATTTTACATTTTCATAGAAAGTTAGGAAGACAGAGATGAGCGAACGTACTCGTTTCGAATAATTACTCGATCGAGCATCGTTATTTTCGAGTACTTGGCTACTCGGGTGCAAAGATCCGGGGGCGCTGGGGAGCGGGGGATGGCGTGGTGGAGCGGGGGGTAGCAGTGGGGAACAGGGGGAGCTCTCTCTCTCTAACACTCCCCCCCACTCCCCTCTGCAACCCCCTGCTCACCCACGGCGCCCCCCGAATCTTTTCACCCGAGTAGAGAAGTACTCGAAAATCGCGGTGCTCGAGTGAAAAAGGGGCGTGGCCGAGTACATTCGCTCATCTCTAGAAGACATTCATCATGTTTATTTATCTGTAAACTGATCTAGACATTTCACTGAGATATGTAGCCCTCCCCTACCATGAGGGGGCTACAGACATGAACAATGAACTCATCTACATTGAACCTAGGGACAGCCCAGAAGGTGCCCATACACATCAGACAATTATCAGACGATGCCAATTGTTTCAAATGGATTAGCCAACAATCTAAGGGTGGGTTTACACAGGACAACTATCGTCTAAACAGTCATTCGACAGAGTGAATGTAAGCGAAAGCCGGTGGCTGTGTTTACACAGAGCAAGCAGCTGATGAGCAAAAATTAGTTCACTAGTCACTTTGTTTCAGACCACCTAAAAATAGTCACTGGATGATTATCGGCAGCAGTAAACAGGCAATTTATTTGGATCAGAAGCGGCGCTCCAATGGTGTATGGAAAAGTAGAAAACAGAACTAGTGTGGAAAGACAACTCACCGCAACTGATCCGGTCCTATGGTTAAGAGACCGGTCAGTTCGTTGGTCCACAGGGGCCTTTCAAGCCAAATTTGGGACAGTACACGTTGACGGTCCTAGAACATCCCCTGAAGGAGAGCAGCAGCGAGCGACTCCAAAACAGCCGTGTTGAAGAGGAGAGAAATATATATTCAAAATGGAAAAAACTCACTTTATGCGCTCCGTCAAACTGTGTCAGAATAGAGAAATCTTACTTGTTGAGGGGTGCCTGGACTCCTGGCACCCCCAATATCCAAGGAAGCAGAAAAACTCCAGTGGAGCAGGCGTATTCTTCATAGGTCGGTTTATTGCATATAAAACAAGTGGATTGGCGCTGCAACGCGTTTCGGCTTCTGTCAAGCCTTTTTCAAGCATAAAGGACAATTGGCAAGTGGTCTCTATTTATAACAAACATACACTGAGGGAAAAGGAGGAAAGGGAGGGGAAAAAGGAAACAATCACCCTATGCAACCTCTAAATAATAATTACATTGCAATAGATGGTATCATATCCCCATCTTAATGACACTCTGTTGCTATTATTTATATGATATGTACAAAATAAATTGTAATAAATAAAACATATCGAGCGGTGCCCGCAAGGTAGCGCGGCGCCGTTCTATGACGTAATCTGAAGTCCAGGGGAAAAGGGGGAAGTGCTATGATGCCACACCGGGGGATGGAACATTCCCTGAAATCAATCGGGTAAGCGTTAGGTATCCCAGGTTACAAGAAGGGGGCGGGGTCTTTTCGCGTCACCCCTAGGAGACCTCCCACCACGTCATTAGAACGGTCACGTGGTGCTGCGCCGGACGTAACGACGTCCGCACATATAGTTACAAGGAAGGGGCGGGGTCTTGTCGCATCACTTCTGAGAAGTCTCCTACCACGTCATAGGATGGTCACGTGGTACTACGCTAAACGTAATGACGATCTCATACGGGGGCGTCACGTCTCGCAGTTATGCGAATTCCTCCCGTAGCATAGTCACATGGAGCTACGCTATGCGTAGTGACGTCCCAAATCAAGGACGTTATGTCACATGATTGCACCAACGGGGTGCCGCAGAGATACAATAGATATTAATATCTAGTACTGGACCCTCTTTCTATAGCTATTTAGTAAGATACCGTTTCTAATTGATAATCTTCTTATATCCAATTTTGATCCAAAGGGGTTACCGTAGTCAACCACATGATATATTATAGAAACATCTTCTTCTCTGCGGCACCCCGTTGGTGCAATCATGTGACATAACGCCCCCTCCTTGTTACTATATGTGCGGACGTCGTTACGTCCGGCGCAGCACCACGTGACCGTTCTAATGACGTGGTGGGAGGTCTCCTAGGGGTGACGCGACAAGACCCCGCCCCCTTCTTGTAACCTGGGATACCTAACGCTTACCCGATTGATTTCAGGGAATGTTCCATCCCCCGGTGTGGCATCATAGCACTTCCCCCTTTTCCCCTGGACTTCAGATTACGTCATAGAACGGCGCCGCGCTACCTTGCGGGCACCGCTCGATATGTTTTATTTATTACAATTTATTTTGTACATATCATATAAATAATAGCAACAGAGTGTCATTAAGATGGGGATATGATACCATCTATTGCAATGTAATTATTTAGAGGTTGCATAGGGTGATTGTTTCCTTTTTCCCCTCCCTTTCCTCCTTTTCCCTCAGTGTATGTTTGTTATAAATAGAGACCACTTGCCAATTGTCCTTTATGCTTGAAAAAGGCTTGACAGAAGCCGAAACGCGTTGCAGCGCCAATCCACTTGTTTTATATGCAATAAACCGACCTATGAAGAATATGCCTGCTCCACTGGAGTTTTTCTGCTTCCTTGGATATTGGGGGTGCCAGGAGTCCAGGCACCCCTCAACAAGTAAGATTTCTCTATTCTGACACAGTTTGACGGAGCGCATAAAGTGAGTTTTTTCCATTTTGAATATATAAGTAAACAGGCAATTGTTGTCTTTCAACAACTAACCAATAACTGTGCAAAGAAGAAGGATAGCAGCGAACAGTATTTCTGGACTGTGTGAAAAAAACTCATGGCATACGCTATTCTGATCCAATCTGCAGACAAAACTGGCCCATTCGATTAAATGGGGATACAGAAAAGATGGACCGCACTCAGGTGCCATCTGTATTACTTAAAAGATACAGGCTAAAAAAAAAAAAAAAGAATTGCATGTCTCATATGTTGCAGACATGAAAAACGGATTACATACCGAAATAAAAAAGAAGCAAATACACGGACTGCATACGGACGCATAAAGTTGGAAAATGTCCATCATTTTGCAGAAGCAACATAAACGATTTTTTTGCGTGTACCTTGCCTAATGCATAAGGGGGGCCTCCCAACATGGATTTCTTCCGGCAGCAGTTTATCTCTTGACAGGACAGAGCCTGTAAATTTGTTCATACATTGCCAGAAAGAATAAGAGGAATAGCGTGTAAACGCTCCGTTAGGTGCTTTATATAGAAGGTGAAGCGCTGAGCGAGAAGCCACGATTCAGCGGTGTACTCTGTCTGTGTAAACGCTCTGCACGAGCGCTAACTATCTTAGCAGCGATGTCAGCGCCCGTGCAGGTGTTTAACCGATTTCGTCCCGTGTAAAAGGGCCATAAGAAAAGAATTGTTATTTCAAGAACAATATGAATATATACCTAAACTGACACGTCAGAAACATCCACAGGCCCTTTTGTAGGTTGCACATATCACTGCCATGAACAAACAAGTCAAACATGTGACTTCTACTGTGCATTGGTTAGTTATTACGCACCTGTGCCAATTTCTTCCTCCCTATGGGGTAGGTCAGCTCTAATATATTTCTCGTCTCCCTCGGTCTCTTCCACTTTGACAATAATCAGGCCATCAATCTAAAAAAAAATTAAAGGCATGCCATAAAGTGTGAATTAAAGGGGTTGTCTCGCGAAAGCAAGTGGGGTTATGCACTTCTGTATGGCCATATTAATGCACTTTGTAATATACATCGTGCATTAAATATGAGCCATACAGAAGTTATTCACTTACCCCCTGTGGTGTTGGCGTCCCCGTCTCCATGGCTCCGTCTAACTTCAGCGTCTAATCGCCCGATTAGACGCGCTTGCGCAGAAGGGTCTTCTGCCTTCGGCTCGGTAAGGCAGCAGCGGCGTTCGGGCTCCGCCCCCTTCTACGCGTCATCGCGTAGCTACGCCCCGTCACATGTGCCGATTCCAGCCAATCAGGAGGCTGGAATCAGCACATGTGACGGGGCGGAGCTACGCGATGACTCGTAGAAGGGGGCGGAGCCAGAACGCCGCTGTTGCCGGACCGAGCCGAAGGCAGAAGACCCTTCTGCGCAAGCGCGTCTAATCGGGCGATTAGACGCTGAAGTTAGACGGAGCCATATTTAATGCACGATGTATATTACAAAGTGCATTAATATGGCCATACAGAAGTGCATAACCCCACTTGCTTTCGCGAGACAACCCCTTTAAGAAGTCTTCTAGTGCTTTACGGTTAGGATTCTTCTACCTGATAATGCTGTGGCACATTATGATTTGTGCTTGAATCCTCCCGTGGACTGGGGCATCTCTCGGGTGTATTACTCTTACTGGCTCCATCTGTAAGATTCACACACATGCAGTGAATATATATAATTATCAGCTTAGGGTACCCATATGTGCAGCATTTATCTGCTGCAACACACAGGAGGAGCCTTGCTAATTGCTGTCCGGCACCGAGACTCATCAATTCAAGCTATATGACCGGTCTGTGTCCCAATCGGAAATCAACGTTTCTCTACTTGGATTCTGCGGCAGAGAAACACTACGTACAAAGGCAGCCTAAGGGTGGTCTTTACATGGGTAGATAATCTGCCCACGCTAACAAGTTCTGACTGACAATGAGCAAGGTAGTCAGCACTTTTTCCTCTTGTCTACATAGTTAGATTATCTGCAGTAAAGGGAAAAAAGATCGTTAGTATGATCATTAGTCCCCATACTGCTATCATTGGTTGGGTGCACATCTTCCTGTTTATAGGAGAAGATGTGCAGCCGATCAATGGGCATTTTTATGCTGGTGAGCTCATCAGCTAACAAACAAGCATTTGTTCATTCATATGATGGTCGTTGACTCTTTTATATGGCCTTGTGATCATATGAACGTTCGTGACCGATAATCAGGCCATGTAAAAGGTCCTTAAAGAATATTTAGTAGATTTAATCACTCTCCATTAAATGACAGTCTCCTCTTACCCAGTGGTGTGAGGGGCTGGTGGGTCTCCATCATGACATCGTTGTACTGATCCTTGTGTTCTTCTAAATACTCCCACTCCTCCATGGAGAGATGGACAGTGACGTCCTGACACCTTACAGGGACCTGAGACACAATGATACAGTCACCATCAAGACACATTATCCCTTTGCGTTATTGTATGACGTCCCGGCAGCGCTCACCTCTCCGGTCAGCATCTGAATGATCTTATTGAGGAGCTCCAGGATCTTCTGCTCATTGTCTTTAGGATGTGTCAGTGTTTGCGCTGGAGGAACCTTCATGGGGCTTGGGCTCTTGCTCCATCCTCCGGACTCACGTGGCAGGGAACTGGATGCCACACACTCTCCAGATTTCTTCACTACCGTGTAATCCTGTGTACCGAGAGACGCACTGATAAATATTACACACACTCTTGGGAACCCTCATCAGATATAATTCCTCACCTCTCCAGTCAGCAGGTAGAGGATCTCCAGGATGAGGTTCACTATTCGCTCAGTCATTTTGTTCTTGTCCATCCTCGGTTACTTAGTAAAGGATAAAAGGTCCCTACGCTACAGGAACCTGGAGAGGAAAAAAGATGCTAAAATACCACCAAATATATAACATTAAACAAGAAGTAAGTATACTACACTCATTATCAAAAAAAATAAAATCAAGCACCTGGAAGTTGTCAGAATCGAATGAAACTTTCTTTGTGATTGCAATGTTGATATAAGTAAGTGATTACAATATCAGAGGAAAAGAATGATTTATTGAAGAAAACTGAACCTGAAGGGAGGCTCTAGTACCCTGTTGTACCGCCTGTAGCTTGGATACAAGATGTGCTACAGGTGGGCATGGGGGCTCTAGTACCCTGTTGTACCCTGTTGTACCGCCCCTAGCTTGGATATAAGATGTGATATAGGCGGGCATGGGGGCTCTAGTACCCTGTTGTACCGCCTCTAGCTTGGATACAAATGTGATACAGGCGGGCATGGAGGCTCTAGTACCCTGTTGTACCACCTCTAGCTTGGATACAAGATGTGATACAGGCGGGCATGGAGGCTCTAGTACCCTGTTGTACCGCCTGTAGCTTGGATACAAGATGTGATACGGGGTGCATGAAGGGCTCTAGTACCCTGTTGTACCGCCTCTAGCTTGGATACAAGATGTGATACAGGTGGGCATGGAGGTTCTAGTACCCTGTTGTGCCGCCTCTAGCTCGGATGTAAGATGTGATACAGGCGGGCATGGGGGCTCTAGTACCCTGTTGGGCTGCCTCTATCTTGGATATAAGATGTGATACAGGCGGGCATGGGGGCTCTAGTACCCTGTTGGGCTGCCTCTATCTTGGATATAAGATGTGATACAGGCGGGCATGGGGGCTCTAGTACCCTGTTGGGCTGCCTCTATCTTGGATATAAGATGTGATACAGGCGGGCATGGGGGCTCTAGTACGCTGTTGAACTGCCTCTAGCTTGGATACAAGATGCGATACGGGGGGTGGGGGGCATGGAGGCTCTAGTACCCTGTTGTACCACCTCTAGCTTGGATGTACGATGTGATACAGGCAGGCATGGAGGCTCTAGTACCCTGTTGGGCTGCCTCTATCTTGGATATAAGATGTGATACAGTTGGGCACAGAGTCTCTAATACCCCATTGTACCGCCTCTAGCTTGTATGTAAGATTTGACACAGGTGGACATGGAGACATACAGGTTTTGTATGGTATTCTGCAGCATATCTCGGCAAACTTGCTGTAACTGAGCCTCTAGATCCTACAAACTCATAGGTTGTAGAAGCTGGTGTCCCAAATGGTCCCATACATGTTCTATTGGTGATAAATCTGGTGACTGGGCATCCACAGAAGTGTGAGACCAAATGTCCTTCAGCCAAGTGCCTGGAAACGGTTCCAACAGACGCAGGAGTCTGTATCAACGATGCCACCTGTCTTTGGATAGCGGACAATGTAACAGTTGGAGCTGCTTGTGCTGTTTGACAATCAGAAGATCCTCTCTATTGTTGGTCTGTCGAGAGCATCCTGAGCCCGGTCACCTTGTATGCCCTCACACATCTATTGGTCCCAACACCTCCTAACAGTCTGGTCAGAACGGCCCAAGTGGCAGGAATTCAACGATACGACCATCCAGCTTCTCCCATCCCAGTAATGCGCCCCTCTCAGACTCTGGTAACGGGGTGACATCTCTTCTCTGCGTCGTAGAGGCGTCTAGTGGCCAACAAGCTCTGCACAAGCGGAAGAAGAGGTCACTACACACAAGGAGCCTCTGTTTTCCATAGATTGCGACAAGTTTAAGATTAGTAGTGGAAGCCCTGGCCTGGCCAGAATGTTCTGGTCTGAGAATGTGGCCGAGCGGTTTAGCCCTTGGATTGATCTTTTATGACATCTAGATAGAGCATGCCCCATAGCCGTATCACATGTAATAAGTAGCTGTGGCATTAGGCTGTGACTGTCAGTGGTGCGTGAAAAAAAAGCAACAAAAAAAAGTTGCAAGTGTCCTTCCGGCGACAGCAGAACTTCGGTGATTTTATCATAAGACTGCGGGCAGGCTCACAGGAGCGTGTGGGAAGACGCACTGTGGGTGCACCGCCATGTCATTGAGGTCTCTCTCACACAGCGAGTCGGAAAATACCGCGATTTTTATCAGCGTTTTCTAATTCAGGTTTCTGCGTTCTACAGCGTTTTTTTAACAGACCCCATCATTCTGATGGGTGATGAGGTGCATTAACAAGTGCGAAATCATGCCAAAATAGAGCAGACAGCCCTTGAAAATCGCAGTGTTAGAAAATGCTGCGTTCGAGTGCAGTTGAGGCGCCAGTGAACTCAATGGGAGCGTTGTACTGCGATTAGCGTGGCATTCAAACTGCCGTGGTAATCACGGTAAAAAGCGCACGTGTGAGAGCGGCCTTGGAGGCGTTTTTACCACATATTTCACACATAAATTGCCCATGGAAATTAATGGGGTGCGTAAAAAATGCAGTAAATACACAATTGCGCACGCAATATGGAGGAAGGAAAAACGTTGTGACATCATCAGCTTGCTTGTCTGCGGTTTTACTGCGCAAAAATATGCAGTAAACACGCAGCCCTGAACCCGGTAAACGCTGCGTAAACACACACTTTTGCATACGGTCGTGTGAGAGCGGCCTAAGGCTTCATCGTCACTGTGTTTCACTATGTTGTGGGATTCTGTCATAGGTGCCAAAACTCAGTCACTGTCATTAGTTGCTATGGTAACCGTTTTACGAGCGTCTCTGCTATATTTGGCGCATAGAATAGAGCGATTGAAAGGGGTCATGTGCGGTGGTAAACAAATCGCAGAACGTCCTGTCTTTCAGCGCGCTCCCACACTGCATCTCCCGTTGTTTTCTATGGGGGCAGAGGTTGTAAGGCGAGGTTTCCGCATTGAAGGCAGTGGGAGAAACTCCGCAATCCTCCGCCGAGCGCAATTCTCACACGAGTTTTGTGTGTTGCAAGACACGCGAATACGAACTGCATTCTTTTGAATGGAGTTATTCACATGAATGAAACAAAAAAAAATAATAAAATCTCTGCATGTCCTATTTTTTGGCAGAACGCCTCGCCCGTTGTTTTTGATGGAACCTTTAAAAACATTGCGTGAAAATTATGCACGCGAGTGCGATGTGATGTTTGATGGGAAACGCTTGCGATCCTCCACTCGCCCAAGAAACACGCCCCTAAAAAAATGTCTTGCATCCGCGTGTAAAACGCACAGTGGTAAGCACGATATTGGGGAAATTTCCTATGTTTAGGCGCCTGAAGGCCGCAACCCCCCGCCCCCAAAACGCTCATGTATATGATACCATTCAAAAGTATAGGGCCATATTGTTTTGAGATGTGTGAGTTTTGCAACGCACAAATCTCGTCCGTGTGAAATTGGCCCAAGGGCTCCTTCACACAGGTGTATTTGCAAGTGCGATACGCAAAGAATCAAACCCATTGTTTGTTCACATTTCCGTTTTTTTCGTGCGCATTTCAATTAGCAAAAAAAAAATGCAGCGTGATCTACTTTTTTTGCGCCTGAAAGGTCCCCACAGAAATCAATGGGGGTGCAATACACAAGGAGATGCGTAATACGCTGCGGAATTCTGCTGGAAGAAGAGCACATCTGGAACTCGTAAGCCATTTTAAATGGTGCGTCCATTTTATATGGCCTGCGGTGAAAAAAGGGCGGTAAAATACGTTGTTATACATGCAAAAAAAGCATTAATTGCTTCACAAACACGCAGCACTGAGGCGCACAGATGTGAATACGGCCATGTAAAATGGCGCAGGCAGATTTCCTGTGGATTTTTTCGTAGCAGAAAAATCATTTGTAAATCTGCATTAAAAGGTGTGTATTTTAGCGCGGCCTTGTGCAGACACCTCAACCGGAGGGAGGAAATAAGCGGCGCATGCGCATCAAAATCCACACTTTTCAGAATAACTTCTCAGCAAATCCGTCCAACGTACGGACATGCGATATTTATGACCCTCACAAACAGCTGCATTTCAAGGTGAATTTGACGCCCTTTTTCGTAAGCAAAACCACCGCATCACATCAATGGGAAGATATACAGAGCAAGGACGGAAAATCTTCGCTACTGACACAACATGGCACCGATCAGCCACCCGCGAATCGTAATAAGGCTGCAACACAATTTTACCTGTTCTCTATTGGGGATAATACAAAGCTCCAGGCTGTTAAAAATCCGGCGAGGACGACTGCGCCTTTGTTCTTCTCCCATAGAGAACAAGCGAAGCAAGACAGTGAATTTATCGCGTCGTCTGCGGAACAAATATTCTGTGTTATCCCCCACTAAATGGTTACATCATACAAATAGTAAACCATGTCAGATAACGTCATTGCATGACAGATACAGACTGTTACTACAGCTCAGCTGCCAGCATAGGAGAACATGCAAAACCAATGGCGGGCTATAATAATGTTATATCCCGGGGAAAGAGATAAATCAGTGGCGTCTAACATAGTTCTGAAGCCAACCTACCCTATATGAGGACCGGAGCAAGACGGGGGAATAAACCGGCAGTAATAACGTCCGGTTGCTAAGCAACCTAGCGATACCGGAGAAGAACTACGGAAGCCAAGGCAGCACAAATCCAGTGACGCAGGAAAACGCGAGAAACGCGCATGCGCAGGGAGAACGTTACCGTGAGAAGAGGCGGGAAATAGTGTGTGGAGGGGCGAGCAGAGGGACGTTGAGCTGGGACAGCGAGTAATAGGAAGGCCACAAATATGTGTAATATCTGGGGTGAGAATATGTGCAGGCTAGTAGTTGGTGAATAATGATCTAATACAGGGGTTATATGGAGGTAATACAAGGGGCTCCAAGTTCAGCACCGCCTCTATTAGGGCTCCTTCACACAAGGGGCGATCACGATTTTCTCATGAGAAAGACAATAGGACTATCTAATGTGAAAATCGTAAGCGTGCGCGGTGATGCAATAAAAAGGAGGCTTCACAGAGAAACACGGGCGATTAAAAAAAATATAGCAAAACGCAGAAAAATAGGACATGCCGCCATTTTTTTTCCACTCCACATGCCATGAGGGAAAACATCGCAAATAGGAATGAAACCATTGAAAACGGGTTTCAGAATTATGCATTTTCACTCCGCACGAAAATCGCACAATTTTATCCCAAGTGTAAAGGCCCTCTCGGGGTTCCTGCACACTTGCGATCGCAATATCGCTGCGTTTTTTTTAACTTGTGCGAGTTTGTGCGATGCGTTTTTAACATTAAAAAGTCCTATTGGCATTCGTGTAAAAAAAAATAAAAATGCAGCGATATCGCGATCGCAAGTGTGAAGGCGCCTGATTTCAATGGGTTCCTTCACATTTCCATATTTTCCTTGTGCATTTTGGTTCCGCCAAAAACGGACCGCGCTCTATTGTTCTGCCTATTTGTGCATCAAAGGTCCCCATAAAGGTCAGTTGGGTGTGCGCAAATGTGTACGTGAAACACTGCCTAATTCCGCTGGAAAAAGAACACATCTACAACTAATTAGCTATTTCAATCGGTACATCTTTGTCGCGCGCAAATGAACATGTCCTGCGAGCACTACACAAATACGCAGCGTTCAGGCGCGCGCAAATACACTGACGCCCGAGTGAAGCCGGCCTTACAGCGTCTATACCCAGGATGAGTGACTGGGGATGATGGTTCACTACACCTAATCGCCCATGGTGGACACCCTCGTCGTGGGGGTCCTGACCTGGGAGCCCCCTGTAATACCTCAGGACTTCTGAGCACAATGCAAGGAAAGGAGCTTCTTCACCGCCGCGGACTAGCGTGAATTCTACCATGTAACCCCTTCACCATTCCAAGGCCGGGCTCGCACGAGCGTGTGGTGAAACACCGTGTATTACACTACGTTTTACCGCTGTGCGAGTTGGCGTATCGCTGCGGTTTATGACTGCGCATATCAGCGTATCTCACGCAATTTGGTTTTTTAGCTTCCCACTTTGTCGTATAGCAACACTGCACATATGCAGTATAATTGCATATCTACAGCGTTTATTACGCACCCATAGAGAACAATAGGGATTAGAGGTGAATGAGCACCCAAATGCTCGGGTCCGCGTTATTCGAGTCGAGCTTTTCGTAAAATTGGAGGGCTCTACTCGAGTAACGAACCCAACTGACTACAATGGGAGACTCGAGCATTTTTGTATGTGGGACGCCGGGTGCTGAGCTTTTTTTTTTTTCCCTAGGCTCGTCTGCCCGTCCGTCTCTCCCTCTCTCCAAAAAATTTGCCATTGACGCGCGTGCTGCGTCACAGCGGGGAGGAGCCAAAAACTGGGGCGGGGTCGAACACGGCTGGATGCTCGCTCGTGTAGTGAACACCATCGAATACGCTAATGCTCGAACGAGCATCAAGCTCGGCAGAGTACGTTCGCTCAACTCTAATAGGGGTCTATCGCGGTAAAATAGAACATGCAGTATTTTTTATGCGCGCATTATAATATACACAAGTGTGAATGGAACGATGAACATCAATGTACTTCCATTCACCGCATATTATGCGCACGTAATACACAATGAAATTACATGTGTGTGAGCTAGGCGTAAGGCCGGGAACACGCTTGTGTATTTTGGCTCCATGTTTGTGTCCGTAATACGGAAGTGCGCCCTGGCCTGGCCGCGGGTCTCCTGACCTGAACGACCATTATACATTCCTATGCTCATTGTGGGTCAGGTGACCCGCGGCCAGACCAGGACGCACTTCTGTATTACGGAGCCAAAATACACAAGTGTGTTCCCGGCTTTAGGCTAACCTTACACGGGCGAGGGCAATATTGGGCCATGAATCCCACCCCAATATCGCCCTCGCCATCCATGTGAAATCGCCGAGGATGTGAGGTGTTTTCATTGGCCGGCATGGCTGGCAGCGGCGGTCCGCCGAGCTTCTCCCATTGTTTTAATTGGGAGACCTCGCATCGTGTGCACCTGGCACGTGGCGTGATGCTACCGTACAACGGGTATCATTGAAAACAATGGGCGCTGCGCTGCAAGAGCATGCACAAGATAGGACATGCCGCGGTTTGATTCCTGCATCGTGGTGTCATGCGGGAGAAAAATCGCTCATGTGTACGACCCCCGCATTCAAAACATTGGGGTTCATATTTAAAATGTGCATGAATTGTGTGTCTCGCAACGCACAAATTTTGCACTATTTTCTCGCCCGTGTGAAGCCGCACTAAAACACAACTCACAATGGGGCATATGCAATTTTAGGCCACCTGCACATGGGTGGATTTGCATTACGGAATTCTGGATTCTGCAGCAAAAGCCACCCCATAGCATGCTATGGAAAAGCGCAACTTCCTAGGCTCGAGCAGAAATCGATTTGTGAGCTAACTGAGGAAGAGGCTTTGTGCCTTGAAACATGTTTTATTGATGGTACTTCACATCACGAAAAAAAGAATCATTGACTTGTGAGGAACTGTTTTTTTCCTGGTAGGTTACGCCGTGCACCAGGCTTCTTTTCCTCAGTTGTCTTAACCCCAATCTTAGGGCGGAGTCACACGACTGTATGCGTTTTTCATTCTCTCGTCTGTGCCGTAAGTTTGCATGAATGGACGATTTTTTATTAGTTTTTTTTCTCTGCATGCAGAATCTGACCCGTTCACGTGAGCCCAGCCTTAGAATAAGCCAACAATTAAGGAGGGGAGGGAGAAGAGCAAACGAGCTTGACAAGTGAAGAAAAACACATTTTTCTGTGATAAGATAAATTACAAAGTTTCTTATATTTGACCAAACTATTGATTTAGGCCTCCTCCACACGGGCAACAAAGTCACACGATTTTGTAGCGGTCCTGCAAATCGCATGTCTGAGAAGCCCATGCTTATCTATGGGTTACTTCACACATGTGGCATTCTGTAGCATGCAACCTCTCGGGTCCGGCGATTTGCCCACGACACTGAGGTTTTGTAGCCTATGTTTCCCTATGGAGCCTTCCTCTCTGTTGCATCGCATGAAAACATGATTTTCGTGCAGTGCGATGCTACTTTGATAGTAGGAAATCACTAGTAGTAGTAAAAGCCCTAGATGCAGAAAAAAACAAACCCATATATGTACATCACCTTAGAAGCGCTGTTAGCTCGGCCGCATCTTCTTCCCTGGCACTATTCTCCATCTCTTCTGGCCGGGGTTTTGAAAATCCCCGTCTCCTGGAAGCGCTGGCTGTGATTGTCTGACGCTTAGCCAATCAGCCAGCGCTTCCAGAAGGTAGGGATTTTCAATCCTCGGCCAGAAGAGATGAAGACGACAAGTGCAGGGGACCCAGGGAGAAGCTGCAGCGGAGCTCCATACAGCGCTTTTAGGTAATGTATGCTTTTTTCTTTTTTTCTGCAGTTAGAGTATATTTTCGGGGTAGGGCTTATATTTTAAGGCGCCCCCTCCCCCCAAAAAAATCCTTGCATGGGTGCTGCAAAATCTCAGTATTGCCACGGGAAAACACAGCAATATTGCACGGACCAGTAATGCGATATCGCTGCGATTTTCTTGTGGTGATGCCATGTCGCCCGTGTGATGGAGGCCTTAGGCCTCACGTCCACGGGGGAAATCAGGCCCGCTACGGATTCTCCATAAGCGCTGAAAAGAAGAATAAATAAGAATTAACTTACCCCCAGCGGACCGGGAAGGTCTTCTCTTCTTCACGGCCGGATCTTATTTCTTCGGCCGGCGGATGTACTCGGCACGGCGGCGGCGTGCCGCGCGCATGCGCCGGGCACATCCGCCGGGCCGAAGCAAGGAGATCCGGCCGTGAAGAAGAGAAGACCTGCCCGATCCGCTGCGGGTAAGTTATTCTTATTTTAGGTCTCCCGCGGATCCGGACGGCTTCCATAGGCTTCAATAGAAGCCTGCAGTGGGAGACCCGCACGAAAATGGAGCATGTCACGTTTTTTCATGCTCCATTTTTTTTTAAATTCACTTTTATTGACCATCCGCGGGTATTTATCTACCCGCGGGTGGTTAATGCATCCCTATGGGATGCGGATCCGCATGCGGGTGATCCGCTGCGGATTTTAAATCATATTTTGCCCGTGGACATGAGGCCTTAAGCTGTATTCGCCAAGGTGATTTTCCCATGCTAGTTCTTTCCAATTCTGAGATAGACAGAACTTGCATGGGAAAACAACTTCAAAATTACTGCTTGTTCTATTTTTGTGCAGTTCTTGTTTAAGACTGGCTAACTTCATAGGCCTGGTGACAGAATCCCTTTAAATGGCTTATAATTGTAAGTTTTTCTTGATAGACTTGATACAGTATCTGATTTGTGGGTATCATTACACATTTTTTCAATTCCCAGCATTTGTCTGATGCAAACCTGTCAAGTCACCCACATTTCCTGGGAGACACGCAGTTTAGGGTCCCCTCCCACAGTGACCTGGTTTACTACCTTACTCGTTAAGCTGTCAGATTTTTTAGAACGTACTATACTCCGCTCTCTGTCATCCATGCTGGCTGCTTTACTCACTGTCCCTTGGGTCCTCAGTCCACTTTCTGGTGTGGTCACGTGATCTGATCATGTGACCATTGCCGATTGGCTGCAGTGGTCAAGATTATGCGACTGACTGCCAAGTGGAGTGCAGAGACTGTTGGGCCACAAAAAGGAGATATTATTACTGAGGGGGAGCCTAAATACTGGGGAAGGGGGATGAAAAAGAGGAACCTAACAACTAGGGGAGTTAGAAAAAAGGGGTGCCTAACTACTGCAGGAGCAGAAAAAGGGGTGCCCAACTACTGCTGAGGCAAAAAAGTGGATCCTAACCACCACGAAGGACAGAAAAGGTGGATCCTGATTACTGTGGAGGCCACAAACGGGAAATTATTATTTTATGGAGGGCACACTGTGGGAAATGTTTCTACGTGGGGGGCACTGAAGGTAGTATGATGGGGAAAATGTGTAGAAATGAGTTTTGGCTGAAAGAAGTCCTCACGACGGTCTGGGCCCAAATAGAGAAGAAAAGAAGTATAATTTACTTAGAGCACAGTGTAGTATAATTAATTTTTTTCTGATGCACAGTGTAGTATTTATTTCTGAGGGCACAGTGCATGCTAATGTCTTTTTTGGGGAACAGCGTAGTTAAGTTATTTGTGGGGCACAGTGTGGATTATAATTTATCTCTAGGTTATAGTGAGCAGCACTATTTTCAGATAACACTGTGAGATGCTATTATTTTCAGAGGAGCCAAACTTTGCAGAGGCAAGAATCAGCTGGAAGAACTCATGAAGGTCTGGGACAGTTAAAGAAGAAAAGGAGTCCAGGGAACGTCACCCGTGAGTCACTCAGTGTCATTGTGTATTTTGTCTCTGACTGTTACATCAGTATTGTGTTCACATATAAGATCTGCAGCATTCTAGTTTGCTATGCTACACCTCTCAGCATGTCCTTATGTTAAGGTCACACGGAGAGTTGTAGTTTCACATAGTAATAATGTCTGTAACACATGATGGGTTGCCAATAATGCTTTGGTGTACTAAATATATAAAAGCATTATTGGCAAACCAAGTATGCAACAGGACTTGACAGCACTGTCTTTCTTTCTCTTATATACTTGCTCTAGCTCTCTCCTGCTCAAGGTTAGTCACAGCCTCTAAATAAGCCACATCCTCTTAGTTAACCCCTTAGACTACCCTTTTCCAGGACAGTGATTTGTTTTTTCAACCCTGCTTTCAAAAAATTAAAACTTTTTTTTTTATCCATATGAGGGCTTATCTTTTGTGGGCCGAAATGTGTTATTTCAACAAACGCTCCATTCAGTCTTTTCCTTACTGTGGGGGTTGCAGTAACCCCATAGTGAGGAGGATGGGACATGGGACTCTCGATAGCAGGATTGGCAGTGGTCTCAGCAGAGACCCCCACCAATCAGCAAGTTATCCCCTATTCTATGCACGTTATTCCTTATCTAATCTTTGTACAACCCCTTTAAGCACTGTCACAGCCATGGCTTTTATAGGCATCTATGCATGGCAGCCCTGGGAGCCTACACAGGGCCCTGGACAACCATACCAACCCATCAGAAATCTGTGATATTGTCGTGGGAGAGGCAATGGGGTGCCATTTCCTTTGGCTAGCTGTAGTGAGGTTCGATTGTGACATCTGATTGGGTCAAGGGCTGCAATCGGAGCTAGTACAACAAGGCCGACCACTGTTAGCTGTTGAAGACAGTTGAGGCCCACCAGGTATGAAGTGGGCTCAACTGCCAATCCTGCTCCATAAAACCCCCACGCCGTGTATATATATGTATTATATATTATGTATGGCGGTTGTGAAAAGGTTAAAAAAAAGAAAGAAAATCACTTTTTTTTTTACATGCATTTATTAGGGACAAAGAACGGCAATAAAAATTGTGTGACAAATAAAAGATCATCCAACCAAGATTTAAAAACTAGAACTTTTTTGTCTTGACCTATTCTTTCTTCGTGTTTGGAAACAGTTACAGGTGGAGCTGTTGTAAAGTCACAAAACCGAGAAGTCAATTTAAAAAGGTCCAAATAGCTTCTGCTTGGCTGTTGTGGAACAAAGTTTGAGTCATTTGGGTTATCTGTCTCAGGAGTAGATTCACTGTAGAGCAGCACATTCATCACCATTTGGTGTAGTGGTGCTACCTCTTCAAAACAAAATCATCTGAAGCTTGGACTCGTCCCATTTTCATGTGAGGTCTCCATTTCCAAAGCGATACAAAGTATGCTTGTTGGTGATGGATTACTAATAGGTGTTGGCTCAACAGGAGAAGACAGAAATCTAATTTGTTGATACCAGGCGTGAATGGTCCATCCAGACCATCAGATCTTTCATAATGAGAATTGAATTTGACAGCGTGTAGTCCGTCTGTGTTCCGATGTTGCAGAATCCAATTTTTGTCAATTCCAAATCATGAAGTGGATCTTCTTCTTCTTCATCATCTACCTCTTCGATTTTTACCGTTACATCAGTTGGGAGGGTTGGAACTGGGGTTGGAATGGTGGTTGGAATGGCCATGTCAAAACGCCTCTTCCGTTTTCTGACACGGTCTTTTTTCAGATTTTCTTCAATAATGCATTCTCCTTCGTTGACAATGGGAAAAATAGAGGGGACGGCATTAACTCGTAAAGTTCTTCCACAACAGTTGATAATGTACGAATCCGGAGTGAAGTGGCATGAGCACAGGCGGTATCTGTTTTTTTTGTTTTCATCCAGTATCTTCTGGGCCAAAGCATTTAGATCATTGAAGACTTGACCCGTCTGCTGCAGCCATAATTTTATTCTGGACAAATCCTTTGGAAAAGGGTGCAAAATGACATGTTCATTCTGGCCCTTTTTTCCAGTTTTGCTAACGCACTGGTTTACCAAACAACTAGGCATTGTTCTGGTTAAATTTGTCCTGTATGAAACAAACAAACAAAAAAAGGTATAAATAACGTTTCATATGCAAAAGAAAAAGGTTTTATCAGAATGAGGGTATTAGGAAATCTTAGACACTGTATTATGAACTTTTGAAATACAAAAAAATACTAAACTACTGCAAATCCCTAAATTTGGAATGTGTTTTTACAGGTGTGATCCATGTGAGAAAAAAAAATGTCCTATTCTTGCCCATCCTCATAGACAAGAATAACACATGTAATGTGGATGGTTCATGAACAACAGACAGCACACAGATGGGTATCCATGTACTTTCTGGTGTATTTTGTGCCCAATTTCCATGGGAGCAAATCTAACATAGCCACGTGAATGTGGTCTTATATCAGTGCTCTAAATATTCCATTAACTCTAGAGAAAAAAAAACGTTGTGTTAGGCCTCCTTCAAACGGGCGACAAAGTTGCTACAAATCGCATGTATGAGAAGCCCATGGTTTCCTATGGGTTCCTTCACACATGAGATGTTTTGTAGCATGCTACAAAACGACACACAAACCTCGCAGGTCCGGCGATATGCCCGCGACATGCGAGGTTTTGTAGCCCATGTTTCTCTATGGAGCCTTCCTCTCAGTTGCATCGCATAAAAACGTGGTTTGCATGCAATGCGATGCAACTTTGACAGTAGCAGATACTATAAATTTGCGTGATTTTGTAGTGTCACATGAGACTTTGCAGAGCTACAAAATCGTGGTATTGCTGCAAGAAAATCGCAGTGATATCGTATGGTGCAGCGATGAGATATCACTGCGATTTTGTTGCAGCAATGCGGTGTCTCCCGTGTGAAGGAGGCCTTATCCAGTGAGGCGAGTTGTGCAGCAGGTAAAGCAACTGCGGCATCCGTACCATTTTAATTAAATTCACCCTTTCTATAATCGACAGCGGGAGCTTACATGAGACCTCTTGCTTTTGCCTAAATTTAGCTAACAGTGGATCCAAGTTCATCCTCCCATACTCTAAGACATTCCACGACACCTCCACTGCCAAATATATGCTAGTGGGTTTGCATTGCATAGTAGTCCGTCCTCCATCTATCACCAGATCAGGTTCATCTACAGGCAATATTTCGGACTTAAAGGGGTTGTCCGGCCAGAAACATTGCATGTCATTACTTCTGTTTGCCCATTTCCATGCACTTTGTAATATACATTGTGCATGGAAAATGAAGCAAACAGAAGTTTTGGACTTACCTGAAGGGGTGCCCCCCCCTGTGTTGCTCCTCCGTCGTCCCTGGTTACCACAAGAATCTTCTCGTCTTCTTGTCGGGCCGCAGCAGCTGTCATCGGCGCGGGAACGAGCCTCTTCTCATCCGCGCATGCGCAGTTCTTCTCTCTGCAGCCAGGACTGATATACGATCTCCTTGTGCGCGGGGGGGGGGGGGGGGGGGGGATGGAAGAGCGAAGAGCAGAAACTAAGCTCCCGCCCCCTCTTTGCCTCCTCTCCACCCCTCTGCACTATTTTCAATCAGGAGAGGCGTGACAGGGGCGGGGCTAAGTCGAGCAAATTAGCTCCGTCCCCGTACCACCTCTCCTCATTGAAAATAGTGCAGGGGGGTGGAGAGGAGAGCTGCTGTGGCTCGACAAGAAGAAGAGAAGATTCTTGTCGTAACCAGGGACGACAGAGGAGCAACATGGGGGGGGGGGCACCCCGGGGGGGGGGGCACCCCTTCAGGTAAGTCCAAAACTTCTGTTTGCTTCATTTTCCATGCACAATGTATATTACAAAGTGCATGGAAATGGGCAAACAGAAGTAATGATATGCAATGTTTCTAGCCGGACAACCCCTTTAATCCAGTTAATCGTAAGCCCCGAATACTGCCCAAACTCTCCGATCAACTGCATTGCCATATCTAAAGATCCCTCAGCATCTCCCCAAAATAATAAGAAATCAACAGCATATAGGGCAACCTTCTCTTCCCTATCCCCCACAACACAGCATCCACAGTTTCAATTGTCAAGGCATAAGAAGCGGAAAGCGAGGACAGTCCTGTCGCGCCCCTCTATGCAAAGAAAAGTCTCAGACCACTCTCTGTTGACCTTGACACAGGCCTTCACGTCTGCATACAGAAGTTTTACAAATTGAATAAAGATTTGCCCGAATCCCATCTTGTCCAGTACTCCCCATATAAATGCCCATTCAACACTGGCGAACGCCTTACCTATGGATTTCTAAAATCATCCCATCTAATTTCAGCTGACAGAATACGTGAATAAGAATCATTGCCTTCTGGTTAAGGTGGTGTTCCCACCAAAGCAAGTTGTCCCCTATCCCCTTGATCGTGGGGTCCAACTGGCAGGGATACTTTTGACGATGCTTGACCTCACTTACATTTGTATATGTTTTTTTTGTGAAATAAAATAGCATAACAAGCTTTTCTGCCCTACCATAAATGTATGCTTGATGTATACATTTGCAGTCAATAGGAAACATTGAAGCATAAAGCTGTATAAATTTAAAAGGACACTAACTTTTCAGACAATGTCTGCTCATCTAATAGCTTGTGTTTATCTCAACAGTCTTTTAATATACTTTGTCAAAAACGTTTTTTGTTTTACCACTGTAAATCAAAGCTGAAGTGCATCCCCTCTGCAATCCACTGCTTGTCGTTAGGCATTTAGCTTCCTTAGCAAAAAGGATGTTAGAACCTTTTTCTTAGCTGTGTGGAAAGGGCTGCCTTTACTGGCATTCTAAACTCTCACAGCTCTCAGATCTGCAGTCAATGTCTGCATAATCTCTCATAATTACGTAACCTACTATGTGCACTTATCTTTAGGCCGTGTTCATACGGTTGATTTTCACACACAAATTCTGTCCAGTTCTTAGATTGACAGAACTTGCACAGCAAAAGAACCTATTCATTTGATTGGGTTAATTCACACAAACCAACAAACCATACTTCTTTCAAACCAACAGTCCGAGTTAGAAGAATAGCTGCTAATCTTATTTTTGTGCAAATCTTCTTCAAGAATCGACCATTATTTTCTACAGGAGTGGTAAAAAAATGCATCACAATCGTACACCATGCGATTTGCGTGTAATTTTCATGTGATTGATGTGTTCTCAAAAGGGTTGTACCAAGTTATATTGCAGGGATTAAAGGTTGTACGCAATATACCTCTATTTGGGATACCCCTGGTCGACGATATTAAATAAAGTGAAAGATTTTGAATACTGGAAGAACAGAGGTGTTACACGTATCTCTCAGATACTGTCAGGGGAAGTTATAAAGGCATTCGATCAACTACAAAGTGATTATGACTTACTGCACACACCGTTTTATAGGTACTTGCAGTTGAGACACACGTACCAGGCGGAGGAGAGCTCCAAGGAAATGAAGACTACAAATTTTACATTAGCCGACATTATAGGTACGGCATCCACTACAGCAGGGAAGATACCGCAGTTATACAATTATATACAAGGACACAAACCTACAGAATCAATCCTCGATTAGGAATAAATGGGAGGCTGATGTTGGTCCTCACATTGGGATGAAATCTTACAGATGACCCCTAAGTTGTCCCTAAGCGGATCACATAGACTGTCACAAACATATTTGATACAGAGTATATCATACTCCAGCCTTTTTTCAGGATATAGGGGTAAGGAATGGCCCTTTATGTGTTCGCTGTAAAACACAAGTAGCAGGACTGATACATATGATGTGACGTTGTCCAAAATTGAACCGATACTGGAGTGAGGTCCACTCTCTAATTAACACGGTATATAATATAAATCTGGAGTTTACTCCATTAGTATGTATCCTAGAATATATAACTGATTTACCAGTGGAGGAGCATGAACAACTAGCGGTAGCGAGACTCTTGTATACCGCAAGAACATTGATAGCGCTGCATTGGCTGGATGAGTTTTCCCCCTAAACCGACTCTTACCATGGAAAAAAGCGATATATGTTAAACGTAAAGCAGGACACAAATACAGTAACATACGGTCCTAATGGTTGGATGTATTTGGCTTGGCACAACTGAACTTGCAAATTAAGTAAACTTAATGTACAAGAGAAACGGTACGAAGGGTATATCCTACTGTCACAAGAGAGAACAAAGTAGTGACCCATGAAATAATCATAAGGCGTGTAAATATATGTAGTTGACAGTTTATAACCTTTGCTATTGTATTTCTACATTATATTGTGATATAACACAGCTATATATATATGATGGGTAAAGTACGGTATTCTCTGAGGTTTGGATGGAAGCTCACTGAAAGTGCAACTTACTATTCTCAAAGGGACAAAGTTAAAGAAAAATCCATGGATTACTTTTCCTGCTGTTTACTCAGAAAGCTGAACGGTCTATACATTGGATACGAAGATGAGAGAGACTCAGGGGGGGGGGGTGTACCAGTGTTTTATGTTTTTGTTAAATAAAAAAAAAAAGCAACAAAAATCTAAACAAAAAATATTCATTATAAAATAAAAACTATTGCAAATTACCCCTTATCCTATGGGTTGGGGATAATTTGCTGATTGGTGGCGGTTTCGCTGCTGAGCCCGCCATCAATCTTGAGAACAGAGATCCTCCGTCCTCCTCACTATGGGGTTAAAGGGGTTGTCCCGCGGCAGCAAGTGGGTCTATACACTTCTGTATGGCCATAATAATGCACTTTGTAATGTACATTGTGCATTAATTATGAGCCATACAGAAGTTATAAAAAGTTTTATACTTACCTGCTCCGTTGCTGGCGTCCTCGTCTCCATGGTGCCGACTAATTTTCGGCCTCCGATGGCCAAATTAGCCGCGCTTGCGCAGTCCGGGTCTTCTCCTGTTCTCTATGGGGCTCCGTGTAGCTCCGCCCCGTCACATGCCGATTCCAGCCAATCAGGAGGCTGGAATCGGCAATGGACCGCACAGAAGAGCTGCGGTCCACGGAGGAAGAGGATCCCGGCGGCCATCTTCACCGGTAAGTATAGAAGTCACCGGAGCGCGGGGATTAAAGGGGTTGTCTCGCGAAAGCAAGTGGGGTTATACACTTCCGTATGGCCATATTAATGCACTTTGTAATATACATCGTGCATTAAATATGAGCCATACAGAAGTTATTCCACTTACCTGCTCCGTTGCTAGCGTCCTCGTCTCCATGGTTCCGTCTAAATTCGCTGGCAGCTTGCTTTTTTAGACGCGCTTGCGCAGTCCGGTCTTCTCCATTCAGCACGAGCCGCTTCAGTGTGCTCCCCGCTACAGCTCTTCTGCGCATGCGCAGACGAGCTGTCACTGCTCGGGAGCGCGCTGCAGCGGCCATTCTGTACCTTCCTCTGTTAGAGGAAGGTGCAGAAACTGGAGCTGCCCAGCGGAGAAGCCCAGCCCAGCCCAGCAGCCCCGAGAAGCCTCCCAGGTAAGTGATTTGTCGGGGGGGGGGGGGGGGCTGCCGCTGCGCCGGGCTGCGCCGGGGGGGGGGCTGCCGCTGCGCCGGGGGGGGGGCTGCCGCTGCGCCGGGGGGGGGGGCTGCCGCTGCGCCGGGGGGGGGGGGCTGCCGCTGCGCCGGGGGGGGGGGGCTGCCGCTGCGCCGGGGGGGGGGGGCTGCCGCTGCGCCGGGGGGGGGGGCTGCCGCTGCGCCGGGCTGCGCCGGGGGGGGGGCTGTCGCTGCGCCGGGCTGCGCCGGGGGGGGGGGCTGTCGCTGTGATGGGGGAACTAGCGCTAGGCCGGGGGGGCTGTCGCTGCGATGGGGGGCTGTCGCTAGGCCGGGGGGGGCTGTCGCTGCGATGGGGGGGCTGTCGCTAGGCCGGGGGGGGCTGTCGCTGCGGTGGGGGGGCTGTCGCTAGGCCGGGGGGGGCTGTCGCTGCGATGGGGGGGCTGTCGCTAGGCCGGGGGGGGCTGCCGCTAGGCCGGGGGAACTAGCGCTGGGCTCCGGAACCTAGCGCTGGGCTCCGGGGCCTTCACCTGGGCTGAGGGTCTAGCGCTGGGGAGCCGGGGGCTAGCGCCGGTTACCTGCTGCCTGGCGGTGGGCGTCTGGTCGGCGGCTGCGATGCGTCCGGTTGCCATGGAGACACAGCTGGCGGCGTCTCGGGAGCGCGCACGTCGGGCTGCAGCGAGCGACGGGGAAAGAGCCGGCGGCCATCTTGAGGAAACTTTTATAAGTTGCTGAAACGCTGGAACGGTAAGTACGAACCAGCTAGAAATGTCATTTACAGGGGGGCTTAGTAATGTATGCTTAATGGGGGGGACTGGGCAAAAAAAAAATTTAACTGCTTCCTCGAGACATCTCCTTTAAGGTAAGCGCTCCGGTAAGCTTTCTTTAGGTCCCTGCATCGGGGTTGTCTCGCGCCGAACGGGGGGGGGGGGGGGGGGGGGGGGGGGGTTGAAAAAAAAAAAAAACCGTTTCGGCGCGGGACAACCCCTTTAACCCCACCACAGTGAGAAGAAGACTGAATCGTACAAGCATACTAGTGCTCCATTCACTGTCAATGGGACTGCTGAGATGCCAGAGGGGCACCTGCTCAGATATTTCAGTCAGCCCCATTGAAACGAGCTCAGCCAGTGTTCCATTCACAGTGATGTCACTGTGTGGAAAGAAGCAATTCCCCCCAAAGTGACAGTCAGGGCGTGAGACAGGAGTCCCATTTTGGAGTTCGGTGGAGGTCTCAGCAGTGAGACCCCAATGATCAGCAAGGTATCCCCTATCCGGTGGATAGGGATAGATTGCAATTTTGGTACAAACCATTTAATGCCGTATACTATGGTGACCACATGAAAAAAAAGATCCAGGAAGTGAGGAGCAGATTATTTTGTGTTTTTTTTAAATTGCAAGAAAATCTCATAGAAAATAGTCAAGTTTTTCACTGACCAAAAACGCTTTTGCCAATTTGAATACAGCCTCTGGATGCATACACAGGTAGCGGGTTTAGCACAGTTTTTAACGTAGATCTGCAGTAGAATTCACCCTTTTATTACAGGAGTAAAATCTGCTGCAGATCCAAATCAACATTTGCCCCAAATCTGCTCTGTGTGAACACATCCTTAGTCAAGACATAAATGCTAATGACCATCTACTCATAAATTATCCATGTGGGCACCAACGGGTGGCGCATCAGCGGAAGAAGGTAAAACCTAATTGATGGGAATCGCATGAAATGCAACCAGATGAAAACATCCAGACATTTTCAAAAATCTAAATATACAGCAAATTAGCCTCAGTTTGCTAGTTGTGATGAATAATTGTGCTTGACCTGATTTGTAGAACCCTTTTAGGAGCGTACACACTGACCTTATACACATGCATACATACATACATGTAAAAAATGATAAATACAAGCAAAACATCCACTCACCAGGAACATTCCGGAGATTTCAGAGTGCAAGGGTGTAAAGGACCTTTGATGATGTCACAGTCATATGATCAGGCATGGGCGGGGTTAAATGTTGGCGTGGCAGAGCTTTCTAACCGCCTCTAGATGTGTGGCAGATCACATGATCATGACAGTCCTCTATCCACTCATTGTAACTGTCTTCTGGGATCATTTGGGATCATTAGGCATCATAGCAGCCAATTATTTGACTTCTCTGACTTAAAAGTAAAGCAACACGTTTTATGTCGGCATCTTCCCAAGGCGGTTTCACACGGGTGACAAAATCGCACAATTTTCTGGTGACACCATAGTGCAAGAGAACACGTTTGTTAAACCCATGCTTTCCAATGGGTTCCTTCTAGAGATGAGCGAGCGTACTCGGATAAGCACTACTCGCTCGAGTAATTTGCTTTATCCGAGTATCGCTGTGCTCGTCCCTGAAGATTCGGGTGCCGACACGGAGCGGGGAGCTGCAGGGGAGAGCGGGGAGGAACGGAGGTAAGATCTTTCTCTCCCTCTCTCCCGCCCGCTCTCCCCTGCTCCCCGCTACGACTCACCTGTCAGCCGCAGCGGCACCCGAATCTTCAGACCCGAGCACAGCGATACTCTGATAAAGCAAATTACTCGAGCGAGTAGTGCTTTTCCGAGTACGCTCGCTCATCTCTAGTTCCTTCACTTTAGCAATGTTTTCACTGATGCGATGTTGCGAGAGAAAAAAAAAAATCGCAGCACGCTCTATCTTTCTGCGATGTGCTATTTTTTCTCTCCCATGTTTCCCTATGCAGCCTCCTTGTTTATCGCTTCACATGAACATGCGATTTTTGTGCGATGCATTTTTAACATTAGAAACTCCTATTGACTTTCACAATAAAAAATTGCGCAATTTTATTGCAGACGACAGTGATGCAAGATTATTCTCCAGAAAAAGCATCACTGGCACGATAAAATCACGTGTACAAAACTGCGATATCGCCACAATTTTCTCGTCCGTTTTTAAAGTATGAAAAAGGCCCAAGGGTATTTTTAAATGCGCAGATTTTGTTCAGGTTCTTTGATCCAGTTTCTGAAGCCAAAACATTAAAACATGCCTAATAACATGTTTCCCTGAAAATAAGACACACTCTGAAAATAAGACATAGCATGATTTTCCAGAATTTTTGAGGATGCAAAATGATTTTTTCAGGCTTTTTGAGGATGCTTGAAATATAAGCCCTACTCCAAAATTAAGCCCTGCTAACAGTTAATTAAAAAAGTCAATTTAAATAGTGTCCAGGCAGCTATACATGTAAAAAAGTTAAACCTTTTTGAACAAAAATTAATATAAGACACGTTCTTATTTTCGGGGAAACACGGTATTGTGTTGTTCCCCCTTGTGCCACCATACTGACTTTGACCCATAGAAGCATGGGCTCCACAAGACCTACTTTTTGTAGTCGAGATAAAAACCGCTGCTATAATTACCGGCCACCCAGGTGGAGCCTACGGAAAGAACCGAACACTTCAGCTGAGCTCTGTTTTTGTAGCTCTCATTGAAGTGAGTGTTCTATTGGCAATAAATCTGGCGACCGGACAGCCACAGGAATGTGACAATGTGTGACATTCCTGTGACCCCCTTGTGTGTGCGGCCGAGCATTATACTGCTGGATACCTCTTGGAAGCCGCCATGAAAGGAACACATGTGGCTGCAGGATGTCCTGAACATATCGCTGAGCTGTCATTGTCCCTTATACCACTACTGTTGTATATGATGGTTTCCTGAGACCACCACACTAGCAGTCAGGGCACTATGCCACTGCAGACACGAACACTGCCATCGTCGGTGCCCAAACTAAACCTGGATTCTTCGCTGAAGACAATCTTATTCTGTAATAGTCCAGTTTCATTGTTCATGACACACCACTGATAACGGTGGGTGTCAAAGGCCGTACACGAAATGGGGGACCAAATATCCTTCAGCCAAGGGCCTGGAAATGGTTCTGACAGACACGGGCCTGTAATTATGGCGCCTCCTGCCTCTGGATGGCAGACTACAAAACAGTTTGAGCTGCTAGTGCTTGTCGGACGATTGCATGGTCCTCCTACTGGTGGTCTGTTGAGGACGTCCTGAGCTAGATTGCCTTGTGTACATGCCCTCACGCATCCACTGGTCCCAACACCTAAAAGTCTGGTCAGAGCGGCAATTCGTCGATACAACCAGCCAGCTTCTCGCATTTCAATAATGTCCCCCCTCTCAGACTCTTAACTGGGCAAAGTTTTGATTGCATCATAGAGGCGTCTAGTGGTCAACAGGTTCTACACAAGCGGAAGAGGTCACTTCACATAAGCAGCCTCTGAGAGCCTTTTTATAGGCCAAGGGTGCAACCACTTTTAGGGCCTCAGGTGGCAAGACCGTTCATCTAATCACGCCACAGCTCTAATCATTTGTATATCTGCAAAACCAGAACTCCTTCTAGGAGCTGGATTTTTGGGGGGGCAAGGAGGATATATATACTGTATTTCTATAAGAATGTTCATAACACAATGGGTTTAGATAAAGCAGCTCAGTTCTATTATACCTCTAAATCAGGGGTGGGCAATTAATTTTCCCATGGGGCCACATGAGAAATTGGAATGGTTTTAGAGGGCCAGACCAACATACGAAGGCTCCATGCACATTGCCTTAATGGGGCCGTATTCCAGCCGCCCGATTTGCGGCCAGAATACGGCCGCCATTGAAAATGAATGGCGCTGTAATACGGCGCAGTGAACACCCGGTGTTTCACCCCGTTTTACGGCGCGGCCCCCGTGTCTGCCAATGGAGAGGGGAGCGGTAAGGAGCACTCCCATCTCCTCTCCGTGCCAAACTCCCCATCAGAGAATGGCTTACTGTTTCTTGCAATTTTGTAGGATACTACAAGGCAGGTCTTTACGGCTACATCCCTGGATGAGTGAAGCTTTTTAAAAAATCCTTGCTGACTTTGCAGTTTTGCTAGCAAATCTTCAGATACCCGTGCCCGCTCTGCCTCCGTCAAGTTCTTGTATTTCTCTCTGTGTTTAGTCTCATAATGGCGATGCAAATTGTAATCTTTAAATACAGCTATCTGCTCTCCACAAACTAAACACACAGCTTTACCTTTGGTTTCAGTAAATAGATATTTAGAAGTCCATTCTTTGTTAAAAACTCGGCATTCTGCATCAATTTTTCTTTTTTTAATGTTAGCCGCCATATTTAAGGGTTAACAGCTAACCTCGGAAAATAGATTTTTTTAATACACAGTAGTATGCTCCTAGGAGAGGGCACAGAGAGCTGCCCCAAGAAGAGAGATTAAAAAGTGAATATTATTAGTATTATTATTCTAATTACAATGCAAAGGGAAAAGTCCTGACACTTACCAATGACGAGCGTGGAACGATTGTCCTGGCACTCCCCAAGGTCCGCAACGAGCATCCTGGCACTCAGAAGTTACAGTGGCATCACTTACTCAGCATCGGGAAGCAGTGAAACTACAAACTCCGAAGCCTTGTCCATTTTGTTAACTTATGTGCTGTTTAATAAAGTTATTCAAGCCTACGTCATTGGTAGAGGTGCTTGAATAAGTAAGGCCTGAATAACTATTAGCACAGCACAGAAGTGAACAAAATGGACAAGGCTTCGGAGTGCATAGTTTCGCTGCTTCCCGTTGCTGACACCGGACTCATTGGTGAGTCACCAGGACACTCTTTGCGGGCCGGTCCGAGCTATTCAGCGGGCCGGATGTGGCCCGCGGGCCGTGCTTTGCCCAGGTCTGCTCTAAATAATGCAGTCACCTAATAATAGATAGCAGATCTGCGCAGTGATGGCGAATACAGTGCAATAACCTTCAGTGATCACAGGTGACGTCTTCTCTGATTGGTGTCATCAGCTTATATTTTTCTTCTCTTTATCTGCTCAGACTGCCATGAAAACTTCTTCCAGCCATGATTTGGCTCTCCACACTCTTTCCATCATCCTGCTTCCCCTAATGCCTGTCTCAGTGCCCTCTCATGGTACGAATTCGCTCTTTGTTGCCCCTCAATGAAATAATGCCGAAACAAGGTAATTGTACCCCTTTATGTATCCATAAAGTAATAGTTCACCCTGTCATAATTAGTAATAGTGCCCCCTATGGCCCCCTCTGTAACCCTATTTAGTAATAAGGCTGCCTCTGCATCCTCTGTTGCTCCTGCATCCTGTCCAGCAATAGAATCAGAATTACTAATTCCAATGGTCTGACTCCTCCCCCTGGCTCTTGCTCTCAGAGTATAGTGTGCTGGAGTTGGGAGGAGGAGTCACCTTGTATAAAGAGTGCAGTATGAGACAGCAGGAGTGAGTAAATATGATTCTACACCTGGCCACGGTGTGGGAACTGGGGACTAGCGAGTAGGCGTCCAGTATGGTGCAACATACATGTGAATAGCATTGTCCTTAATAGTTTAAACATCACCAAGAAAATCAGTTGAATATACAAAAGTTATAAAAAACAGTAATTCATGAGATAATACATTGTCAATATGTAATTAGGATGCAAACAGAAGCTGTGCAGCACTACACTAAATTTATTAATATCGGAGTAGTCATCTTACAAATTCTTCAAGAGCAAAACGATAGAAGAATTTAATTTAAAAAAAAGTACAGACTGTTGGTCCAAATATGAGAGATTTACGAGGTTATGACCTGAGGTACACTTTATCTTTGAGTTCAACAAAATTAAATGTTTATGGAGGCTGCAACCTCTAAGATCAGTGTTCGGAACTAAAAAGGCACAGTGTCTTATTATCTGGGGGTGTCTAATAATACTTACCTAGCAGCCGGAGATCGGGACCCTCGCAATGACCTGCTGCATGCTGCTGTGTCCTGCTCCATGTCGACAGAGCAGTTCGCCCTGGAAGCGGGGCTTGAATACCCCGCCTCCAGCAAGCTAATGCTCTGATTGGTTAATCGAGCGCCGTCTCTCATTGGCTGACGAGGCGCTCGATTAACCAATCACAGCCATTTATTGACATCATTGAAGGCCATCGCGAGGGACCCGAACGCAGGCTACTAAGTGAGTTTTGTTTTACATTTAGCCTGGGTCTTTTTTATCAGGGTAGGTCTTATTATCGGGGAAACACTGTATTTAATACGTGTATGACCATTCGGCCTACCATACATTGAAGGGAATGGGGCAAGGCCTCAGTTCTCAGAATGGTTGCAATGAAAAGGGTGGCGTTTAGAATACGAACAGGATCATACTCCGATGTAAACGTTAAAGAGGCTGCAGTACTTCCATGAGCACTGTAGCCATTTTATACAACTGATCGGTAGGCTTGCCGGAAGTCAGTATCCCAACCCATCATATATTGAAAGCCTATTCTGAAGTTAGGCCATCAATTTTTTAGACCTGGAAAACAACTTTAAAGTGGTTATCTGGCACTAAACTATTGATTACCTATACTCAGAATAGCTCATCAATAGTTGATCGGTGAGAATCCACCACTCAGAATCTCCACCGTTCAGCTGATTGCAACAACAGCGACGCTCAGTCCATACCAGGCATAGTGCCATACATTTCATAATGACTGTGCCTCGTATTGCAGCTCAATCCCATTCACTTGATTAAGACTGAACTGCTCTCAAGCCATGTGAGCAATCAACGCGACGTTACATGCCTGAGAAGAGGCCACAGCCTCTTCAATCAGCTGATCGGTAGGGATCCCAAGCGATTGACCCCACTGATCAACTATTTATGACCAATCCTGGAAAACCCCTTTAATTTACAAGGAGCTGCAAGAGGTCTGTCTAAATGAGGTGCTGCCCGTTTGGGCTCTGTTGCTCTATTAGTGGTTAGCTAGTGATGTGTTCAGTATCAGTAAAACCATTTCAACTAGTTCCATACTTCACAGTTATCAGCCCTCCTGGCACCTCATCGCATCAGGGGTTATTTAGGCATAACAGTGCTTCTTAAATATCACAATTATCTAAGCTCTGCTGCCCCCTGCTGCAGGCTGCATGATATTACAGCTATAATTGAACAGTAATATAGGAACGAACTATATAATCTTCGTTCCTATTTATTGGTGTCACTGACAACCTGTTGTCAATAATTTTCTGACAACTACCATCAATACTTACCATATTCGTCCTGATGAAGCAGTGCCCCACGCAGTGGGACATTGTGGAAACGCGTCGACGATCAGGCGTTAGTCCTATGAACAATTGGATAATCAGACCTATCAGTTCTAATCAATTATAACAACTGTAGTCTTGATTGAAATCTAATCGTCCTGTTACCACTGCTGTAGATTTACATGCGAGCAGTGGCTAATTAATAATAAAGAGTATCGGAGTGTCTCGGAACACAATTCAGTATTGTCATGTATAGACCCCAATGGTAAAGCAATAAGGGTTTAAATTACCGGTAAAAGTGACAAGCACAGTCCATAATCGCATTATACCACAGACTTGATGATCGTGGGATTTTTTCTCATGTTTTCCATCTCTTGGACACGCAATATCAGCATAGTGTCCATATGATATAATTATTTGTACGTGTTGGCATAGAAAATTGGCTGCCACCAATCGGACAATATTTGTTTGTCCTTGTTACTATTCTTATATGGAAAAACTGGTGCTTTATACATATCAATATATCTTTTTCCAGTGATAACCTACCCTAATTCTTATCTCGTCTTTTTGACGATTGGTATTTTTGTCTTTGTCTGTAATTGTATGTCTGTTTAGTCTAACCACCTCCCTCAAGGTTCAGTGGTTTTTTATTAATTATTATATCAATAAAGCTTATTTTAGTCTTAAGGCCTTCCAGTGATAACTTCAACCCCTTAAGGACCAGGCTGTTGTCTACCTTAAGGAGTAGACATTTTTTAGGGATTTTAACCGTGTGGTAGTTTTACTTCCTATTTTCTTTCCTTCAGCTACCAAAATTATTGTTGCTGCATTATTTTTCCCGTGCATTATAGGGCTATTTTTAAAATATCTTTTTCACTGCCTTTTTTAAAATTAGTTTTATCGGGGGTTAAAAGCTAAAAAAAAATGTAACATTTTATTGTTTGTTTTTTTTAATTAGTATATTTACGCTAAAATAAAGTATGGTAACGGGTTCCTGATTTTGTTTTGGACGTTTTGATATATAATATGTATGGTTTTGGATTACAGGGTGCATACGGCGATGGTTTTGGTTGGTGTCGGCTTTGAGTTATTTTCTTTCTTATGTATATATTGTTGTATTCTGTAACTTTTATTTACTGATTAGAGATGAGCAAGCATACTCGCTAAGGACAATTACTCGATCGAGCATTGTCCTTAGCGAGTACCTGCCCACTCAGAAGAAAAGGTTCGGCTGCCGGCGCCGGTGACAGGTGAGTTGCGGCAGTGAGCAGGGGGGGAGAGAGAGATCTCCCCTCCGTTCCTCCCCGCTCTCCCACACCGCTCCCCGCCTGCCGCCGAATCTTTTCTTCCGAGTGGGCAGATACTCGCTAAGGACAATGCTCGATCGAGTAATTGTTCTTAGCGAGTATGCTCGCTCATCTCTATTACTGATGTATGTATTTATGTTTTTTACTATCTATGTCCCCCATGACGTCATATAAGACCTCCTGGGGAACATTCACATTTTTTGTTTTTTTCGTTTATTTGACATTTTCCCACTGTAGCTGGGGCATCCATAGAAGCCCCAGTTACAGGGTAAAACATCCCCTGTAGTGCCAATAGTCACTGGCAGAGCTGATCAGGGTCTTCTGGGGCCCTGTAGCTCTGCTGTAGCAGGGAATCCCAGTGGTTAAGTGACCCTCGGGCTCCCATAGTGAAGGTTACACTTCCACTTTTCAGTACACACCGCTTACTGAGCGCTGTGTACTCGGGGAAGGAGAAAGCAGAAAGGCTTAAAAACCCCTCCTGCCTTCTCCACCGGGTTATCAGCAGTTACTAAAAGCTGACAACCTGTCCTGTTTCTGATTGATTGCAGGGGGCAGGAGGCTTAAATCCCCTCTGTAATTTTACATACGGCTGGGCTTTAAGCCCAGGACCAGGCGCCGTAAATTTACAGTGCCTGGTCCTAAACGGGTTAAAACATCTTTCTCAGATGCCACTTAAGCATGTCACACAATGTATGTGCTCTGTCAACCCCCAGTTGATTGAATGAAGGTTCGACAATGCCCTTTTGTCTTCTGACCCTGAGTTTTACAGATTTGAGTCCAGCAATGGGACTGAATTTGCATCTGAGGATTTCCAGTTTAGAGGACGAAAGGGCATAACCACAGGAACAGTGCTGTGGCCTCTTTGTTCTAGTAATTGAGACCTTATTGTATACTGACCCTACAAATTACAACTTCTCAGATATGAGATATTTTCAGGGGAACCTTTCTGTTAATGCTCCTCTTAGCCATCAGCCTTCTCAGTGTCCCCATAAACATGCTGACCAACCTTATTTCAATAGGGAGAGGTAAGCTACTGCCAGATACTTCAGGTAGCAACTTACAGTATTTTCTGCATATACAAATAGGAGATGGTATAATGCTTCTGCAGCATCACCTATTGGAAGGTAGCTTCCATATAAGTCAATGTCACCTCCAATTTGTATAGCAAATTTCCCAGAAGAGCACTGCCTGGTCTACAAGTCTCCTCAAGTTTACGTGGCGCTCTCCACATGGAGAAACATTACCACTCTCGACTTAATTTCCCGGAGAAGAAACTGCTGGGAATGTTGAAATCTAATGCACCAGATCAGCCATTCTCCACTTCTGCTGTCAGGGAATTGCCAAGCTGGCACCATACATGTTAGATTGTTGGCCTAAGGATGAAAAGTGATTCTCATTTTGGTGAGCCAGATCATTTGCCTCAGCTCACTAAAAACAATGCTGGCGTTTTCTGCTCTTGAATGGTTCTTCATTACAGGCTGTTCTACCCTGTTTCTTATAAAGTTGAGAGAGGGTCAGAATAGCAGACAAGCTACCTGTTTCCCTTCATTGTACGGCTCATACTCCATTCTATGAAGAGGAGGGGCGGGCTACTGTCTGCTCACTGCTCTGCCCTCCTCCTTGAAAGCACCACTTCCAGCTCACTGATAGGCTCTGACTCCTCAAGTTCACCTAAAGGAGCCAGCTTGTCTATGACCAACCCATCATTATTACATATCCCACCAAATACAACCAATTTAATCATTTTTAATGCCCAAGGCCTTTTTTGGACTGGCAGGTTCTACAACAGACATTACTGTTATGTATGGACCTGGAGTAAAAGATTTTATAAAGTATGAAGACTAAAATGGCTTCTTCCAGCATAAATTTTTTGATGTTTAACTAAATTTGATTTCTTGGAAAAACACCTCCCACATTCTGAACATGAATATGGCCGCTACCCTGTAGAAACTTTTTGATGTTCAACAAGATTGGATTTCATTGAAAAACATTTCCCACATTCCAAACATGAAAATGGCTTCTCTCCGGTGTGAATTTTTTGATGTCTAACCAGATCTGGTTTGCGTGCAAAACATTTCCCACACTGCAAACAAGAAAATGGCCGCTCCCCTCTATGAGTTTTCTGATGTTCCACGAGATTGGATCTAATTGCAAAACCTCTCCCACATTCCAAACATGAAAATGGCCGCTCCCCGGTGTGGATTCTCTGGTGTTCCACAAGATAGGATTTTGAGGTGAAGCATTTTGCACAATCCAGACAAGAATACGGCTTTACTCCTGTGTGAAACTTCTGATGTTTACCGAGATTTGATCTCCTGGTAAAACATTTTCCACACTGTGGACATCAATATGGCTCCCCCCCCCCCCGTGTGAATTCTCTGATGTTCAATGAAATTTGGTTTATTTGTGAAACACTTCTCACAGATGGAACATGAATATTTCCTTCCGCTTTTGTGGCTTGTCTTCTGCATAAATGAATGAGACTTCTGCGTAAATTAATTTCCACTTTCAGACCATTGAAATTGTGACTGAATAGATGAAGGTTCTTCTACAGCAGTAGGATTGGATGAGAGATCTATGGAGTGGATTAATGAAGGTAGATTTTGGGTAATAAATAGGGATGAGCGAGTATACTCGCTAAGGCACTACTCGCTCGAGTAATGTGCCTTAGCCGAGTATCTCCCTGCTCGTCCCTAAAGATTCGGGAGCCGCCTCAGCTGACAGGTGAGTTGTGGCGGGGAGCAGGGGAGAGCGGGCGGGAGAGAGAGCTCTCCCCTCCGTTCCTCCCAGCTTTCCCCCGCAGCTCCCCGCCCAGCGCCGGCCCCTGAATCTTTAGGGACGAGCGGGGAGCTACTCGGCTAAGGCACATTACTCAAGCGAGTAGTGCCTTAGCGAGTATACTCGCTCATCTCTAGTAATAAAGCATTGATCGCTAAAAAGGACATCTGCATGGGGAAAAAAAAGCATTATTTATAGATTTATTTTTTCCCACCAGAACACTATAGTACAAATCTCATAAAAGATAAAAAGAAAACAAGTTATTTATCTATTTATACTCCTCATTTAAGGGGTATTCATATCTTTGTTTTTCATAGCCAAGATGGGAAACTGCTGTCGTGGCTTCAATAAGAGGATCATGGGGTGCATCAATAAAGGTCTAGCGGCACATGATGAGAACATTGTTCCTCCTCCTCACAAGTCACTGGTCAGACCACACATGGAATATTGTATACAGTTTGGGGCACGGGTACTCAAGAAGGACATATCAGAGCTTGATCAGGTACAAAGGCGGGCAACTAAAGTAATAAACAAAACGTGCGGACTACAATACCCAGAGAAGTTATCAAAATTGGGATTATTTAGTTTAGAAAAAAGGACCGCTGTGGGGCGACCTAATAACTATGTATAAATATATCAGGGGACAATACAGAGATCTCTCCCATTATCTATTTATACCCAGGACTGTGACTGTAACGAGGGGGCATCCTGTACGTCTAGAAGAAATAAGGTTTCTACACCAACATAGAAGGGAGTTCTTTACTGTAAGAGCAGTGAGACTATGGAGCGCTCTGCCTGAGGATGTGGTGATGGCGAACTCACTAAAAGAGTACAAGCGGGGTCTAGACGCAGTTCTTGAGTGTAGCAATATTATATGTTATAATCATTAATAAGCAAAAGGGTTGTTGATCCGGGGATTATTCCGATTGCCAGATTGGAGTTAGGCTGCATTCAGATGAACGTATATCGGCTCGGTTTTCACGCCGAGCCGATATACGTTGTCCTCGTGTGCAGGGGGGGAGGATGGAAGAGCCAGGAGCAGGAACTGAGCTCCCGCCCCCTCTCTGCCTCCTCTCCGCCCCTCTGCACTATATGCAATGGGGAGAGGTGGGCCGGGCTAATTATTGGAACTTAGCCCCGCCCCTGGCCCACCTCTCCCCATTGCAAATAGTGCAGAGGGGCGGAGAGGAGGCAGAGAGGGGGCGGGAGCTCAGTTCCTGCTCCTGGCTCTTTCATTCTCCCCCCTGCACACGAGGACAACGTATATCGGCTCGGCGTGAAAACCGAGCCGATATACGTTCGTCTGAATGCAGCCTTAGGATGAATTTTTTTCCTTAAATGGGGAAAATTGTCTCCTACCTCATTTGTTTTTTTATGCCTTCCTCTAGATTAACACTGGGGATTAGTAGGCAGAACTGGATGGACATAGGTCTTTTTTCAGCCTTACACACTGTGTTACTATGTAAATAAGAGCTGCACTAAACTCTCATCTCTTTTCAACAGGTAGTTGCAACTGGACCTTAGGGTTTATCCATTTCAGCCATTAAAAACCAAGATGAGAATACCCCTTTAAAGGTGCCAAATTAAAGGGGTTGTCCAGTTAAGAAAATCTGTTTCCATATACTCTACTAGGAAATTCTGTGTCAATAATGGAGGATCCTCAGTACAGGAGGGTGACGACATAGCTCCTTTCTCTCTCTAGAGAACCTGTCCTATCCTGCATTACACCAACAACCACTGATTTGAATAGGCATTGTGTAACACTTGATTTCTTCTGTGGTGGGGCTGCAAGAAATGTTTACACTTATTGTCAAGTTTCCCCACAGATTAAAGGTGGTCTCTGGGGGTCCCAGTGGAGGACACTTTGTGATCAGATTATTGTCAATTGAGAGTTCTAATAAGTAGGTATTGTCCAAAGTGGAGAAGCCCTTTAAGAGTAACAATAGTACAACAAGAATTACATGAAAATACAAAAATGTATGTTAACACATTAAGCCCCAAACCAGGCCACGTTTTTAATGAGCCAACAATTTTTTTATCTTCACATTTTCGATTTTCAACTTCCAGTAACCTTTTAAATTTTTCTGCTTTTATAGCAATATGAAGTCTTATTTTTTGCAGCATGAATAGTATTTTTTGATACCATTTTGGGGTAAATATAATGTGTTGTATAACTTTTATTACATTTTTTTGTAGGGAACAGAGTGAAGAAAACAGCAATTGTACCATTGCTTTTTGGCTTTTCTTTTTATGGCATTTATCATGTGGTAAATATGACATGAAAACGCTTTTGTACAGGTCACTGTGATTACAAAGATACCAAAATTATATATTTTAGGTTTTGTACAATATAAATACTTTATTTTAGAAAATTGTATTGTTTTGAGAGATTCCGTGACACCTCAATGCATCTGATGGACAACATACAGAGCTTCTATACTGCATAAATCCAATATTTCCTCTTACCCTGTGGTGTGAGGGGCTGGTGGTCCTCCATCATGACCTCCTTGTACTGATCTTTGTGTTTTTCTAAATACTCCCACTCTTCCATAGAGAGATGGACAGTGACGTCCTGACAACTTACAGGGACCTGACAGACACAATGATACAGTCACTAACCAGAAACATTATTCCTTCATGTTACTGCCTTAGGTGCCAACATTCTCACCTCTTCAGTTAGCAGCTCAATGACTTTATTGGTGAGCTCCAGGATCTTCTGCTCATCGCTTCTCTCATGTACTGGTGAAGGAAGTGGAGGCAGAAGGATGCAGTTTGGCTCTCGCTCCATTGTCCTGACACAATGGGATTGAAGCTTGGAGTCATATTCCCATTGGATTTCTTCACTACTGTGTATGCCTGTGCATGGAGAAGCACACTGATAAATGTCAATATAAGCATTATCAGAATCCCTCTATTCGTGGCTTTATTATTACAGATAAGAGTAATGTCATGTATAAAACGGGTGAGCTTGAAGCGAGAATGATTGATGAAAACTATGATATAGTCGGAATTACGGAAACATGGCTTGATGATAAGTGCGATTGGGCGGCGAATTTGCAGGGGTACAATCTCTTCAGAAGAGACCGAAGGAACCAGAAAGGGGGAGGGGTATGTCTGTACGTCAAATCAAACTTGAAGCCGAGGCTACGGGAGGATATAGGGGTAGTAGACGAACAGGTGGAATCTCTGTGGGTAGAAATACAGGGAGGAAAAAATAACAAAATCCTGATAGGGGTCTTCTATAGACCACCAAAAGCAACAGAAGAAACTGAAAACTTACTACTAAGGCAGATAGAAGAGGTGTCAAAGCGAAACGAAGTAATTATCATGGGGGACTTTAATTATCCAGATATAACATGGGAGAAGGAAACCTGCAAATCTCACAGGGGGGATAAATTCTTGAGAGTAATTAAAGATAATTACCTGAACCAACTTGTGCAGGAACCAACAAGAGGGAGGGCCATTCTGGACCTAGTGCTAACTAACAAACCGGACCGAATAAAGGGGGTACAGGTTGAGGGGCACTTGGGGAATAGTGACCACAATATAATCAACTTCCAGCTATCAATCAATAGAAGGCCTTATCAGGGAGTGACAAAGAAACTAAACTTTAGTAAGGCAAAATTTGATGAGCTTAGAACTACTATCGGTAACATTAACTGGGACAACATCCTCAAAAATATCAGTACGGAGGACAAATGGGAAAAGTTCAAAAGGATCCTAATCATCTCATGTGAGCAGTTCATTCCCTTTAAAAATAAAAGGAACTCAAGTAAAAGGAAACCAATGTGGCTCGACAAGACGGTAAGAGGGGCAAAAAATGAAAAAAAGAAAGCGTTCAAACTACTAAAGCAACAAGGCAGCGAAGAAGCGCTAAAATCATACAGGGAAAAAAACAAAATATGCAAAGATATGATCAAAACTGCCAAGGAGGAAGCAGAAAGACGGATCGCCAAAGAGAGCAAAAACAACCCGAAGCTATTTTTCGACTACATCAACAGCAAAAGGATTTGCAGGGAGAGCACTGGCCCTTTAAAAAATAATGCAGGAGAGATCATTGATGATGACGTAGGGAAAGCAAATCTACTAAACAGTTTCTTCTCAAGTTTATTCACAAACGAAAAGGAAATGCCACACGAGATGCGGGGGAATAAAACGAACCCCACACAAAATATCTCATACCTAACGCAGGAGGAAGTGCGGAAGCGTCTAAAGAAAACTAAAATTGATAAATCGCCGGGCCCAGATGGATTACACCCAAGGATACTAAGGGAACTAAGTGTCGAGATAGCTAGGCCGCTATACCTAATATTTCTAGACACTATCAAGACCGGTATAGTACCATTGGATTGGCGCATTGCCAACGTGGTTCCAATTTACAAAAAAGGGAGCAAAAGTGAGCCTGGAAACTACAGGCCAGTAAGTCTCACTTCAGTAACGGGAAAAATCATCGAGGGGATTCTGAGAGACGCCATCGATGAGTACCTCAAGGAAATTAAGGGAATAACTCCTCACCAGCATGGATTCATGAAGGGTCGCTCATGTCAGACAAATCTGATCAGTTTCTACGATGAAGTAAGCTCTAAGCTGGACCAGGGAGAATCTATTGATCTTGTATATCTGGACTTCTCTAAAGCCTTTGACACCGTGCCACATAATAGGCTAATATACAAAATGAGGCAGCTCGGACTGGGCGAAAACGTGTGTAAGTGGGTAAAAAATTGGCTCAATGATAGAAAGCAGAGGGTGGTAATAAATGGTGCATACTCTGATTGGACCACAGTCGCTAGCGGGGTGCCACAGGGTTCAGTATTAGGCCCCACTCTGTTCAACATATTTATCAATGACCTGATAGAGGGGCTGCACAGCGAAATATCAATATTTGCAGATGACACAAAACTATACAATATAATTAATGCAACGAAGGACAATGTACAGCTACAAACGGACCTGGACAAGCTGGGGGCTTGGGCAGAAAAATGGCAAATGAAGTTCAATGTTGAAAAGTGTAAGACTATGCACATGGGCAGGAGAAACGGATGTCACCAATATTCACTTAATGGGGTACCGCTGGGGAAAAGTGATATGGAAAAGGATCTGAGGGTATTAGTGGATAATAGACTAAACTGGAGTAACCAATGCCAGTCAACTGCTGCAAAGGCAAATAAAGTTTTGGGATGCATTAAAAGAGGTATAGGGGCGAAGGACGAGAACATCATCCTTCCATTATATAAGGCACTTGTCAGGCCTCACATGAAATACTGCGTACAATTTTGGTCACCGGTGCTCAGGAAAGATGTCACAGTGCTTGAGGGGGTTCAAAGAAGGGCAACTAAACTAATACATGGAATGACGGGACTGGAATACCCAGAGAGGCTATCCAAATTGGGACTATTTACTCTTGAAAAAAGAAGGTTAAGAGGCGACCAAATAACCATGTATAAGTACATGAGGGGACAACACATGGATCTCTCCCGCGATCTGTTTACACCAAGGACCACGACGGTAACAAGACGACACCCGCTACGATTGGAGGAAAGTAGGTTTCATCACCAACATAGAAGGGGATTCTTTACTGTAAGAGCAGTTAGACTGTGGAACTCTCTACCGGAGGAAGTGGTGATGGCAAAATCCATAGAGGAGTTTAAAAGGGGACTTGATGTCTTTCTGGAGAAGAAGGATATTACAGGATATAAATATTAGGTTAAGTGCCAATCCGGGTATACAGGCAGGTAGGAACTATTAGGGGTTGATCCAGGGAACAGTCTGATTGCCATTAGGGAGTCGGGAAGGAATTTTTTCCCCAAAAGGGCTAATTGGTTTCTGGCCTTGGGGTTTTTTGCCTTCCTCTGGATCAACACAGGAGGGTAGACAGGCTGGACTAGATGGACATTGTCTTCATTCAGCCTTACATACTATGTTACTATGTTACTATGGCAGTGATATAATCTTCAGAATCCCTCCTTTTCAATCCTGGCTTTATTAATATAAATAAGAATGATGCCATGTGATATATTTCTCATATCACCTCTAGTTATTCCTGGCTTTATTAATATAGATAAGAGTGATGTCATGTGACATAGTCCTGAGAATCTCTCCCCTCTAGCTCTGGCTTTATTAATGCAGATAAGAGTTATGTCATGTGATATAATTCCCAGAAGCCCTCATCTCTCCAGTTAGCAAGTAGAGGATCTCTGGAGTAAGGTTTAATATCTGTTCAGTCTTCTTGTTTCTGTCTTTGTCCATCCTCAATCAGAAAAAGGACAATTATCTTGTGGATCTTACTGTGGAGGAAGAACCTAAAAAGAAATGAGATGAGCAATTCTGAATCTCTATGAAAATCAAAATAAGCCTGGGAGACTTCATTAATATAGCTATTAGACTGTTATAAGTTATTTGACTAAGTATTACTTTTAGTCACAGCTACAAAAACTTTATGTAAAGTAGATTAGTTTTGTACATCGTTTTACATATCTACACTGCTTGTTTGTGCCTGCACAATAGTATTCGCAGAGGCAGTTAAAGCAGATGAAGTATATAAAACAGGGCCTTGCTTACCCTTCTCAATTAAGGAGTGAGATAACGTATTAAAAGTCCCATTAAAGGAGGCAAATACAGCTGTAGTTATTTCATTAGCATTTCTTACTGGGGTTGCAGATAGGGATGAGCGAGCCAACTCCGCTAACATGCTTGCAGCTTCATGGCATTTCTCATTAAAGCAATCAGACCATTCCATACGTTCACCCCGCTCAATACTCTAGTTTGCTCTGACTGTGACATATGCAGCCTCCTGACTATTCGTAGACGCCCTTTGTCTGAGCGCCATCTTGAAGCACACCTGCACAAACGGCTTCTCTCCTCCTCATCATCACAGCTTCAATTGAGCGGCAGACAGGTCTTGCAGAAAACGACGTCAGCTGTTCTGCACCTCCACTTCTCTACTCTCCCATAGCAGGAACTGTGATCCAATGCAACCAGTGGCCCAGAAACCAGTAAGACAATCGGCACAGCAGAGGTAGAAACACCGCCCCAAAGGCCAGGCTCACACGACCATATGCTCACTCCGTATTACCCGCCTTTTTTTGCGCTTAATACGCAGTAGCAATCTCCCATACTCTTTTATTGTGCCGCTCACACGAGCCATGCGATAAACGCATGCAAAAAAAAATAATTGCAGAATGCACAGTCTTGGCGTGTATTACACACGCATACACGCTAAGATAGTGTATGGGGATTGGTGGCACCATCACACTCTAGGCCACAGATCCTTTCTGGGGTATTAGGGAATTGCCCCACGCATAGCACTATTTAGACATTGTATATATAGATGTGTGTGTGTATGACAATGATTGTGCACATACTATGTGAACATGGTTTATCATTTTTGGGATACTCTATGGAACGTTTTTGGCACTATTGCATTGACTTTGTATATCACTTTTTATTAGGACACTGCGGCACCTAAGCCTGACCTATTAGATGATGATATTACGCTTAGTTATTAAAATTACGCAAAAGTTTAAAAATTCCCCACAGTTCATTCCAGATATGTATTTACCGCTAATTACATATACTACATGCAAAGCTCCCTTTGTTGTCCAGGGTCTCCGTTATAATTGCAGAAAAGATCGCCCAGCATGCGGCACTACTTTTCTGGTAACATTACGAATATGACAGAACCCATTATAGTTAGTGGTTCTACAGCCACTACTCGTGCCTGTCAAATGATGGATTCGGGACGCCATTATTTTTGGTTTTGTGTTCCTATGACAAAAAAAAAATGGAAATCTTCAAAGAGGTGTAAACAGCCTATTAATGTCATATATATACCTGATCCCAGAGCTCCACAATAATAAGAAACACTAGTAAAACATACACTAACTTTCTAGAAGACTCCAGACCACAGTGCCTAAAGGACCTTAGATGATGTCACAACGTGACAGTATACAGGAGGAGCCAGTGTTTGGCGTGACTTCGTTGTCATGCCCCTCTGTATGTAACTGATCACATGATCATGACATCATCAAAGGTCCTTTAACTTACTGCTTGTCATATAACAAAGCACTGGAAAAGGGGACATGTATCTACTACAGCAGAAGACCCCGCCCCCTGCGTGTGACCCCTCCCTCCTGTGAAGCCACCACAATATCCTTTATATAACATGTGCAGGTAATGACTGATGAAGGTATGTAATGATGGTACTTAATTTGGCAGCTTGCTGTCAGTGAATGAGAACACTTATTTTTATTCAGCAAACCTCGTACATAACTAGTCCTGCTGTAAAGGCGGTGGAGTTGGAGCCGTTAGAAATGTGTCAACTCCGAATGCAAAAGAAAAATATTAAATATTAGGCTCTATTCACATCCTCCTTCGTTCACGGTCTCCAGCGCAGATCGGGCATGAAATGCCAAAAATCACGTGCGTGCAGGACTTTAAAAATACTGGACAGGTGCAGGAACTGAACGGACCCCATTATAGTCAATGGGGTCCATTCGGCAGAGTTTGGTTCTGGTATGAGACGTATCCATTCATCCAGGAAATTCCGTTTTCCTGCTCCCGTAATGGAGGAAAATATAATCTCTAGCACAGATGTGAATAAAGCCTTTAAAATTAGTATAATAGGAGCCATTCACATCTGCATGCAAGGTGCCATTCAGAGCCTGCAGTGCAGATCAGGCAGAGAATCATGGATGAAGTAGCACTGCATGCTGTGATATCTGTCCGGTAAAATGCCGGCTGGAAGCCAGACAGACCCCATTATAGTCAATCGGGTCCTTTCAGCGGTGTTTGACTCTGAAATTTTTGTTGTTTCACCCAGAGGACAAGGCGGAAACAATGGAAATGTTTCAAAGCCCCAAGTGCAGGTGTGAATAGGGCCGTACTCCTGGTCTTACCCATTACTACATTAAAGCTGGAGTCACACGAGTGAACAGAACTCGCATGGAAAAAAACAACAACATTCGTTTAAATGGGATAATTCACAGAAGCAATATCTCCCTCTTAAAGGTTAATTCACACGGGTTATACATTTTTATCTATGCCCGCCGGCGCTATTAAAACCCGTGAATGGGCGTTTTTCCGCAATCACGGACTGCTTTTTTAGCAAAAAAATACGCCGCACCCCGGAAAACCCTCACTCTGCCAAAAAAAAAAGGATGCCTTCCAGTGTCTATATAGAGGCACCTGTGAGCTTTTCGCAGCATTGGACGCTGCAAAAATGCCTCCCCTCTCCCATAGGAGTCTATGGGACCCGCTGGAGTATATTGGGCAAAAGATAGTTCCAGAACTATCTTTTTGGCCACCATATATGCACCGTATATTTCAGTCGCTTATGTTCTATTTCAGCAGGTTGATATTTTTACGTGCCGTATATTCGCCCATGTGAACAAATGCATTAAAAACCAATGCCTCAGGGGCGTGGCCAAGCAGCCGGGGCGTGGCCAAGCAGCCGAGGACACCGGCCGCATGTAAGAGTAGCTCCCGGACAAGCCGACTTACCAGCCATCCTGAGCTAATCCTGAGGGCCCCCAAACCCACCCGAACACCTCCTGAAGCAGAGAGGGAGAGGGAGGAGCCGGCTGTAACATCCGCGCGGCTCCCACAGCAGAGGTAACGCCGGCAGCAGACCCGCGATACCGCGACCGCTGCCGCCGCCATTTTGAGCGCGGCGCTGACCGCCGGGGGATCGGAGGACAAGGGAGGAAGTGGAGGAGACCGCCTGAGCAGAGAGGGCAGCGCTGAGACAGGGGTAGAGTGAGCGGCAGTGCAGTGAAGAGAGCGGCCGTACCGGAGCCCTTATACAGCGCTGAGTGTGGGGGCTGCGCTCCTTCCCGCCACAAACACCGCGGGGGGGGCCGAGGGGGAAGCTGCACAGCCAAAGCTGCATACTCTCCCATAGAAAGGGACACCTGCTGGCACCCTTACACCACAGCCAGTCCCAAAGTGCACAGCCATCAACCCCAGACAGCTAGAAGTGCAGCACAAGCAACTGCCACCCCAGGGGGGAAGAGGAGAGGCACAAATAAATCAAGCTCCCTCCAATGTGAGCACTACACACCTAAACCAAAAGGTACCATTGAAGTCCTAACAGGCACAAAAAGGTGAATCACCAGGCGACAGGCATTATAAGGCGCACGCTCCAAAGAGAACACTGCAGAGCACAGCCCTTTATAGGCCCCCTACCAGGAATCCAACACTCCGTAAAGTCATCCGCCATAAGAAAAACGATACAGCACAAAGATCCATTATGGGACCCACTAGGCAGAGCTCCTCAGTTGACAAACTAAAGGCGTTCGCTAGAGGGGAGACCCGCAAAGACCCTGGCCCTGAACCCACCATAGCAGGAACATCAACGGCGAAAGACGCTAGCCCAGGTCCACCCGAGGGCTCAGTTCAAACCCTACAGCAGCTATCTGATCAGCTCCTATCCGCAATACAGACATCCACGACCACTCTCACGGGAAAGATCGACGAAGTTAAAATGGACGTAAGCCTATTAAGGCAAGACCTCCAAAACCTGAGAGAACGAGTCAAAAGTACAGAAGACAGAATCTCCACACTAGACGACACCGTCCCTCCAATGTCGGCTGCAATACGTGACCTCACACAAAAAGCCGAATACTGGAGACAAAAAGCGGACGACCTTGAAAACCGGTCAAGACGGAATAATTTGCGCATAGTGGGTCTACCAGAACGAGCTGAGGGGCAGAGACCTGAAGAATTCATGGAAAAATGGCTCCGCGAACTCCTCCCAAATGCTGGACTATCACAAGTATTCGTGATTGAGCGAGCCCACCGGGTCCCTATGAAGCCGCCTATACCAGGAGCACCGCCTAGACCCTTGCTGGCAAAACTACTCAATTCCCGAGATAGAGACACTATCTTACAAGCTGCCAGAAAAGGAGGCCCTCTGCGATTTGACAACGCCGCAATATCCATTTTCCCTGATTTCTCGGCAGACCTCCAGAAACAACGGGCCTCATTCACTGGAATTAAAAGGCAGCTACGAGACCTGCAACTGCCATACTCCATGATGTATCCGGCGCGACTACGAGTGATAGACGGAGACCGCACGCACTTCTTCTCTACACCATCCGACGCGGAGGAGTGGCTGGCCACCAAACGCCCATCAAAGAGACTGTAACGTATAAATAACCGCTTTTCTTCCCCCCTGTAGGCACTGGGACTCTAATGTGAATAAGTAAATATATAATTAAAGCTACCCCGATGCCCACCAGAAATTATACCCTAGCTGCGCCCTGCCAAGATTCGAGACCGAGACACGGGTCTGAAACCCCGACTATATACTACTACTGCCCGGTCTGGCCCCCCTCCCCTGCAAAGGGTGGTGGACTGTCCTCCCCCCGGCGTTGGCAACAACGCTAGTAATTCTTCCTCCTTGTGTTATTATTGTGTGCCCCCCTGATCCCCCCCTTCGTTCCCACCCCCTCCCTACCCCCCCTATAGGGGCCCACCTAGTATAAGCCCACTAAGCTAGTAACGGCTCCTATCAATATCATATTAATCCAATAATACCTCAGGTATAGTCTAGGATATAGCTATACTATGTAGGTTCCCCCAAATATTAGTCGGCCACGAACGCTATCCCAGCAGAGGAAGCACTTAAAGTTTGTTGGAAACAAGTTATCTGAGTTCCAAGTTGGTAGTAAACTACCGTAATGTTGACGAATTGTGTGCATCAAGAGCTCCATGTTTTCTGTAAAAACGCATTGAAATACTGTTGCATGACGTATGTTAGAGATGTAATGGTGGGTCATGGGGGGACTCCTGACAGGCAGAATGTCATAAAGAAATTTATCCGGACCCGATTGACCTGTCCTTGCCTATGGCGGAGGTAATTTTCGTGTCCTGGAACGTCAGGGGACTGGGATCGACCAGGAAGCGATCCTCGATAAATTCCCTAATACGCTCCTGGCGACCACATGTACTATGCCTGCAGGAGACCCACCTCACACCTGAAACCACAAAAATCTTGTCGAAACCGTGGGTGCAGTGGTCCGCTCATTCATGTCACACATCCTACTCCAGGGGGGTGTCTCTGCTGATAGCAAAGTCACTAAGATGGGAAGTAGAACAAATCAAGAGAGACCCAGATGGTAGATATATTTTCGTAAGATCCAAAATCAATAATGACCCATACGTTCTCCTGTGTTGCTATAACCCACCACCAGCAACAACAGCCATTCTGGCAGAGGGCGTCCAATTTGCAGCATTCTCACCAGACGCAACAGTTGTCTGCATGGGAGATATGAATCTAGTGATGGATCCTGTGGTGGACAGATTCGGCGGTGGTGCTCGGAGGGAGGGGGACACGAGCAGGACTCGTCTCGCCTCTATCATATCGGTGACGGGCTGGCTGGATCTGTGGCGCGTATTCCACCCACAAAGGCAGGAGTTCACTTGCCACGCAGCCCACAATAATGCACTCAGTCGAATAGACTATATATTCGGGTCCCCTTCACTATTCCCCAAAATCAGCTCCATAGAATTTCTGCCTCGAGGGATCTCGGATCACACACCAATCCGCATGATCCTTAAAAACCAAGGCCAGGCCACTATCAAGAGAATAAATGTACACCCTTTCTGGCTGTCACTGCTCGGCCCCAATGACCGTATTCCAGACCAAATCCAGATCTATTTTGAAGCACACGAGGCGCACATAGACAAACTATTAGTGTGGGAGACATTTAAGTCCTACCTTAGAGGTTGCTTCAGATCCTCAATATCCTTTATCAAAAAAGCCGCTGCGCGAGAAGGAGAGCTTTTAGCAGAGCAATGTCAACTACTAGAAAGAGAGTTTATCGCCGACCCATCAGACATTAAAAGAGACAGATGGCTCCAGACTGGTAGGGACTACTTGCTATATTTGAGAGAAAAAGCCCAGAGGAATCTCTTTTACACCCGACAATCCTTTTTCGAGCTGGGAAACCAATCTAGCAAACTGCTAGCCCTTATGGCCCGACAGGAGACTGCCCCCCCATCCGTCCTGAGAATAAAAACAGCCCAAGGAGAAACACTCACTGACCCAAAAGAGATCCTAATTAGATTCCAACAATTCTACGATGACCTATATCAAACACGAACTGATTATCTACCAGAAGAACTAGAAACATACTTGACAGACATAACATTCCCAGTACTGCAAGACACCCACAAAGCCCTGTTAGATTCCCCAATTACAGAAGAGGAGATTGAGGAAACATTAAGTGACATGGCAAAAAACAAGACCCCTGGCACAGATGGTCTGCCGATAGAAGTCTACATACAATACAAGAAAGAAATAATACCACACTTGCTCTCCCTATACGAACACATATTTGATAAAAATCAGCTCTCAGAATCGATGTCAGAAGCCAATATAGTCCTCATTTTAAAGCCAGATAAAAACCCAGACGACTGTGGCTCAAACAGGCCTATATCATTGTTAAACACAGATTATAAAATCCTTACGAAAATATTGGCCACCCGTCTAAACCAAGCCATAAAGGACATTATTCACCCCGATCAGACGGGCTTCATCCCCGGAATGTCCACATCAGACAACATTAGAAGGACGCAAGTAATCACGCAGGTGGGATGGAGGTGGAGGTCAGACTGGGCCTTGGCCTCATTGGACGCGGCCAAAGCATTTGACTCGGTCGAATGGCCATACCTGATGGAGATTTTACGGAGGTTTGGGCTGGGAGAATTATTTATTAAGTGGATCTATATACTCTATAGATCCCCAACCGCTAAAGTAGTGGTGAATGGCCTGGCCTCTACCTCCTTCCAGCTGCATAGGGGGACCCGACAAGGTTGCCCTCTTTCCCCCCTCTTGTTTGCGATCGCAATAGAACCCCTGGCCTTGAAGATCCGACAGCATAACGCATATAGAGGCATCTCGATAGGACCCAGAGAGGACAGAATCGGGTTATACGCAGATGACATAATACTGTATATGTCGGACCCCAAAAACGCCCTCCCGTTAGCCATCTCCCTAATAGACGAATTTGGAAACTTCTCAGGACTACGCATAAATTGGCAGAAATCCGTTTTTATGCCCCTAAGAACAGAAGGATGGCAGATGGGAGACATACTTTGTGGGCTGCAAGTCAGCCCCCAATTTAAATACTTAGGGATATGGATCACCAGAGACCACACGCATAGCTTAGACCTAAACATTACCCCCTTACTGACAACACTACAACAGAAATTAAAATCCTGGCGCTCCCTGCCACTGTCTGTGGCAGGTAGAATTAACCTCATTAAAATGATAATACTCCCCAAGTATCTATACTGCCTAGAACCTGCAGAAGCACCCATACCACAGAAATTCTTCAAAAAAACCAACTCTCTAATAATACCATTCATATGGGGGAACTCTAGAGCCAAACTCCGTATGGATACTTTACAGCGGCCTAAAGAAATGGCAGGAATGGCGCTACCAGATTTCAAAATTTACTACCTAGCGGGACAAGTGAGGTACATCCGACATTGGTTATCGGGCTCCCCTCTCCCAAACTCCGAGCACCACCTGATGTTCTTTCTCTCAGAAGCATCGCTCTGGATCCTTCTAGAAAAACCGAGACTATTGACCAAGCAGATGCTCCCCATACATAGACTCGCAGCCAATGTGTGGCAGGCATGCAAGCGTTTGACTAAGCGGGAAGACACCCCTCTGGAGACCCCCCTATGGGATAACAGAGAGTTACCACATTTGATAAATCTACCAGACAAACAATTTTGGGTAAACCTGGGAATCACCACTCTAGAACATTTATACTTCGATCAAGTCTTAGCTTCCTTTGAACAGCTACAGCAACTATACCAAATTCCAAGATCCGGTTTCTTCAGATATCTACAACTCAGACACGCCTTAACTGCACAGTTCCCAGAACCCAGGCAGCCTTTCTCCCATTACCCGCTAATAGGTATACTGCGCACCCAGGGACCCAAAGGCCTGATATCGGTACTATACACCCATCTACTACGATCTAAGATCCCCGATACGCCCATGACAGTGATGGAGAGATGGAAAGATCTCATCCCCACCCTCATGAATGAAGATTGGGAAACCGCGATGTCCACGTACACCGCGGTCTCACCAGCCGCAAATAATAAATTAACACAATTATATATACTGCATCAATGTTACTTGACACCGACCAGACTCCACAAAATGAACAGGACACCCACAAACCAATGCCATCGGTGTAGAGCACCTAACGCAAACTTTAATCACCTAATATGGAACTGCCCTAATATAGCCACATACTGGGGAGAAATTACTGAATTCCTAACCCAACTGATGGGCGTACCGGTACCATACGATCCAGCGGTATGCCTCCTGGGTATCTTAGATGAAGAACAGTGGCAATATCACGATAAAATATTTCTCACCAAGGCGTTATTCTATGCCCGCAAAACAGTGGCCCTACGGTGGATGGACAGACGCCCCCCGACACTCACAAAATGGCAGAACATAATTAACGCCATACTACCATATGAAAAAATAGTATACAAAAACAGAAAGTGCCCAGAAAAATTTGATAAAATATGGGAAAAATGGTGTGGATCGACCAGCACAGTATTCACGCAAGACCGATTCCAAAGTCTAATGAGAGCAGCTGTGCCTAGAAGGAACCCGTAAAATAAGCAAACATTATTGACACCACTAGCAAAGATAATGACGCATTGTAAATGATCTCTGTATATGTTAATGTGACGCATTTAAGAGCAACTGTACGATCACATGGAGCCAAAATGTAACCAAAGTTGTTTATTCATGTTTTGTATGGAATATACACTGTTCAATAAAACGAGTTTAAAAAAAAAAAAAACAATGCCTCAAATGGTCGAGTATATACGGTCGGGCGTAAAAACGCGGCCTATAAGCACTTGTGTGGATAAGCCCTTAGACTGATAATCCGAGTTAGAAAAATCACTCAATGTCCGATTTTTTTTTTGTGATTCTTCTGCAAGAATTGCTCATTATTATCTATGGAAGCATTAAAAAAGGATCGCAACGCATATGATGATATCTGCATGCAATTGCAATCCGTATTTAACACATTATTATGGGGACCACAAAGAAAAAACAAGAAGTACAAAGCAGTGAAAGACAGATTAAAAAGAATGCAAATCATGCATGAAAACTGTACTAAAATCACATGTAAAATGGTCAGTTTTTCACAGACCAAAAACCACACTTGCCCGTGTGAATACGGCCTACATTTAAGGGCTTGGTCGTATCAGTGTTTTATTTTCAAGTCTTTTTTTAATGAAATGAATAGCAAAACCAGTGGAACTAAATGGAAATGATAGGTTTTTTAAAAGCTGATTCAGTAGATAGATATGATTCTATCAGTTTCATTTGGTTCTGTTTATATCCAATTTCAACAGACCTGTTTTATTTCTTTTTGCCTTTTTTATATGTTAAAAATGGATAAAAAAGAGAAACCAAGTAATCTTGTAGATATGATACCTTTTAATGGCTAACAAAAATACATGATGTTATAGCGAGCTTTAAAACCTACTTAGGGTACTTCCTCAGGCTTAAAGGGGTTTCGCAGGGAGAATACTACTGATGATGTATCTTCAGGATAGGTCATCAATAGTTGATCGGCTGGGGTCTGCCACTCGAGACCCCCTTACCGATCAGCTGAGCAGGTGCATGCTGTCAGCACCGCAAATACACAGAGGTCAGAGCGGAAGTCCCAGCACAACTCTCATTGAAATCAACACGAGCCGTGCCTGCAGTTAGGAGTACCGGCCACTACACAGAGTGCGGCGCGGAGACTTCCACTGCTTCCGCTCCAACCTCTGTGTATTTAAAATCAGAAAAAAATGTACAAAGACAACTCAGAGATAAAGAAGCCAGATACAAGATATAAACTACAGGGAAGGCTCAATCGCCATGTGCCCTAATAGCACGCAGCAAACCAGATTGCACTATCGAGGAGCAAAACTGTTCATGTGCAGACTAATGAGCAGCCACTCAACTCAACCCAAGGTGGGGGAGGGGTGACTGCTGACAAACCCAATCTGCACAATATGAACTGGTATTATTTACATACGGTAAATGTTTTTTATTAGCTATTTTGCATGCTATGATAATCTGTCTTAGGCCCCCTGCACACGGGCGGAAATTCCTCCACAGGATTTCCCGCAGAATTTCCGCCCGTGCCTGCCTGCATAGGATTGCATTACAAAACCAATCCTATGCAGACAGCCGCAATTTGTCCACGTGAAAATACACACAGAAAACAAATTGCGGCATGTTCTATTTCTGTGCGGGTCTCACAGAGGGCCGCACAGAAATGTCAATTGCAACGGCTCCGCTCTGTGCATGCACCGGCTTGGCGGCAGCCGGCACATCACAGAGCTGGAGCTGCGGGAGCAGGTGAGAGCTTTTGATTTTTTTTTTTTAAAGCAGGGTTGAAAAAATAAATTGCTGTCCTGGATGGGGCAATCTAAGGGGTTAACTAAGAGGGTGTGGCTTATATAGAGGATGTGCCTAACCTTGAGCAGGAGAGAGTGAGAGCAAAAATATAAGAGAAAGGCAGCCTGCAGACAGCCGGGTCGGATCCTGCTGCAAGAATTCTTGCAGCGGAACCCGACCCAAGCCCCTGCAGGGCCCAGTGCGGCGCTTACCTCTGCGAGACCCGCACAGAAATGTCAATCCCGGCGCGCCGGCTCCGCCCTGCGCATGCACCGGCTGGGCAGCAGCCAGCACATCACAGAGCTGGAGCCGCGGGAGCAGGTGAGACCGACACTGGTAACTGCAGAGACGCGGGTCGGATCCCGCTGCGAGAATTCTCGCAGAGGATCCGACCCAGCCATCTGCAGGCGGCCTAAAAAATATAAAAATTCAAAGTTTGAAAATAGCACACAGGATTTTTTAAAAATACCATATATATTTGAGTATAAGCATAGTTTTTCAGCACATTTTTTTATGCTGAAAAAGCCCCTTCCCCCCCCCCCCCCCCGGCTTATACTCGAGTGAGGTAAAAAAAAACAACAACAAAAAACCCGCAATACTCACCTCCCAGCGGGCGTCTGTGTCCCCTGCGTGATGGTCTCCCCGGCGGTGCAGCAAGCTGCTTGAGAATTCCCCCTGCTCGCTTTGAATTCACCACCTTCAGCACTGCGTGAAGAAGCCCTGTGATTGGATCGAGCACCAGCCAATCACAGCCGGCGCTCGATCATTCACAGCTATTCAGTGGATGGTTGTGATTGGTTGTGAATGGCTGTGATTGGTTTACCGAGCGCCGTCTGTGATTGGCTGGCGCTCGATCCAATCACAGCGCTTACTTACACAACGCTGATGGTGGGGGAATTCAAAGCCGAGCACGGAGATGACAGCGGGGAGAACTATCAAGCAGCTTGCCACACCGACGGGGAGACCATCGCGCCAGGGACACAGACTCCAGCTGGGAGGTGAGTATTGCATTTTTTCTTTACCTAGTATATACTCGAGTATAGCTAGGCTTATACTCAAGTCAATAAGTTTTACCAGTTTTTTTGTGGTAAAACTTATTGACTCGGCTTATACTCAGGTCGGCTAATACTCCAGTATATACGGTAGATAAAACGCTAAATATATCAACCAAAATCGATACTAACATTTAGTTAAATGTGTCATGAAAACAAACAGTCTCAGAATCACTTGCATAAGTAAAAACATTCCAAAGTTATTACCACTTAAAGTGACACGTGTCAGATTTGAAAATTGGGTCTAGTCCGGAAGGCTGAAACTGACTGCAGGGGGAAGGGGTTAACTGTATCTCAGTATTTCTGTATTTCACATGGGATAAAAAATACCGCAATCACCATTTTATTTTTCATTTAGATTACGGTATTATACCATTTGACGTCTCCTCCACAAGATATTTCTTTCTTGAATGATCCACCCAAGATGGAAAAAGACAGGAACAAAATGACTGAAAGAATAATAAAACTCACCTTGGAGATCATTTACCTGCTAACTGGAGAGGTGAGGAGTTCTGGGATGTACTTACACTTCTTGTTTTCATAATTAAGCATTTTTTTTTTAATTCGTTTTATTTATTAAATAATAATAAACAGTCTATGAGATACATATCAGAGAGGATTTACATGGTACATAGTGATGTAAATAAAATCAGGGTCTTGCATCGGGTTAACATCGTTTTGTTGCTGTATCCCCCAGACTGTCTGATCAAATTAAGCATTTTTAATAGATAAGTTTTTATTTTTACATCTTTATGGCTTATTTACATGGACGTATATCAGCCAGGTTTCACGCCCCCCCCAATATACGCTGCCCCTCTCTGCAAGGGGAGGAGACAGGATGGGGCGGGAGCTAGTGTGCTGAGCTCCCACCCCCTGCCACTGTTTGCAATGGGAGGGGCGAGACTGGGCGGAGCTAAGCTCCATCCCTTCTTGCCCCTCCCATTGCAAACAGTCACTTTGGTGCCGTGGTTGCTATTGACTTTGGCATCTTTGAGCTTAAACACAATTGTATTTTCCTCCTTATACCGTCTCATCAACCCGCGGGTTTTTCACAAGCTGCAAATGATGGCCATTTTGTTGATTTTCTAGACAACTCTTAAGAAGGCCATGACATGACAGGAGGGTTGATCAATTGTAGCAAGGCATATAATTACATTAATCAGGTCTCTCTACATCCACAGGATTACATCATAGTAAAGAAGTCGACTGATGAACAATTGACCCCCCTTAACTTTCCCTGTCTGCCAGGAGGATGGAGTCAGACCCAGATCACAACGATGTTACCTCCATTTCAGTTGCTGGTACATGAAAGAAGTGATGCCCAGAAGATTATACAAAAGACCAACAAGATCATTGAGCTGCTGACTGAAGAGGTGAGCGCTGTTGGGAAGGCTGAGACATAATAGGGAAAATAGGGCAGATTTATGAAACTGTCCAAAAGAAAAATGGTCCTTATTACCCATTGCAACCAATCACAGCACAGCTTTCATTTTCTTTCAGCAGTAGAAGAAATGAAAGCGCTCGGTGATTGGTTGCTATAGGTAATAAAAAGTTTTTCTTTCTGACCATCTTCATAAATCTTGTGTCTGGACGGTGACTGTAACATTGTGTCTGTCAGGTCCCTGTAAGGTGTCAGGACGTCACTGTCCATCTCTCTATGGAAGAGTGGGAGTATTTAGAGGGACACAAAGATCAGTACAAGGACATCATGATGGAGGACCACCAGCCCCTCACACCACAGGGTAAGAGAACATGTTCCCTGACAAAGCGGTTGCCCTAATGGGGCATAAAGACATCACAAAAGGGGTTCCATGTTTACGAACTGTTGCAAGAAAAACGCGTGGCTACTCACAGCGTTCCCAAAAATAACAGCTCATCGCTGATGTTTCAGCTCCCGTACCAACAACAATCACCTGATTGTCAGAAGGTCCTCGTTTAGAAAAGGAGTTGTTCAGGTGGGACTTTCTATATAAAGTGGTATTCCCATTTTTAGCATTTATGACATATTCAAATGATTTGCTATAAATAGCAGTTCAGTGCTGTCCCACCTCAGAGACCATAACCTATCGGGTGAAGGGGTTCCTATAATCTCCCTTCACTGACTGCCGATTGCTGCATATTTCATTTATGTTCAGTAAGGAGGTGGCCACAAGCCATTTAAGTCTATGGGAGTGACAAAAAGAGACAAAAACAATAGAGCATGTAGGGGCGATGCCAAAGGGAGGATCCTTACCCGTGGGGAATTTAGGGCATGTCTTGTGGACATGCCATTACTGCTAGTTGGGAAAACCTCTTTGGGACGAGAAGGATTTTTGAGGATCTCATTATTTCATATTCACGTATAAACAAGGTATTCAGTCACTGGGTTTGTATTTCTTGCAGATGAATACAGTAGAAGTAATTCAGCAGAGGCTTGTGCCAGTCCTATTCATTCTCAAGACGGTCCAGAAGAAGTTCATAGTGTCCCACAGGATGATCAGGTAGATGGAGCCAATGTCTGACCATTTCTATCTATCTAAGTAAGCATCTATTACGACACGGCTGAAAGCTAAACAATAGAGATGAGCGAGCATACTCGCTAAGGACAATTACTCGAGCGAGCATTGTCCTTAGCGAGTACCTGCCCGCTCGGAAGAAAAGGTTCGGGTGCTGGCGGGGGTGAGTGGTGAGTTGCGGGAGTGAGCAGGGGGAGCGGGGGGGAGAGAGAGATCTTCCCTCCGTTCCCCGCCGCTCGCCGCCCCACCGCAGGCACCCGAGCCTTTTCTTTCGAGCGGGCAGGTACTCGCTAAGGACAATGCTCGCTCGAGTAATTGTCCTTAGCGAGTATGCTCGCTCATCTCTACTAAACAACAAAACTCAACTTCACATTTAGCAGTCGCCTTTCCTTGGTGCTAGTAGCGTCTGTCAGGACTCAGATATACCCAGGACTTATAGTAGAAATGAATAGTGTAGCAATCGGACGCTGCAAGAAATATACAGGGCTGTGCAAGAGTTTTAAGCAGGTGTGCAAAAATGTTGTAAGGTAAAAATGCTTTCCAAAATAGCAGGGATAATTAGTTTTTTGGTGAGTTAACAAAATGCAGAGGGAATGCACATAAGAAAAATTAAATCAAATCAATATTTGTTGTGACTCCCCCCCCCCCCCCCTTGACCTGCAAAGCAGCATCAATTCTTCTAGATACACCTGCACACTCTCTTTTTTATTGAAGATTTTGTGCATGAAGAACCAAATGAAAATGGTGAACCCTTAGAGATTGGTGGCACAAGAAACCAGATGAATATTGGCAATTCTGTAAGGCTGCATGTCCACAGGCGATGATCCCCTGGTGATCACGCTGTGTAAAGCTTTCCATAGCGTTGTTATGGAAAGCGCAGCGCTGGCGTCCACGAGCGGGATCTAAATCACGGCATGCGGTTTTTCATATGTGGTGGCTATCTTTTTGACACTTCTGGCAAAGATTAGAGTGTGAGTTGGTGCTTTTTTCAAACATCTTGTAGCACTAATGTCTTGGATCTTCTCTGAATGTAGATTTGCTCAATTCCTTCTGTCTCTTCATGTAATCCCAAACTGAATTGATGATGTTGAGATCAGGGCACTGTGAGGGCCATGTCATCACTTCCAGGACCCTTCTTTACACTGAAGATAATTCCTAATGACATTGTTTTTGTGTTTGGAGTTGTATCTTGTTGCAAAATAAATTTGGAGTCAGGCTCCTATTTTTGAAAAAAATTCTTACTTTGCAGCATTTTTTCTACAACTGCCAAATGATGTTACACAGTTTTGAGAATATGTAGACAGAATAGAATAAGATACTTAGAATTAGAACAAAGAATACAGGATAGAATATACGTTGTCACAGCTATCAACCACACTACACTGCAGAAACCAATAGTATTTATAGAGAGCTAAATAAATCCAATACTCCTGTTGCGGCGGTTCTGGAATTGCTGCCTTGCGGATAGTCTGGTGCTGGTTTCGGATGTGTTTCTACATCGTCTGGCTCAGTGGGTAATTCTAGGACTATTTAAGTTGACCTGATACTGAGTTGAACTGCGGTTGATTTTCAGTCTCTGTCTGGCTAAGATAACATTCAGGCTGCATCTCAAGCTGAGTACTGCGCTTCCTATCATTTCTAGTTTTGCTTTTCTTGTGTTTTCCCTTTCCCACATAGGGTCAGCTAGGGGCTGAGGTTTACATTCAGGACCGTTCTTATTGGGGCGATCGCCTGCGTTCAGGCAGGGCCCTTCCCTTTGGCCGCCTGCAGACGAGCAGGTCGGATCCGGCAGCGAGAATTCTCGCCGCGGGACCCGACCCGAGAGCCTGCAGGGACGAGCGCGTACTCACCCGTGCCTGGCGGCCCCGGCTCTTTCATGTGCCGGCTGCTGCGCAGCCGGCGCATGCGCAGACCGGAGCCGGTGGCCGGGTGAGTGCGTGCCCTGCACAAAAATAGGACATGCCGCGGTTTGTTTGCCACACGAGATTTCGCGCAGCCAAACCGTGGCCGTCTGCATAGGATTTCCGCCCGTGTGCAGGCGGCCTTTGTTTGGTTATATAGGGACAGTGTTTCCCATATTTTGGTTCTCTCTCTGTTTTGTTATTTGTTCATTTGCTTTTGTGAGACATCTGCGGGTGACAGATCCAGGGCATCCTGGTTGGACATAACAACTCCTCTCTGTAATAAGGCTAAGCAGTGTGGTCTGCTGATCCCCTCCAATGGGTCATAGCAACTGCCCCAACAGCAACGAAGAAAGCAGACGACCTCCCAAGCATAACACTATCTAGCGCATATCTATCCTCTTTCTTATACTCAGTATTTTAGTTTCATCGCATATGCATATTATAATTGTGATACTTTTAGGAGGATAACGACAGATATCTGGAGTCAACCGCCCTGTAACATAATTATCTGTATGGCCGCCTGCAGACAGGCGGAAATTCAGCGGCGGGAATTCCCGCCCCTGGAAGCTGCCATAGGATTGCGTTAACAAACGCAATCCTATGCAGACGGCCGCGATTTGGCCGCGCGATATGCTTTATTTCTGAAACGTCACTTACCAGCTGCCGGCTTCGCTCTGCGCATGTGCCGGCTGCCCGGCAGCCGGCACATGAAAGAGCCAGGGCCGCGGGAGCAGGTGAGTGTCACGCTGCTCTCTGCAGACGCTTGGGTCGGGTCCCGCTGCAAGAATTCTTGCAGCCGGATCCGACCCAGCCGTCTGCAGGCGGCCTAAAGCTTCTTCTAAATGTCTTGAATTGTCTGCTTAACTGTCTATGATGCTTTTCACATGTTGAATCAGGGTGAAGTTCTGATTAATATTAAAGGTGACGTTATGGTAGGAGAAGAGCTGCAAACGAGGGCTGATGGGCAAAACGAGGACAGGGAAATTCCATCAAAGCTCAGCAAAGGTAAGTGATAACCACTACTAGTTATACATTCCCAGCTATCCTAGGCATTACGTGTCATTGAGATTCGCCAGAAGGTAGGATACGGGGATATGTGTAGTGGCAGGTTGTTGATAATGTTCATGGCAGTGGTGGAGTTGCACAGAAAAAAATGATCCGTGAGGCGACTCGCAAATTCTCTTCAGACAGTTATGAACACTCTAATAAGAGGAATAAGGACTATAGTAGAAATTTACATGAATGCAAAGTTTTGTTAAATATGTTGTGCGAAGATGGCATCCCCTGATCATATGCTCTATCACCTCTTTATGACCAAGAACAGACCTTTAACTGTCCTTGTGAATGATGGGCATCCTGCAATAGGACAGATTGCTGGTGGTGCCAAGAGTGGGACCCAGGGTGATCAGATGTTCACTTCTTACCCTGTATTTTGGGATTGGGTGTGTATCTTTGCACAACTCCTTTAAGGTGTTATTATGTTTACATTGGACAAATATTTGAAAATAGGTGATATCCTGGATAGAGGAAGGGTGCATTTACACTAGCATTAGGCCTCATGTCCACGGGCGGATAAAACATGCAGGAGCCCAGAGCAGAATCCGATCCTGCCTGTGACAGAAGACACTGTGATTACTTGTCCAGGTCTTCTATTTCCGGGTCTGCGCGTGCGTGCAGAAGTGCCGGTGCGCATGCAACGTTTCCTTGTTTTTGCTTTTTTTTAAAACTCCTGCTTTCTTGCGGAATCTATGGCCCGTCCTCAATTCAATTGTTGATGGGCAATAGATTGGACAGCTTCCATTGACTTCCATGAAAGTTGTCTGTGCAGGATCCACATTGAAATGGAGCATTCTGTGATTTTTTTTTTCCAGATCAAATGGTCCGCAAATCGAATCCGCATGCTTTATTTGATTTGCGGACGCCCATGTTTCTCTATGGGCGGCTTGATTTGCGGACTCGAAAATCAAACCTGCCCGTGGACATTGGGCCTTAGTCTTTCCAGCACATTTTTATTCTTCTGCTCTGTCTTCAATAACAACAGAGAATTGAAATAGACGCTTCAGTTTTTTCCCCCCATGGGGTCTCAGTTTTCACATTTGTCTTCCCTTCCGTTAGATTTACACTATGTTTTCTCTGTAAAAATAATGTTGCAGACTGAACTATTTTTTTTGGCAAAAATCACAGAAATCTAACTAAATGTGAGACAAATTTAAAAATAGAAACCTTATTGAAATAAATGGGGAAAACAATGGAAGTGTTTATATCCGTTTCTCTGTTAATAAAGGCAAAACAGAAGTGGGCTGGTAGACTAACGCTAGTGTGAATGTACCTGAAGATGAAATGCAGTCACCAGGCTTGTTGTGGGTATTACCTCTGACCTGGTTGGGAGCACTGATCACTTTTTACTTTATTTTCTTTATTAAGGAAAATTTGCACAGTACATAATAAAATCAAATGGTAAACAAACTCGATATTGCAAATAGTACATACTGTGTTGTAACTTGCTTGAACGTAATAACATAACATTTTCCTTGTACATTTTTTCTTTTGGGTTACGATAAACTTAAACAATTAAACTCGAACCGTCTATGCCTATTGGATGAATTCTTTATGGGATGGAACTCTGCGTTTGCTATTTGCTTAGTAAATGGGGGCACAGGAGAGTGTATGGGGTGGGGTGGGGGTGGGATGGAAAGAGGGAACATGAGTCTGGGAGTTCATTCTCCAGATAAAGTGGAATTGGTATCCAGCCAGATATCCCATATTTTTTGAAATTTGTTTGGGCAGCCTCTGTTTTGGTAAATAATTTTTTCGTAGGAGATTACTGTGTTCACCGACCGAACCCAACATGAGATCGTAGGGATTCCCGCAGCCATCCAATAAGTAGCTATTGTTTTACGCGCCAAGAATAAGGTCTTCTGTAGGAAAGTGCGGGTGTGGTACGGCCATTCCTCTTCCTCCAATAGGCCAAATAGGATCGTCTTAGGGTCCATCCCAATATTAAGGGGGGATGGTAGTAGTGAGTTTATGAAGGATACAATCTCAGACCAGAATCCATTTACCAGGGGGCAGTCCCAAATCAAATGCCAGAAGTTAGCTTCTGGCTGGCGGCATCTATGGCTGGAGTTTGAGGAAGAGTTGCCCATTTTATATAGACGGCTGGGTGTGAGGTATGCTTGGTGGATAATATATAGCTGGATCAATTTATTGTTGACTGCAGGGGAAACTGAGAGATGGGATTCGGATATATCTGTCCAGTCCTCCGGTGTTAAGGACGGAATGGCTGTCTTCCATCTATCGTAGGCTGAGGGCGGGTTATGGTCGGTTTTGGCTGAAAGGAGGTGCGTGTAGAGCACCGAGATTAGGCCCTTGGGCCCCTGGGATCTGAGGATACCAATTGTGGGGTATTTGGATATGTTTGTGGAGGTAGGTGGGAATTGGGAGTTCAGGGCGTGCCGCAACTGAAAGTATCTAAATAGCTGAAGTTGTGGGGACTGTGTTTTTTCCCGCAATTGGTTAAATGTGAGGAGACTCCCGTCTGTATACACGTCTCCCACCGACACCACTCCAAAAGACCTCCAGTATTGAGGGTCTGGGACTGACTGGAGGGCTTTAAGGCCGGGGTTGTTCCATAAGGGAAGTTCGCACATTACTCCTTTGTACTGTTGGATGGCCTTAGCCTCCCTCCACACCTTTAAAGCTAGTTTGTGAAGTGGCAGTATATCGGGAGGGTTGGTATGTTCTGGGAATTCCAGGAAATTTAAAAGGTTGTTGCCCTTTACTTGTTTTGCCAGGTATTGGTCAGCGATGGGCATTTCCCGCTCTAGGAACCAGCTCCGGACATTGCGTAGCTGTCCGGCTAGGTAATATACGTGCAGGTCTGGGAGCGCCATTCCAGCCCGCTCCTTCGGTCTTTGTAGGGTCGAAAGACTAAGCTTGGATCGTGTGGAGTTCCAAATGAAAGATGTAGTGAAGGAATTGAGGGCTTGAAAGATGCGTTTGGGTACAATTATTGGCATATGTTGTAGTATATACAGGCATTTAGGTTGAATCGCCATCTTTATCAGGTTTATACGGCCAGCCACCGAAAGCGGCAATTTGGCCCATCGCTCTAGTTTATTTTTGACATTCCCGAGCAGTGGGTCGATATTATCTTTTATGGCGTTGTTTGGATTTCGGGACATATATATTCCCAAGTATTTGAAAGTGGAAACCACGGCTAGGTTATATCTGGCGACACAAGGGTCTATTATTGGGTTGAGATTTGTATATAGAATTGTGGACTTGGGCCAGTTGACATGTAGACCCGATAGGTGGGAAAATTTGTCAATTTGGGTCATAGCGTGGGAGAAGGAGGTTATAGGGTCTGACAAAAAATAGGATTGTATCATCCGCATATAAGCCCACTTTACTTTCAAGGCCCGCCCATTTAATGCCGGTTACTTCAGAGGTGCTTCTCAACCGGATTGCCATGGCTTCAATGGCTATGGCAAATAGCGCCGGGGACAGCGGGCAGCCCTGACGGGTGCCTCTTGCGAGGCGGAACTCGGTGGATGGGATGCCGTTTACTATTACGTTGGCGCTTGGCGATTTGTAAATGGTTTTAACCCATTGTAAGAATTGGGGGCCAAACCCAAAGCGAACCAGGCAGGCCTCGAGGAAAGTCCACTCCAGCGAATCGAAGGCCTTCATTATGTCTAATGAGACCAATGCCCAGGGCATGTTAAACTGTTTGCCCAGTTGAATTGCTGTCTGTACTCTCCGTATGTTGATTGTTGTGGACTTTCCTGGCATAAAGCCGGTCTGGTCAGGGTGTATAATAGATAGGATTACTTGATTTAGTCTTGTGGCCAGGAGTTTTGTTAGGATTTTGTAGTCAACATTTACCAGGGATATGGGTCGGTATGAGCTACAATCTGTGGGGTCTTTGTCTGGTTTCAAAATGACTATAATAGATGCTCCGTAGAACGAGGGCGGAAGGGATTGGTCTAATTGGGCCTGTTGTAATGTTTCTAATAGCAGCGGGGCCAGTTGTTCGTCATATTTCCGGTACATTTCAATCGGGAGGCCGTCCGGGCCTGGGGCTTTATTAGATGCCATGTCTCGGATTGTCTGCCGTATTTCGTCTAGGGTGATTGGGGCCTCCAAGAACTCTACCTGTTCTTCGGACAATGTTGGAAAGGTCAGGTCACTCAGATAGTCTAGGATATCTGCCTTTGTAAAATTTGTGGGTGAGCTATATAGGTTAGCGTAGTATTCTTTAAAACGATTTGTGATGGCTGGGGCGTCAGTCAGCTCCGCACCATTTTGATCTTTTATCTTAAGGATCGTGTTTAGGTGTTTCTCGTGTTTAATCAGATTGGCTAACAAATGGCTGGATTGGTTACCTAGTTCGAAATAATATTGCTTCGCAAAGAATAATTTACGTTTGGCCTTAGCGTGAACTTGGTGTTTGTAGAGGCGAGAACAACTGAGCCATGCTTCTTTGTTAGAGTCCGTGGGGTTATCAGTGTAGGTCTTTTCTGCCTCAAGTGTCTTGATTTCTATCTCTCTGTCCACCTGGGCTGTCGTTTGTTTGATATATGTAATGGCTGATTTAAGGAACCCTCGAAGGTATGCTTTAAGGGTATCCCATCTCAGGGCCGGGTGGGTATTGTTATTATGGGCATCTAAGAAGAGGGATATATGAAACGGAGTTTGGTCGTCTGGGCCCAACAATTTAAGCCAAAACGGGTGTAGTTTCCAGGTAGGCAAAATTTGGAGTTGGGGAAATTTCAGTGTTAGGAGTATCGGACTGTGGTCCGATATTCCCCGCGGACAATGTGCTACATCTGAGAGATACACCGCCACTTCCGCGGAGCTGAATATATAGTCAATTCTCGAGAGGGAGTTCTGGCCGGGGGAGTGGCAAGTATATTCCAGGGTGTTGGGATGATGTAGCCGCCAGAGGTCGACCCAACCCACGCTCTCGGTTATCTGCCGGAGGGAGGAGTTAGTGCTTGTATTTGTGTTGGCCAGGGCATAGAATTTGTCTTTGGTCGGGTCCATTACTAGATTAAAGTCTCCCATACAAAGTACCCCTACTGAGGGGTATTGGTGTGCGAAGGACACAGCCGTCTGAAGGAGAGAGAGGTTATTGTGTGGTGGATTATAAATGCATAAGATGACATATGGTTTGGAATCTATTTCTGCATACACGAATATTGATCTACCCTCCGGGTCTTTACGGACATTAATAGGGTTCCATCTTATGGATCTGTGTATAAGCAATGTAACGCCTCTGGAAGAGGGGGTGTGAAAGGAGTGGGCCGCCCACTGTACCCACGGCTTCTTAAGGGTGTCGGCTCTGTCCCTGGTGAGGTGGGTCTCCTGCAAACACACGATATGGGGGTTTGTTTGTTTAATAAAGGAGAAGACTTTCCTGCGCTTAAGGGTTGTGCCGAGACCACGTACGTTCCAGCTAAGATATTTTAAAGACATTGGTATCGGTGTAAATATAGGTCTCAATCGGCGTCCCTATAATTGGGGGAGGACGGGGGGAAGGACTTTGCAAGTACAGAGCAGTGGGGGTCATTGGCATAGACAGTTCAAAACATATAACAACAATTGTCTCAAAACAGTTTAAACCATTGGTTATTAGCATCCTGTCTGAATATAAACGTAGGAACCCTAAATTAGGGTTCCGGTAAATCTAAAGACAGGAGTCGATGAAAACCTTAAGCTACAAACTATCTGTAGGTAGCTGATCTTACTGGGGGGGAAAGGGTCCCAGTGGCCTATGGGTGGCTGGCTTTGTCTGGTGGATTTAGATTATTAAATTAAAGTAACGTTGAGACACGGGAGGTCCCGGGCTACAGGTCCGCGGCATGGACGACCGGCACACCACCAGTAGGTCAGGGGGATAATAAGCTTCTCAGCCACATTTCAACTCAGTATACATATTTACACATGTTATGAATTGGCGCCTCTTGGTGACACCGGATGCATTTCGAGCCACTCCAGAGCTTCAGTAGGGGAGTGTAAAAAAATTACTTTTCCCTCTGCGGCGATGCGCAGACGGGCTGGGTATGCCATTGAATAGGGGATATTTCTATCCCTAAATTTCTTTTTAACCTCCATAAAGGTAGCTCTTTGTTTTTGCAAGTCCGCAGAAACGTCAGGGAAGATAGATATCACTGAGTTGTTGTGTTTGAGTGGGCCTTTTAATCTGGCTTGACGTAGGGCGGCGTCACGATCCCTGCAGTTAAGAATTCTTGCTAGAAACGGGCGTGGGGGTGCGCCCGGCTGTGGCGGTTTCGCCGGGACGCGATGAGCCCTCTCCACGGCAAAGTGGGCAGAGAAGGTGTCTTCGCCCAACAATGATTTTAGCCAATTTTCCGCAAAGAGTTCTGGTTGTGAGCCTTCTGTCTTCTCAGGTAGGCCGATTATGCGTAAATTATTGCGGCGCGCCCGATTTTCAAGATCGTCGATTTTTGCTTGACAATATTCCGCTATTCTCATGGCTTTCTTGACTGTTGCGGGGATTGGACGCAGGGAGTCCTCCACATTCGAAATGCGGTCCTCCATCTCCCTCACCCTGCCGCGCATATTTTGTAGATCTTGTCTCAGGAGGACTACGTCTGATTTGACCTCTTCTATCTTATCTGTAAGGGCGGTCTTGCAGGTGTTAATTGCCTCCAGGAGTTGACGCATTGTAGGTTCCGGTGGCTGCCCAGATGCATCTTCGGTTTCTTTTGTTTGAGCGGGTCGCGTCACTCGAGGGGTATGCTCCGGAGTTTCAGTGCGTGAGAATTCTTTCAGTCTCTCTGCCGCAGGGCCGCTTTTTGCGCGCGTGCTCATGTTCACGGGCAGTTATTTAACGTGTTTGACTGAAAGCGTAAGCGGTTTCTTTGGTGATGTGAACGTGTGAGTATTTCTGAAGAAGATTACTTGCTTATAGGGCTGGTTAGCCCATCCGGTAGCTTGTGAGGGTTCTAATAGAGAGTTTAGATTGTTATTGTCTCCGGGGGCTTTACTGTCACAGAGTCTCAATCGTCTTCCGGAGTTTAGCCTACTGGTGAGATGAGTTATCAATATGGGGAGATATTATTTTATTTTGGGCTCAGGTCAGTTCAGGTAGCTCAACCGGATAGTCGTCGGGTCTTAGCGGCCTCCTCTGTAGCGGTTAGGGGGTCTCAACAGAGCCGCAGAGGGGAGAGTCATAGAGTGGGGGGGGGGGGTACTTTATGTTTTGCTGGCTCAAGTCCAAATTAGTTTGGAGGGGATGGGGTTTCCCCGTCCGGGCTTCTCCTCTCCAGGCGCCTGGCGTCTAGCTCGGCGGCGTGCCGCTGCTAGGTGTTGTCCCCCGACCTTTGTCCCCACTTACGATTTTGTCGCCGGCTCCGCTGGGCCGGATCACGGTCGGCGGGTCGTCTTGCCCCCGGCGTCCAGCCGGGTGTGGTGAGTTGCGTTCACTGCGGTGGTGAAAGTGCCGGGGGGTTAGACGAGTCACGGTTCTCGGCAGCTCCGCGGCAGACGAACCGCGGCAGGGGAATCGAGAGTTCTGCCTCTCCTCGGCAGCAAGGGGGCTCTGTTTCGCCGAACAGCCGGGAGCAGCGCGTTCCCAGGGATCGTCAAGCCCAGCAACAGGCGCCGGGACCGCCCGGACGGCTGTTCCACCAGGCCCAGTGCGTTGTGTCTTCGCGGCAGCAGGGGAGAAGGCGCCAGCCGGTCAGTCGGGCCGTTCAAACCGTCAGCCCACGGCCCTCCGCGGAACTCGTGTCGGCCGGGTTGTCTCAGGTGGCAAGTAGGTGGCGCAGCCGGGTGCAGGAGATCTCAGTCCCTCGGGTGTTGTCCGGTCTCCGGGCCGCCGGCTGCTCAGGAGCGCAGGGGTTGGTGATTATTCGGTCCTCAGCAGTGTGTGCCGGGAGGCAAGGAAGCCGCTCGTGCCCCCCCCCCGCGGTCGGGCCCAGATTTTCAGCGGAGGTACTCTCTGCGGCGGCAGGGAGGGGGGGCACGGGAGGAAGCTCAGAGGCAGCTGCTCATCAAGGTACAGCAGCGCTTGCCTCCCTGCAGAGCCCAGCCGGGAAAGGAGGGGCGCTCGCCCCGCGGGAAAGGAGGGGAGGGGGGATTTGCAGCAGGAGAAGGAGAGATCGCTTGTGTCTCCTCCGCGGTCGGGTTCAGACACTCCGGCGGCGGCGCTCACAGCGGCGGCAGGAGGGGTAAATCCGGGAGGAGATTCGGAGGTGGCTGCTCCGCAAAGCGAAGGATCACACGTCCTCTTGCAGCGCCCAGTCGGGACGGTAAGTGTGTTCGCCCCGCAGCCGCGGGAGGGGGGGCTCCAGGCGGCCACCCGGACGGCCGGGGCCGACGGTTCAGCTCCGCGAGCGTCGGCTTGTTTTTCGGAGGGAGAGGAGAAGGGCAGCTCTGTCTTTCCGAACGGTGCTCGGTGGGGTAAGACTCCGGCGCTGTCACTCTGGACGTCGGCAGCGGCGGGAAGCAGACAGGGCGTTGGCGCGGTCTCACCTCCGGGCCGGTCCACGCCGCTCCACAGCACGCTCGGCGGGTCTAATCAGTCCCGGTTCCATCCCAGCCTCTAGCAGCAGGTATTAGAGGACTTTTTTGTCCTATTACGGCACCCTAAGGTCAGGATTCTTACAGGATTAGCTTTTCCCCTGGGGAGCTCCTCTCAAGTGCGACTTGCCATGTTGGTCGCTGGCCACGCCCCCCACTGATCACTTTTAAAGTCAGCAGAGCACAGAAAGTTCTTCTCATAGTGGTCTCATTTTTTTTTTTTAGTTTTCATTTTTTCTTCAGGTGTCAAGTTTTACTAGACAGGAATCAAAGATAGATCATTGCTTGTTTAGGGCATGTGCACACGGGATGGAATTTGCTGCGGAATGTCTGCAGCAGATCCGCATCTCTATATTCATATCAAAATCTGCACCATTTGGAGTTGATTTATATGTAGATTTTAACACAGATTTTGGTGCACCTTCTCATTTGAAGAGGTGGAATCTGATCTGAAAATCCAGTGCTATAATTGACATGCTACATATCCAAAATACGCACCACAGTTCAGTTTCTGCAGCAGATTTTTTTCTGCAGCATGTGGATGAGATTTTGAAAATATTGCAGATACTGTAAATAATTCAGATTTACATGGCTTTAATGTGCTTTTCCCGCTAGGGAAGGGCAACGGCTGCCATAGTTGACCCGAATTGTTCCATAAGAGAGTTCATATTATCCTAAAATGTATCAACCGTTTTGATGACCACAACAATAAGTATTTGATAGTGGGGATCTATTAGTGCCTTCCAATAAGAGATGCCCCTCAGCGTGGAACCAAATTATGATGCCAATTAACATCTGCCAACATTTATATGCTTCAAAAGCATACAGGAGCACTTGCATAGCAGCCCTATGGTTTTGCTTCCAACGCTTCACCTCATCACCTACTCCTGAATATGAAGTCAAAATGGCGACAGAGGGATGGGTCTCCATTGGCCAGGTGTGAATGGGTCACAGAAGAACTAAGAACAGAATGTTGTAAAGTCCCTTGTGGAACTCACTGCATAACCTGTACCCTAGCGTGCCAATCGACTTAACTAAATAGAAGACCAACCGTAGAAAATGAGTTATGGAGTTTAGAGGAGGATAAAAGTGCTTAACAATGATATGCATCAAACACCGTGTCTTTAAAGGGCCCATTTAGATGGATGCATTTTTGGGCCGTGTGCTTTCCATGTATTGTATGGACAGAACACAAACCCATAATAGTCTGAGACTATTCAGATGTACGATTTTTCATACAGGCTGATAATCTGGGACGGAACAGGGGAGTATGGCTCTGTTTAGCATTTTATACCTGTGCCAGCCTGAGAAGAAAAGAAAAAGTACCACCGGACAAGCCCTTTAAAATCTTTTTCAATTTCCAGCAGATTACCACTACACAAACAACTTAAGTCTTAAGTATTCAGAGCATAAAGTAGAATTTAGAGATACAGGTGAAGAACATCCATTTTCCCCACATATACCCTCAGTCTTTCAAAGCAGAGATCGGCCATCTAATTCCGGGGAACCTTCTTCTGATTATTCACAGAAAACTAAAAATTTCCAATGTTCCGACCATGGCAGATGTTTAAGGCTGGGTTCACATGGGGTGGAATTTCCGTGCAGACTTTCACACAGAAATTCCCCCTGCAATCTTAAGCCTGAGACTAAGCAGCAAAGTCGACGAAATCTGCAAAAATCTGCCAAGCCTCGCTGAAACTGACATACTGCGGAATTGAAAGCTGCGGCATGTCAACTGTATCGCTGTTACCACTGCAGGCTCTCTTATCTCTATGGGGAGACATGGCCACAGCGTAATAAGCCGCTTTCAGAACCCACGCCAAATGTCTCGGAACTTCAGCTGCAGAAATCTTGCAGAATTTACGTGCGGTCCCACTGCGGACATTCCACAAGATTTCTGCCTGTGTGAACCCAGCCTTAAAAAGAATTCTAATCTTACCTGACAAAGACGAGAGGCCATTGTCGTGTACTGAATGTGGGAAATGTTTCAGCAGGAAATCTAGTCTTATTACCCATGAAAGAATCCACACAGGGGAGAAGCCATATTTATGTTGGAGTGGACAGTGTTTCTTGTATAAACAACATCTTCAGAGTAATTATAAGGTCCATATGAGGGAGAAGCCCTTCTCATGTTCAGAATGTGGCAAGCATCTTACCAGTCCTCAGATGGTTCACTGGGGAGTGTGAGAGGTGCTTTACCAGGAGATCCATTCTTGCTGAACATCAGAGGATTCACACTGGGGAGAAGCCATATTCAAGTCTTGAATGTGGGAGATGTTTTACCCAAAGATCAATTCTTATTGAACATCAGAAATTTCACACCGGGGTAAAGCTGTTCTCATGCTTGGACTGCAGGAGAGGTTTTATCCAGAAGCCGGACCTCATCATGCTTCAGAAGATTCACACAGGGAAGAAGCCGTATTTCTGTTTGTGATGCCTGGTAGTCCGAATAGTCAGACCCTCTGCAATAATACTTTTATCGCCTAACCTGTGGATAAGAAATAGTTTTGGTGAGAAAGCCCCTTCAAATAGAGAGGATAGAGACTAATATGTCACGATATATAATACTGTAATTATTACTCTTTGATGAGAATGAGAGCACGTAATATAATGCAGTTTGCAGTGAATCTGAGAAACATGACCTGCTGGATGATAGAGCACAGCACCATTCCCACACATGGCAGAACAGGTGATGTGGACTATGATCAGGTCACTACTAGACAGTGAGAAGGCAAAAAGTAGCTGGCTACTAGTCAAGCCCTGCCAACTACTCCACCTAGTGCTTGATCACAGCTGCAGCTCAGAAAATGTGAAGCTCCGCTGTTTGCTGTCCCTGTCCAGGATTGTGGCAGATCAAGGTTTCAGAGCCAAGTTACCTTCCTGTTGGTCTTCAACAGCTTTGTGTGAATCTCCAAAGCTGAAGCACTCACACGCGCTCGCACAAAATGAGATTAAGGCATCAATAATTAGGCTTTTACCACTTGATATCTCATGTTGCTTTTCTGTAGCCCGTGAGCATCAGGGGGAGAACATCTACTAGATTCAGGGAGATATTTTTAAACTACAGTACAGCCATGGTAATAGTTGCAAATGGCAACAAGATTTTTCAATATTGTCGCCATTTTCAAATTTCTTGTCACATTGGCGACCATACTGGTCACTATCTGAAGCTCTTTATTCTTGTCTTGATTGTAGGAATAGCTTTTTTCCCTAAAATCACATCTGGTTAAACATAAGACAGTTCATACACAGGACAATTGTTTTATTTAAAGGGCCCCTGATAGTAAAATGTTTTTGAGTATTTGTTGAAGAAATAGTTTTTGATTGATTTAAATAGTATACATTTTTTAATACTATTTAAAAGAGTGACCTTTATATTTCTGCTTGTCTCCTAATCATTGGGGCATTCAATGAATGATTCTGTAGAATATATCATTTAGTCCAGGGCACCACAATGACTGTAGTCGCAATACTGGTTTTGCAGTCAAAAATCATAGAGTGGTGCTCACTTTATCAAAAGCATTGCAATGAAAGTCAATGTGATCTCGTTGCGACTCGCAAGGTGCCGTGACATGACAGTCTCAAGAAAACTAAACCTGCTGGATTTCTTGCGACTAACATGTTGCAGTAACCTGCGAGTCGAAATGTGACCACATTCATTAACATTACAGGGAATGCAGGTAGGGCAATACTGTGATCTCTGGCCATGCAATGTTAAACGCACCCAATTTCGCTGTGTAGCCCTACTGTAAAGCAGCATCCCCATCATTAGGAAATAAAAGTATCAACAATTGTTTAGGGGGCTATTGCATGAGGACTGGTAGTCGGCCACTATTTGCCCCTAATGCCAGGCTGAAGTTGTAACTCCAAGTAGGTGCATCCTGGCAATTAACAGACGATTTTACACACAGACCGATAGTCCAGGATGAAATAGCTAGTATAGCCTTTTTTAGTGTGTCAACCTTAATTTAAAAACTACCATTGCACAACACCTTTAAAATGTTTTTCAATTTCCAGCAGATTACCACTACACAAACAACTTAGATGGACATCTCGTTAAATATCCAGAGCATGAAGTAGAACTCAAAGATGCGTGTGGAGAAGATCTATTTACCCCACATATACCGTCAGTCCCTCCGGTCAGAGATCTGTCCTCTGATCCCGAGGAAACTTCTTCTAACCATTCACAGAAAAATAAAATTTTCAAATGTTCTGAGTGTGGGAGAGGTTTTAAAAAGAAGTTTAATCTTACCATGCATAAGAGGACTCACAAAGACGAGAGGCCATTTTCATGTACCGAATGTGGGAAACGTTTCAACAGGAAATCCGGTCTTATTGGCCATGAAAGAATCCACACAGGGGAGAAGCCATATTTATGTACGGAATGTGGGAGATGTTTTACCCAAAGATCAATCCTTGTGGAACATCAGAAATTCCACGCCGCGGTGAAGCCGTTCTCATGTTTGGACTGCGGGAGAGGTTTTATCCAGAAGTCGGACCTTGTGATACATCAGAGGATTCACACCGGGGAGAAGCCGTATTTCTGTTCGGAGTGTGGGAAGTGTTTCACACGGAAACAACATCTTGAAATTCATCGAAAGGTCCACACGGGGGAGAAGCCATTCTCCTGTTCAGAATGTGGCAAATGTTTTAAACAGAAGTCGGACCTCTTGAGACATCAGAAGGTTCACACTGGGGAGCGTCCGTTTTCATGTTTAGAGTGTGAGAGATCTTTTACCCGGAAATCGGCTCTCATTGAACATCAGAGGAGTCATACTGGAGAGAAGCCTTATTCTTGTCCTGATTGTAGTATGAAATTTGCCCTGAAATCACATCTGGTTAAACACCAGACAATCCACACACAGGATGATTTTCTTACGTAAAGAGTCCCTAATGTCAACATGTTTTTTTACTATTTATTGAAGAAATGGTTTTTAATTGATATAAAAATATATATTTTATACTATTTAATGATGTGATCCCCTTCTTTCTGCTTGGGACTTTTAATCGGAGGAATAGACAACAAATAGTAAAAATTGCCGCGCTCTAGTTTTGTTGATTTTGAGGCGCAGTCCTTTGTTTATTCACCTTTCTTTTAATCAGAGGGGTTTTCCATGAACAGAGATCCACAAGAGTCCAGAACTCTCTGAACATAGAATTTAGACAAGGGCCGCAACACAAGTCACGCAGCAAAAGATCGTAGAATCTCGCTGCCATCATTACAAGCATTGCAATGAAAGACAATGCGATATTGTCATGGTGCAGTGACACGACAGTCACAAGAAAATCAAACCCGCTAGACTATCATGTTGTGGTCGCTTCAGAGTTTAAATGTGACTACGTTCAATTACATTATAGGCAATGCAGTTAGGCCAACACTGTGATCTCTGGCCATGCGACGTGCGATGCACCCAAAGTTGCTGCTAAGCCCTAGTCTTAACCCCTCAAAAATACAGGATGTAGGTTTATGTCTTGGCTGCCTGGTACGTAAGGCAACAAGATGAAAACTTATGTCCCGTGCACGGGACTTAGCTTCGCTCTGCCCCTCCCATTTCAGCCAGTGTCGAGGGGCGGAGAGGAGCGGGAACTCTATGCACTGCTTCTGGCCCGCCTCCTCCCCCTGCAGAGAGGGACAGTATATATCGGCCGGATGTGAAAACCCGGCTGATATACGCACGTCGGAATAAGCCCTAATGTTGTAAAAGGAAAAAAAAAGAAAACAGCAAAAAACATAGAATTGGTGTTTTTTTTCTCCCTCCCCTCCCGAAAAATTAATAAAAGTTATACATTACATGTACGCAAAAAAATGGTAGCAATAAAAATACAGCTCATCACTCAAAAAATAAGCCTTCATATGGCCATATTGACGGAATAATAAAAAAGTTACGGCTTTTGAAAAGCGGAGGTGAAGATCCCCCCCAAAAATCGTTGCATCCTTAACCCCACAAAATCGCATGGGATTATTGTGTTTCGAGACACAAATCTTGCATGAATATGAACCCCCTTCTTTTGGGGTCATACACATGAGCATTTTTATCCCACATCGCACTGCGATCGCGGCACGTCCTATCTTTGAGCGTGCTATGGCATCGCCCATTGTCTTCAATGGGGCTGGCGGCAGTATCGCACTGCATGCTAGGTGCATGGGGTGCGATGCAAGGTTTCCCAGCTGCGGCAGAGGATCGCTACTTCCCTGAAGTGATGCGAGGCGGCTTTGATGTAAAAACGCCTTGCATCCACGGGGATATCACATGTTGGCGAGCACTATATCGGGCCATGATTCACAGCCTGATTTCGCACTAAGCCTAAGGGGTTCAAGAGATTTTCCCATGACTTGAAATTTCTTCACAACACTCTGCCCCAGGGTTGCCGACCATTCCGAAATTCCTGAACAGTCAGTAAAAATAGAGGACATTTTTCCAGTGTCCGTGAATGTTTTGAGGCTGGAGGTACTTGAACAGGTTAATATCACAGTAATTATCATTTTACAACTAAATGCTAATTATGAGGTCATATCAGTCTCTGACCTACAGACATGCAGCACTTATAATCTTTATCATTTATTATGGCTTTCCAATGTGTCTGTAACAAAGTTGACTCTCAGTGGTTTTTTGGATAAGTTGTCCAGGAAAACAAAACATTTCGATTGACAACCGTGCTCTGTCCTTCCTAGATGCTGCTGACCAGGACTTGTGACTGCTGCAGCCAATCGCTGACCATAGCAGTGATCTTCTATAGCCACTGATTGGCTGCAGCAGTCATAAGTCCTGGTCAGCAGCATCTAGGAGGGACAGAGTGGTTGTGGAGCAATTTCAAGTAGTGAGAAAACACCTTTAACGCATCCATAGCGTTGATATGGAGAGCGCTTCCCTGCTGTCCACGAGCGGAGAATCATTGCCATTCTCCGCTCACGGGCGGCAATTCGCAACATGCTGCAAATTTACCGTGATTCTCCACAGTCAACCTATCTGTCAGATAGGCTGACAGCGGAGATCCATCTGCCGGCTCCTGCTCCCGGGCGGTGGATCTTCGCCGCGGGATACCGAAACGCCTGTGGACAGGTAGCCCAACACAGTGTATAAGGCCAAAATAAGACCTATCCATCCAGTTCAGCCTATTACCCCCCAATGTTGATCCAGAGGAAGGCAAAAAAAAAACACAATGAGGTAGAAGCCAATTTTCCCTATTTAAGGGAAAAAAATTCTTCCTGACCCCAATCTGGCAGTTGGAATAATCCCCGGATCACCGACCCTTCTGAAGTTATTAATGATTATAACATATAATATTGTAGCGCTTAAGAAAGGTGTCCAGGCCTCTCTTGTTCTCTTTTATCGAGTTCGCCATCACCACGTCCTCAGGCAGAGAGTTCCATAGTCTCACTGCTCTTACAGTAAAGAATCTCCTATGTTGGTGTAGAAACCTTCTTCCCACTAGATGTAGAGGGTGCCCTGTTGTTACAGTCACAATCCTGGGTATAAAAAGATGATGGGAGAGATCTCTGCATTGTCCCCTGATATATTTATACATAGTTATTAGCTCACCCCTCAGCAGTCTTTTCTAAACTAAATAACCCCAATTTTTATAACCTCTCTGGGTACTGTAGTCCACCCATTTATTACTTTATTTGCCCGTCTTTCCACCCACTCAAGCCCTGATAAATGAGTACCGGTGCCCAAAACTGTCCACAATATTCCATATGTGGTCTGACCGATGACTTGTAAAGAGGAAGAACAATGTTCTCGTCATGTGCCCCTATACCTCTTTTGATGCACCCCATGATCCTATTTGCCTTGGCAGCAGCTGCCTGACACTGGTTGCTCCAGTTAAGCTTACAGCTAACTACCGGTAAAAGTCCTTTACTATGTCGGGGTTACACAGTGGTTTCCCATTTTGTGTGTAATGGTGATGTGTAATTTCCCTGCTCATGTGCAGAACCTTACATTTATTAGTGTTACACCTCATTTTCTGCCAATTTTCTGTCCAAGCCCCCAATTTAGGCTGCCTGTCCAGGGGGGTTGCGGTATCCCACGGCGGATCTGCGCCGCCCCGGAGCAGGAGTCAGCAGACAGATCTCCGCTGTCAGCCTATCTGACAGATAGACTGACTGTGAAGAATCACGGCAATTCACAGCATGCTGCAAATTGCCGGCCGCGAGCAGAGAATCGCAATGATTCTCCGCTCGTGGACAGGGGGTGAAGCTTTTCATAGAAACGCTATGGAAAGCTTCAGACACCGTGATTCACTGGCGATTTACCGCCAGCGAATCATCGCCTGTGGACAGGAGCCCTTATCTAGATTTTCTTGCAAGTGCCTTGTGTCCTCTCTTGTGTTAATTACTTAAAGAACCATAGTTCTGTATCATCTGCAAATATTGATATTTTACTGTGGTCTCCGTTATTCCCACTATGTCATAGTTTTCCTCACATATTATTACTTCCAGTTCGTCTACTTTATTAGTCAGACTTCTAGCATTATTCATCATACAGATTAGAAGATTTGGGCTATTTTTCATTTCAAGTGTATCCCTATTAACTAAACTGTCAGTCCTAACTGTACTAATCCCTCCCACTGTTCCGCCCCCATTTCCATTACTTAATCCCAGGTAACTCGATATTCCCCCTATTGTCCTGTTCTCCCCCCAGTCCCTACTTTAAACACTCCTCCAACCTTCTAGCCATCTTCTCCCCCAGCACAGCTGCCCCCTCCCCATTGAGATGCAGCCCATCCTTACGGTGGAGCCTGTAGTCAACAGCAAGGTCAGCCCATTTCTCCAGGAAAGCAAACCCCTCCTTCCTGGAGCCACTAGTTTACCTCCCTAATCTTCCGCTGACTTTCTGGTGTGGCACATACAGGGAGTATTTCAGAAAATATTATTTTGGAGGTCATTGCCCTAAGCCAGTGATTCCCAAACGTTTTCAGCAATGGAGCCCTTTTTGAAGCAAAATTTTATCATGGAGCCCCAAAGAGGGACAGAGGGTGTGGTCAGGGGAGGGATTAGGGGTGTGGCTTAGCACAACATATTTTTTACCTCCGTCGTAAAAAGGACAGGGCCATTTAAAAGAAAAAAACAGGAATTAATTCCCGCACCATATATCAATATCCTCACGTTTGTTGTGCAGATTTTGTCCACAGCATGTGGATGATTTTCAAAATCTCATCCACTTTGCTGCTACAGCTATTGTAAATTCCGTAGCAAATCCACCCCGCATAGTAATTGTGACCCCCTATATTGGTGGCCCCAGTAGTAATAGTGACCCCCTATATTAGTGGCCCCAGTAGTAATGGTGACACCATATATTGGTGGCCCCCAGTAGTAATAGTGACCCTCTATATTGGCCCCAGTAGTAATAGTTAGCCCCTATTGCTGCCCCAGTAGAGTAGTAATAACGACGCCAATTGCTGCCCCAGTAGTAATAGGCTCCCCCATTGCGGCCCCAGTAGAAACACAGTCCCCCATTTCTGCCCAGTAGTGATAGGTGACTTTTATTGCGGCCCCAGTAGTAATAGGTGACCCCTATTGCTGCCACAGTAGTAATGGGCTCAACCCTATTGCTACCCTGGTAGTAATGGGCTTCTGTCAGTGCTGCCCCAGTAGTAATGGGCTTCCCCCTGTTGCTGTTCCCCGTTAGTAATGGACTCCCCCCTATTGCTGTCCCCCAATAGTAACAGGGCTCCCCCTATTGCTGCCTCAATAGTAATGGGCTCCCCTCTATGGCAGTCCCCCAGTAGTAACAGGGCTCCCTCCAATTGCTGTCCGCCAGTAGTAAAGGTCTCCCCTTATGTCTTTCCCCCCGGTAGTAACAGGGCTCCCCCCTAATGGTGTCCCCAGTAGTAATGGGCTACCCCCAATTGCTGGCCTCCACCATTAATCCCCGCTCTACTCACTGCTGCAGCAGTGTCTGGACAGGCTGTAGTGAAGAAATATATGAACAGGACCTGTGGTCGCATAGCAACGCGGATCACATGTCCGGAGCCGGCTCATGTGATCTGCATTGATATACCATCGCAAGTCCTGTTGCTTGCTAGAGTCTGTCTGGACACTGCTACATCAGTGAGTAGATCGGGGATCTAGACCCTCGGTCAGAGCCCCGTGGAGCACAGTTTGGGAAATGCTGCCCTAAGCTCACGTCCTAGTTCCCTGAAATCATTTTTAAGGTCCTCACCAGCCCCTCCCAGTAATCTGTCAACCCAATCCGTGATGTATCATACTCGAGCGCCAGGAAGACAACATACTGTTTGTTGATCCAGGTCTTTGTGGCAGATTCCGCTCTGTCCCCCTAATAATTGAGTCCCCCACTACCAGTGTCAGGGTAATTCTAAGTACAGCACCAATCAGGCCCACCCCACTTGCCCTGCTGCCGGCCGTAAAGAAAGAAACACCACACGGAGGTCTGGTATCGTTCCTCACACGGGGACATGGCTGCGCTTCGCGCTTTATTACAGATTACATGAGATCTTATACCCTTTGTCTCATCACCAGGAATTGGGTGATGGGCTTATAACCATATATGGGAAGTCCGGATTTCCGGCCTGAGACAGTGAAAGTTCAGATGTTGAACATCTTAATATGGCGCTTCTGGGAAAACGGCCAAGTACACGCGGCCTTCTTGTCTGGTTATTCCTTGTGTTTAAAATACATTTTGTTCAAGATACATTTTGTCTTCGCCTTGCAAGGCCTTTGGAATATCTGATGTAAGGCGACATATAAGTTTTTTTTCTCATTTGGAATTGAATAGAACTTGCACATAGGTATAAAGCATAAAAAACATATGGCAATATATATATATACCCTCACAAACCCCCCTAAAAAACTTAATATGGAGATCAAGCACCAGACCTTGCACTCTTCCTCGGTCGTCTCTCCCTTGCGTCAGGGTTTCCCCACTGCCCGTAAGTCCCTACTCCTAGGAGGGGGGGATCCCTACCTCACCTCAGAAGGAGGCCATGGATTCCCTGGGCTTATTTCCGGGCATCCATACCCTCTATCTGTACAAGTTAACACCCCACAGGGTGTGCCCTCGCCGGAACCTAAGGTCTTCTGCACTTTCCCTAGGCAAATGGGAATTCCACTGACAGTCCATCTTAGGAGACTGAGGCGGCGCAGTACTAGTCCATCTCTCCATTCTTCTGGTAACGTACGTGGTTGGCATTATCGGAACTGGCTCTTCATCTTTTTCAAACAAGGGAAACATTGGTGTCACATTATCCAGTCCCTTACTCATACTCTTTTTGATCAAAGGGATAATACACATAATGCACGTACAGGAAATTGCATACCCCACCTCTTTCTGCTAAAATCATATCCAGGGCCACTCTAGGGCCATGGATGCAGTGGGCCCTAATTGGTCAGCTAACCCTTGTAAAGCATCTCTGGTGTAGTTTACAAACCTCTGCCGATTGTAATAGATATAATTCATCCAATCTACATTATTAACAGTGACAATAGCAAATAAGGACTCAAAACCTGCTTTCTAGAATTAAATTCATCTGGCACCCCCCTTGGCACTCCTATTACATCTATGTATACATGTGGATCAAAGTTACCACCTGGAGCGTCAACTTCTCTCTTAGCACGATGCGGTGTTGGATTCTCACCCTCAGTGTAGTCTTCATATTGCACATTTGATTGTATTAATTTGTTCTGATCCCTGAAACAGGGGGCTAGTGTACAGTAGTCAAAGGTGTGTGTTAGAGGAATTGTACCACATTATAGCATGTAAAGGATATGCAGGATCATTAGTTTTTTCAGTGCGAAGTGTGGATCCAAGTGGGCTTTCCTTCGAGCTTGACTGCAGTTGGGGTGGTGAACAACATCTGGTAAGGACCTTTTTTACATAGACCCTGTCACCTGGTTTTAGATTGTGACACTCATCTGTAGGACCTGGGAGAAAAGCAGAGACTGCAGAATGCATTATTGACAATTCCTTGGAGAGGCCTATGACAAAATTAACAAGAAAATCATTCCCCAAATTCAGCTACTGTGGCATGTACCCTCCTAAGAAAAAGAAAAACTAATGGAAGACACTCAATTCAAAATTTACCCATTTTCTTCATTGCCTTTTGTATCTACTTTCCCACTACTCCGCGGATGATAGGGTGTGTGAAAAGCCTGGAATATACCCAAAACAGACATGATGTGTTGCATTATTTCACCTGTGAAGTGTTTACCTTTGTTTGACTCAATCACTTCCGGTCCCCCATATCTGCAGATTACCTTATTCATGAGCTTCTGTGCGGTTACCTGCTTATTTACTTTGGTAACAGGGTAGGTCTCCGACCTGAAAAACATCAACAACAACAAGCACATATTCATGCTTCCCAACAAGTAGGAGCTGAGTGTAGCCAATTTGCAATCCCTGAAATGGGTAGAGTGGTCTAGGCAAGTGTGATGTGGCAAATTTACTTCTGCCCTGTTGCTTTACGGCAAAGATCATGCAAAATTGGACAAATGATGCAGCAGCTACAGAAAACCCAGGAGCCACCCGTCCTTGTTCAAGCATCGACATTATTACTGCTTTGAGAGGTGCGTCTTTTAGTGCATCAGCTGGGCCATCATGAGGCACAGGGACCGTGGTGGGCAAGTGCTGTTGACTGTTCACCATACGCCGTCCCTTTTTAGTCCATTTTTCCTTTTTTTCCTTGCTGGCTTGTAACTGTAAAGTCATTAGCATATCAAAGTTCAAAGTTTTTATCAAAGTCCAAGTTTTTATCAAAGTCCAAGTTTTTAGTCAAATTCTTCTTTTCTTCTTTCTTCCACGGCTTGAGGGCCGCTGCCTTTGCTGTGTGGTCTGTGATGGCATTGCCTCTTGCTTCTTTGGTGTAGGAATTGGTGTGAGCTTTCCACCTTGTCAGGTAGAAGTAGAGCCTCTGTGAGGCTCTGCACCCCTGCATCATTCTTAATTGGCTGTCCTGCTGAGGTAAAAAACTGTCTGGCCTTCCATTTTAGGCCGTAATCATGAGCTATGCCAAATGCATACCGGGAGTTAGTGTAAATGTTTGCCGTCTTACCTTCTGTCACTCTACTCGCCTCAGTGAGTGCCTTTAGTTCCGCTTCTTGTACTGCGACATGCGGAGGCATTCTGCTTTTAGGACATCTTGTTGTGTAACCACTGTATATCCAGTGTGGAGTCGTCAATCACCCTGGTACCATCTATAAAAAACAACTCAAAATATGCATTATTAACTAGGGCTTTCTGTAACTTTTTTTAAAACTTAAATTTTCTTGTTGCATCAATGCTGGACAATCATGCTGGTATTTTATTTCAAAAAGATTAGAACCTTGTTGCAAAAAATTTAAAAATTTAAAAATGGCTTGCAAAAAATTTAAAAATGGCTGATTTGCAAAAAATTTAAAAATGGCTGATTTGCAATACCTAGATCACCTATGCCTTCTCCTCCCCCCTTTGAACCCGGGTACGCAATTGGAAGAAATAGTAGCCGGGTTCAAGTTAGTACAACATTGTAAAAAGATTTGATGGATGCAGATAAGGCCTGTAAAATGTTAGCACCAATACCAGAGACATGAGTTACACCGGGGAAGAATAACCTACAAAATATCTATTCATATTTGAAATGTGAGATCCTTTAAGTGAATTCATTATTAGTCTGTTCCCGCCTGCAATGTCTTATCAAATTTGAGACAGGAGAAAAAACAAAACAAAAACTTTTACTAGCTGCTCAAGATCCTCACCCCCTCCCTTGGACAAGAGGGATGAAACATTACTACGTACTATTACATCATCTAGCTCCACCCCTTCGATATTGGCTCCTTGCGTCTTTCTTCACAGCTCATTTCAGCTTAACAGTCTACACGTCCACATCTCAACCAAGCAAAGTCCCATGCATGGGGGGGAACCTTTATCCCCAGTCATTACCTGCATCACACATTCCACACAGCCCGAACACGGGTCACTAACTCTCATCCATCCATGCTCTCAAGTCTGCTCCGTCACCCCCTATTGAAGGTGTCCCAGTACATGCAGATGCACAGACAAAAAAAGTCCGACAAACACACATACATAGTGCTATAATCTTATAAAGTACATGATTCTATTGAGATGAGATTGTGAATGAGCGCTATCTTTGACAAATTATGTGAAAAAATTTGCTGAGACATTCTATCTTTCTTATCTACTTAAGCTATTATATGCTGTATTAAACGCTGAAGTATTTTAGAATGCGTGGGTATTTTTCAGCCCCCCTTGTCTTTCTTTCTCTGTATTTGACCCTGAACAAAAAGTGAAGTCTGAAAGCCCCCACCTTTTCAAAACATCTCTTCTCTCTCTACGAATATGAAACACAGACTGAATTGTTTTAGCTTAAAGGAGATGTCTCGAGGAAGCAGTGATTTTTTTTTTTTGCCCAGTCCCCCTAATTAAACATACATTACTAATTACCCCTGTAAATTACTTTCCTAGCTGGTTTCTACTTACCGTTCCAGCGTTTCAGCAACTTATAAAAGTTTCCCCAAGATGGCCGCCGTCTCTTTCCCCGTCGCTCGCTGCAGCCCGACGTGCGCGCTCCCGAGACGCTGCCAGCTGTGTCTCCATGGCAACCGGACGCCAAGCAGCCGCCGACCGGACGCCCCGCAGCCGCCGACCAGTCACCCACCGCCAGGCAGAAGGTAACCGGCGCAGCCCCCCCCCCCCCAGCGACAGCCCCCCCGGCCTAGCGCTAGTTCCCCCATCACAGCGGCAGCCCCCCCCGGCGCAGCGACAGCCCCCCCCGGCCTAGCGCTAGTTCCCCCATCACAGCGGCAGCCCCCCCGGCGCAGCGACAGCCCCCCCCCCCGGCCTAGCGCTAGTTCCCCCATCACATCGGCAGCCCCCCCGGCGCAGCGACAGCCCCCCCCCGGCCTAGCGCTAGTTCCCCCATCACATCGGCAGCCCCCCCGGCGCAGCGACAGCCCCCCCCGGCCTAGCGCTAGTTCCCCCATCACATCGGCAGCCCCCCCGGCGCAGCGACAGCCCCCCCCGGCCTAGCGCTAGTTCCCCCATCACATCGGCAGCCCCCCCGGCGCAGCGACAGCCCCCCCCGGCCTAGCGCTAGTTCCCCCATCACAGCGGCAGCCCCCCCGGCGCAGCGACAGCCCCCCCCCCCCGGCGCAGCGCTAGTTCCCCCGGCGCAGCGGCAGCCCCCCCCCCGACCCATCACTTACCTGGGACGCTTCTCGGGGCTGCTGGGCTGGGCTGGGCTTCTCCGCTGGGCAGCTCCAGTTTCTGCACCTTCCTCTAACAGAGGAAGGTACAGAATGGCCGCTCCAGCGCGCTCCCGAGCAGTGACAGCTCGGCTGCGCATGCGCAGAAGAGCTGTAGCGGGGAGCACACTGAAGCGGCTCGTGCTGAATGGAGAAGACCGGACTGCGCAAGCGCGTCTAAAAAAGCAAGCTGCCGGCGAATTTAGACGGAACCATGGAGACGAGGACGCTAGCAACGGAGCAGGTAAGTGGAATAACTTCTGTATGGCTCATATTTAATGCACGATGTATATTACAAAGTGCATTAATATGGCCATACGGAAGTGTATAACCCCACTTGGTTTCGCGAGACCACCCCTTTAACTATTCCCTGCATTTGAACTCATAATTAACACATATGCTGGGACCTTGCAACATTCATTTTCAACCCCTGTATAAGTAAGAATATACCTTAGAAATTGCTATATTTCCTGCCTACTAAGACAGTATAATTAATTAAATTCATTTCAAGCCTCCATTCCTTTACAGCAAGCAGAGATATTATCCAGGGTTATTATTGCATTTTCTCTCGCTTTGTTATCTTCTTGACCTTGAAAACTAAACACAAGCTCGCAGCTACATGTCAACAAAACCTTCTCATCTAAAAGCAAGCTCAGTTAACTATTTGCACATACAGTATATATATATATATATATATATATACACACATATATATCCACCTATATCTATCTAGTATGATACACCTTTTCTTCTTTCTCTCTGCCAACAAATCACATGCATTGTAACTTTCTTCTCGACTTTGCTTGTTCCCCATACTTCTCTCCCTACCTAGCTGCCAATATAACCTTCAATAGACACTCTCCTGACGCCCTCTTGATCACTTACTGTACTTTTCAACATTTCACTTACGGATACTTTCTTAAACAAATAATGTGTACATACCTAACTTTCTCTGACTGTCTCTCTCTCCTCCTCCTCCTCCAGCACTTTCTAGCAAACCTTGATCTTCCAAGGCACCTCTCGGTCCTAAAAACCTCCTCCCAGACACCATTTTTGTAATCTACCGTGCGGGTCGATGTCACACACTTTCATAAGTTTTCTTACATTCTACAAATTCATCCACACGGCGGCAGCCCTTGAGGGGCTCTGTCTTCTTTAATAAGATCTTACGCATATTAGAACAACAACAATAATAATAACACGCTCCATAGAATGCATCCCTCTTAATTTTCAAATTGTCAGCCTCTTATATACCGGCAAAACAACCGAGGGTCCCTTCTCCTATGGAACCAGCCTCACAGAATGCATCTCTCTGAAATCAAATCGTTAGCCCCATATATAAGGCAAAACAACCGAGAGTCCCTTCTCCTATGAAGCCTGTCTCACAAAATGCATCCCTCTTAATTTTCAAATTGTTAGCCCCTTATATACTGGAAAAACAACCGAGGGTCCCTTCTCTTGTGAGACTAAATGAAAAGAAAGAGAAAAAAAATTCTGCAGATACAACAAACAACCTTCACTATTGCTAAAACGCTACGGACTTCAAAGTACAAATAAACTACAGACTAGTTTCTGGGTGACCTATTGGTGCGCATATCACGGTCAGTGGTCCATGACGGCAAACCGGGAGCCCACACGAGTTACCGTGTAGAACTCTTAACCCAACCCGTCCGGTCACAAACCACAGATAGTCAGTCCTGCTGCAAGACTCTCAGCGTAAAACACAACATAAATATATGCTGGTCTTACCTGGAGTTCTGTGAGTTGATCAGGCTCGGTTTGCAGCAGGACGGCTTCTCCATGGTGTGGATCCGGGTGGAATGCGTTGTAAGCTCCGGCGTTTTACCGCCCCACGTTCGGGCGCCAAATTGTCAGGGTAATTCTAAGTACAGCACCAATCAGGCCCACCCCACTTGCCCCGCTGCCGGCCGTAAAGAAAGAAACACCACACGGAGGTCTGGTATCGTTCCTCACACGGGGACATGGCTGCGCTTCGCGCTTTATTACAGATTACATGAGATCTTATACCCTTTGTCTCATCACCAGGAATTGGGTGATGGGCTCATAACCATATATGGGAAGTCCGGATTTCCGGCCTGAGACAGTGAAAGTTCAGATGTTGAACATCTTGATATGGCGCTTCTGGGAAAACGGCCAAGTACACGCGGCCTTCTTGTCTGGTTATTCCTTGTGTTTAAAATACATTTTGTTCAAGATACATTTTGTCTTCGCCTTGCAAGGCCTTTGGAATATCTGATGTAAGGTGACATATAAGTTTTTTTTCTCATTTGGAATTGAATAGAACTTGCACATAGGTATAAAGCATAAAAAACATATGGCAATATATATATATACCCTCACACCAGGACCTGTCTAGCCTGCCCTGCTCTCGTGTTTCCCTCCATACTGGAGCAGACATCTCTCTGGCGGTTGGAGGGCATGTCATGCTGTGGTAGTACTAATCCTGTAATGACATCCTCCTCCTCTGCCAACTTTGTAAACTTGTTGGGGTGTGGCAGTTCAGGACTAGCCTCCCTGGATCCCTTCCCTCTACCCCTTCTAACTGTTACCCAACTAGCGCCTGCTCATCCTGCTCTCCCAAACTACCATCCACCCCCACATCTACCCCAGCAAGGGCCTGTTGAGTGAGCAGCAAACTTTCCATGGTGCCAATGGATCTCAGTGTTACAAGCGGCTCATGTAGATCCAGGATCTTGGCTTCCAAATGCACAAGCCGGTCACATTATGTACAGCAATATGCACCCTCAGACGGCTGTTCAAGGACTGCATACACGAGAACATAAAGTCTCAGACTGTTTGGGGTGCAACAGCGGCCGTCGCTAGCGCTCACTGCTTGCCAATAAATACTAGGCTGAAGTTGCAAGAACAAGTAGACGCTGCCTGACAAGTAAGAGTAGGGCCCAATGTCCACGAGTAAATTTGATTTGTGGAATGAATGAATGGCTGTGATTGGTGCATCGAGTGCCGCTTCTGATTGGCTGAGTTGGCGCTCCTGAACCAATCAGAGCAATCTCTTGCTGGAGGCGGGGATTTCAATCCCCGTCACCAGCAAAAGATGGTCTATCGGCACTGACAAGTGCCTGGCAGCCTGCCCAGACCTCCGGAGAGCAGCAAGAGGGACCCAGACGGCACCTGCTAGGTGGGTATTACGTTTTTTTTAGTTATTGCAGCTAGTGCTTGCATTTAGCGCTGCCAAAAACGTGGTACCAAGTTGTGCCATGTTTTCCGTAGCGCTGAAACAGCTGCCCATTCTTTTCAATGGGCGATGCATGTCTGTAAACGGCCAAAGATAGAACATGCATCGCTGTCAAAGCGCAGCATTGAAGACGCTTGTGTGAGCAGCCCCATTGAAATGAATGGGAGCGTTGTACGGGGTTTAGCGCAGCGCTGAAAAGACAATGCTAAACGCTGTACAAAAACGTCTGTGTGAGGACGACCAAAGGGTGGGTTTATATGGGACAACTATCATCCGAATAGTCTCTCCAGTGACTTGTTAGCGTGCAAATGACTGGTTTGTGTGCTTTTACCTAAAGCGATTGTTGTTTACGGCTCGCTGGTCGTTGATAGACAAACGATTACCTGTTCAGCCCAGATGGTCATTAATCAACCAGCAACTATTGAGCTGAAACAAAGCGACCGGCGAGTGAATTCTCGCTAGTCAACCAGTTGATGGCCGTGATTCCACAGAACAACTGTTGCCAACATTCGCTCTATCGAGTTATTAGTCACATGATAGTTGTTCCATGTAAAGCCACCAGTAGGCGCTAAAGAGCATATAGACCTACCCGCCTGTATGAACAGAGAATTGGTAACGGTGGCTTTACACGGGATAATTATCATCTGGATAATAGTTCAATAGAGTGAATGTAAGAGACAGCCATTCCGTATAAACACGGCTACCAACAGGATGACAAGTCACTAGTCGCTTAGTTTCAGCTCACCTAAAATAGTCGCTGGTTGATTATCGCCTGCTATAAAGAGGTAATCGTCTGACAACGACTAGCCAATAACTTTGCAGGGAGGTGTGCGCTTTGCGGACTGTGAAGATGAACAATAATCATTGTGTAAAAGCTCAGTCATTCATACGCTAACTACTCGCTGTAGCGACTATTTCAAGTGGCTGTTCGACAATAGCTGTCCTGTGTAAACCCAACCTAAGGCCATTCTCACACGAACGGATCGGAATTGCAGATTCTGCGTCAAAATCCAATAGTATGGATACTGATGCGTTCTTTAGTTCCAATTTTGAGCACCAGTTCCACTACGTGAGATCACACCATTAAATGAGAAAAAATACTTTACTTAAAAAAAATAATGTACCTATAATATGCCAAAAAGGGACTTTAAGGGTTTTTCTGTTGAAAATACTACCGATGACCTATCCTCAGTATAGGCCATCACTAGTTCATCGGCTTGGGACCCCAACCTATCAGTTGAGCGGGTGCATACTGTCAGCACCGCAAATACGGAGGTCGGAGTGGAAGCCTCCATGCCAACCTCTGTGTAGTGGCTGGTGCTTGTAACTGCAAGCTGGGTTCTCATTGAAATCAATGCGAGCCGTGCCTGCAGTTACAAGCGCCGGCCACTACACAGAGTGCGGCGCTGAGGCTTCTGCTGCAACCTCTATACATTTGCGACACTGACAGCATGTGCCCGCTCAGTTGATCATTCGGTGTCCAGAGCGGCGGACCCCAGCCGATCAACTATTGATGACCCATCCTGATGATACATCATTAGTAGTATTCTCCCTGGAAAACCCCTTTAATTGGCTGTCGGGTTGATAGAGCGCTATGGATACAATTGGTGTACGCACTGGGAACTTTTCCAGCCCGCTCATCGAACTAACACTGCAGCACCCATCCCTCTATACTATATATACGGCTCTATATATCCTAATCTGTGCTAGCTGTAGTATACAAGGAAGTACAATGGACATTATGAGAGGTCTTCAGTATAGGGGCAATAGAGAGCAATGTGCAGCTCCCCCTACAGCCCATGTACAGTAAATCCCAATTACAGAAAAGTAACCCACAGACACTAATCATAACTGAGCACCGCAAGCTGCGCTCCATCAGCATAAAACTACAATTCCCGGCACCACCAGCACATCATATTACCGCGCATGCGTTAAACAGCAAAGCATCATGGGCCGTGTGTCAATGATGACTCTTCGTTCCTGTCCAATCAGACGACAATGAGAACGTTCTTCCCACTTCTCATTGGGTTTCTCCCCTTATATGTCTCATTGGTTTAGCCGCACGACACTCAAATCCAGCCAAGCCGCTCATTGGCCAGCATCCGTCCTCAACTTCCTCTATCGAGAAACGTGCTAGCCGAAGGAGGCGGGACATCGATTCCTCCGCACTGATTGGCTGAAACCGCACATACGTTAGCTGTGATTGGTGGAAACCCTACTGACTGACCTGAACGTTTCGGACGGTGGCAGCTGTCTCTTCCTGATATCGTTGGACACCCGGTAATAATGGAATGACAATCTACGAGCTGCGTTACTGCGCTGTCACCATCTCCCCGTCGCTTACTTCATTTTGACAAGTATTGACGTCATGCCGGGGGTTTTCATGCGGCGTGACGTAGCCCTGCTAGTACATTCGTCCAAAGGCATCTCCTGCTGAAGTATTTATTAGCCTAGGGCTACAATGCCTGTTGCAGAAGTAATGACACCTATCAGCGGCCGGCGCATGGGTGACATAAGTCCTGAGATACGGACCCAGAGCAGCTCCTGAGCCCCGCGACTTTATTCTTCTCCCCCGAAATGTTTTCGGACCTCTTGCGGTTGCGATTGATGTCACTGCCCTCCATAAAACATGGCGGGAGCGGTCGGAATTGATCAGCAATGTTTTGTTTTCACGGCGACCGCTATACTTGGTTTTTGTCGACTCTTCTGCATCGTGTCGCACAGAAAGTCGAATTTTGGCTCCGGCTTCTTTTATACCCGGGATGCTAATAGTAACGTGCAGCCCTCTAGAAGCGAATGGCGTGCGAAACGTTTCGCCTTTACAACGAAGAATCTATTTACCTAGAGTTTTCACAAGTCGTGAATTTTATAGCGATTTTTCAAATCAAACTGGAATCGGGCAAGAAAATTTGCGCCTATCCGTTTTCTGCACCTGTCACCGCCCCTCATGCCATGCTTTTCTTTTATTCTTACAGGCGCTGAGGTCACGAGGGACGGTCACCATGGCAACAGACCTGCTGCTCAACGACCTGGACACCAAGTTCTGCGCAGACAACCTGCTGACCAGCGAGGACTGGGGTAAATACACTGGATACGGCGGAGCATGATGGCGCCGAACTCGTGCTGCGCGGTTTGTGGTCTATGCTATGTACCTGCAGGTCCTCTTGGCTAGTGCGATGGATGGGTTCTTGGACCTCATGCACACGGAATCCGCAGCAAAAACGATTCTTCATGCACATGAGCGGAAACTAATTGCGGTTTCCACTCGTGGATGAAATATCGCAGCCTGCTCCATTTCACTGCGGATCCCACACAGACGGCTTCCATTAAAGTCAATGGAAGCTGTTGACCTGCAGCCACCTGCGCAATTGACATCGCGGACGAGCTGCAGTTTTCGCATAAAAAGGAGTTTTAAGAAAAAAATCTGTACTGCGCCGGTCGGCACATCCGCATTACAAAACTTCAAGACAGGGTCGTGGGCACTGGTGGATGCGGAATCCATGCGAGCCCGTGGACATGATCCTGATTGTAGCGGTTTTGCCAGCTGATCATGAAGAGGGAGGTTTGGGGGGTTCGGATCGCTGGATTGGAGCCAACTTAGACTGTGTTTTCCTGTACTTCTATAACGGTGATGTATCCTTAGAGTAGGTCATTGACGTGAGACTCCTGGCATCCCAGCTGGTTAAAGGGATCATGGTGATCAGCACAGTGCTGTACATTGTGTAGAGGCGGTGTCTGGTATTGCAGCCCAGTCCCGTTCAGGTGAATGCGTCTGGGCTGCAAAAAAAGCCATGTGATCAATGAATGTACATACATGGGCCCACGCCATCTGCAGTAGGAGACAGTGGGGCCCCGCTATTACAGCTGGACCTGAGCTGGCTTCGATCCCAGGTGTTAACCCCTTACAAGCCGCAATCAGTATTGACCACAGTATGTAAGAGGTTAACAGAGAGGGAACCGTTCTCTTTGAGGTCATCGGTTCCCTGCCATCCAACTACGGAGTGCCAAAGGGTTGCCATAGTAACTGAATTCTTGACCTTGGCCACTGGGTCTGCTGTGGCTTGTAATGGCAAAGATACAGTACAGAAGTATAGCACTATATTATCTAAGCAAACATAGGGTCGCAGGGACATGGACAAAGGCAAAAGAAATATATATACTCTCCCTGTAAAAGTAAATCCCATTTTTGTGCACTTTTCCAACTTTTTTTTTTTTTCAATACAACAAAAATGCAATAACAAGATACATGCTTGGTATCGCCCCATCTGGCAATGAGCTGAAAATGACAAAAAAATTAAAACCGTTTTTTTATCTCGCATGGCAAACACTGTTAAAAAAATATTAATGTCTGATGTGCTACAACAGGGTGCCAACAAACCTGTAGCTTGTCACGCCAAAAAACCAAGCCCCTCACATAGCTGCGATGATGGGGAAAATCTCCAAACCCCTGGGTCTCTGAATGCAGCGCTGCAAGGGATAAATTGTTTTTCAATAAAGAGGGGTTTATTGTTAAAAAAAAATAAATCTCATTTTCGAATCGCTGTAATCAGATCAACCCGCAGAGAAAGGCGATCATGTCATTTATACTGAATAGTGAAAGCTGTAAAACAACAGAGGACAATAGCAGAACGGATGTGTTCCTTCACCCGGCCCCGTAAATAAAATAAGTTCTACATTATCCTGTATGTTCCTCAAAATGGTAGTAATAAAACGACCGCAGCAGACAAGCCTCATATGGCAGGTCAAGGAAAAATAAGTCATGGCTTTTGACAAATAGAGATGAAAGTCCAACAAAATCATCACATCCTTCAGTATCAAACTAGCCCAGTCCTCAAGGGTTTAGGCCAGCTTCACAGGGTGACAAAATTGCGCGATGTTTCTCGCGATGCGACAGTGCTACAGATTGCATGTATGTGAAGCCCATGCTTTCCTTCACATTAGCGATGTTTTGTAGGCTGCTACATTGCAAGAATACAAAATCGGGGGATGCTCTATACAGACGCGATTTGCGATGTTTTGTAGCCCATGTTTCCCTATAGAGACTTCCTTTGTGTTGCATCGCATGAAAATGTGGTTTTCGTACAGTGCAATGCAACTTTCACAGTAGGAAGTCCTACTGTTGGGGCTTATTTTAGGGCTCAATTTGCCTTTAAAACCGAAAAACAATACATCACCTAACAGGCGCTGACCACTCCGCCGCTCTTCTTCTCTGCAGCTTCGGCACACTTGCTTGTAGTATTCGTCCAGTGCTTCCTGGTCAGGGGTTAAAAATCCCCGCCCCTAGGAAACAGTGGCTCTGATTGGCTGAACCGCGGTGCTCGAGAACCAATCACTGCAGCACTTACTGATTGGTTCATCAAGCGCTGGCTCTGATTGGCTGAGCTGCGGTACTCGAGAAGCAGTCAGAGCCATCGCATTAAATGCCTGTGATTGATTCGTCAAGTGCTGAAATGATTGGCTGAGCCACAGTGATTGAGAACCAATCAGAGCCAGCGCTTCCTGAAGGTGGGGATTTTGAACTCCTGACCAGGAAGTGCTGGGGAAAAACTACAAGCGCTGCGGAAAAGAAGTGTGGCGGAGCGGATAGCGCCTGTTAGGGGATATTGTTTTTTTTATTTATGCAGATAGGGCTTTTTTTGGGGGGGTAGGCCTTATATTTCAAGCATCTAAAACGGCCCTTAGAAACATTGCTTGTAGAGGAAATTGTGGAGCCACCATATGGCAGCACTCAGTGTGCCGCCGTCGCGCTGTGCAGGGTGTGTTGGGGTGGAGCAGACACATCGCTTCTGATTTAATTGCAAAACGCGTTACAGATGATGCCAAATTGGCTGGAGAACAAGGAAGTGTCACACATCAGAAGATATCTAGAAGGACTCAATGCAGTAAAGCCTTAAATCATTAGGGTGTATATGGACGCTGTCAGGGAGGTGTTAGGGGGGTTTTCTGGTATTAAACTATTGATGATCTATACTTAGTATAGTTCATCGGTGGGGTACGCCACTCAGGATCCCCACCAATCAGCTGATTGAAGAGGCCACGGCGATTGGCTAAGCGGTGTGGCCCTTTCTCAGGCCTGTGACGTCATGTACGTTGGTCACATGGTCTGAGACCAGCTCCATCCTATTCACCCAGACAGTCAGGACACTGATTCAGAGGTTCAGGGCAAGTGATAGTGTCTAGGACTTACTGAGAACTGGTGGTCTGAGATTTCTGTGGACTCTGTGAAACCAACCAGCACACCTGGGCATCAGAAACTCTGCTGTGACCACCAGTTCTCGGTTTGCCCTGAGCACTACCAGTTTCCTGCCAGTCTGCACACTCACTAGCTGTCTCTCCGGGTGTTCTTCATGGAAAGCTTCAGCCACCCCATGTGCACTTCTGTTATCGACCATCAGGATGAAGACGTGATTAGTGTTATCTGTGCCTCATAATTCAACATATCTTGAAAAACGGATGTGTGAGAGAACATGTAGCGCTCCTCTCTAAATATCAAAAGTCTCAAAAACTTTTTATTATGACCCGCACCAAAGACAGACCCCATAAAGACATTTATAAAATCCCAGACAAATGAGAATATCAACAATATGGCTTCATATAATAAAGTGTGACCGCTGATAATAAGTCAGTGCTACAGCCCTGATTCCAATAGTATCATACCTGTTCGTGGCCGTATGGTTCTATTCAGTAACAGACAGGAATGGGTGAGATAAGAAAACCAAGGTGAGTTATGTGCAAACAGACCTGCCGATAGGAGTCTCCCACCTGCGTTCTCTCACACTCTAAAGGGCAGTATGGCTCTATATGACTTCGCGCATGCGTTTGGTAAACAACATCTGCTATCAGAAGCTATACTGTATCCACAAATGATATAGGTTTAACCCCTTAATAAATAACCTTTGCCTGATGACCTATGGAATATCCCATATATACCCCTTGTTATAGAAAACCTTTATGATGGACTTTAGTCAAAGTAGAACATAAAAAGTTTTCTAGAGTATTATGTATAAATGATTGTGATCTGTCTCACCAGCTTTCTAATAGATAAGGACCATAAGCCAAACAGGCATGCAATAAGCCATAAAATAGCTCATATACCAATTTACACAATATAAATGCACCGAGATTCTTCCCATAGTTGCCCACCCGTGGGGTCTCCTTCTCCAAGTCCAACCCAATGACTTCCAATCCTGTATGATTGCTCTTGTGAAAAATTTTGTGCCACTGGGTGCCAGGCTGGCGGTGGGCAGATCACGTTGTATGCTTTCACGGACTTCCTGAGTGGTCCGACCAATATAGACTTTTTTTTTTTCTGCCATCTGTTGGATGAACAAAAGTTGAATGTGGTGACAGGAGACAACAAATTGAGCAATTACCGTAGACATAGGAACCCTCAGTCGCACTCTCCTCCCTAATGAAGCAGTTGGACAGACAAAACAGCAGGAGGAAACCTAATCCCTACGTGGTTTAGCTCTCCGAGATGTGCTGTTTAGCTCTACATGAGGAAGTTCAAGGTTCTCTTAAAAAACTATTCCAGTTTTTAGCTCAGCTCTTACACAGATCTTGCCACCGATTATTATTATAGGTTGTGATTAGTCTTTGAAGTCCATCTGCTGCTCTCATACATGATGTAAAAGTATTAGAGCTTGGGGTGATACGTGCTCCTTTGTAGGCCTCCGAGGTTATTTTCCGTGGGTACCCCCCGATCTAAAAAATCTCCATGTGAGGGCTCTGGTCTGCTTGGAGAATTCACTACTGCAGTTACAACGCAGTCTAAGGGATCGGCCTGTCAGGACGTCTCTACGTAAATGTAGGGGATGAAAACTTTAAAAATGTAACCAATTGTTTATGGCAGATTGTTTCCTAAATAAAGCTATATGAGTAACACCTCTTCTAACGGGACGGACAGACCTAAAAAAATCACGGTAACTAAAGAATAAGTAGACGTCGGTACAATCTTGAGGGAATTAGAATTTAATTTTGCCAGATTGAGTGTGCGGCTCCTTGGGGTCTGACTAAAGTCATAGATCGTCATCTCTGATGTACAGGTGGAATAAGGGGGATGGGGACACGTGTAGATGCTTCCACCAACCTAAAACTGGGTTGGCATAGGAGAGGGTACACTGTGCGCCCATGGCGGTACCCCCTATCTGTCTGTAGAACACGTGGCTAAACGCAAAATAATTCTGGCGTAACACAAATCACAAGATATCAATGAGTAGTGAATGTTGTGTCCTATCTGAGCCTACCCTGTTTACCGAAAGATCTTACTTTTTTACATGAATAGCTGCCTGGGCACTATTGATACTGACTTTTTTTTTAACAACTGTAACTAGCGTTTATTTTCAGGGTATGGCTTATATTTCAAGCACCCTCAAAAATCCTGAAAAATCGTGCTAGGGCCTATTTTCAGGATAGGTCTTTTCAGGGAAACTGGGTACCTGCAGAATCATAATGTAAGTTACAGCTTGGATGCCCAAATTGTGAGAAATGCTAGTGAACAATGCCTCTACATCCAGACAGACCAGCAGCGTGTTCACAGGAAACGGCAGTTCTCAAGAATTTCAGTAAGTTGCGAACAATCTTAGACAGAAGTGCAAATTCAAAGCCATAGGTTTTAAAAAGAAATCCAAGGAAATGCAGGCGCTTTGACAACGGCTACCAATCCCCGCTACAGTAGGGATACCTGGGGGACCCGTGGTGGATTTGTGCACCTTAGGTAAAATGTAGCCACTTTTGGGTTTGTATTTTGTTAGTCTAAAGTCTGTCTTAATTTGGTTTGAAAATGTTGAACCGGTCCATCTCCATGTTTATCCAACGGTGTCTTCAGATTTTTAATATGGTCTTTGATATTCGCTGACTATTTTCGGTTGTGATCTATTAGCATGTCATTGTGAGTACTGTTTAACCCCCCCCTTGATTATATTATTTCTGGATCAACAACGGTGCCAGCTATAGTGTATATAATTCAACATAATGTCATGTTGAGTATTAATAAAGTCATCAGCTAGAACTCGAAAATGGTTGCATGTATTGAAAAAAGTGATATTGCCTATCCATTTCTGATGAAATTCTACCCTTATCATCTATCCTTCGACTCCCTTTCCATTGAAGTTTCTTGGACTGAATCCAAGATGGCTGCCACCCAGGTGGCCGAAAGGCCCCACCATACTGTCAAGAAGTTTGCTGCCATCCATTCAAGTGTTCTCCAAGTTTCCTACTTCTCTCTTTTGGGTCAGAAGATATTCCTGGTGGCCCTGACTTTGGAATCGCCTTGTATATGTGTCCTATCTCCGTTATGTAAGGGGTTATATATGCATTATATATGTATCACTGTAGCGGTGGCCGCACCGTGCACTAGTTCTGCCTGTCAGACTTGAAGCTCTTGGGGTGCCTACTAGAGACGGGCGAGCATGCTCGGTTAAGGAAATTACTCGAGTGAGCATCTGTCTTTTCGAGTAACTGCCTACTCGGCGGGGGGGGGATTGCTGCCTCCCGCCGCCCCCCGAATCTTTTCGGAGGAGTAGGCAGTTACTCGAAAAGACCGATGCTCACTTTAGTAATTTCCTTAACCAAGCATGCTCGCTCATCACTAGTGGCTACATTTATTATATTGCGAACCTCTGTTTGCAGAAGTCTTGGCCCCCTGCTGTGCCTGTGATAGTGGTTGGCGTTGTTGAGCTCTTACTGTGGACGGTCATCCTACAGCCCCTTCCCTAAATGAGGCTGGGGGAAGCAGCAGGCAGGGTCCTCCTGTGAGGGACCCGCACTCTACTCTGGTTAAAAGAGAGGGGTCCCAAGCAGCGGACCACCCTCTATGACATCCACATACTCTAGTAGATAACATTCACGCAGGAAGTTGACTTGTGGATAGCTGTAGACCACCATGGTGGATGCCGCTTCTTATGTAACATACATTTCCATTTTTTTTCTCAGATGCCGGCCTGTACAGTTACCCCGACGTGACAGAAGACTATAGCAACCTGTTTCCTTCCAGCTTTGGGTCTTATCCTTTGCATTTGGTAAGTGACCCCATGTAGTTTCAGCACTTGGCCAGTTCCCTCTTCTCTCGCCTACATCACGTCTTGCCTATCCGCAGTACAACAGCCAGATGGATGTAGAGTCTTGCTCCGTGTCCTCGTCTTTGGATGAGATCCACAGTATGAACTTGTCTGGTGAGTTTGTGTACGGGATTATAGAAGAAAATGTACGGTGTGATTCCAGGAAAAATATCACTTTTCCAGTATTGTTAAAGGTCAGGACCATGATGCTTTGCCTGAAGAGGATGGTATATTATATGGGGTTGATATTTGAAGCGCCACTCTGGTTGTTTGTGTTTTTTTTTTTTTGTTTTTTTTTATTCATGTATTATGTAGCTATTCCCCCAGTATATATGTAAGTGAGCGAGTCTTACCTTGGCTTGTTATTTCTGTCTGACTCTCCACAGATGGTCATGTGATCTCAGTTCTGACCAGCTCAGATTTACTTGGGGTTATGTATTCAGTTTCTAGTCAAACTCTCAGTCTGTGTGATGCTATTACATGATCCCTACCACAGATACTGCCTACAAGGTGACACAAATTCTCCTGTCACGGTCACTGATGATGATCACACAGTTATAGTAGAGGAGATCACAGCTCATCCTCATCACTGTACACTTATATGGTCTGTAACTTACTCAGGTGAATATGTCAGGTAATGAGAATTAAACTGTCACCCCGGAAGGGAAAACCAGCATAGTGTCAGCTAATGCTGTGCTGATGCATCATGGGATAAATGCAAAACAGAAAGTAAAAAATCTCACTCAAGATGGTGCCTGATCAGCATCAGACAGGGGGCAGCACTGCAAGGAAGTGGCTGCAATACACAGAGGAGACCTCCAGAGTGTGGCAGGCAATCAAGTGAGGGGGGCTGGGATAGAAAGATATGCTTTGCTGGCGTGGCCCTTTAAAGAGAGTCCAGTATGAACAACTACTATCTCTATTGCTAAGTGCGCATGCAAGTTGTGTGCCGAGGGGCTTGGACACAACTCGCATTGTACTGTCCGATTTACATGGAGTCAGCATGTTTACATGCATTAGCATGGCTTATTTCTTGTCCGTGAGACGGCGAGGAATGGGACATGGCATGAGTTTTTTTTGTTTTTTTTTTCCGTGAACCCTCAGTCCATTTGAAAAACGCCCATGTGTATAGTCTCATAGGTCTGTATTGGGGCCATGTGCTGTTCGTGGATTAACACAGACAGCACAAGGCCCTAAACATAGTGGGGCGCGGGGAGCCTATGGCGTATTTGGACATAGATGTTTGACGTTATAGCCTCAGTTATCTGTTGCTGAAGCTGCAGCAATAAGCTGATTGCCAGCGGGTCTGCCTGTAGGTACGCAAATGTTTGGATCCTGCAGGTCATGTGTGCGATTAGTGCCAGTCGTGGCTTTAGGCCAATCGGTTATAGCCAAAGGGCCTTTCACACAGAGATTGTCCAAGAAATGTTTGTTTGCCCGATTAACAAGCAGTGTGAAATTGCTGCTGATCGCCCAACAAACCAGCAAAAGCTGCAGAATCCCCTCTTGTATGCAGCACAAAAGAGTCATTGTTATTGGTGGCACATTTCCCCGGGTCAATGGAAGATGTGTTACAGATAATGATGCAACTGTTGGGGATGAACCCAACTAAGTAGGTCTGACTTGACCTGTTTAAGGGCACCTTGCACCTCTTCTTTTTTTTTTTTTTACACAAATGTCAATGGGACTTTCTAATGTTAAAAACGCATCGCAAGTTTGTGCTTTGCGATTTTTGTGCGATGCGTTTTTATCATTAGAAACTCCCTTTGACATTTGCGTTAAAAAAAGTAGTGATATCGCAGCGTAAAAAAAAAACGCAAGTGGGTTGGAGCCCTAATGCTGGGTTCCCACTGGACGGTTTCACGGCCGAAATCTAGCAGTTTTGCCTCAGCGAAAACCGCAACATCTCTGCGGGATAAGCACAGATTCAAAACCCGCAGCACTTAGCCGTGGGTTTTGGAGCGGCTTCACCCCATGTTTTTCCGTTGCGACCGGCTTTCCCATAGAGAGGAGCGAGGCCGTAATGGGAAAATAAAAAGAATTGACATGCTGCATCCCGGGAATCCGCGCCGGCTTTGCCGCGACAGATTGTCCGCTTCGTGTGTACGAGATTTTTGACACAACTTATCCACATGGCTGGCTGGGTTCATACGGGGCGGAATTTCCATGCAGAAATTCACTGCCACAAATCCGCCTGCGGCTGCTAATCCCGTGTTTGGCCAGCCATGTGGATGAGATTTGTCAGAAACACATGTCTGCCTGCGGATGATGGGCTTCCTTGTATGACCCCTCAGAACAGCAGAACTGTGTCTAGACCCCCTGCATAGACGCATCCTTGTAGAGCAGCGAGATGAATGTGGCGCAGGGCGTAGAACGATTTCCTGTAAGATATTTGTTTCTCTTTAGATCTGTTAGTTAAGGCAGAGCCAGCGTCTCCTTTCTCTTCATCCTCCTGTGATTCCTCTTCCTCCTGTGACGGACTCTACGCAGTAAGTACATTATTTCGTGACATGTTCTCCTTTCTCCAGTGACCCTAGTCACATCCTAACCTTTGTCTTCCAGAGCAATGAGTGTCTCTAAAGTTCTCTGTGTCCCATCTCACTCGTATACCAAAACTACATACATGCTTAGCTGAAACTAACACGTCTGTCTATGAGGGAGTTGAGGAACATAGGCTTTAAATGGGTAGTAGCACAACTGACTTTTATCACCTATCCATGGAGAAGGTTATAAGTCTGATTGGTGAGACCTCCACTGATGCCAAAAACAGGGGTCCTGTTCCTGCTTGCTGTGAAGTTTGAATGGTGCTGCGATCGCACATGCACAGTGGAGCTCCATTCATTTCAATGGGACTGACGGAAATAGCAGAGTACCAGCGCTTGGCTTTTTCCAGTAGTCCCATTGAAGTTGAATGGAGTGTTAACGCACATGTGCGTCCGTCACTCCATTCAGTCTCCTCCTTAATGCGGATGGTGGAGTGATCCCACAGTGAGGAGCATACTGGACCCCTGTTCTTGGGATTGGTGGGGTCTCAGCGGTCAGACCCCCACTGATCAGACTTTTATCATGGATCGTGGATAAAAGTCAATTGTGGTGTAACCCCCCCCCCCCCTTTATAAGGTGTCCAGTGCTTCATCTAGACCTGCAGTGTCATTCTCCTCTGTGACCAGCTGCTTTTGAATTTGCTTGCCATTCATTCCTATATTGGAGTAGAAGGCTTCAGAGCTGAATGCTCCTTGTCTTAGCTCTCTCCTTGTCTTCATGCACAGCCATCTCTAGGAGACATGGGCACGTCCGTGAAGGTTGAGCTGCCTCCATCGCCCCCGTGTACAAGCCTGGAGGCTGCATCTACTCCATGCAGCGCTCTGCAAATAACCCTGCTTCCTGTGTCAACAACAGGTGAGTGAACATTGCTAGGTACCTTCCATCCCCAGAAGGCCACTCCCTGTATATACTAGCCTGCTGATGGCTCTACAGCTAACCGCACCAATGTAAATGATTTATAGGGGCTGTGATCGCCAGGATAAAGCATCCCTTCCTGATTAGTGAAGGGCAGACTGCCGGGACCCCCCAGATCCTCAAAGTGAAGGAGCTCTAAATAAGCTCTGGGTCTGTCTACTCCACGATATTACATCGTCACCATCTCCTTTTATGAATTTTATTCTTTGCAGTCTTTTACACAATTACATTAAAGAATTGGCCGATACAATGTTAGTTATTGCGTTGGCTAGCACATAATATAGCAAAAGTGCAGTTTACTTAGGGCTGGCTTCACAAAACCAAGCGTGATTTCGGGCTGTGAAACTCGGCCCAAAATCGTGCACATGTGATGTCCCCGCAGATGCGAGGCGTTTTTGACACACAACCGCCTCCCATCACTTCAGTGCAGCTACGATCCTCCTGCGCAGCTAAAGGGATCGGCAACTGTTTAGATGGGAAATCTCACATCGCACAAAACAAGGGAATGCCCAAAGATAGGACCTACCCCAATTCTTTCCAGCACCACAATGCAGAAAAAAAACGCTCTTGTATATGACCCCATTCAAAAGAATGAGGTTTATATTTGTGCGAGTTATGTACGCCTCTTAACGCACAAATCTCGCACGATTTTCTTGTCTGATGTGAAAGCGGCTTAATATAACATTTTTGCACTGAAAAATCCCTGTAAATTGCTGACCACTAGGGGTCTCCCTTCCTTCTAACTTTCTGTCCACTGGCTGTTGTCATGTGAAACCTGTCTCTAGTAATGGGTATAACAAGACAGACTGGGGAACGTTCCCTTTAGGAACAGCCTAATACTTACGGTTGGGAAGATGAGTTTAGGAACTAAAGGAAATGGGCTAGATTAGAAGAAAGGGTCTGCTTTCCTGTTTTCCTCTCTTCCTCTCGTCCATGGGTTGTGTCTGGTATTATATACACTTAAGGGAGCTGCTGTTCCAGAAACAGCCGACAAATGAGAGTGGTGCTGTTTCTCATTTCAATCTTACACAGCATCTTTACCATTTTTTTTCTTTATTGATTCTCCATTTACCATGTAATGTAGTCATTCTATACAAAAAGGAATGTGTCTACACTGACTGGCCAGTTTATTAGAGCCCCTGGCCCTTTCATGATTGGCGCTTCCCTGTATGGAAATACTGACTCCGGACTGCAGCATGGTGACAAATTTTTCATGCGTCAGTTTCAATGTGAATTCACATTAGATAGGGAAAACCCAGCGATTTCCTATGAGGTCTGGTCATCAGTGCTAGATCAGCCGGGGCCAAGATTTCACTGCTACCTTGTGGGGCTTTCTCATGCAGCGGTGTTAAGAGTATACCAAGAATGGTGTGATTGATGAAAACATCCCGCAATAGGGGATCCTGTAGATGGAAACAAAGGGGAGGATGTCGGGACTCGCTGTGATGTACACTGGTGATTCAACTGGCATTTCTGTTGCACCATGTTGGTGGGAGGGTCAGAATCTGGCGCAAGCAGCAGGAATCGATGACCCCGTCTTGTCAGCTGACCAGAACATCAGTACCTTCATCTAGTAAGAGGTTCCTGTCCGCAGGGAGCAGTATTCCTGCAGAATGATTTCAGCACCTAATGGTACCTACGTCACGATGAATTACTGCAATTCTGAAGGTCAAAGGAGGTGCAACATGCTACTAGATGGGGTCTTTAATAAAGTGGCCATTCAGTGTAGATGACTGTGAATGAACGTATATACACACATGACATTTATTTTTTATTTTAATGTCTGTTTTCACCATAAACGTAGACCCGATATTCCTGGCCCCTACAGGGATGACAGGAAACGGTGTCAGCCATATACCATCCATCCTGTTATTAGTAGAGACATGAAGTGGGTTGTTTCCTGTTGCTGGATCTAAGAGGCGATGGCAGGAGAAGTTTTAGTGCACGCGAGGTCTTTCCTCACATCTTGGTCATCTGACACCATATTTCATCTTAATGGGTCCCTTCATACTTTGTGGTTCCCATCCTGTCACATCGGTGATAAAGGATCAAGCTATGTATCACTATGGGAGCTGCAGAGCACACTCCACAAGACAGTGTGCTCTGCCTGCACAGTCCCACAGAGAACAAAGCAAGGGCTTTGAAAAACCAGCAGAAGATATTGCCGATCTGCCGGCAATCTCCTGCATCTAAGTCTCCTGCTTTGTTTACAGGTTGCCATAGAGACCATCGGCTTGTCACAAGCAAGCCTATGGTCTCTGTGGCAGGGAGAGCTGGTGCTAAACGGTCAGAGGACAGCCAGGCATCAGCTCTTACAGCAGAGATCAGAGAAAACCTCCGATCTCTGCTGTGTTAAACCTTTACATGCTGCAGTCTATGTGACTGCAGCATGTAAAGGGCTGTCACTGCAGCATATAAAGGGCTGTCACTATCGGACGACCGGAATGTGATCAGGGGGTCCTGATGGGTCCCTGTGGAAGTCCCCTAAAGGGACAAAAAAAAAACAAAAGTAAAAAAAAAAAAAAAAAAGTAAAAAAATTATAAAAACACTTGTCTCCCTTTACTTTGTAAAAAATCAAAAATACAATCACACATGTGGTATCCGTGTGTCGTAATGACCCAGAGAAGGAAGTTAATACATTATTTAACCCCTTAATGACATGGCCCCTTTTTTTCTTTTTTCCCCCATTTCTTTTTTTCCTCCCCCCTGTTTAAAAAATCACAACTTGTCCCGCAAAAAACAAGCCCTCATATGGCCATGTCAATGGAAAAATGAAAAAGTTATGGCTCTTGAGACGCAACTGCAAAATTAGTTGAAATTCAATGATTAGACCATTTTAAAAAACCTGCCCAGGTGGGTCTGACAGGGTGGTAGGAAACCCGCCACTTAAGGGGTTAATGGTCGAATGCATCTGGAGGAGTACGTGGACTCATTTGTCTTAGTTCAGAGCTATTAGGAACCTATTATAAACTGAAGTGCAGAAGAAGCGGCACAGTATAGGGTAGATGGGTGAAATTTGTGATGTGCCGGCGCTGACAGCTACTTTTTTTGCTGGTACTGTTATTTTGTGCCATGTCGGTCTTGGGAGGTTGGTGAATGAGCTCTGTGTCAAGAAGGACTAGAAGCATCTGATAGCTGATCTACATGTGTATTCTGCGGTATAAGTAACCGGAGCTGCACAGTGACGCACGGTGCTATTGTTGCCGTAACAGCAGGACATCCACCTGGCTCAGGTTCCCTCAGCTTGGCATTGCAGTGATGCGGGTCCATTGTGTATAACTACGTGCAAGCAGTGCCGAAGGACCCCCTGCACATTAGGCTTTATGCTCCTTTTACACGGGCCAAGAATCTCACGATTCTCGTCTGCACGAGCGAACAGGCTGGTGATGTCGTCATCTTGTGCACTAATCATTCAGTGTTTCATATTCCTATGCGGAACGCCAAACGATCGGTCTTTAAACGGCATGAGAAGTTTTATGTTGGCTGAAACCTAACGACGAACAGGAAGCGCACGATTCACATTCCTCGTTCAGTCATTGGCTGCATTTAAACTGAATGATTATTGTTCAGTTTCGTTCGTTTGAATGGTTGTCTGACCCTCTGCCCAGTCAGGGACCCCTGCGTACCTGTCTGAATTCTTGTTATCTGTGTTGCAGATGGGCCAGCTGGCGCAGTACAGATAATGCTGTGCCGTCACTAGGCGATGACGCGGATCCTGCGGCTTTTCCGTATTGATGATTGCGGAACGGCCGCAGGTCAGTCTCCCATTGACTTTAATGGAAGCTGTCCGCATGAAATCTGGCTCAAAATAGAGCATGCTAACAGGAATTTACAGCAGGACATTTAAAATGTGTTTCTGGGCACCACGTTTTTACATGTCCCGCTGTAAGCAGCTGGGAATTCCTTCAGCCCCGCTGCTGGGCTATTCCCTAGCCGCAGGGAACTCCCTCCACCTCTCTCCCCAAGGGATTTTCCTATAGCGGGGAGAGAGAGCAGGGCGGGTTACAGGGCTTCCCTGAGAGCGTGGGAGGAGAGGGTGGGGCTGGAGGAATCAGCCTTCTAACCCTGCCCCTCTATCCCCGCCCCTCTTCTTTGCTATGGGGATTCCCTGTGAGCCTACAGCCCTGCCCACTATCTCTAGCCCCACCCACTATCTCTAGCCCCGGCCACTCCCTAAGCTATGGGGATATCCCTCGGGAATCCCCAGAGCAGGGAGAGAGAGAGCAGGGGTATGGAGGATTAACCCATAGCAGGGAGAGAGAAAGCAGGCCTATGGGGGATTAACCCATAGCAGGGATAGACAGAGTGGGGCTATGAGTTAATCCCCCATAACCCTGCTCTCTCCCTGCTATGGGGAAATCCCAAAGCTCTGCGGGGCTTCTTCTCTCTCTCCTCCTGGAACAGCTGCACTTTTTTAAAGCAGCTCTGATCTTCTGCACATAAAAAATTGCCCTTTTTACACAGTTTTTAGCTCAATGTAGGCGCTAAAACCACTCTCTTGTGAACAAGGCCTAATAGGCGATTCACTGATAGAGACAATGGTGATGGTGTAGGGATGATGATGGTGATAGCAGTGACAATTCAGTAGTAATGGCCCTTTAACAGTCAGACAGCCGTTTAACCCCTTAGTGACGGAGCTTTTTTGCTTTTTTCCATTTTTGTTTTTTCCTACTCCCTTTTAAAAACTCGTAGCTCCTTAATTTATCCATCAACGTCGCTGTATGAGGGCTTGTTTTTTGCGGGACGAGTTGTATTTTTCAATGGTGCTATTTATTGTACCATATAATTTACTGAAAAACTTTTTAAAAATTCTTAGCGGAGAGAAATGGAAAAAAACCGACATTCCACCATCTTTCGGTGCGTCCTGTTTCTACAGCGCACAAACTGCAACAAAAACAACCTGATATTTTTATTCTATGGGTCAGTACGATTACTACGATACCAAACTTATATAGTATTGTTTTTGCTGTAGTACTTTTATTTATTTTTTTTCAATTATTTAATTTTTTTCAATTAATTTCTGCGGTCATTTTGTGCGCGCAATACCTTTATTTTTTTCGTCGATGTAGTAGAGCAAGGGCTCATTTTTTGCGGGATGTCCTGAAGTTTCCGATAGTATCAATTTGGAATACATACGACTTTTTGATCACTTTTTATTGCGTTTTTTCTGGGAGACAGGGTAACTAAAAAAGTGTATTTCTGGCGTTCTTTTTTTTTTTTTCAGACGACGTGCACCGTGCGGGAAAAATAATGCACTACTTTGATAGATCGGACTTTTACGGACGTGGCGATATCAAATACATATTTTTATTTTATGATTTTGATTTTTTAATAATAGATATGGCAAAAGGGGGGAGATTTAAACTTTTATAACTTTTTTTTTTTTTTTTTAACAATTAAAAAAACGTTATTGATTATTTTTTTTACTTTACTTTGAAGTCCCCCTGGGGGACTTTAACATGCGATGCTTTGATCGCTCCTGCAGTATGACGTAATGCTATAGCATTACTTCATACTGCTTTTTTACAGGCAGTCTTTCAAGCCACCCTGTGTGGATGACTTGATAGGCAGTCTGCTAAGGCAGCCCTGGGGCCATTCATTAAGCCCCCGGCTGCCATGACACCTGCACGGATCCCCCGATCTCACAGCGGGGGGGCCGTGCGGGACCCCCGAACAGCGTTGGGGGGATTTAAATGCCGCTGTCAGAATTGACAGCGGCATTTAAAGGGTTAATAGCCGCGATCGGCCGAACGGCCGAGCGCAGCTATTGCCCGCGGGTGTCAGCTGTAATAAACAGATGATGTCCGCGCTGTATGAAGGGAGAGAGCGCTGCTACCTCCCTCCATACACGTCCTGCAACAGCAGGACGTAGTTTCCCGATGGGGCGGTCGTTAAGGGGTTAAACAACTGCACAAGCACTGACCTCACCATTAAGGTTGTTAGCACTCGTGCAGAGCATTTAGACTAAAAGACTTCTTGCTCAGCGCTTCACCTTCTATGTGAAGGTGATGGGGAGTGTTTACACGTAGCGAGAAGCCCGCATGGTGATAATAGAGCAGTCACTGTTCTCTGATAGTGATGATGGTAATGAAGCTCTTACGGTGTTAAGTGACAATTCACTGATGATAGCGATAATCATGATGAGGCAGTGATAATGGTGACAATTCAGTAATGATGAAAGTGATAGGAGTGACCAAATATGATCAGAGATTGACACTACGGGGATAATAGTGTTTGCAGTGATAATGGTGACAATTCAGTAATGATGAAAGTGATAGGCGTGACCAAATATGATCAGAGATTGACACTACGGGGATAATAGTGTTTGCAGTGATAATGGTGACTCTTCTGTGATGCCATTAATAGTGACAATAGACTGATAATGGTGACCTTGCAGGGATGTAATAGTGACAATTCGCTCATGGTGTGGAGATTAGAGTGACAATAGTGACAGCGCTTTGGTGACTATGCAGCTGCTACTTTGTATATTAGTATTCCGTTCCCCATAATCACATATCTTCCTCTCCTCCTTTTGACTCTTACAGCTCAGTCTGGATGTCTCTCAAAGTCTAACGGTACTATTTCCAAGAAACCGGCCTTACAACCCAGACCTGCACCCGGGGCCAAACCACCTGCACCTTCCAGCAGCACCTCGCACACCATCATCCTGCACCCGGTGACCAGCGCGCCGCCTCCAGCAAACGTGCCAACTCTCACAGGTAACACTTCACCTGGCTGCTCTCTATATGCAGGAACCCAACGTCTCCAGCGCCGGTGTGATGTTGGATCGCAGGGCTTCCTGCATGGTTGTAAGCTTCGGTGGGGTCAGAAGCTGAGATATGGGGGGTATTGGGTGCATGCATGAAATTAACCCTTCACAACTCCTGAAATCCTGTATCTTCTAAAGCATTTTAATATCACCTATTGTTCCCTGTTATCAGCCAGAGAGGTTGACTGTAATATTCTTCGTTGGGACGACCAGTAGGAAGTCCTGGAAACTAGTTTACTTCCCTACAGGTGCGCCGGTATTATTTAAGTGGACTGCAGCTTTAATGCGTTAAAGTATGATCTGAGGAAAAGGAACACCAGAGATGGAAAAGCCATAAAGCAGCCGTTGTAAATGTACCGGCGCAGAGAGGATGTGTTATATAACGCTATAAAACCACGCAGCAGATGTCACTGGCAGAAGTAGGTGGTGGATCTGGATTAGCAAAAAAAGTTATATTGTTTGGGTGCGAAATACAAGTTATGTAAATATTAGGTCAGCAGTGGAGCGGCAGATTACTTCTCCTAATGTGCTGGAAAATCCTCCTGCCTGAAATTCTGTCACGTCTGGTGGTCTTAAAGGGGGTTCAAGACTTAAAATCCATGCTGTATCCTTAGGATAGCCCATAATTATGCATCTGTGGGTGTGCGAACTCCGGGACCTACAACATTTATCTGCAGTTCCCAGTACAGCGCCACTGAGGTGCATGTGGTTGTATATAGTACTGCAGTTGTATTTACTTTAATGGCGTTAAGTTCTGTTGAGTTCTGATAAAATGCTGACCTGGAAGCTGAACGGACCCCATTATAGTCAATGCGGTTCGTTTGGTGCTATTACGTTCCGTCATATGATGGTTCTGATTGGCCAGTGGGTGCAGTTTCCCTGCTTCCAGAACAGAGCAGGAAACCAGAACCCATAGTGTTCGTATGAATCAGCCCTAAGCTGTAGTTCAAGACCCAGGCATGGATGGCGCTGTGTTGCTTCAGTGAAGGCACTTGTGGACCCTCACCAGTGATCCATTGATGGAGTATGTAGTGCTCTACAGTTTAAATACCCCTTTAGTCCTGGTTCATCAATGTTACATTCTGGAATACTTCCTTTAAAATCTAAAGATTGAGTGACGATCTGGTTAGGTATGAATAGATCAGCTACAGCCGGTGAGGTGAGGGGTGTTTATATAATAATTATATGTACACTAAATGGCCCCTTTATTAAAGTCTCACTCAGTGAGGGTGATCAATAAGTGGGACAGGTTGCCACAGGAGGTGGTGAGTTCTCCTTCAATGGAACTCTTCAGAGGCTGGATAAATATCTGTCTGGGATGATTTAGTGAATCGTTCACTGAGCAGGGGTTTGGACCCGATGACCATGACCCTAGAATTTTGGAATAGTTTTAAACGTACCAACCTTCAGAAAAAATGTATCATGTCATTTATGCTGCATGATTTGGGGCGAAGTCAGACTAGCGTGTATTTTTGCTCACAAAACCGCGTTTCTATTAGCACCATTAGTTTCCTATGATGTGTTCACATGTCCATGTTTTACAGGCATGAAAATACTCGCACCTGTAGAGATAGGACATGTGTGCACCGCATAGGTCCATGCTCCACAAGAATCCCCACAGGGAATTCCTTCATTACTGAACACTGTCACAGTGTTCAGTGATGAGGGGACTCCCCGCAGAGATGAAGGAATCCCCTGCCACAGCAGAGTTAAAAAAAAAAAAAACACAAGTGGGTAGGAGCCCAAAAACCAATGGCAGAATTGAGGTGTTGTGTTTTTTTTTTTGTTTTGTTTTTTTTTCTCTCTCCCTCCCCTCCTAAAAAAATGTAATAAAAGGTATGCAATGTATTACATGTACCAAGATAATGGTACTAATAAAAACCTACAGCTCATCACGCAAAAAACAAACAAGCCCTTATACAGCCATGCCAAGGTAAAAAAAAAATGCGGCTTTTGAAAAGTGGAGATGAAAATCTCCCAAAAGTCGTTGCATCCTCAGGCCAAAAATAGTCCGTGTCCTTAAGGGGTTAAAGGAGCACTAAACCTGTAATCCATCATTCACACAACGGTCGCCCCATTGTATGCGGTCAATGACCAGTACAAGCTAGATTAAAAATAGAATTTCCACCTACAATGAAGAACCCGGCACTAAATCCTTCAGTGAACCTTTTCGGGAAGGTGAAGCTGATTAGTCAGTTCAGTATCCAGGAAAGCTGGGTGACCTCCTGTGTGGCTAGCATTACAATTACTCAGCTTTGCAAGGGTCCTGAATGACTAATCACGCTCTGATATATCATCATATAACAGTAAGATCATCTTTTTACTACTTTCTTTTTACGCAGGTGTCAGTAAATATGAAGTGTCTTTCCAGCAGCTGCCACCAGGGGGCGAGCAGTTCTCTGTGTAGCTCGGCAGCGTTGTCTCCCGGGAAGTTCGCAGCAGTCAAACACTTGTTTATTGCTCCTGTCTGGGGTCCCCGCGCTGCTCCTGGGGTACCGTGTGCGTTACGTTCTGGCTCAGGCAGCGTTCTCCTGCTTTCTTGGGTTTTGCGCGGAGGTCCCTGCCCAGCGCGCTGCATTCCAGCTACTAACAAACATCCCCACTGTGTATGGATCTGGTCTCTATACAGTGATTTCATCGTTGGCAGGACAAAGTTATGTCTTACTACCAAGACACTTACTTCACTGATAGGCGGCTCCAGCTATGTGTTTGTCTCCTAGCTACTCGGGACGACGGTATCTGCGGCTCATCATCCTCATTGTTTTTAAAGGGGGCAACAAAAATAATCTAAGATTTGGTGTTTCAGCGAGGGGTGGGCAGTGCGGGCGTGGAGCCTGAAGACGCCACAGCTTTTATTAAAGGAAGACTCTACTTTTGTACAATGTAGTATAGCCCTCTATTGACTACTGTCAATAAGTGATGGTGTATACTAGAGCTATCATATCACTTTATAAGATGGGAATAATCCTATTAACCCTTTCCAATCCAATTAGTATCCTGGTTTTCCTAGGGGGCTTACTCTTTTTCTGCCATTGTACAACAGCGCTATATGTTGGCTAAAGCCAGTACTGCATGAGGTGACACGTTGGATAGGCTCTGACAGCAGAGAGGCTGGCAATATACAGTAAGAGAACCCCGACGGATGTCCTCCAACATCGGAGCTGTACAGCCTTAAATCATAATGTCTTTAGACGTCAGACAGTGGATTGGAAAGGGTTAACCCCTTAGTGACCAGCGCATTTTGTGCCTTGAGGACAAAGCGACTTTCATTGTCACATTGCAAGAACTGGAACTCGTTGACATAGCCGTATGAGGGCTTGTTTTGTTGTTGGTTTTTTTTGGGGGGGGGGGGGGGATGGGTTATTCTGTTTATGGCACCACTCTGGGGGACATATAATGTAATGCCTGACTTTTATTACATTGTTTGGGGGGCAGATAGGAAATAGTCCAGATATTCCACCAGTGTTTTGGGGTCTACCCTATATAGCGTCCACTCTTCGGTAAAAGCTTGATAACTTTTTCTATCTGGATGAACACGATTACTGCGATACCAAGTTTATAGTTTTTGTCTTTTTCCACTACTTTAACACATTTGGTAAAGAGAGACTATAGAATCTGTATCGCCGCATTCCAAGACCCATAACATTTTTATTTTCCTGGTAATGGAGCCCTGTGAGGGCTTGTTTGTTGCGAGAAGAGTTGTAGCTTTTATTGGTACCATATTGAGGTTCATGTGACTTTTGGATTCCTTTTTATTACATTTTTGGGGGAGGCAAACAAAAGAAAAATAGTAATTCTGGCCGCCTCTTTAAAATTATTTTTACGGCGTTCACTATGCGAGATAAATAACTGGATATTTTCATTGTTTGGGTCATTACGAAAGTGGTAACATCTACTATCTTGTTTTTGTAATTCATCCATTTAAAAATGAAATTTTGTGGGAAAAAGTTGAAACTGGATTTTTTTTTTTTTGCTTTAAATTAAACTTTGTTGAACTTTTTTGACACTGAAGGAGACTTTAAGATGGAGTTGGTTCAACTGCTGGGATAGTACACTGCATTACTTGTGCAGTGCATTCTATTAAGCCTATGACAACTGCCTGATATGGTAGAAGTGGAGGCCTTTGTCAGAGATTCTGCTGCCAGGGAAACCTTGCAATTGCACTGCAGGGGGCTGATGGGAGACAGAAAGAGCCCCCTTCCCCTGTCATCTGCTTTCATGCTGCAGTCGCTATTGATTGGCATGCCAGGATCGGAGGTTCCTTCATTTCTGCCTGTTAGCCAGGCTCCTGCTCTATCAGTGGCCAGCTAAGCCACCAGCTTAAAGATGTATGTGCAGATTTAAAGCCCATCAGTAACCGCCGTACAAATGCGTATTGGTGATCTCCTAAGAGGTTGTAAGGAATGCCCCAGCAGGAAATTACCTCCTGTATAAATCAAATAAAGGTTAAAAAAGAAAATGTGACGATATAAAACATGCAACACTCTCTCATAGAAATCTATAGGTAATGATCACGGCTTACCTGTCTCCCCCTCCCTGTACACAACACTGTTCCATAGAAATCATTAGATGATGATCACATCTTACCTCTCCCCCCTCCCTGTACAGGTCACAGATTATGCACACAATACTCTGCCATAGAAATCTATAGATGATGATCACAGCTTACCTCTCCCCTCTCCCTGTACAGGTCACAGAGCATGCACACAGCACTCTCCCATAGAAATGTTCAGGTGGTTACAGCTCACTTTCTCCCTGTTCAGGTCACTGTGTGCCCACAAAACGCTCCCGTTGACTCTAGCTTACCTATTACTATGGCCCAGGAGGCCGCTATAAAGCATATCTATAAATGCTGCAATCTGCAGCTCGGGCTGTACTGCTGCCCCCATAGTCATCATGTGCAGAGAACAGAAAATAAAACAGATTAGAAGACTGGAACATGTGTCGCCATCTGGTTTTAATTAGTGAAAAAATCCCTTTAATGTGTGTGGAGGTCCTAATAGTCAGACACGGGCTCGTTAGCCGCACTCTTTAGTCCACGTCCAGCATCTTTGTGTAGTTTTCACTGCACAATAATACTCCAGTCTTGACCAATAAATCCCATCTGTTCTCAGTTACTCCAATCCTCTGCGGCCGTCGCTTCTATCTTTGCACATTATGCGCCCGTGTTATTAGGTTCCACCCATCTGTCGGTCATTATGATGCGCTGTCATATTGGAGGATGTTATCACAGATCCAGATGATATCGGAGCTCATAGTTTAGGTTGAGGCACAGTGTGTGACGTGAACCAAAGTTGGGCTTCATCTTCTGTCCTGATTGTCTGTAGGGACCCACTTCCTGATTTGTGCTCGTTATTCCCCTCTTAATACGGGGCAACACACAACGGACGGTAGTCTAAACCATCCCTACTGGAGTCTTTTACCATTGCTGTGGGGTTCCGGCCACTGGGCCAATCAACAATACATGGAGCAAAGTTTTGGGGACTCTGCAGACCAATGATCACTCCTGAATCCTAGAATCCTGGAATGGAAGAGTTGGAAGAGACCTCCAGGGTCATCGGGTCCAACCCCCTGCTCAGTGCAGGATCACTAAATCATCCCAGACAGATGTCTATCCAGCCTTTGTTTGAAGACTTCCATTGAAGGAGAACTCACCACCTCCCGTGGTAAACTGTTCCACTCATTGATCATCCTCACTGTCAGAAAGTGTTTTCTAATATCTAATCTGTGTTTCCTCCCTTTGAGTTTCACCCCATTGCTTCTAGTCTTTCCTTGTGCAGATGAGAATAGGGCTGATCCCTCTGCACTATGACAGCCCTTCAGATATTTGTAGACAGCTATTAAGTCTCCTCTCAGCCTTCTTTTTTGCAAGCTAAACATTCCCAGATCCTTTAACTGTTCCTCATAGGACATGATTTGTAGATCACTCAACATCTTGGTAACTCCTCTCTGAACTTGCTCTAGTTTGTCTATGTCTTTTTTAAAGTGGGGTGCCCAGAACTGGACACAGTATTCCAGATGAGGTCTGACTAAGGAAGAGTAGAGGGGGATAATTACCTCACGTGATCTAGACTCTATGCTTCTCTTAATACATCCCAGAATTGTGTTTGCCTTTTGGCTGCTGCATCACACTGTTGACTCATGTTCAGTCTATAATCTATTAGTATACCCAAGTCGTTTTCACATGTGCTGCTCCTTAGCCCACTTCCTCCCATTCTGTATGTGCTTTTTTTCATTTTTCTTGCCCAGATGTAGGACTTTGCACTTCTCCTTGTTAAAGGGGTTGTCCCGCGCCGAAACGGGTTTTTTTTTTTTTTCAACCCCCCCCCCCCCTTCCCTGTTCGGCGCGAGACAGCCCCGATGCAGGGACCTAAAGAAAAATCCGCACAGCGCTTACCTAAATCCCCGCGCTCCGGTGACTTCTTACTTACCGGCTGAAGATGGCCGCCGGCATCTTCTCCCTCCGTGGACCGCAGGGCTTCTGTGCGGTCCATTGCCGATTCCAGCCTCCTGATTGGCTGGAATCGGCACGTGACGGGGCGGAGCTACACGGAGCCCCATTGAGAACAGAAGACCCGGACTGCGCAAGCGCGGCTAATTTGGCCATTAGACGGCGAACATTAGTCGGCTCCATGGGAACGAGGACGCTAGCAACGGAGCAGGTAAGTATAAAACTTTTTATAACTTCTGTATGGCTCCTAATTAATGCACAATGTACATTACAAAGTGCATTAATATGGCCATACAGAAGTGTATAGACCCACTTGCTGCCGCGGGACAACCCCTTTAATTACCATTCTGTTAGTCGA